>NW_027509197.1:24947500-26147500 GCF_051911475.1 Siphateles boraxobius
TGGGTCTTTCACACCTGTTAGAGAAAACACTACTTCAAAATGGTGATGAATTATGCATGCACAATAATTACTTAAATATAATACTCCAATTAGAACTATAGAGGAAACAATTAATTCTTATATGATAAAGATAAATTTGAATTCAAATACATTTGAATGTGCAGTATTTAATTTAATTTAAAATATTACATTAATCTCAGAAGTTCAACTAGTCCTTATTCTTTGTACTTTTTATGTCGACATGTGAGTAACACTTACCAGAACATTTTCTCTCAAATCTCTGTGAAGTACCCTGACACAGTTCTTAAATGTGGCACCCTGTGCTCCTTTTGAAGGTTTGTCAACGCAGCTGGATACTTTGATGCCCTAGCTGATGCCCTGGAAGGAGCAAACGAGGAAATCTTCATCACAGCCTGGTGGTACAGATTAGAATCAGCTTCAATTACTTCCCATGGTCCTAGCTTTTACAATTCAATGAGCAATGCCGCACATCTTAATGCAGGCAAGTGGTAGCCAATAACCAGCAGCTAACCAAAACTGGCAAGTACAACCCTTCCAATGTTTATACCATGGTTAATTAAAATGAATTAATCTATTAATTATCAATGAATGGACTAAGTATCAGCACAATTTTGACTCTACGGCGATGACATGTGAAACCCAGACAGTCAAACATGATGTGAAATAGCCACATAAACTAAAAAAAATATAGTTTCACTTTATTTTGATGGTCCCTTTAACACATTCTGTTGACTATAAGTAACGTCGCACCTACTTGTCTACTAACTCTCATTAGAGTGTTAGTAGAGTATTAGTAGACTGTTAGGGTTAAGGTTAGGATAAGCTGACATGTAGTTGCAATGTTACTTCAGTAGAATGTCTGTTGGAGGAGCATCACAATAAAGAGTTAGCAGATATTAAGTAGACAGACTACTAATATTCTAATGAGAGTTAGCTGACATGTAGTTGCAAAGTTACTTCTAGTCAACAGAATGTTAAAAAGTGACCATCAAAATGAAGTGTTACCAAAAAGACTGAAAAAAAAACTGATGGAAAGAGGAGAAAACCATCTTGCACCAACATAAATTAGAAAGCTTTTTAAGCTATTACCACCAATACTAGAATTGATCATGGTTTATTGGCCTAATATGTCAACATAGGCCTAATGAGGATCCATCAATGGATGGATCCTCATTAGGCCTATGTTGACATATTAGGCCAATAAATTATCTCACCTGTAATTATAACTTTATTATAACAAATGCTACTGTAAAATAATTACAAGAACTATGGTTGCATTTACATAAAGGCAAGTACTAGGTAGAATCAAAGCTTTAAAGTGTGATAAGGGTGCAGATGCTTAAATAATATTTAAGTAAACAAGTAAGTGTAGGGTATTACTTTATTGCAGTTATGTTATCAACCAACTTTGCATGTGTGTAAGATACCACAAAAGACCATTATATAAATAAATAAATGAACAAATAAACAAAAGGAGCATGCCCTGGGACCACGCTAAAATGGTTCACATTTCAACCTCCCCAATGTCCAAACCAAAACACATTCTTTGCCAGGACGTTCTTAAACAAATTCACCTATTGTCTTTGATAGAATAAAGAAACCCATAAATGTTTGGGACAATGTAAGGCTGAATAGGTGATAACAAAAAAAACAATTTTGGGGGGAATTATGCCTTAAATATGACAGAAACAAAGAATGAAAGTTGTGTGGAAATTGTTAAAGAATTGATTGGTTTTGATATGGCCCTCAGGTTAAGCCCAGAAATCTTCCTCAAACGACCAGTAGTAGATGGGAACATGTGGAGATTAGACCATGTCCTCAAGCGAAAAGCAGTGAGTCTGAACACCTGCTCAAATCTGGACTTCAGCCAGTTTAATTTTACTTCTCACACATCCATATATTGTGTTGCACCTCACAGTTCACCAAGTATTCTTTGGTTTTCCCAGTCCGAACGTTGTTTTAACAACATTTTGTCTTTTGTCAACTCAGCAACAAGGAGTGAATATCTTTGTCCTGCTCTACAAAGAAGTCGAGGTAGTGATGGGTCTCAACAGCGAGTATACAAAGAAGACCCTGATGGGACTTCACTCTAACATCAGGGTGAGTCGATCAGTATGTCAAACATTGTCAAAAGCAGAATTATGCCCAGAAATGACACTATTACTGAGGAGACCCGTCCGTCCGAATTAGCTTCCCACTCTTACATTTACCCATATCTCTCCAAGAAATAAGGCTCGATCAAATCAAATCATAGAAAGCACGAGAACACATAGTGTGCCCACTACTTCCCCTCCAGACACAGGAGTAGCATGTTACTTAGATTGTGTTTGGACATTGCCAAAATACTCTCTAGTAGAATGACGGGGATCACTCTGTTGGGAACCCTACGGATTGTGTCTGAAGATGGTCAGGTTCTCCCATGCCGATTGTCTCTATAAGAGCCTGGGGCTGCAAATCTGCTTCCTCCCCTGGTGCCACAGAGCTTCTATGGCACCATAGCGTTGTGGTATTCATCACCGTAGCACCCCAGGCCGGTGTGTGATTGACATGCCGTCACATTATCTTATTGGAGCCCTGGTTGAGTCTGGGCAGAGGAGTGACACTGGGAAGTGGCTTGGGATCCACACCCCAAGGACGTGTGCGGCAAAGCAGCTGGATGGAGGTATTCCTGGGCCCTGCTGGTGTAGAAACACCTGCCAGGGGCGGCGTCCTCTGGAGGCTCTGCCAAAGCTGGTGGAGACACAGCTGCTTCGCACAAAAGTTGACACCATCTACATTGTGGTGTTATTTTTGGCTGAGAGCCCGCTGTATTTCTTTAGCTCATATTTAGGAAATTTGTTCAATCAACAAAAGTTAAACTCTAAAAACATTTTATTTTGTTGTTATGAAATTATGTTTAACCAACAAACTTTACTGAGTTAGAGGAACTTTTGACATAAACGAAAAAATTTTCAAACTCAAAAAATTTAGTCACTCCAACTTCTTGAGTTGTAGCCCTGGAACCAATTTATCTTATCTATTTCAGTTAAAATCCACAGCTATTATAGCACATACTAAATGTAACTTATTTATAAAGTTAATGTGTAATATAATGTAATGTAAAGTAATAATTTACTTCTCACTGGCATTAAAGCAGTCATTGCTTATAGAGTGAATGTAGTGTTTACTTCACTTCATATACTCCTCTGTAAAATGGTAACCACAAAAATGTCAGCATTACAGAAAGTCTTTTAAATGTCAAACATAACAGCATTAAACACTGACAGATCTTTCCATTTACTAAAAAACACATAATAAACACTTAATTTCAACATGTGTTCTCCTTATACAGTCTTATGCAAAGCATGCGGGGAACTAGAAATCCACTACACAAGTTTCAAAGACAATTTCATTAAGTTACACCAACTTCATTTAAAAATATAAATTAAAGCAGAAAAAAGTATTTATATTACACACAATATTAAGTTAATGTAATGATCAACATTATTATGCCGACAAAATAGTTTAATTAAATCCATACATTTGAATTTTACTTTGCAATCATGCATTTATTTAAGTTGTGGAAACTGGTCCCCTGAATTACTTTTTAGAGTGCTTGTTTACCAGTTTGTGTCTTGTAAAATCTATATGATTGATTGATTGATTGATTGATTGATTGATTCAAATAACTTTCAGGCAATCCACACATTCATGTATGTTCTGATTGAATATTGTATATTTTGGCACGTATTCAGAAGTACTTGTATTTCATGTACACTACCGTTCAAAGGTTTGCGGTTGATAAGATTTGCTTTATATTTTTGAAAGATTTTATGCTCACCAAGGGTGCAATTATTTGACAAAAAATACAGGGAAAACAGTAGCATTGTGAAATATTATTACAATTTAAAATGTTTTCTAGTTTAATATATTTTAAAGTGTAATTTATTTCTGTGACGGCATAGCTGAATTTTCATCAGCCATTATTCCAGTCTTAAGTGTCACATTATCCTTCAGAAATCATTCTTATATGCTGATTTGGTGCTTAAGAAACACTTATTATTATAAACACTGAAAATACTTGTGCTGCTAAATATAACCCAAATCATTTTATTTCAGGATTCTTCGATGAATAGAAAGCTCAAAAGAACAGCATTTATTTGAAATAGAAATATTTTACTGTCACATTTGATCAATTAAATGTTCCTTGTTGAAAAAAAAACGTACTGACCCTAAACTTTTGAACATTTGTGAATGTATAAATAGTATTTTAGTATTGTGCATAACAAACATACAATACATGACTGAGCAGAATTGTAGTATTCTGAACACACTCTCAGTCTTTTTTCTAATAAAGAATTTCCCAATGCCTTGTGCATTTGAGAAAATGAACCTGACAAGCTGTCCATCTCTACTGATTGACAGGTCATCCGACACCCTGATCACATGCCCTCCACTGCTTTGCTCTGGGCTCACCATGAGAAGTCGGTGGTGATTGACCAGTCACTAGCCTTCCTGGGAGGGATTGACCTGGCCTACGGAAGATGGGATGATTCCCAACACCGACTGACTGATGTGGGGAGTGTGAGAAGAAGCCCTCAGCACAGTCCTGCTCTATCCCCCAGCCTCACTCATGTAAGACCACCACTATTATTAGTGGTACTTTCTGAGGCAAAATCACTATTACTATTCTACATACAGTTATTCATCTAATAACCCATTCTTCTCCTGTAATAGACTACAGTTCAGAAGTTTGTGGTCAGTAAGAAAAAAAAATTAAACTATGATCACAAACGCATTTATTTGATCAAAAATATAGTAATATTGTGAAATATTATTACAATGTAAAATAACTTTTTTCTGTTTTAAAATATTTATATTTTTCAGCATCATTACTCCAGTCTTCAGTGTCACATTGTCCTTCAGAAATCATTCTGATATGCTGATTTGGTGCTCAAGAAATATTTATTATTATTAATGATTTATATTTTTGTGGAAACCATGGTAATTTTTTTAGGATTCTTTGATGAATAGAAAGTTTAGAAGAACACCATTTATTTGAATTTTTAACATATAGATGTCTTTACTGTCACTATTGATAAATGTCATGCATCCTTGCTAGATTAAATTAATAATTTCATCATCATCAAAAAACAAAACAAAAAAAATCTTACTGACCCCAAACCTTTGAAGGACTTGACTTTGTAGGACTGGATTTTTACCTGACTATTATCACTTTTTATTTTCACCTGGTGGATAATAAAACAGGGGGGAAATCCCATATATTCTTACAGTGCCAGAGAGCATTTTGAGGCCAGTAATACATCTTCTCCACCAATAGTTAACTTTCTGGAGCCAGAGCCCACTCATGGCCAGTTCTTAGCCAGGCAAACTGGAGATTGTTCCAAACCGTCTGCATGTTTCCACAGGTTTTAGAAACGAACGGTGTCATACTACTCCTAAGCGTTGTTTACCTGTGTAACCTGTGTAAATAGAAACATTGTGCATCCCAGTGTTTGTGCAGGCAGTGTAGCAACTATGTTTTGCTTTTTTTTTTTTACAGTACAGAGAGTGATTAGCAGTGTTACACCCCATTCTGTGGCCTATCGAATCTTGTAGAATTTCATCCAATAGCAACTACTCTGAATGACCTATCACAGGGCAAACATAACTCGCATTTTGATCAGAAAATGTAAAAATGTAGTTATTATTCCTCTTATCAATAATGGATTAAACAAACTTAAAGTGTGAGCTATGAAGATTTGATGAGTCCCTTGAGATTAATATTGGATTCAAATAATACAAATAATAAAAACATAATCCTTTTTATTCCGTAGATGGATTTATATACATAGAGAGGGTAGGCTATATCAGAAATAGATGATATCACTTCTTCACAGAGGCATAAGTGAATTGGACAGGAATAAACTTGTAAATGTGACCCATTGTGAGTGATAGCCCACAGTGGCTTTCCAATGTTTGTCAACATGCCATGCTATTGCCAGCTGGGTGTTTCTGATATCTGTCAAAGAACTCAATGGGGGAAGTCAACACACACCTGACAGACGTCTGCTAAAGCCTCCTCTAAACATGTGAAGTAATGCGCCAATTCAATTCAATTTTATTTGTATATAGTGCTTTTCACAATACATGAAAATACTCAATTTAAAACTCTTCATTAACAAAATGTCATGTACATTTTTTTTAAGACCACTACGTATTTATCTGTTTTATGTTATATATTGATTTGTGATTTATACTTGAAAGCATTGACAGCTAACCTGAATTACAATTGTAGTGATTTATGTTTTGTATAGCTGTTCAAATAATGGTGTTCATAAAGGACTAGTCCAGACTGCATTTCAGTTGTATGCTTACTGGGATTGATTTTGCAGCTGGTGATTCAGGGCCTCTGCCTTCTTATTCTTTTCTTTTCCCAACAAGCAAACGTAAAATTGCAATTACGGAGCATCTGGGGCACCCTTGAAGGGCCTGCGGTTGATAATTCCAGTCCTTCTCGCTGGGCCTTTTCTTCCCCCCAGAGAGCTGCATTAAACATAAAGGCCCTACATGGATGAGTGAGTCAACAAATGACTGGGGCCACTAAATGGGAGCTTGATTTCTTCTATATGCCACCTCTCCCGGCCTGCTGCCTACCTGCCTGCCGTTGTGTCATTAAATATGGGTCTGAGCTTTTAAATAAACATGATTTGAATCCTTCAGATGAAGGCACTTATTGCATTTACTAAGGGGCTTCTCTTTGCATGCTTGAGTGACTGTATCTATCAATGCGGGGCTCCTCAACTGTAAAATCTTTGCTAATATACATGAAACTGTTACAGCTGTTGGTCTAACCTTTCAAAACGTCTCCTAAGGAGCACAGTGATATTTGCACTTAATAAAATTATGCCCACCAGGAGAATAGTGCTCTGACATTTGCCATTTGTCAAGTCGAAGGCACTATGATCCCCCATGAGCCATTAACTCGCACACATCAGAGGGCATTTTACCCTCGTTCAGACTCCGCTCAGCAGACTGGAGTCACTTACACTATCGTTTAAGTCATAGCTTCCCTGGGCTGATGCCGCATGGGTGGCCATTACCACTCGCAATGTACTGCAGGCTGACAGCTAGACCGATATATAAGCCACATAGATAACATGGATGTTTTCAATGTTGAATTTTTCAGAATGCGTGAAGAAAAAGATGGTCTTGGTTCTTTGGCCCTTTGTTGTGCACCAGTGAGAGACCAATGTCTCTATCCATTTATTTTATTTTATTTTAAATAATACTAAACAGTGTAGATAGAATCAAGTCAGGCTGACAGCCCAGACATTGCATACATGTGAGATTTTGAAAATAGTACACTAAAAGTGCCCAGATGGTATAATGTTTATGGTAGAGCATCAGTGTTCTCACAATAAAAAAAAACTAGACATTTTTAATGTGTAAGGAATGTAGAAGTCATGGGAAAAAAGTCATATATTTCCAAAATGAAATGAAATCTTCTAGTTAAGTTAAAGGGATAGTTTACCCAAAAATTAAAATTCTGTCATAATTTACTCACCCTCTCCTGACTTTCTTTCCTCTCTGAATCACAAATGAAGTTATTTTGAAGAATGATGCTAGCAAAATTGTTTTGGTGACCATTGACTTCCATTGAATGAACAAAAAACAGACATTTCTCAAAATATCTCCTGTCAATCAGGTTTGGAACGACATGAGGGGGAGTAAATGATAATAGAATTTTTATTTTTAGGAAGAACTATCCTTTTATGCTTAATAATTTAATGGATAGTCATTACTCTTCTTGTGTGAGTGCAATTTCTATACATTTAAAATGTTCTCTTTTTAGATTGAAATTTAAAGCTGCAATCCGTAACTTTTGGCGCTATAGTGGTTAATAAACAGAACTGCATGCAACTTGCAGAAGAACATTGCCATGCACATATTTACGGTGCATACAAGATTTATTGGGATGCAGGAATGAGCTTAGTAAATAGCAAAACATATGTCTTTTCTGTCTTATCTATGTTTTATACGTGTTCATTTTTGTTCTGTAGCAGTCAGTTGCCACGGTGGAGGAGGGCGAGGAGATGAAGTTTAATTTGATAGTTGAAGAAATTCAGACTGGAGAAGGAGGAGAATCAGGCTCAGTGGATGATCCAGGTGAGATCTGTGTTAGCTTTGCTTTGCCCATAGAGGAGGAACAGGGAGAAAACAACAGAGGAAGACAGCTAAGAATGCCATCTGAGAAAAGTCGCCACAGAAATTCAACAAAATAAATGGTTATATATATAATCATATTTTAAATACTCTGTATTTATTTTATTTTATTTTGTATTTCATTTTATCTATACATTTATAAGGCTTATTTCCTTTATTTTGCTATTCTGTTTGGTGCCGAAAGTGGTGCAATTAATTACATAACAGAGACTGTGTTTGTGTTCTGTGTGTAGAACATCACAGTAGGAATAGTCTTAATTCCAAGACACTCCTCAGTCGGGAATGTTACACCAAGAGCTTGTCTCTGCATTCCAGCGATTCATACTATCTCGGCCTGCATCACTCTCTCCCTTTGCCTTATGGTTAGTACATATGCATTAAAACCAAACACATCTGTATGACATGAATATATTGACACATAAATCCAGTATTCATACACAACTAAACCTTATTATTCATTAACTGAAGCTGCCGTTGAATGACACATCTATGAGAACTAATCAATCTTTAAGTTTATAAATATATGAATTGCTACATCTGTGTAATGTTTTAGAAACCAGTTCCCTGAGAAGTTACATAGGCAGTGCGGAACTCTGTGGAGAGACTCGCTTCTGGCACGGCAAAGACTACTGCAACTTCATCCTCAAAGACTGGGTCAAACTCAACAAGCCTTTTGATGGTACAGAACAGCTGCATTAAACTGGTGCACATCTGTAATATCATAACCACAGCCAAAAAAATTTAAATGTAGACCCCAGCTGATTTATTTTGCATTACAAAAATATCAGGACACATTCATATTTCTGTTTCCCAAAACAGTGAAGCTTTAGGCCTTAAGACAAAAACAACAAGCAAAAGAGACAAAAATGACAACGACACTACATATTCTTTGATATCTTAAGTCAAATTCATCAAATGAAGCAATCTCTTCAACACAGGAGTGAGGGAAAGAAGACATAGAAGTCGTTTCCAACAATCCCATTCTGTAGTCAGTATGGGGTTATTTTCCTATCTCTATTCTCTTGCCAGAGGGAGATAACTTTATTTTTGCATCTCTGCTTTGTAAATGTGAAGTTCTGGTTTTGCACATAGTGCCAACTGGGTAGGACACAGCAGGAGAATGGAGGAGTCTGATAGATGAATGTAGTGAAATACTCTAAGATGGTTGTGCATTGTCAAAGACGGTGAAAGAGAAAGACCACACTGGGAAGCCTTCAAAAGGCCTGTCTGTCATCTCTGTATAATGGATTGGCTAATGTTATTATGCATTATAGCGGCTGTTTGTTGTTTATTTTTCTGGTTAAGACTTCATTGACAGGTATAAGACACCTCGGATGCCCTGGCATGATATTGGGGTGGTGGTTCATGGGAAGGCTGCAAGAGATATTGCTCGACATTTCATTCAGAGGTGGAACTTTACAAAGGTAGGAGGTATTAGATATGTTCTTGGCTATCTTATGGTGCGTTCGAAATCACGTACGGTCTGAGTAGGCTCTACATTTGAATTTGAACTTACTTCACAGCCATTAAAAAGTAAATTTTATATAGTATGAGTGTGTGTACTATGAATGTAATCCGCACAAACTACATTCACCATGTTGTCATTATCATGTGACCTACCAGCGTTAGTTGCGTCGCTTCACTTCCATTCATAAAACCTCTCTTGTGGCCAAATGGGATAGTAAAGTGTCCATCAAATGTGCACTTGAGAATCTCGCCGGGGACTTCTCACCTGCTGTTTTTTAAATGCTGTGTATTCAGACATACTCTGTTGGTGTACTGTTTTTCGCATGCTATAGTAGTGAAGTATTCGATTTCGGAAGCAGCATTAGTTCTTCTCTTGTGAACAATAAGATTAAATGCAAATGAAATCCTGAGAAAAAGACTCCAGTAATCTCTTGAGTTTCAGAAAATTGTTTCCCAAATTGTGCTCAGAATTGTCAAGTTATCAAAAGTCAAGATATTTGCATCAGATTTTTTCAAGATCAAATGTTCTGAGCTGTAAGATCTAGGTTTATTTCACAACTCTACTCTTACTCTACCTAAATTAGTATTTTTAAACAACTTTGGAAGAAACCTCTGAGTAAAACTTCAGAAATGAGAACCTGCTGAGCTGAAAGAACAACCTATGAGCTACATAATTTTCATCTGGGGGAGTTTTAAAAGCATTTGAAAGCATATATATTATAAGAGCGTTGCAAAGTGTACGGGCCAAATATTGTATTGTTTGCTATACAGTACGACTATAAAGCATATCCTTTTGAATGTCCAGAAAAACCACTTTCTTAAATGGTTAGAAGGTGCACAAATACCACCTCCATTCAGAACTCTAATTGTAAGAACTAAAGATCAGAGCGCATGCATGAATCCGAGGTTTCCACCCTCTCTCAAGTGTGTTTGAATAACCATCTTTATTAGCTTGAGCTTAGCACCCCCTGCAGTTGCTCATTGTGTCCTGTTCTGAATGCCGTCAGCATTTAATGGCCGCCCGTACTCTCAGCCCCCTTTTAGAGCAATTAGAGGCCTTTTTACTTTGATTGTTCAGTAATTGAATTGGTTTGAGGCCTGTATGATTTCCTTCGGATTATGCCAGTCATATTTCAGGCTTGGCTACCGATCAGACACTCTGCTGGTGAATAATTAAAGGAGAGGAAGCCAGGTGTGTGTGTGTGCGGCAGACGAGGACAAACAAAAGAAAGTTGAATGCCTCTGATGAGGTGTTTAGTGGAAATGAGAATTTACGGCTCTAAGACAGACCAGTCTCGTTTATATCTTTTGCTGTTGATTAGGGAACACCACTTGTCACGTTCAAAACAAAGAAAGTATTCCGATGTGGGAACAATCCTGTCAGTGATTTGTGTGGATGGCATTATGAGGTATATTACAGGACATTTCATACATAGATAGTGTATATCAAAAGTTTGGGGTTGGTAAGTTGTTTTAATGTATCTTAAGCAAGTAACTATTTTCTTATTTGAATATATTTTAAAATGTAATGTAGTATGTAGGCCTAATGTAATCTAAATCTAGCTGAATTTTCAGATTCTTACTCCAGTCTTTAGTGTCACATGATCCTTCAGAAATCATTCTTATATAATGATTTGCTGCTCAATAACAATTTCATATCGTTATCAATGTTGAAAACTGTTTATTTATTTGAAATATAAATATTTTGAAACCTAAGTGTCTTTACTGTCACTTTTGATATTTTTATCTATTTATTGCGTCTTTGCTGAATCAAAGTATTATGAATTAAAAAGTATTAAGATCTTACTGACCAAAAACATTTGAACGGTATTATACAGTATACTGTAATACTATTTGCATGAGCTCTGAATTAAACTTTTATAAAAAATTCAATTAACATTGTAAAATACATTATTCTGCAGTATTTTATCATCTGACCTTTTATTAAATATAACATCTGTGTTTTATTTGCCCTTTGTTAATTAATTATTATTCATTTATGAATAATGCATTTGTATACCTGTGCTAAACTAACTTGCTATTATCTACTGTTATCACAGAACTTTCCATCTCCAACCATATGATCAGTGTTTTATGATCTGCACCTGTAAAACGAAAAAAAAAAATTTAATTAGTTTAAGTCAAGCTTTTTTTTAGAACTGTGGTGATTCAGACATGTGATTCACTATCAAGGTCACTGGAGTTATAAGTATCGCTTGGGCAGCTGCCAACAGCCCATGAGCAGAGTTAATGTTAGTTCTCCCTCATCAGGGCTCAATGGATTTTAATCAACACATTATGCCAGTTGTTAATTGCCTGAGAACCATCTGTTTATAACCACACGGCCCAGATTACCGCTTGCCCACAGTGTAAGCTGACATGGCGTACAGCTCGCTAATTTGCACCACGAGCACTTCCTTCAAGAGGGGTGAAAACGTCAAGTAAAATAAAACTTGCAAAGAAACTCAAACTTAAGCGGAAAAATCCTTTTTTCTCTCGCTTTGTTTTAATAACACTGTTTTACAGAACAGAACAGAAAGTCTAGATGAATTAAGTACACATTTGTTTTTAATGTGACCAAAGCATTGAAAATGCAAATAAATATTGTTTCTCCCATATGTAGATAATTGGTAACAAGTGGCAACATCATTTTACTTTGTTTCCCAGGAAACAAAGCTTGTCTCATGTTCAAACAACCTTTGAACCATGTGCCGGGCCCAGTTGAAAACAGTCTGAGTGTAGTCTAGTTAGGACAATAGCCATTAAAAACCTAGTTTCGGAAACCCTTCACACACACGGCCATCAATTTACTGTAATCAGCGGCACTGTCTAAGACTAAACAGTGGAACAGAGACTTTTATTCAGCTTCAAACAAGTGCTCTATCTCTGGGGAGAGGAGGTTGCAGGCAGGGGTTGATGGTCAGCCCAACAGGCTATCTGGATGTGGCACAGTAATTAGCGCTCTTTAGGGGTGTGATTTTGGAGTCTGCGTCGGGCATTCTGTCTGATCCCAATCAACTCTTCTTTTATTTGCTAGCTGGTGAAGAAGCGGTCGGGGGTGACGTGCTACCCCTGCCTCATGCCCAAGTCTCTCTCCGCACCCATGGTGCCAGCTGAGTACCACGGCAAATCCACACAGGCTAACGTTCAGGTGAGATTTCAAGATATTCAGTTACCCATCATTTTTTGGAGAAATGTGTGTTTTGTGATGTCATTCCTTGCGATTCTATTTCTTTTCCCCCCAAACAAACTAAAACAAGGTTTTGAGATCTGTGTGCCAGTGGTCTATTGGGTCAAAGGTCCATGAGGAGTCCATTCATTTGGCCTACGTATCAGCGATCCAGAACAGCAAACATTTCATATATATAGAGGTAAAATACATAACCACAAGCAGTGTTGGGGTTAGTGAGTTGAGTAATCAGATTACATTTTTTCAAGTAACTTTACTAAACTTACTACAGTTAATTTTACATTTATTCATTGACACCTCTTCTGTGCCCATGATGAAATAAAAATCAGGGGTGAAATGCAGAGGCATTATGTGCGCTGTGTAAACAAAGTAGTTCTAGACTAGAGGCGTATTCATTTCACTGTTGGTGTGAAAGGGTCTTTACATTAATTTTCAGAAAAAGTAACTAAGTAACGTAATTAGTTACTTTTTTAAGGGAGTAACACAATATTGTAACACATTACTTTTAAAAGTAACTTCCCCCAACCCAGAAACAAGTATCAGCTGCACAATTTGGGATAGGGCCTATGCCTGGTCGTGAGTGCAGAATAAAAGGTTTTTATTTTTTAGGGGCACAGTCATTTATTCACCCAGTTATTCATTTAAAGTATATTATTGTTATTTCATATGTAAAAAAATAATAAAATAAAAAGCCTTCCAAAAATGTATGTATTTACAAAATAATTATATTACAAATAAGTGCTGTTCTTTTGAACTTTCTATTCTATAAATACATAATAACATAGAAAACATTTTAATAATATTTCACAATATTACAATATTTACTGCATTTTTGATCAAATAAATGCAGCCTATATATATATATATATATATATATCAGGCATATTATGTATTAAAAAGAAACAAAAAAAAATGAATAAACAACTGATCCGGAACGCTGTTTCATGAGATTGTGATTCTTGCATAAGGCTTCAGATGCAGTTCCTGTGCCGTATTTTCAGTTTTTAGTCTTTCAGGCATCATCTTTCTCTTCTCCCTTTTGTCTCTTTATCTCTCAGAACCAGTTCTTCATCAGTTGTTCTGACAAATCCATCCACAACAGCATTGGAGATGTGCTCACGGAGAGAATCCTGCGGGCATACAGGTGCATCATGACAATAGATACACTTTGAATATGAATTTGAACACAAAAACATCAATGGGCACACCTAACTCCTTTTCATTTCCATTTATGACTCGGCCACAGGGAGAGGAAAAAATTTCGGGTCTATGTGGTGATGCCCCTGCTGCCCGGCTTTGAAGGTGACATCTCCTCAGGGGGGGGGCAAGCCATCAAAGCAATCATGTACTTTAATTACAGGTAATAACCCTCCAAACATGCGTCTTCTGTAATCACCAAATTGCCACAATTAAGGGCGAAAATGCAGCAAATTACACGTGTGTAATGTGGAAACAACGGTCCCCACTACTCATGAGAGAGACGCAAGAGACGATTACACCCCAGTTTGGAGGCTCAACACTAGGCTAGATAAGGGGAGTAGAGAGGATGCTGTGGTAACTGGGGTTCAGCAAGCGATGTGATTGGTCGGGTGAAGGAGAATAAAGACACACGATTGGTGCAAGACAGAAAGTAGATGAAATGAAACCTTTTTTTCTCCATTACAGGACAATGTGCAGAGGGGAGCACTCCATTATTGAGAGGCTCAAATGTGTGAGTAAGTAGACTAGTATGCAGAAATATAAATTTAGACTATAGCTGTCACATTTGCAAAAATCATGCCCATCAAATGTGGATTGCATCATTTTAATGTATTATAACAGGATCATGATGAGGAAAGTGTGTGTGTGTGTGTGCATTTGTCTGTGCAGTGGCAGATTGCTGGATCAAGTACATCTCATTCTGCGGTCTGCGCACTCACGCTGACCTGGATGGGCGTCTGGTCACTGAACTCATTTACGTGCACAGCAAGCTCATGATCGTGGATGATTACACTGTCATTATTGGTCAGCCAATCTCCCCTCTCACACATATAGAAAAATAAAATTGGGCCGTTCTAAGGAAATGGTATCATGTGTGCCAGAAAATTTCACAAATTAATTTCAGACACAATTTAAGACAATATTTTCCCACGTTTTAGATCAATGAAGCAATGCTGTAATTGAAACATAGGTGGAGGTGTCTTGCTTGATATTCAGATTAGTGGTTGACAAATATGATTTTTTGTTTTTTACTGGCTGATACTGACTACTAAGGTATATTTGGAAAAAAAGCATATTAAAAAAATGTGTGTGTGTGTATATATATATATATATATATATATATATATATATATATATATATATATATATATATATATATATATATCTTGAAACGCACCTGGTCGTGTTGTTTGAAATCTTTAAACTGTAAAACTATTATACGCCACTAGGGGGCACTGCACTCATACAAAACACATCTGGTGTGGACATGAGCAGAATAACAAACACCAACAGATGTTTATGAAAAGCAAAGTCACGCCTGTCTCCTCAATCCACACAAATGCATTATTAAAATCCCATTAACGTCACTCAAATCCTGTCTGTCTTTATCAATTCCAATTATCCTATTATCCTTATGAATAGGCTTTGAAGAAGAAAAACAAGAAACCACTGTTTTTCGCTGATGTCCTTGAGAATCTCAGTAGAGGTCACACCCAAATACAGATCCAAAACACGCATCCTACACTCCCCATAGGCAATAACCATGATAGTAGGAAAAGGAAAAGTGTCTGATAGGTATCTGTGATCTGCTTAGGCTCAGCAAACATCAATGACAGGAGCATGCTGGGAAAGAGAGACAGTGAAATGGCTGTGGTTGTTGAAGACACAGAATTCCAGCCCTCTGTCATGGATGGAGAGAGTTATCAGGCTGGCAGGTTCGCCCTGTCTCTACGGGAGGAATGCTTCAGGTCTGCTTTTCTGTTACACGTGAGCAACATGGAAAAAGGATTTTTATTTGCAGTGGGAGGTTTTACAGTCCTGTGTCATACATTGTTGGTATTTATTGGATGAATCTCACAAAGAAAGAAATATACTAACATATATAAAGATTTAATTAAATTAGCAAATTTACACACTAAATCAGCACTATGTTTAAATTACTAAATACTCTTTTATTATACTCTAACATTTATTCTACACAATGTTAATTTGTGCATTTTTGAAAATTTTCAAACACTTGAAAATGTTCTCAATTCTAATGAAAATAATACAGATATACTTATAACATTTTCAAATCGTAAATATTTGTCCTAAAATTGGGTTAAACAAAAGTTTTTATTTTAAGGGGAAAGATTAAATACAGCCTAATTCAACCTATTTAAATGTGTTAATATTTTGTGCTCTATTACATTACAAAGAGTTTAATTTGGACTCTGAAAACAATCTCTCGTTTTAGGCTTGTTCTTGGCTTGCTGGGAGACAACATAGACATCAGTGATCCCATTAGTGACCGATTCTACAAGGAAATCTGGATGGTGACAGCAGCCAAGAACGCCAGTGTGTATGACAAGGTAAATATGCCACTCAGAAAAGGTAAGAGCACAGCACTGACCTTCCTCACCGAAATTATTTTTTGAAAAGACTGATCTTAGATATTTAATTAACCGGCTCAGTCAATAGAGCCGGATGTTTACTTGTGGTCTGATTCCGCCTTTTTCCCTTGTCATTAAAATGCTTCAACAATCCAATATTAGATAAATATGCTTAAGCTATAATATACAGTAGGTGTATCACCGTCACTGCCTCTCTTTGCAGGTCTTCAGATGTTTGCCCACTGATGCAGTCCTAAACTATAAGATTCTGAAGGACTACATGTCACGCCCATGCATGGCTTCCGAGGACCCTGCACAGGCCTGCACTGAACTGAAGAAGATACGAGGCTTTCTGGTCCAATTTCCCTTGTATTTCCTGTCTGAGGAGAACCTTTTCCCTTCCTTCAACTCTAAAGAGGGAATGATGCCCATCGAGCTGTGGACATAGACTCTTTGAAACTGTAATGGCTGCCCTCTCTTTTGATTCTTGTCATCTAATGATGCTATATGTGCTGTCAGTAGCATGCATACATTTGTAGAGCGAAAACTACCTCTGAGCTATCAATAAACACTAGCTTTACATGTTGCTGTGAAGTCTCACAGTCTTAGTGTACATAGACCTTCATTCTTCTGCTGTATATTTGTCCGTTGTCCCTGCAGGTTTATAACTGAACTCTTTTAATGAAATATACATGGACACTGCAGCTGTTGTAAATAATTAACTCTGTTCTTCCAGATTATTTCTTTATGAGTGCATAGTTTTTTTCATTTGTTCCTGAAAATGCAAGCAAAAATGCTTAAAATAACAACACAACCACTTCAGGTAATATCACAGTGACTTTAAATTTAAAAGCACGCAATAACTTGCTGAAATTCTCATTTTTACAAAATATATTAAGTACATTATTTCAATATATTATTTAAATTATTCTTTTAACTTACATATTACTCTTTATTATAATACTTAAACTGGAAAAGTCACAGTCACATAGACACATATAATATGATAACATTAAATGTCTTGCAACAATGTCTGCAAGTGTTTGCATTTTGTAATCCGTAAGCCCATAGACTTACAACACAAGATAATTGTGGACCTTACAAACTCCCATGTAATGAAGATGAACTATGGTGGCACAAAGACAAACACAGAGAACACTATGGCTTTGGTTAGGTGTATCACATTAAGCATGTGCATTTGCCTAACCATTACATCTAGATTATTAGCCTCTTATATTACATTACATAAACTTCCTGAGGACAGCAGCATGTTGGTCTTAACTAACTAATTTCAGCTGCTCTTTCATCATACATATTTCCCATTGACTAAAAAATAATGCTCACTGAAAATTTTCCACACAGTAGAGTGATCATTAACATGGTTTAAACCGGTATTAATGTTTTTGAATGAGCAAACGGTGGCTTGAACGGGTGCAGGTGGCACTTTAAGCGGCCTAGAAACACCTACATGAAGCCAATACAAAGGATCGCGGCTTATGCTAAGACGCGAATACAAAAGATTTAGCCGAATGATCCTTTCTTGAGAGGGAAAATCTGGAAAATTAGTCAGCAGTTTTGCTTCAAATATCAATGAGGTCATCACCGCTTTCATCACTCTCCACTGTCAGTTGACGAGTCCACCACTTTTTGACTTCAGACCCTGAGGAGGCCTCGTCACTCACAGGGTTCATCTTACACACCATGGACTTCACACTCGTGCGGCCTGCGGGGGAAACACAGGACTGTGATGTGAGTCACGGGGTAACCAGCCACACACACGTGGCAATTTGTAGAATACTTATTACATGGAATAATAAACAATAAACATGTCTTTGTTTACCAACCCCTTTCAAAGAAACATCGGAAGCAGGGCCTAAAACAAACTCTTTGCCACACCTGGTGTTGGCTGGTGATTTAAGAAAATTTACCAGAAATAAATATTTTTTACATGCCATGAAACAGATATTTTTCTTTGAATCAAATTAAAAACACAGACAGCAGCAGGAATATTAGTCTTCTGTTACTTTAAAAGCGAATGCACGGATCCAGTATACAGATACACGTTTTCTCTCTTAACTGTTTGTTCACTTAAGACATAACTGACTATGTTTACAAGGATTCTTGCCAAGATGGGCATTTTGTTTGAATATGTCTGTTCAAACGTAAGAAGACCTGAAAGAGAGCTCAATTCAGTATTCCTGTGCTGTCTGAACACACAAAACTTCTCACACAGAGAAACAAATTGAGTTCCCTTTCGTGTCTTCTTGTGCTTTCATCTGTCCCGAGTGTTGTTCACGTTTGTTCCTGTTTTCACAACATAAAAATGTTACCAGCGATTGACGCTGTTTCATAAACTCGCCAACACCAAATTTTTACTTGCATTAAAAGTGTTAATTTTAGGCCCTGATAGTAAGACATTAGATAAATTGTTTATACCAAAACAATTTGGTATAAACAAACAAATATATTTTATATGTGCTGCAATTTTCATGGTTATATATTAATATTAAACAATTTGTAATAAGTTATAATGTATATTTAAAATATAGTAATTTTAATTTTTTGATTTTTAACATTTATTTAAATTTGCTGCAATTTAAATTTTTGTATTAATGCCTCATATAAAAATCATCTATTATAATAACTTAAAATGTACATTTAAAATAGAATAATATTTCTATTTTTACATTTTAAACACTGTTTTAAGTTTGCTGCAATTTTCATTTTTACAAAATATATCAAGTACATTATTTCTATATATATTATTTAAATGAGTCTTATAACATATGCATCTTTTTTTATAATACCTAAACATCTAGAAAAGTCTGTCATATAGACGTATACTATGGTTACATTAACTGTCTTGCCATAATGTCTGCAATTGTTTTTTTTATTATTATGTTTATTTTTTATTTTTTTGTAACAATCATGTGTAATAGTAAAAGTATGTAAAGTTTGGTATAGACCTGCAGGCAGTCGCCACTGTCCCAGCTTCCTCTGGGGTCGGTCGGCGGAGTCTTGTCGGTACCCGCTGCGGTCTGACAGCGTGGGGCTCAGTAAGGTTTGCAGGCCACTGTTCTGCTGGGTCAGGACCAGGAAAATCATTTAAAATCATTTCAACAGAATGAGGACTCAACGACACACAAAATCTTTCAAGAATAGACACTAGTAAGGTTACCTCTGGCTGAGTGGGATTGTCCTGGTTATGTGCGTTGGTGTCCTCACTGGGGACGGTGGTCTCAATGCTGGGAGGGTTGAGTAGGCGGCGGAGATCCTGCTGTTGGCTCTCTCTCAGACTGAGAATGATGCTACATGACTGCTGCTGTTTCTGAAGAAGGAAGGTGATGTCAGTGTTTTCATTCAGTTCATCCTGCATGTCTAATATCAGGATCTATCGCAGTTCCAGTATGCCGATGTGGGACTAATTCTATTGCACAATGACAATAAAGGAAATTGAGCTGAATATGCATTTATATCACTGATCCTATCAGCTGATCTGTTTGAGTTTTATAGCCTTGAATCTGGCCATGTTAATATCCTACTCAAATCAGATTTCTTTTTGAGAAGAGATATCAAAGATCTTTTCAAGAAAAGTCAGTTCACTCTGTGGCTATATATACGCAATGCCTCCAGGCAGCTATTTTGGGCATGCAATTCTTACAACAGTGAGTGTTTGACATGGTAATGGATACGTTGATATGTTTGGTCTTGGCGGAATAGATCTGGAACGCTGCTTCTGCTGCTGCTGTTAGTTAAGACCAACAGCTGCAGAACAATTATGGGACTTTCTACTGCCAATACATACACGGCACGCAGCTGTAAGCATATAAGACATGCTGCTAACATACAATATAGCATACATGAATAACCCATAGCATATCTATACAGGTGGAGCTGGGGAAGGTGGAGGGTTTCTGAAAGCGTGCTGCACTGCTCCAACAAATACTGACCGAATATTTGAAGGTTGAGCTGCGAGCTCATTGGCTACTGATACAGCAGGAACCAATCAGCTGTGCTCTATAGAGAATGACGTGATTGCAACCAAATTGAGTAAAGGACTTTGTATTAATCTCAAAAATCTGCTCGACAAACTCACATTTTAAAAACATTTTAAATCTGCAACAAAATCTGTCTCAATTAATGATGTTTCTTATGCTCAAATAGTGTAAAAATATCTCAGGTTGGTCCAGCCAATGTGCATGTGCAGTTCCAAGCTCAGGACACTGATTGTTTCTAACAACATCTGCAGTGACAAGATTGGCTCTTTTATTTAGAAGACGGGACTTATTCTGCCGTATTACAAATTGCACTTTATCCAATTCAGAGCAAAATGAATGAACAGTATTGGTACATATTCAGAAAACAGAAAAGAAAAGAAAATGCAGAAAATAAAGCTGCAAAAAGTTGTCTGAGCAGGTTTTACTGATAAAGATTACATTAATGTCAAGGTGTGTTGTTAGATTTACATACATATTGCATGAATTCTCAAACTGACTGGTCCCACTGCATATCAGATTTATTTCTACATATTAAAGTGGGCCAGATTGAAATCGGCAATGTCAGATTCAATGTGAAATCAGATTTGGGCTACGTTGAGATGTAGAGTGAATGGAGTCATTGTCAAACCGCTGAACTGTTTTCAGTTAAGTCGGGTAAATGTCATGACTCTCAGGAGTGTGAGAGCCATCCCAGCAAACAAATTTAGGTTCTGGGAACGTTCTGGGAACGTTAGTTTTTGGTTCCCAGAACGTTCCTAGAACTTTCCCTTAACGTTAGGGGAACGTTCCCGGAACGTTTTCCTTACGTTATAAAAATGGAACCTAAAAATAACCTACATGGAACGTTCCTATAACGTTCTTGTTTGGTTCCCAAAAAAATAACCTCATGGGACCATTCGGGAACGTTAGGGAAACGTTCTGTGTTTGCTGGGATGGTGTTTGTGTTTGTGTGGACTCACGGCTCGTATGCGTTTCAGGCACTTCTTTAACCACATGCGGATGGTTTGTTTGGCCACCTCCTCCTCTATAGTGTATTCAAGCTGCTCTCGTGCCAACAGCTCCTCCAGCTGAAGACTCTTCCGGATATCAACCGAGCGGTATGACAACATGCTGAAACAAACACGATCAACGACTTTAAATAGACTACAGAACAAGCTTAGGGACCAATATGAACAAAATAATAGCAATTGATTGACCCTTTCACGTTTTGTTCTCTATGGGCTGGGGAAGAAGATTAGAGTTTTGATAGTAACTCTATTACTAAATAGGACATTTTGATTCATCATGATATGAAAATGTGCTCTAATAAGTACCACAGTTCTTCTAACCTCAGTACATCATGGAAGGTGACATCTCCTCCATTGTGCAGACGCTCCATCTCATAGCACATGTGTTTGAAGAGAAGCTTATCTTTGTCCAGGTCAACTTCCAGACGACCTCTCAGCAGACGGAGCAGAAACTTCACCCTGGAGGTTGGAATCACTCCCTGTATCAAAATCATCCAGATCTATTACTGACGTTGGTTTCAGAAAATTTCATATATCATCATAACAGTAAATACCTGCTCAAACATCGGAGAAAAAAAAAAAGCTATGCACTGTAAGAAAATGATCAGACTTGCTCTGTTCCTAGTGGGTTGTCTATCTTGACAGCATTTTAAGGGATCAAAGGCACGTTCCTTTTATTAAATTCTAAGGAAGAATCATATGTATCCTTAGAGTAGGCAATCCCAGAAAGCTTTGTGATAAACTATGAATGGTGAAATAGAAATAGCAATAATCGTTATAAATTAAACAGTAAAAAAAAAAAAAAAAACCTTTTGGTTTCGTCCAAAATAGTTTTGGAAGAACCAAAATCACTGATCGAAACAGTGACATTTAATAAGCACTTCTCTGATGATGCGTTTTGACTGTTTCAGTGTCAGTGTGCTACAGCAGGTAACCATGTCAGACATTTGACCATGACCAAAAAGGATGCTAGAGTTGGCTGAAATATTGAGAGGCGGGCAGCTTGTTGTCGAAGAACTTTACTATGGTTTAATTTATCACAAGACATTATTTTCGATTTTGGTTTTTGGACAAATGAAAAATCGAATTTCCGTTTCAGTTTCCCTATGCAGAGTTACAAATCAGCTTTGTGAGGTTCCATCACAGTCAGGATGATTCTGTAGCAGATCACTGGATTTTGGATCAGAGCTCATGTCTCTAATAATAGACCTAGTCCTTCCTGTGCTCAGCTGTTACAGTCTTATGGTTCCAAGTGTTTCTAGCTGATCCCAGCTTGACTCATTAAGGCCAGAAAATGACTGGTGTGCCTCATTTAACTCATATACACGAGCAGATATTACTAATCCTACGCGGGGAGGTCAAATCTGCACGCACTTCTCTCTGCTGCTCTCAATAAGGCTGTTTCCACCTAATGAAGATGACAGCTCAACACCTCTCACTATCTGTGACAGGCAGTAATAACCTCCAATTACGCTGGAGGTGAGAATGTCGATGCGTGTGATTCATTCATTTGCAGCTTCAGAGCCGGTGCGGAGAGCACACATGGGTATTAACTCAAAATCATCCCCACTGACAGCCGCTGATCACAGGCACGTCCCCTCCTCCTCACCTCCCGCTTGTCATCCACCATGTTCCAAATGATCTGGAAGTGACGCAGGTCGTTGTAGCTTAGCAACTGGTCCTCCTCGGTAGAGTAGAACAAAGAGAAATTCTCCACAATGATAGCTGAGGGGGAGATAAAGTGATTAGGGTTGGGTTAGCTTTCAGCTAGGCTCTCAGTGATTGAGTATAAGGTTGAAAATACTCTAAATAAGTGTGCAAATGCATACATGAATACTTAGCTGATGCATTGCAAGGACATGGTCCTGTTGTACACACTTTGTGTTCTTGCATTTCTGTGGTGGTAATAAACCTCAAGGGGGTGATAGAGTAAAGGCCTGGGTATACTTCATTTTACGCAATCTGCTCCGTCAGCGCGGTCACAAAATTTGGGCTGTAATGCGCTGTTGTCCGCACACCTCATCCGTGGACCCTCCTGATGACGAAAAATACATCACACGGACGGTGTGCGGACACGGATGGCCAAAGTATACTTTGGGCTTTTCGGTACCTTCAAATGCCTCTATTAAAATGTCAAGCTATTGACAGTTAATGCTAATGCCCGCTATAGCACCACTTGTGGCAATGCTGGGAATGCAACACAATGCATTTAGTGACATTTCAGAACATAAATTTGAGTCATAAAATCACTGTGCAGAGAGTGTTACGGGCCTCGCCCTAATGAAAACACTAGCTGAGACTATTATGATTTTGCTGGTTTAAGCTAGTTATTGCAGGTTTGGAGTTGGTCTAGCTAGTGGATCATAATAACCATGGAAATCTTGCTAGCTGGATTGGCCAAATTTTTATTTTAATTACACTAGCGTTCAAAAGTTTGGGGCTGGTAATATTTTAATTTTATTTTTTTGAAAAGTCTCTTCTCACAAAGGTTGCATTTATTTGATCAAATATACAGTCAAATACAGTAAAAAAAAGTAACATTGTAAAATCTTACTACCATTTAAACTGGTTAACTGTTTTATATATGAATATGCAGTTGTAATAAAAATTATTCAACCCCCATTACAAATCAGGTTTTTGGGAAAAATTTACAGACTCTCAGCTGTTTACTATGAACAAATCAAACAAAAGTAATTGAAATAGCTCTACACAACAAATGTTTCAAGTGGTTTCCCAAAATTCAATTCCTCGTGAGCAATGGCCTCCAGTTCAGTAATATACTTGGGTTTGCGTGCTGCAACCGCCTTCTTCAAATCACACCAGAGATCCAGAGAATTCAGAGAATTTGAGGTATGCTTGGGATTATTGTCCTGTTGGAAGGTCCAAGCTTCAGCTTCCTCACTGACAGCATGACACTTTCTAGGATTTCCTGATATACAAAAATTAATCAATCTTGCCTTCCACACGCTGCGGGTTTCCAGTGCCAGAGGATGCAAATCAGCCCCAGAGTATAACCGAGCCACCATCATGCTTAACCGTAGGCAGAGTGTTTTTTTCAGCATATGTGTCATTCTTCTTCCTCCAGACATACCGCTGATCCATAGAGCCGGAAAGTTCCAGTTTTGTTTCATTGCTCCAAAAAACAGAATCCCAAAACTTCTGTGGCTTATTTATATGATTTTGAGCAAAGTGGAGCTGACTTTTCTTGAGCTTTTGGGTCAGTAGTGGTGTATGTCTTGGATTTCTGGCATGGAAACCGCATGCTTTTTTGTGCAAGCTGAAACCTCAGTGCCTGTTGCCACCATGTCTTGCTGAAGGTCTTTTGCAGTCACTCAATAGTTTTTCTGAACCTGAGGTTTCTCAGAAATCTGGTAGCAGCCATCGATAGCTTCCTTATTCTGCACTGTCAAGGTAGTGTAACCAGTGTTCCCTTTCAGTCGATAACGTCAGAAATAGTCTACGTCGACTGAATGGGGATCGCGTTAGGGAGCCAGTGTTCTTCGAATACTACTGAATGAGCCAATGGAATTGGCGTGCGTGATTCACATCACACAATCCGCCCCCACGGAGGGGGTATAAATACGGAAGTGGATGCACGCACAAGTTGCCTTTCGCTTCAGGGGGCCATCGTGATTGATGTCTATGAAGAGTGCAGTTGTTTTCAACGAGCGAGTGTGTCGGTGTTCTTGCAGGAAGAACTCCCAGTGTTGATGTTTCTACAGCGTGTGTGCAGCGGTGATCAGGAGCTTCTCAGCTCTCAACTGCTGTTTTAACAGCATCAAATTTCTTTGTTTTGTTGTGTGTTGACGGCTAGTTAGAGGGCGAGAAGTGAGTGCTTCACTGTTTCAGTCTGCTGATTCAGTGTTACCGCGGTCATTCCCTGTGTGCTCCGGCACTGGTGACGGGGGTCCCATTTCCTAAAAGAGCAACATGGATGTGAGTGTGTCTTTTCCAAGATGCCATTCCATCATTGCGTTTCTGGGTGCGGTAAGGCTTTATCCCCCTCTGACGGTCACGAAAGCTGTATCACGTGTTTGGGCTTACAGCACGCTGAGGCAGCTTTTGTGGATAAGTCATGTTCCCATTGCGGGAACATGCCCATCTCGGTGTTGAGATTGAGACGTGGACGGCACCTTTCTCTGCCAGAAACCGCCTAAGTAGCTCTTCCCCCCTCACTACCCTTGACGCGGGAGCGGTGAAGGGTTATGAGGCTATCCCTCCAGTGGAGCGGTCTGTCGCGATGCAACTGTGTCCGGCGGCCGCTGCCTCCTGCAGCATCACCCCTCTAAAGCATGTAAGTTCTTGTCCACTTTTACGGGCAAGGCTTACAAAGCTTGTGGGCAAGCGCTTCCTCTCTGGATGCCATGGCGTTGCTCCAGGTCCACCAGGCACTCATGAACATGCACGAGGGTAGTCCGGACCGTGAGCTTTCGCTTCTCTTCATGCCATGGCGTTGCTCCAGGTCCACCAGGCACTCATGAACATGCACGAGGGTAGTCCGGACCGTGAGCTCATGGGTGAGCTCCGCACTGCAACTGACCTCACCCTCCGGGCCACGAAGGTTGCAGCTCACGCGATCGGTTCGGCGATGTCTACACTTCTGGTCCAGGAGTGCCATCTCTGGCTCAACCTGGCAGATATGAGAGAAGCGGAAAAGGTTCGGTTCCTGGACTCTCCCATTTCCCAGGTTGGTTTATTTGGCGATGCTGTGGAGAATTTTGCCCAACAGTTCTCTGCAGCCCAGAGGCAGGCGGAGGCTATCCGACACAACTTGCCCTGACGGGACGCTGCTGCCTTCACCTTCCCGCCGAGGACAGGTCCTCCACCTGCCCGTCGCCGAGGGCATCTGCCTGAGAAGAAGCCTCAGCTTCCGCTGGACCATCACAGCAGCCTACACCCAGGTCCCGAGGTGAAGCCCAGCCCGCTCCAGACATTACCAAGCCAGGTGGTAAGTGACAGCGTAAACGTTGAACCTGGACGGGCCCCTCAGGGATGGAGAAGTTGCTCTTGGAGTGGTCCACTCCCTACAGCCGATTGGAGGGCTGGATGGAGCTTTTTAATTATGTGTGTGCGTCTGTTTTGCCGTTGACTCCTATAAAAACGCGGTCAGCGGTACCCACATTTTCAGAAAAAGAGCACAATTTCTCTATTCCTGGGTCCCAAGAGGGCCAGTCTGACGATGTGTGACCCTGTATAGCCTTACACCCCTCAGCTCCCCCTTGGTCGCCAGCAGGCAGCTATGCGTGTTTGAGGACCCGGTCATCCGCCTTCTCATGCGCTCCCTGCCACCAGTGGAGACAGTTAAGTGTTGCACTGCACACTAACACCACACTCTCCACTTTGGCGCCCCAGCTTAGGGTCGGCTATCCCACTCAAGTCAGTGATGATCATCACACTACGTGTTGAGCAGACGTGCTCCTGAAAACTCAGTGATATTCATCACACCTAGTGTTGAGCAGGGCTCCTGTCTTGTGTGTGCATATCTTGTCCTGTTGGCGAAGGACTTGATATAGCCCTTCCCTCCAGCCGTTATGAAGACCAGTTGTTGTAAACTCATTCTTCATGCTACTAGGTGGTGGGTCGTGACCATCTTGCCCCAAGATGGTCTGCAGCATCTGACCTGAATGACATGTGCTTCAGATCTCTATCTTCCGCACCGCAGGCTATCCTGTGTGTTGCGTGTGAGGGTTGAAGTATCAGTACAGAGTCCTTCCCTTCGAGTGCTCCATAGCCAGTTGGGTCTTCAGGTCAACTGGGAGAGAGCAATCTTGCCCACGGGTTGAGTATCTCTTTTAAAGTTTTGACTTTGTTCAGCTGGTGTGTATAGAAGTGAGAAAGGGACCCAATATAAGAACTTTCAGAGGCTCCTGGGGAATATGGCAGATACAGCCGCTATGGCTTCCTCCATATGAAGTCCGCTTCAGCGCTGGTTTCATGATCGAGTCCTGAGGTGACCGTGGCAGAGCAGCACGCCCTGTGTGACAACAGTTCACACCGGCCTGCTGCCAAACCTTCACCGACTGAGGGGCCATGTATAAAGGGTGTGCTTTAACAGAGGCCTGGGCTACCTCCGACTCCACGGGTATTCGTGCCTCGAGTTGTTGCAGTTCTCCTCTCTTTGAGCCACCGCTGCTCAGCAAACTGGTACTGGTCTGAAAAGGCAGAAAATTGCGACCGTGGCGTAATCTTCCCTTGCATGTCACAACTCACCCATCACCTCCTCCTTGGAGTCAGATGCTTCTGAGGACGCTTCATTCCACTATTTTCCCGGCCTACTCAATCGTGCCGCCGACGAGCATCACGACAGTTATGGCCAGGGAGAGTAGAGACTCCATCCCCTGGTGGTCCAGCTGGGTCGGGACCACTCCGGGGCCACACAGTTACTCTGTTGCCTCTCCTGATTCGTCCCCCTGCCAGTTGCATATATTCTGTCCGAGCGGACAACCCTTGGACAGACACTGGCTCTCAGCTGCCCCCGGGGGCCTGCAGAAATGCGTTCCCCAGTGAGCCTTCTAAAAAAAGCGGCTATGCGATTCATTTTCGCTTGGCGCCTGCTCAAGTTCAGTGATTTCATCACACTCAGGTGTTGTCTTCACACTTCCTGACTTCCCCTGAACACAATTCAGGGACGGGGCACGATAGCACCCGCGTTCAGACCCCTGGAGAGATTCCAGGCCGGTCCTAAGCTGGACGCGGAGGTTCAGGTGGCTACCGCAGAGTATGTGGTAGTTACCATCACTTCTGCGAGCACCCCCTAAAAAGAGGAAGTTGTGCTTACGCCTTAATAGAAGTGGAACCTATTCGTTGAGTGAGTCTTCTCTCCGTGAGAAGATCCTGAAAGCGTTCAGTCATTTCAGTGCTCTCTTTCCTGCAAGATAGGTTGGAGTAGGCTGTTTTCCTCCACCCTCAAAATGATGTTGCCTCTTTTTTCTTGACGCACATCACATTGCAGAAGCATGTCCTGATCGTCAGGTTCCTGAGGGAGCAAGGGTTATCCTTCTGCCCCTCTTTATCCTCTTGGGCCTTATCTCTGGTGCAACTGCACTGCAGAGACCGCCCCTGAGCCACTGCAGGCAGTGAGTTAAAAATTCTGATTAAAACAGTTCTCCTGCTCGCATGATCTCTACTAGAGGGTAGGGACTTGCTCGCTTACGGTAAACGAGTTTTGCCTGGATTTTGTCCAAGGTTCCTACTTCTCCCGTAAAGGGACCAGGTGTGAGCCTGCAAGCGCTGCCCCGGAGGAGGCAGACACAGCCCTGGCTTTCTCTGTCCGTCCACTTCATTGTGGTTATACATGTACAGAACGCAAGCCTTAGAACCACAGACAAGCTCTTATCTGTTAAGGAAATCAGCAGAGAGGGAAGGCTGTTTCCAAGCGAGGTTGGGCCACTGAATAGTGGCTGCCTTCATCTTGGTGAAGATTCCGAGATGCACATCCACTTAGGTGGTGAGCTCCTCTAAATGAGTGTGTGCTCCCGCCTAGGCGGTGACAGAGTGCTTCGCTGACAGATATTCTAGAGTTGGGGGCTGGGCGACACCTATACTTGAACCGCTGCTTCCCATGGGCTTCCTTCTCATGAAGCCAGTTCACCGTGAGCCCGGTTCAAAGTGTCGGCTTGCTGCGCCATTCCCCTCCTATGGACTGGATAAATGCGCCATTTCTACTCCAGCTGAGTTCCTCTTAACCGAACCCTGTTGAGTTTCTCCACACCCTTTCGACGTCGGGCGTGGCGGAACGTCTGGTGTTAGGCCTACCACATGTAAGCAGTGTGGAACCTGTGTTAGGCTGGGTCCATATGTTGCGATCCTACAGTGATTCCATATGTGTACTCTTCCACGGTACGGCTCCCTACGGCGAGCCCGTGTCTTCCCTCGGTAGAGTCTGCTCTGCCGTCACTGTTGGCTCAGTCTCCCCCCTTCTTAGGCTGGAGCCACCCCAGTGACATTCCATATGTTGTACTGCCTGGTCTTTCGCCCAGTTCATATGTCTATTCTCCACGTTCCCCCCTTCGGGTAGGACTGGCTTCTGCAGCGTCCCTTCCTTCCATGTACAGGGAATGCTTTCCCAGAGTTCCTGTGGGAACAGCAGTCACTTCTCTGGCCTAAGTCCTGTCCTTTTCCGCCTTAAGTGTGGGGGCATCAGGAGGCTTTTGTCTAGGCACTGGAAGGTGGCAGCTTTAGTGGCGCTTTCAATGGTTGGTCCCCATTCAGTCGACGTAGACTACGTCTGACGTTATCGACTTAAAGGGAATGTCCTGGTTGCGTTTGCAGGTTGCCTGAAAGAGGGAACGGAGGACGTAGTCCCCTTGCCACTACTGCTGGACCACCGCTGACTCCGGGTTACGCTCGGCTCCTAAGCGAAAAAGTAACTAGTGCATGCATCCACTTACGTATTTATACCGGCGCCGTGGGGGCGGAGTGTGTGATGCGAATAGTACTCGAAGAACATTGGCTCCCTAACGCGATCCCCATTCAGTCGACGTAGACTACGTCCTAAGTTCCCTGTGGGTTGCATACACTACCAGGACGTTCATTTAAAGGGGTCGTTTACTGCTTTTTTTTCTTTGCATGATTTTGTTTATGGGGTGCAATATAACATGTCTAAACATGTCTAAACATGTCATGTTTTTTTAAAAAAAGCCTTATTTTTCATAAATTTCACCTTTATTGTAAGCAGCTTTCTCCTCTGTCATTTGAATGACCGGTTGACTTCCTTATTCTATGAAACCACTCCCTCAGAAACAGGCAATGGGCTCAGATTGGTTAGTTGGGCTGGTGTGTTGTAATTGGCTAAACTGCGTAGTGCACTTTACTTCATTACCTTTACAGGCGAAAGCTGCATGTGCTCCGGTCAAATGTAAATAGGCTAATGGTGTCAATAGCCTACTGCCGTATCAGTTTGAGCCAGAATCAGACCCAAAAAGAGGCAATGAAGAGAGTCAAGCAGAACCTCCCCACGGCTCTTACAAAACGTTTCTGAATGGTACATTTTATTATTATTATTCTATTCTATTCTGTATTATTATATAAGAATTTCGATACGCTGTTACTTGAAAATGCTACTGCTGCTTATAGCTTTTGAGATACGGTTTTCTCCTGATTAAACATATAACTGAATAAATGACAGAGTAATACCGTTTTTTAAAGTTATTGTTTTATCGAAATAATGAACAACCGTTTACCTATTGAAAAAACTTAGTTTACTTAGTGTATCGTTTTCTTTAGGTACACGTTTGTCTTACACACACAAAATAGCATCGAACTAATTGGCTACTATAAACAAACAGCGTTGGCATTGGTTTACGTTCTTGATCAAATCGAAAAATTACGTCATAAAGTATATATGGAAAATACATTTACAAAATAAGTATCTCAGTGGCTACTAAAGCCAGCGCTGGCATTTGTTTACGTCCCTGATAAAACTAAAACATTACGTCTGAAATTATACATGCAAATACATTTAAAATTATTAATTCTTACTTACAGGTTGTGGCCAAACAACTGCTGGCTCTGGTTTTAAAGTTGGAACTGCTTCATGTTTTAGTAACAGTTGAATCCGGCATTGAATTCGTGGAGATTCTGGAAGCTGTCTTCCGTAAAATGCGCAGCACAGAGAGCTAAATTACGATTGTAATTTTCAGGCACATAATCAAACATAAATTGTAGCCATTGTTGACGAACTACAGCGTCCATAGGAAGCCCGAACACAGAAGACCTGACAGCTGGGTGAATATAACACACTTTCAACGGCATGGCTACTGCTCTCCACTATAACTCTTCCTCTTCGACAAAGCAGCAGAAATATGGCCATGCCCCCCTTTTTACATATTCCGGAGGGAGGGTTGGTTATGGGTTAGTTACGTATAAAACCCGGGAGTATCTCGTTGTAGTCCCATTCGAGTCGTTTTTGTAGGCATTAAACTTCCTCATTTTTAAAAGACGATATCTCTGCTTACATTGAACTTTCAGTGCAGCAACTTTGCAGATACTGTTCATGCACCATCAGCAACATTACACACTATTTAAAATGAAAAAAGGGAAAATCGCATTTAACCACCCCTTTAACTTTGAACTGGCAAACTATGCTTTCCAATGGTGTCTCTAGGAATATTTAGTGCTTTTTCTATCTTTTGTATCCTGTTCCTTGTTGGTGATGGGCGATGATATCTTCTCTTATCTTTTTGGACCATTCTTTTGACTTAGCCATATTTCTATCATTTGGTCAAATGTGACACTCAAAAAACCTAGCCAGTTCAGGTTTTTTATGTGTTCTAGTTCAAGCACGCCTGGTGCAACTAATTAATCCCTTGTTTGCTTGCATCAGGTGTGCTTGAGACAACACCCGTTTTGCAGATTTGTGCTGTTGTGAGGGACTCTTTTCAGAGGGCTGAATCATTTTGAGACTGTAGAAGTCATTAAAAGTTGCATTTTCAGTTGAATTTGTGGAAACCACTTGAAATATTTGTTGTGCTTGAGCTGATTTGCAATGGGGGTTGAATACTTTTGATTAAAATATATTTTAAAATGTAATTTATTCCTGTAATTTTCAGCATCATTACTACAGTCTTCAGTGTCCCATGATCCTTCAGAAATCATTCTAATATACTGACTTGGTGTTAAAGAAAAATATATTAGTATTATCATAATGGTTGTGCTGCTTAATATTTTGAAAACTGTGATAATTTTTTTTCAGGATTCTTTGATGACTAGAAAGTTCAAAAGAACAACATTTATTTGATATAGAAAGCTTTTGTAACATAAAAGTATTATCTGTAATTTTTTAATTTAATCACTCCTTGCTAAATAAAAGTATTACTCTTTCAAAAATCATACTGACCCCAAACTTTTAAATAGTAGTGTAAATCTATACACATTTTTAAAAAATTGTCACCTCACAATTTCACCTCAAGTTCCATTCATTTGTATCAATTATTTTTTTTATCAATTTTTGCAATTCTGTATCTTGTTTGCAACATCACTGCAAACCGGAAGACATATTCAATAAAATTTTGACTGTTGCACAAGCCAGCTTGCAATTTAAGCAGCCTGATGTGAAAACCAGCTCCAAACAACATATGCTGGTGACCAGAAAGTGTGCACATCTGTATAGTCCATAAACTAAGGGCAATAGAGAGAGAGAATAAACTGGCTTTGACCCAAAGTGATTCAAAGCCTCATTCATATTCAGTAGTGACCAGTGCTGAGCTACGAAAATATTTCAGAGGGATAAACCTCTCTGTTCTGGGAAAAAAGGGATAATAAACATGGAAGGACGTCAGGAAGAATAATGAGCAGCGATATTGTATTTTATGAGCTAGTTTAGCTAGCGTCTAAAGCGGGAGGAAATTAGATGGGACCCTGGGAGATGGAACAGGATATTGTGCCTGCAGTCAGGGGAAAGAGGTGCTTACCTACAAGGAGGTTGAGCATAATGTAAGCAATGATGACATAGAAAGAGCAAAAGTAAATGAGGGCGCCAGCATAGTTTCCACAGTCGGTCTCCCAGTAACGATGTCTGTCCGGGGTGCAGAATGGCGCCTGCACCTGGGGAACAAGGTAGACAAACAAACATAATCAACACATGGGGCTCGCAGCTGATGTGTTTTGATTTAAATAAATCATTCAGAAGTATGTTGAATGAAACAAGATGCTGTTCAGTTATATTTGCAATTCTATTTGATACATTTAAATGATTTGTTTACTGTTTTTTTTAATGATTTTCACAGAATAGACACATGCTTGTGGGCAAAATGGAGCTGCCATCCAATCTCTTACCATGCAGTCATGCATGATCTTATTCCAGTCTTCACCTGTGACTATTCGAAACAGTACAGTGATGGCTTTCCCCGCGGTGGAGAAGTTTGCGTGCCTGTTGGTGAGAGAGGAAAAATTAACAGCTCACGCTGAGTCACTTTCTTTCATGCTGTCAGCTTCACCTGAAAACTGATTCTCCCAAATACATGTAGGGCCTACAAGCTAAACTTTTAGACAACACCAATTATATCAGCGCTGTGAGTAGTAGTAAGTGTGTTACAAATCTTGCCTCTGGTACGCTGACACAGTCAAATCATTGCCTCCGTGTGTCATAAGACAGCTCACCTGTTAATGTTCTCGCCGTATTTGACAGTGCCAAAAAGGACAACGCCAGCGAAAGCGTAGCACAGCAACAGCAAGAACATGCCCACGATAATAAAGAAACTCTTGTACATGCTGACGACCACAGTTAGCAAAAGCATCTTTAACGTCACCTGTAAATACAAAACAGCTCAGTGGGGGAGGAAATGCACTGTAGAGTTTGAAGTGGACAAGGAAAAATTATTTTCATGTTATATTGAATATTTTTACAAGCATAATCATTTATGCATACTCACATGCTTCCCACATATGGTGAAAAACCTGAATACTATAACACATGTGCCCATCATGTATGTGTAAGCATTCTAAAGAAAGAGAAATTCAAGTCATTTCTTTGTAATACAAGGTACATTTAAAGTCAACACAAGTTGAGTCAAAGTGAGTGCTGTACTGTATATCACAAAACAAAACCATGAATGTTACATTTAAATCATAATAATTGTAGCTTTTGTGAATCTGAATTGAAACAACAGATCAGACCATTGGTTTTCTACTGTTTGAAAAGCAGTGCATTTTCGGTCTGACACGTATGATAGGCCTCAAATTTAAATTAATTTGGTATTGGAGTTTACTAGAAACTATTATATATTTAAGCTTTTGTATAACAATTGAAGATGTACAAACATTTAAAAAAGTAGGAAAGATTGTTTCCTTTAGTTTAAGACATGTAATTCATTGTGCAAGAAATTAAAAAAGAAAAAGGAACTCAAATCATTAAGGTAAAAGGTACAAATAAAATCCCATTTATGAAAATGCATGACATTTTACCAGTAAAGCAAAGTGCAAAATGATCCATATGACTCCCAGAGATGTGACGAGTAGGTCATATCTGTTTCTCCTGCTCTGCCAGTATCCGGCTGGTGACATAGCTATCAGCTTCATAGTAACCTGCAGCAGAGGAATTCATCATGTCATGACCGTAAAATACTTCCAAAAGACCTCATGAACTGCAAAGCCTCTGGTGAATTTTTAAACTTTTTTTTGTGGCTGTAAAAAAAGAAGAAGAACTCATGAAAGACCAGGAAACAGAATTTAAAATGCACTGTAACATATTTACCTCCAGAACAAAAATGAAAGTGAAAACCACAGACATTGTGGCCAAGGGAAAAGTAACCGGGTCAAGTACATCCCACTGTAACACATACACACTAATTAATTTGTTATGTTAGTGCTAAGATACAACAAAAATGTGTTCTGTTGCTGTAACCCTCCTCACCTTAACAGACAGAAGGACAGACTGTGCCAACACCAGCACTGCGATACCTCGCTTGAAAAAAGGATGCTGGGTGATGTCATACATTTTTGCACGGAATCCACCGTTTTCTGCAAATGCAAGAGAATGAATTTCAGTTTTGAAAGAACAGAAAATTAGGGCTTTTCAGCATGAACCGGTACTCTGGTTATAAAACAAAGACCTGGTCAAAATTCCCTGACCTTCAGAATAATTTCTGTGCTCTCTTTTATCATCAATTAAAGGACTCACTTGAGAGAAAATCGTCTCAACTCTTCATTCACTGCACTTGGTAAGAGCTTTACCCTTGGCCTTACTTTTACAGATCCGCCACATCATCGTTTTGCTGTCTTATAGCTGGTCACAAAGTCTGAGTGTCATTCATCATGCACTGTAATCACAAGTTCATTTCAACAGCCACAGAATGCAGACAGATTATCTGAAGCTGGTTTCAACAGAGTTGGAATTAATGTGTTACTCTGCCGAGTGCTGACTAAGGTATTGATTTTTCTGTTATTTCAGTGTGCAGACTACCTGGCAGGAAGCACAAAGGAAGCTCCGTCTAATGCCATCTACAGCTCTCTATATCTATCCCTTATTATAGTTCTTATACGACATGCACTGAAAATTATGGCAGTAGTATTATTTTAGTATTATTTACATACTGTTATAACATTTATCACGATATAAGGTCTTTGAAACCCATACATGTTTAGGGCAGAAAAATAAAGAAGAACCACCTTCGATGCTTGGACCCCTAAATATTATTATTATTATTAGTAGTAGTAATAGTAAGGATGTTTGCTTTTTGAGACTGCTAAGACAAGCTGAATATGTGGATGTTAATTATGCTTGATAGTGGTAGAAAAAGTAAAAAGAAAGTAAGTAAACAGCGGTTCACAGTTGATCATGGTTTTAGTGAAATTTAATTTAAGTAGGAAGGTTGAGTAACTTGCAGTGTGGCTTATAAAAATGCATTTTGTTTTGTTTGAACAAAAATAGATTTCAGTTATCAGTATTGGAGGAAAAGCATGCTGCCTCCATGCTGATAGTGAAAAGCCATTGGTTCAGCCCATTGTTTACAAAGGCGGCATAGATGAACAATTCTTTTGTAATTTACAAAGAACTGCCGCATGTTTTTCTATTGGTTAAAATGATAATTGAACAAGTCAGACGTACTTAATGAATAGAAAAGAAAAGTACTGAAAATCTGTCCATTAAAGCCTTTGGAGTTTGGTTAAAAACATATCAATCAAACATGTCAGTAGATTGGAGCATTTTTTGTGTCTAATTGACACATAAAATATGCCTGGATAATTGCCTACTATGATAATTGTGTTTATTCTTTCCTGCTGTTATGAAACATGTCTTTGAAGTGTCTGTTTCCAGGCGAGCCAACGGCAGTCAAACATAAAAACATAACGAGCTACCACCGTCACTGCAGAGCCTGCGACTGCCAAATCAATCAGTCAGTCAATCTACAGGAAACAGGGAGAATCGCTCTTCTCTCTTTGGCTCTAAGGTGCCCACAGAGCCCAAAGTCATTCATACTACAGGCAGCTATAACTTCTGACTTAGAAGTGGAGTGGTTATTAACAAGTGTGTGATTGCCTTGGGGGTGTACCCACCGCTGAAAGCTTAAATTTAGTTTGTTCTCTACTACGGCAGGAGAGAGCTGATTAAATGCTTCAGGAAATACATGCAAAGCGGGGATGGCTCATTAGCGGGAGAAGGGAAGATGAAGGGAGGGGAAAAAAGGGAAAGAAAGAGATGATAGACTGAGAGGTTGCTGCTGAATAATACACTCGCTGCTCTGGTGACATTTATCTACGCACCACCGAAATGTCTCTTTGTGGCTGTCTGACCATTTCTGGAAGATTCAATGATACCTCAACAAAATATCAAACAGTGTGATGTAGTTTATACTTGAATGGAATTAAAATATATTATTATTCTTGCTACTTACATATCTCTGTTGCTCAAACACATGATGGCGTCCAAAAGGCAACAGAGCAATATTATGGTGGTGCACAAATAGACATTTTAATTGTGGAGACCTCCAGTGAGCACTTACCTGGGCGAGGGGGGAGGTGGAGTGGCTGAGCAATCTTCAGACGACTTTTCAAATCTTCCCATCTCCTCTGATCCACAGTCAAAAGAGCAGTGCCCTAAACAAACAGATTTAACACATCTGATCAGGGAACAGCCAACAAACATAGCTACTAATCAACTAACAGTAAGAAAACTGCCCAACCTTATTTTCATTAAAGTTGGCTATGACAACACCAACAAAAAGGGTGAGCCCAATCATACAGCCCAGGAACACAAAGACGTGGATATAGATGCCATGAATCTGAGACAATCAAAGGTCCTGTTCAGTCCAGTCCAGATTAATCAGTTTAGTAGTATAGAGGTCACTGTTAAAAAAAGTAACTTACCGGTCCCACTCTGTGTATGATGACGTCTCTCACCTCCACCCAACCCTTCAGTGACAGCACCTCAAACAGAGCCAGCATGGCATTGCCCACATTATCGAAATTGAAGTTTCGAGGGTTTGCCCTAAAAGCAGCAGGTCAAAATTTTATTTGGGTGAAAGATGAAACAGACATTTATTTATTATATTCCCGGTAAAGCAATAACATGTGACTAAGCAATGTGTTCAAAAGGCATTTTTATAATGTGTCTCTTACAAACAATGTTTTTTTGCCAACTGTTCATCTGAGTTGGTTAAGGTCAAGAAACAGTGATTAAATGTACCAAAATGTTATGGTATCTGTCTACATGTCTCTGTCTGTGTCTGTGTGTGTGAGAGAGAGGACATGCTGCTCTACAGGCTGAACACAAACACAATACCTAGTGAAACAAATGCATTTTATCTCTCTCTCTCTCTCTCTCTCTCTCTCTCTCTCTCTCTCCCTCTCTCTCTCACACGAGTGGGTTGTTACGTGAGATTGAATGTGTGAGAGCGCCTGTGCCTTTTTTCTGGCTTTTATGTTTCCCCCTTCCTGTTAGCTAGTGGACTGTAAAGTAAGGAAAGTAAGTAAAGTGAAAACCAGCCATGTGGTGTGGTTTGCTGGTATGTACAGCAAACAGTACAGGTACAGGAAGGGGGAAACAGTACAGGAAACACCACCATTATTGCTCCAGAATGGGTGCAGGTGTGTACCTGAACCTGGTGTAAATGTTGAAAATGTGCTTTTGGTAGTAGAACAAATAGGATTTGATAAAATCGTCTCTGCGTCACATATGAATAAAGGGGTAGTGGTCTTTCTGAAGTGAAGTGCTGGTTATTGAGTTAACTGTGAATGGAATTCAGGTGAAGAAAACATTTATTTCTGTGACCCCGTTGTCGGAAATAATTACGAATTAACTTTAACTAATTTTGGAAGGCCGTGAGCCCGATGAGATCAGTTCCTTTATGTAAAAACAGTATGTTGAATCATGTTTTGTCCTTTAGAATACAGGTGTATATGTTTTTGACCACACCAGAAAAATAATTTGAAATCTCTTTCCGTGTTAATCACGGTAAGAGTTTTTATATGGTCTATGCTCAATAACCTAGGGTACTTTTATTGCAGAGTTTTGGGACACAAACACCTTTCTTGACCACATAAACACTAAATTAATGATCAGCTCCTGTCGCCATCAGAACCAAACAATCGAAAGTATCTTCTCAATGCACGGATGAGGGCTCAAGTGATGATGAGAGATAGTTTGGATGTGGCAAGGATAGATATTAATGACTTGTATACTGTTGATCAAATTAATAGATTTCTGGATGAGACAAAAGGAAAAGTGGGAGTTGAAGTGTTTTAATTGAATTTTTTTCTGAGGTGTGAGTGAAAATCTAGGTAAACAACCGTATACTTGGGTGTAATTTAGCAATATAGTCTCTGCTGCACGTTTAGATTGTTTTTATGTATCAGATAATATGAAAAATATAATTTTGCATGGTACAATTTTTCTGATTACAAGTTAATTACAGTTGACTGCAGTTTGTAAAAGTGAGCTTATAAGAGCTGCTATTGCCGTTTCAATGTGAAACTCTTGAATGATAAAAGTTGTGACATTTTTCAAAACTTTTGGGTAACTTGGAAAAAAGAAAAAGAAAGGTTCGAGAACATTATCCAGTGGTGGGAGATTGGGAAGATACATATTAAAGGGTTCTGTCAACAATATGTTTCTCATTCCACAATGTGTATGGAAATGACATAAGAGTGGATTGTAAAGAGTTAGAGTGGCTGCTTCCCCTGTTGGCATATGGGGGAAGGGTCCTAATTTGTAATAACCTGGTGGCATAAGATTACCATACTTGAACCTCCTAAAGATATTGTCCAAAAAATTTAAAAATCCTTAATAGGCCTTTTAGGTCTGGACAATATTGGTGAAAGCACCAGAATTGTTTTTGCCCAGGCAAGAAGGAGGTCAATGTTTGTGGACATAAAGTCAAGGATAAAAGCCTTTAGACTTCAGACAGCCCAGCGACTACTGTATGGTGACAAAATGTGTTGGTTCGAAATAGCCTGTGCACTTCTGAGAAGTGCAGGCAGCATGGCACTAGATCTTCACCTATTTCACATGGACATTGAGAATCTTAATCTAACAGAATTGACAACTTTCTATAGATCAATATTGAATGCATGGGAATTGTTCAAATTTTTAAAGAGAACTAATGGCACTTTTCCACTGCATGGTACGGCTCAGTACGGTTCGGCTTGGCGCAGCACGGTTCGGCTCGCTTCGCTTTTCCACTGCGTAGTACGACTCGGCTCGGCGTGGCGCGACTTGGTTCGCTTTAGCTCGGTTGCTTTTCCACTGCAGCTAGTACCGCTTCAAAGTGGGTGGGATTATGACTGATCGTTATAGTTTATCCGCTCCTCGTCAACCAACGAGAGGAAAGTCTGCACTTCTCATCCACTGACCATGATTCAGCCATTTCTTTTTTCGAAGTTTTTTTTCTTCAAGCAAGTAGTTTTAAAACAGGTGCTACAGCGGTGGCTGTTACTGGCTATTTAAATCTAGCGGGTTTGATGTCTCACAAATACAATGATGCTGGTAGTGACGATTCTTTCTGTCTGACCAATCAGTGATCTGCAGTGTTTTCACGTCACATTTTAGTATCGGTACGGTACGCTTGGAACGCTTGGTACGCTTGGAACCTCAACAGAGGTGGTACCATTTAAAGCGAGCCAAAGCGAGCCATACCATACCATGCAGCGCAACAAGTGAGCCGTACCGAGCCGAGCCGTACTGCACCATGCAGTGGAAAAGCGCCAAAGCGGGCCGTAACGAATAGTGCCGTACCGTACCATGCAGTGGAAAAGCGCCATGTGGTGTTCAAGGCTTGTGACTGAGAGAATAGCCTCTCTTGTGCAATCCTGCAATAGATGTGGACCTTTTACCATCTATAAAGCTTGTGGAATGCAGGCATAACCAAAGTTGGAAATGTAATAATTGGATGGTTGTCAGCAGAAAACTTAGCTTTAAAGACCAATATAAAGACAGTCCGATTGGGGCAAAAGCTATTGAACAAAGTTAAACATTTTTTTCTACAGAATTATATTTTTTTCTCCTTAAAGTCTTTTTTAAGAAGAGCATACAGTATCTCTCCTTCTCCAGAGTTTAAAATTCCAGCTGCAGTTAGGACATGGCAGGAAGTAAAAGGAAGTCTTCTTACCTTTAAAGCACCTCAGCTAGAACTGTTCAGTGACACCAGTAAGAAAACGGTGTGTAAATATGTGTTACATCTTTAATCTCTTGAAAACCTTAAAGATTTAAAATGGCATAAAGTGCTTGGTTCAGATGCTTTCCCGAAAGGAAGCTGGAGGACCTTGTATAAGCCCCCATTGAAAAAAAGAACTGGTGATTCTACAGTGGTGGGTTGTGCATTGTATTGTAGATACAAACAGATACAGAGAACCCACCAGTAAACCAGGAGTGCCCTTTTTGTAGACAAGAAGAAATTTTTTTTCATTTATTTTTAAATTGTGAAAGATTGATCCCACTTGTTAAGACACCAGCTGGTCCTGGAGTGCCCATTATATCCACCAGAGGGCACTCCTTCCATCTCCTTTATCCCACCATGAACTACATTTCCCATAACCCATTGCCTGGACTAATCATGTTCCGATCACTTCCACCTGTGTGTTGTTATCTCTGTTACCCCTGCCTATGGGGGTAACAGAGATAAGCCCGGCCTAAGCCCTGTGTATTCACTCATTCTTTGCAAAGACTTGTATGTGTTACACTGCATTTCTGAGCACTTTTTTTTATAAGCCCTGCCTAAGCCCTGTGTATTCACTCATTCTTTGCAAAGACTTGTATGCTTTACACTGCATTTCTGAGCACTATTTTATTTTTTTGGTTTTCTGCGTCATAATTTTGATCTTTTGCCAGTCTCCCTGGATTTCTCTTTTTGTCTGCGTCTTGGACTTAGTTATTATCTGGATTGTTTGCCCAGCGGTTTTGAGCCTATGCATGTTATATGGATAACCCTCAATAAATCTCTGTTTGGATCTCTGACCCAAGTCTCAGAGTGCTATGTAATGAAAGATTTCGCCATATACAGATCCAGCAGCTGACTGAAATCCAGACCACAAGATGGATCCAGCAATCACCCTAGTCTGCCTTTGCCAAGGAACTTGCTCACTTGAGGACCACATTAAGGACTTTCTGGACATTGCTAATTCCAAAGATCTCCTAGACTTAGCTCTCATTGATTTCTTCTGCTTTAGACTCAACAACCCATTACAATCCACGGTGATCCATGATGGTCCTCCAGGACTGCTGGATGAGTTACTGGACTAAGCATTCCCATTAAGCGGTTCTCCCTTCACTGTGGGACAGGTAGAGGAAAAAGCTTCCCCAAAAAATGTTTTTGATGTTGGTGCGAGCAGCTGGCATCTCAGTGGTCCTGACATCGTCTTCGAGTCCGGTGGTATCGAGTCTGAGGGTCTCAGAGGTTCTCCCACATTTGATTGCACTCCCAGTTATGGCAATGGTCATTCTATGTGTCTGGGACGCATCTTCAGTTTCTCCTGAGGCGGCGGCACCTGACAGAGTATATCTGAGGTGGCAGCTACTGTTTTTGAACTCTCGGTATGTCCTGCTATGGTCAAGGAGACCACTGCTGAACTCTCCAGTTACGACCACAGTGGTTGCCTGTGAACTCCCTGTCTGCCTAGAAATGACCATTGAGGTCATACCTGAACTCCCTGTCTGTCCTGTCACGGCCACAGAGGTCACCTATGAACTCTCAGTCTGTCATGACCACAAAGGTCAATCTGGAATAACCTGCCTACCCTGATAGGGCCACGGAGACCATTTACTGAACTTCCTGCTTGTTTTGACACGGCCCCAGAAGACAACCCTAACCTCTGTGTTCTTTGCCCCAGACCTGTCTGCTCTGCTGTGGTGGTCTTCTGCTCTGTCGTGGGGATCTTCAGATGGGCTGTGTCACCACCACTAGCTGGAGTGCTCATGATCTCCACCAGAGGGCACTCCTTTAGTCACATTTATCTCACCATGAACTAAATTTCCCATTGCCTGGACTAATCATGTACTGATTACATCCACCTGATTACTTGCTTGTCATAGACTGGGACAAGTGTTTACAGTTGTTTTTATTAGAGTGATATTTAGGACTATATATATATAAGAAATATAAACATTTGAGATATACAGAAAAGTTTAAATTCAAATGGGCTTTTAATAATTGTATTTGTGAGGTTACTTATGGTGGTCTTTTAAATTTGTATGTTTAAATTGTAGTGTTTTTTTCTCATTTTAAAGACTTTGTGAGATCTGTGTTTTTGTTTAAGAACAATGTTGTGTTTCTGTTCATGATTCTGTAGATTATATGTTGTAAATAAAGAACTTAAAAGTCAAAGTCTCTCTCTCTCAGAGAAACTTTGACCATTCTAGAAGTGCTATGGACCCATTTGTGTGTTTTGGTGGTTTTCATTATTTAATGTCTTACAAATAATTTGCCATTGTGTTGCCACAAATCTCTAGAGCAATAATAGACTCATTGGTGTGTGGGTGTATGATTGTGTGTTGTTAGTGTTTATCCCTGAGGGAAAGATATATCAGCCCCCTGCTCTGCCCCCACAACAAACCGTACAACTGTACTGCAACACTGACTGTTGCTTATGGGGAAAATGCATATAAATTTTCCGCATCCGTGCATACTTTTTAAATGTTCTAATTTCATTAGTCAGGTTGATATAAAAAATACCATTTTATTTTGCTTTAATTGGATGCAAAATTGAAAAGTTTCTAAAGATAATTTGAATTGCGCCCATACAAAAGTCACTGGTAGCCAGGGGCCGTATTCACAACACATTTTAAGGCTAAAAGTAGCTCCTAACTGGCGAATTTAGGAGCAACTCCTAAAAATAATGGGCGTGTCACTCGTAACTTTAGGACTCCTAATTTTTTTGACTAAGAGTAATTCACGAAGCATTTTAGCCCTAAAAGTAGCACCTAAGTCTGGGACAGCTTAAAAGAAGTCGAGAGGACTCCTAACTCACTAAGACCTATTCACAAACCGCTTTTTGTGGCATTTCACGTTGCGATGTTTTGAAATGCGTATGCGGCGGCTACAGGAGCTTCCAATCACGAGGGAACAATTTTGCATTGTAGGCATAACTAGGGATGCAACAACGCCACCAACAACAACCAAAACTACTCACTGCATGTAAACTAATTGTAACATTTCATTGTGAATCAAATTAAAATGTTCTTCTCTTTGCAAACGTAGGCAGAGGCATAGTGACAGATTAATTCAATAATGTTGCAAAGATATTGCATCAATCCATATGTTTCATTAGGCTACTAGGCTATTTGTTTTTCCTTACTCTTTATTCATTTAGGCTATTTATTCAGTTATTCATCATCTTCCGTCCTTCGCACTACTTGTGTAGCGCACGCATTCTCAGACCTGTCACCTGTCACTCATCATCATAGGGGAGGTGTTTGGAATCATTCCCGCGTTACAATCATCAGCCAATCAAGGTGGTCACTTCAGTCAAGCTCGTGCATGAGTAATGACGTCATCCATAGCAACGAAGACTCACTCTTAGTTTAGGAGTTGTCATTTTTCTTTACTAAGAGTAGGTCTGAAAGGCGTTGTGAATAACTTTTAAGAGAAAACTCCTAGCTAAAATATTTTAGTGCGATTTAGGAGCACTCCTAGTGGTAAGATAAAATTCTTTGTGAATACGGCCCCAGAGTATTCTTATGTGGTTATTTTGTTCTGAGGAGTTGCTAAAGTGTTCTGAGTGGTTGTCAGGGCATTGCTGTGCAGTTGCTAAGGTGTTCTATGTTGTTTCTAAAGTATGTAGCTTTGTTGCTGTGGAGTGACTATTTTCTTCTGACGAGTTGTTAGATTATTCTGAGTGGTTGGCAGGGTGTAACAATGTGTTTGCTATTTTTTTCTGAGGAGTTTAAAGAGTGTAAGTGGTTGTATACTGGCCCTTACTAGACTTGATGATATTCTGGTCCCTAAATATGACTCAGATCCCTTATTCAATGTACGTCTATTGGTTTGTATGCCTGTTTTATCATTGGACAGACAAAATAAATAAAAAAACTGCTTAGAAAATAACACATCTCAACAAGTCACAGTTTGAGGTATCATTAATGCTCATATACAGGATGAAGTAATCTTAAAGTCCCCCTGTATACACACACACACACACACACACACACACACACACACACACACACACACACACACACACACACACATACATATATATGAGAGAGAGAGAGGAGAGAGAGAGAGAGAGAGAGAGAGAGAGAGAGAGGAGAGAGAGTACACACACACACACATATATATATGAGAGAGAGAGAGAGAGAGAGAGAGAGAGAGAGAGAGAGAGAGAGAGAGAGAGAGAGAGAGAGAGAGAGAGAGAGAGAGAGAGAGAGAGAGAGAGAGAGAGAGAGAGAGAGAGAGAGAGAGAGAGAGAGAGAGAGAGAGAGAGAGAGAGAGCATTCTTTGTTCTGTTTCATACCAAACTCTTGGCACCCAGAATCCTGGTTTCTTCTCCCCTGGCCCGAGCTTTAAATTCAGGTTTTTTGAAATGCTCACATTGATTCTAAAGATGCCACGGCAGTCTTCCTGAAAAAGTCCACAAAGCACAACATTTTAGTGAAGTTCGGAAGAGCCTCCACTCTGAACACAATTTGAAAAGTTGCAAAAATTGCCTTGTACCTTACTGGAGATATGGGGATCATTACATTTGGCAAGTTTTCCAGCAAAGAGTTGCACCCCAAAGGTTGCAAACACCAACATTAGTGTCAGAAGAAGAATAGAGACCTGTTTGGGAAATCAATAATCCAGTCTACGGCAAAATGGCTTTCCCACAAAATCTGGCCATTGCATTACTTTCATATACAGTAACACTATAATAAGCTCACAGAAAAGTACCCGAGGGGAGCAAAAGCTTTAATAAAGAGGGCCCATAAAGAAATCTCCAGGACAAATACTGCCGAGTTAATCCATTACATTCCACTAATGCAAAGAAGAGAGCTTCTTGCCTTGCAATTAAAGGAGACATATCACAACAAATTTAAAATAAAGAGTTTGATGTACTATGTAAACACTACGATTCAGAACGCAAACCTTTTTGTCCAAAAATGTCATCTACTGAAACGATGCTACAACAAAAATACATGGATAACTATAATGCTAACAAGTAAATGTTAAAATAACATATGACCATTTTACGCAAAACATTTAGCACAACCAATATATATCTAGAATAGAATTAGTAGAATTAACAATTAAATAACCAGTCATCTGCTTTCTTTTTACTGAGCGACTAAAGGCAGGAAGTGGACCTGTTTGCTTACTCACCAGGAAGATCTCTTTGAAACCCTTGAGGACTTCTCGAACCACTTTCCTCATTTGCGGCACCAGTTTAAAGATACGCAGTGGGCGTAGGCAGCGCAGCATCATGAGGAGCTGGGCACCAGACTCAGGGGGCACATTGTTTGGTAGCCAGCATAAAAAGATCAGACTGACCTACAGAGTGGGCAGAAACATCACCTTAAAGGGCACAACTCTTCCCTGATTACAGATCTTGAATGTGAAATCACTAACAGCAGACGATTTTCCGATGGCTCATTTATATTGCTTGATTAAAATAAATGCAATGAGTATTCCTTATGAAATAGTCAGCATTGGTGGTGTATGGTGTTCTATTAAATGCAAACAATGTTTATGTGGAACTGTCAGAATTCTTTTAAAATGAGTAAACAGGATGAAATTGATGTGACTGGGTCATTTAAGTAAAGTACTGTTTAGGGTAATTAAAAAGGGATCTTCAGAGCCTCATTAGAGAAGTGAGTAATCAGATCAAAGGCTGCCATTCACATGAATCGCAAAGTGGGTTTTTCACAGGAGAGGAACAGAGATTGGAGTTTTACTAAGTAGATGAAGATGTCCATGACGCCACCGAAGTCTCGGATGACAGCAGTGGGAGTGAAGAACAGACCATCAGCCATGATCTTCAGGTTCAGCTCAATGCTCATGAAGATGACGAAGACATATTCTCCGATCTGCAGGGAAAGGTGTTGTTTAGTATACAATAGCATACAATGAAAATGAGTGGTGTTTCATGCATTTCAGTGATTTTACCACAGGTATGTGGTGTTCTTAGGCACAACGCAAGGCAAAGTGCCAAAAGCCTGTGGTAAATTCCTGCAAGATAGAGCTTTGAGTGGCTTATTTCTTTTAAAGTTACATTTCACAAGTCCACACTTACATACAATTAGAGTAAGTAAAGTTTAATACGTATTTGGCGCGCTGTCCGGGGGGATGGCTCCGAGCTCGGAGTTCGGTCCGAACCCAGAGTACTTCCCCCCGTATGTAAATGGTTAGGACTAGAAGTGTGGAGAAGGGGTGGTGGAGGGATGCTGCTTAACTCTCAACAAATTGAGGTGAGACTGCAGGATATATATACACCTTTTATCGTTGATTGCTGAGTGCTTTCCACTCGTGTTAATTATCTGAGCGTGCTCCTCCCGAACTTTGTTAATAAAACATAATTTATTGTCAATTTTTCAACAATTCTTCTACAAAGTAATATTAGTTAATCAGTCTCATTTTTTATCTGTATTAGATAGAATAGATTTTTACTGTCATTGTCACATGTACAACTTTATTGTCATCGGCACATGTACAACGAAAAGATTTATTTTCAGGAGCTCATGCCGGCTGTAGATGTTATTTGCCAGACATAATGTACATAAAACAAAAAACGACACATACGTAACCAGCCATACAAGGCACCCACCGGGTGTATAATATATAATACAGTATAATGTTATACTTTATTATCAGAATTTCGATTCTGAGCAAACAATTTTGCAATTATTTTACCTACAAATCAGTAACTATTAAAGTGAGTTTCTATGCGAAAGTGTAAATGACACATACTAGTACTATTGACATGATTTTGGGGAACAAACAAGCTCTACATTCAATTTGTAGTCAGCAAAGTCAATAATATTTCCTCATAACAAAAATACTGTAACTATAGGTCATAACATTTCCCGGTTTGTTGGCCAGGTTTTAAGACTAGGAGTGTCGGGACAGAACTGCGGCCAGGATAAAAAAGACAGAAGACTTTCAAGAGCAGCAGGTCAATCAGTTAAATCTTTCTGTATCATAAATGACAGCACAAAATCTTTGAAACAGAGGCACCCTATAAACATTCACATTCAAAGTCAACATAGGTGAATTCCAAAGTAGCCTAAATCAGTGGGGATCATGACAAAATGTGCTCGAAAGTGAAATCGCAAAATTAGTTGGGAGTGGCAATCAAAAGTGCTGGACTGCAACATAAATGAGACATGATGACCAGCCTTCAGGAAAGAGATGAGGAATATTTGCAGGTTAAAAAAGTTAGTCGGTGGTTTGTGTGGGATAAAATGGTGGCCGGTTAGGTTTAGAATACCTGCAGGGTAGGGACATGCATGACCCTAGTAAAAGGGGACTCAAACATCATGGAAATACAAGAGCAGATGGTGACCACGATCATCACCCAGTCCAGATAGGTTACCAAGCCCAGCAAATCACTGGAGAACACACAGACACACACACATGCAAGGTTTAGTGTAGGTTGACTGTGCCAAAACATGGTTTTTCTACTCTACATTTTTCCTACTCTTTTCCTACAGTCTGAGTTCTGTAAATTTTGTCTAAATGTGTTTTGCTTTCACCCTGGCAAAACTTTACAAAGCCAATTCTCATATTGCATTTCTAGAATCAAATCAGTCATACAAATTAAAGAACCTTTTTGACCCCAAAAATTGAAAAAAAAAAGAAATTCAACCAATATTTTGACATTATTTTCATAACAATTAAGCACACTTCTCCTCCATATTCTGATTAATGCAATGCTTCCATATGTTGTTTAACTTTTGAGTTTGTTTGTACTTTTTTTGTATTTTTCACTATTTCAAGATAAATTCTACCAGAATGTATGAATATTTTACAATTATACAATGTATTTTTTAATTTGCAATACATTTAGGTAATGCAAGTGTTTGTAAGTATAAATGTAAGTGTATGCTGCTATAATTTTTTATTCTGAATTTCACTACCCTTTCCTGTAAATATGAAAAAATAAATCGTTGTGTATATTATCAGGCTATCATAGTGCAAAGGCCCTAAACATTTACAGACTTACTATAATTGATGGTATTTTGTGCTGTTCACTGCGCCTGTATTGGGATCCGTTTTAGACCTATTCATAAAAAGCCCATTAACACAGTGTCAGCAAAGAAATGGAAAACACATACGCACAACAGTTTGTGAAACAACATGGCATTATTTTCTGTGATTATGGTACAAAGGGATTAGTCATTTCATTGATGTGGATGAAAATGCTACTGTAACTAATAATATAATGCAATGCATTTGTATTAGCTTTGGTCTTACACATTGAAACGGGCCCGCACAATCATTCGGCAAAAGTTTCGGAAGCGGTGCTCTCTACCAACAATGAACAGTGGCTTGTCAAAATATGGATGGTTTTCCCGAAGTTCCTCCTCTTGCACTTTTCTGTGAATGAAAAAAAAAACAAATCAGAGACATATCAATAAATCCATTTGAAAACTCATCTGCTGCAAACACTGATTTTATCAAAATAAGTATAAGATCTTGGGTGCACAGAAGGGACCTTATTAGATCTTAAAGCATACTGTATCTGTAAATCAGCTACAATTATTTTACTTTTATAGTCCCTCTGTACATGGCAAAAAAATACAGCCAACCAGAAACAAAAGCTTTGCTTCTGTGCAATATGTCTTGATGTCATATACCAATGGCGCTATGCCACCATCAGCATACAGTACAAGAGAACGATAAGGTGCAATAACTCCCACATGGCATGTTTTGTTTGGGGAGAGGGGGAGAGGAGATACAATCTGTTCAACTGACCACATGCCAAGGCAAGTGTATAGAGTGGCAGAAATACCGTTTCATCTCAGCCTGCTCCTTTTTCTCTTGTATCATCTTGATTTCACTGTCCTCACGCTGAGCGTTACGGTAACGGACCGTGCTGGAGTGCTGCAGAGTTCACACGCATGTCAGAGATCACAGATAGACACAGATAGCACTGTCAGCTATTACTCAATGATATCTGCGTGTGTGTGTACTCACATCCTGAGTGAGTGTTTCCAGGGATTTCCCTCTGCTGATTCTCTGGCTGGTAGAGCCATGTCTAAGGGACCTGTGCCAAAAAAGCGGGTTAATGCAGTGCACACTAGCATATTGTAGTGCACTTTATTAATATGCATCCATCCAGTGCTCCTTTAATAAATGAAACAGATGAGTATGTGAAAGCATGTTAATGTGCTTTCCTAACCGGCGCTCTTGGCGGATGTGATGCTGGACACTGAGTATGGATCTCTCTTTAGTTGGCTGACCCTCAAAGGAACCACTCAGCATACGTTGTCTGGTGCAGGCTCTGAAAAAAAACGGGGAAAAAAACAGACAAACCATAACTAGGTCAAGAGCAAATAAATAAATTCTGACTTGTATTCTTTTTGTTTTTTTTATGCAATCACGAGACTTGTCTGACTGTCCAGACAATATTAAGATAACTATAAATGTTAACTAACTTCTAATTTAAATGTGTAGTTATACTGCACATGATTCATTAAAACATGTAAAAAGTTTTCATCATCAAAATCTATTAACTATCTCCATTTAGAAGTCTCATCCTAAATTATTTTCGCTGAGTATTTTGTTTCACTCAAAAATAAGTCACATTACAAAAGCTCATGTCATTTCTAAACTAATGCAATTATTTGGGTACAGTACTCTGCTGCTGAAAGAGTTTCACATACTTTAAATGTACACAATTATGTAATGATCATCAGTGAACACCCAGTAAGCTATGGCACTATTGCCTGTCATGTACTCTGTTGTACGTCCGACACAGCAGATGGCTCTTATTAGCTTATACTGTGTTGTGCAAGTGGAAAACAGTTCTAAGGAGTGGGGTGCCCAAAGAGAGGATGTCAGGATTCTGTTCTGTTTATTGTGTTTAGTTCTGTCATTCTAAGTTGTCCTAATTTCCATGTCTGTGCCTGTTTCATTCTCTTCACCTGTTTTTAATTAACGTTCCCTCATTAAGTCTGTTTGGAGAAGTTTTTCCTTTCAGCTTTCAGCGTACAGACAACACGAATGTCAAGACGATCCCATTCACACGAATCCGCAAAAACAACTAAAACCCTGTATTCTGCTGCCAGGACATTAAAGGAGAACTCTGGGCAATTTTTAAGTTAATCTTGATCGTTATACCTTTGTGAGTACTGTCTTTAGAAAAAAACCGAACCGGATTCGTGCTTGCAACACGGAGCTGTTCCCGCAAAACGCATCTTGTTCATATGTAAGGGCCCTGTTCATGTTGGACAGACATTTTAATTGCATTTTGTGTCTGTTAAAAGGCACAAAGACACTCTTTATGTATATGCCCCCATAACTGCCGTTTTAGCTGAGGGGGAGCTCTGGGCATTTGCGGGAACAGCTCCGTGTTGCAAGCACCAACCCGGTTCGTTTTTTTTTTCTATAGACAGTAGTCACAAAGGTATGACGACCAAGATTAACTTAAAAATTGCCCGGAGTTCTCCTTTAAGGCCTGTTCACATCGGGACGAATTTGGCGCGCGATATTTGCCGACGTTTAACGACTCGTGATTAAACAATGGGCGCCAATGTGAGTGTGCACACCGACGCGAAAAACGCCACGCGTAAAAGCGTCATTTTTTTAAAAAACGCCTCGGGTTCATTTTTTTGGTTTGACGCGGCACGTCAAAAACTATCGGACCAATGAGATTGGCGCTTTTGCTCATGTGTCTGGAGCTTCTGAAGTTACAGTAAACATAACTTGGGGGCGCTCAAACACAAAACGGTCTTGCCGAGCACACATACATAACGGCGAAGAAGATATACACCAAGTAGCGTCTACCATAGACACCTATGGCGTCTACACACTGCCGGGAAGAAGACGAGGAAGATGCAAGCCAAGATAAATGTAGAGCTCCTGGTCTCGTTGGTGTCGGAACATAAGGAACTGTATGACAAACGCGACATCGACTACAAAAATATTGATAAAAGAGAACTGTTATGGAGTAGTATTAGAGCAAATGGGCCTTGATGGTGAGTTTAATTGTCTTTCATGTACATAGGCTTGTAACTTTTTCCAACATTTTCTGTTATATCTGGGGTATTTCTGTTTTACATTAAGCACCATCTAATGTCAGGGAATGAATTTGCATGTTCACTCGGCTCATCGTCAGCGAAAAACGCTTTGGTGTGAACACAAAAAACGCGTTGAAAAACGCGTGCGAATAACGCGTGCCGATATTCGTCCCGGTGTGTACTGGCCTTTAGATGGCGATGAAACTGGCGATAGACTCAACATGTAATACGCATGTGCATGAGGTCATCGTCTTCAGAGATTTGCGTTTTTGTTGTTTACACAGAGAGCGTTTTCAAAAACATGCACTTTGAAACCCATTTTCAAAAGTTTGCGTTTTCAGGCAAAACGCTATTGTCGTGTAAACAAACGGCCAAAACGCATAAAAAGTTTTACGTTGGTTTTTAGTTGGAAGCGCAGTCATGTAAACAGACCCTTTTTGTCTGTTCTTGACTGTATTTAGTGGTTGTGTTTTCTCTTTTTATCTCCCGATTTTCCTTGTGAATCTAAAATAAAGACTATTCTCTATCATTGTGCAATCATTACAGAAGAAACTAATCCTTTTTTCAGAGTGGTCAAATGTGACCTGTAGTGCATTAAAAGTTCAGGCTAACAGTGAAGTGAAGTTGATGCAGTAGGAGGGAATTAATCTCCAGGGATAAATTTTGCACACTTAACAGGTATATGAGGTTACACATCTACTAGGCTCAAGTTCCAGTTCTGACACAAAAAAACACAAAATAACATTTAGTATGCATATGGGTCATTCACAGGAAACAACATAATTTGTATTTTTCCATTAATTAATACTGATTAATTTAACAGCATACTAATTACTTACATTACTTGGTAGATTAACTTTGGGACTTTAATCACACAATCAAAGTTTAGTGAACAGTGCAAATAATTAACAGAATGAAATTAACCATAATTTTATCTTTAAAGGGATTAACTCAAATATCTAATTTCTCCTCATTCATCATATTACATTTCTGTTTCATGAACTGTTGCCAACTTCTTTTAATGGAAAGTACCTAAAGCTCGAAAAGACACTAAATGTCACTAGATGGCGTCATATGCTAATTAGCATTTTCACTATGTAATTGTGTAGTATTTGCATTCTGCCTTGTTTCAGCCTTTTACATTTGTTTCCTTCTCTCTTCTCTCTGTGCTCACATACTGTGTTTTAATACAGCCAAATTTCCAATAAAACTGATTTAATTATTTGGTTGTCAGACAATGGGATGAATATGAAATAGTGACTGAAACGCAGCCCATTAAGTCTACATGTTATCTAGCTCTCCCTTCCAAACTGTTAATCTGCACTAAAATCCTGATTTATAATTGAGACATCGTCTTACAAATTTACCATACACATAAGATAAAGACAATGGTTCCCTTTCAAGGGAACTTCGAGCTGCGTCAAACGCTGCGGGAACGCCCCTGCGTTGTGCGTCATGAAGCACGTATGGAATCAGCCCAATGGAGAGATGAAACGTCATAGGCGGGTGACGTCATCGACCAGGAAACTATAAAGCACCCCAAAAACACAAGCGCATTAGCTTCTGTGCTTTCAGTCGCGCTACATGTGAATCTGTCCCTGTGTGATATTGTCTGTCTTACATACCCTGCACCACACAAACAATTTATCCCTATATATATATATTGAGAGATTATGGCGGACGAACAGCAGTTTAGAAAGTGTGTTCCTCCCTGCTCGCGTTATTTAACGAGCGGGGATACACATGATCTTTGTGTTGTTTGTTTGGGAGTTCAGCATGCCCAGTTTGCTCTCGAGGGAGCAGACTGTGAGCATTGCGAGCGTTTGCCGTTAAGGACGCTCCGCTCCCGCCGATCGCTCTTTGAGGAGAGCGGTTCGGTGCGCGCTCCCCGCGGTTCGGGTCCCGCTTCTGCCGAGGCAGAGCGGCGGCGCTTATCGTGGGGATCGCAGATGGATCTCACAGCGGGGTTTGAGACGGGCTCTGCCTTATCTCTCCCTTCGCCTGTGAGATCCAGTGCCTCAGTCCCGGGTTCGGAAGCACGCGCTGCGGTTTCTTCCGCTCGGGCTGAGGCACCAATGCTGCAGCTATCCAGTTCTGAGGAACTTGATGTTGTTAGTGTTGAGGGAGATGTGGAGGATTCGCCACCCCACACTCCTGAGAGTGATGAGCTTATGGAGGTGTTAATAAGAGCTGTTGAAAAACTTAATATTGAATGGCCAGTGACTAGACAGGAGTCTGTTTCTAATTCAAAGTTGGATGAGAGATTTTTGCCGTCACGTGTGCAGCCTCCACGCCGGTGCCTGCCGTTTTTCCATGATCTCCACACCGAGGTGTCGAAATCATGGAGAAAACCGGTGTCATATAGAGTGTTTAGTCCCCAGACTTCAACATACGCTAATATTATGGGAGCCAAGGCTCATGGTTATGGTGCTTTGCCTCGTGTGGAAGAGACGCTTGCGAGTAGACGTAGTTCGCGAACTGCGTCAGGCTGCTGATTTATCCCTGCGTGCCACCAGAGAATCGGCCAAATTAATGGGTCGTTCTATGGCAGCTCTGGTGGCCGCAGAAAGACATTTGTGGTTAAATCAGACTAATATTAAAGAGAGAGAAAAAGCTTTTCTTTTAGATGCTCCTCTTTCTCCCATGGGGTTGTTTGGTGATGCTGTGAATTCAGTTATCGATAAATTCCAAGAAGAAAAGAAACAAACTGCAGCTTTTAAAAAGTTTCTTCCCCTTAAAGTTCATGTCCCTGGGGCTGCTGGGCGGGAGCAGCCCCGGCCGTCTTCGAGCTCATCACATAGAGCGCAGCAGAGGCAGAGTGTCGCGTCTCGTGCTCCCCCTGCTGGACAGTGGGCTCAGCCGCGACATTCTCAGCCGAAGCCTTCTCCCAGTAGAACTGATCTGAGGACAGTTATATTGGCTAAGAAGGCTTCGGCTAAGAAGAAGTCCTGACGCCAAGCCGTTCAGGATGCTGAGGGTGGTCCCCACCGAGGCGGAAAGGTGTTCACCTCTTTTTACGGTGCCCATTCCTCCTCGGTGCCCTCAGGGCCTCGTTCTGCCAACCCCGCCTTTATGCCGGGGCACAGACGATCCCAGCGAGCGCTTTCCCGAGGGACGCTCGCTCCCTCTGAGGAGGGTCTCAGAGCGGTCAGACCAGTTGTTCCCTGCCGGTGCGCCGTTACAGGGCGCTGCGTCTGCTGCTCAAGTTACACCAGAGGCCAGTCTCGAGAGGCTGGTACCCTTAGTAGAATTTCTGGCAGAGTGGAAAAGCCTTCCAAAAATATCTCATTGGGTCCTGCAGACAGTAGAAAAGGGTTATGCTATCCAGTTCAGGTGTCGTCCACCAAAATTCAGAGGGGTTCTGCACACAGTGGTGGGCCCCGAGCAGGCTCTGGTATTGGAACAAGAGGTGAAAACGCTCCTTCAAAAAGAGGCTATAGAACGGGTTCCTCCTCCCAGTTTGGAGTCAGGTTATTACAGCCGATATTTCATCGTTCCAAAGAAGGATGGGGGGTTGCGTCCAATTTTAGACCTGCGCATATTGAATCGCTCGGTAGGGAAGCTAAAATTCAAGATGCTCACTATCAAGCAGATCGTGTCTCAAATCAGGTCCGAGGACTGGTTTGTCACGATAGATCTGAAGGACGCATACTTCCATGTGTCCATCCTTCCACAACACAGGAAGTTCCTGAGGTTCGCCTTCGGGGGCGAGGCGTACCAGTACAGGGTTCTTCCGTTTGGCCTAGCTTTATCTCCCCGCACTTTCACGAAATGCATGGATGCAGCACTAGTGCCTCTGAGGCTTCAGGGCATTCGTATTCTCAATTACATCGACGATTGGTTGATTTTAGCTCAGACCGAGCAGATGGCGGTTCGGCATCGAGATGTCGTCCTCGCTCATATCAGAAAGTTGGGGTTGAGGCTGAACGCAAAGAAAAGTGTATTATCTCCTTCCCAGAAGACCACTTTTCTGGGTGTCGTTTGGGATTCGGTATCGATGCGGGCGCGACTCTCTCCGACCCGCATCGCTTCGATTCTCTCAGCTGTGAAACAAGTGAAGCTAGGCCAGCTACTCACTGTCAAGCAGTTTCAGAGACTGTTGGGTCTGATGGCAGCAGCGTCCAACGTTATACCTTGCGGCCTGTTGTACATGAGACCGCTACAGTGGTGGCTCAGGACCAAGGGATTCTCCCCGAGGGGAAATCCGCTCCGCACGTTCAAAGTCACGCGGCGCTGCCTTCGTGCTCTGGTCATGTGGAGAGAAACTTGGTTCCTATCCAAAGGTCCTGTGCTGGGGGCTCTTTGTCGTCGCATAACGCTAACGACGGATGCTTCCCTCACAGGGTGGGGGGCGGTCATGAGTGGTCGCCCAGCCCAAGGTCTGTGGCAGGATCATCATCTTTCGTGGCACATAAATTGTCTAGAGATGTTGGCTGTGTTTCAGGCTCTGAAACACTTCCTAACAGACCTGAGAGGCCATCATGTGTTAGTTCAATCAGACAACACGTCGGTGGTCTCTTATATAAATCATCAGGGGGGCCTGCGGTCTCGCCGGCTTTACAAGTTGGCCCGTCAGATCCTCCTGTGGTCCCAAGGGAAGCTACTATCTCTGAGAGCAATGTATCTCCCTGGGTATTTGAATGTGGTAGCAGACTCCCTGTCGAGGCAGGGGCCGAGGCCAGGGGAATGGAGACTCCACCCCGAGGTGGTGGAGCTCCTTTGGTTGAGTTTCGGTCGCGCCGAGGTGGACCTATTCGCTTCCAAGGAGACCACTCATTGTCATCGGTGGTTCTCCATCACTCTTCCAGCCCCCCTGGGGTTGGATGCTATGGTGCAGCCGTGGCCGAGGTCACGTCTGTACGCCTTTCCCCCGATTGCTCTGTTACCAGGAGTTCTGGAGAGGGTCCGCCGGGACGGGGTCAGTCTACTACTAGTAGCCCCGTTCTGGCCGGCCCGAGTATGGTTTGCGGACCTGATTTCTCTCCTGGACGGTTCTCCTTTGGAGCTCCCGGTCAGGAGGGATCTACTCTCCCAGGCGGGGGGCACGATACTTCACCCCCGCCCAGAATTGTGGAAACTGTGGGCTTGGCCTCTGAGGGGGCCCAGCTCATAGACTCCGGTCTCTCAACCGAGGTTGTTGAGACCATTCTTAACTCCAGAGCTCCATCCACGAGGAAGCTTTATGCCTTGAAGTGGAAACTTTTCACTTCTTGGTGTGGAGAACACCTGCAGGACCCAGTTAACTGCCCAGTGGGTGCAGTGCTGGAATTCCTGCAGGAGCGCTTCTCCACAGGGTTATCCCCCTCCACACTAAAGGTGTATGTGGCGGCACTAGCTGCTTACCACGTCCCTTTCAGTGGAGTTTCTCTTGGGAGACACCCGCTTATAACTCGTTTCCTCCGTGGCACTTTGAGGCTGAGGCCAGCAGTTCGTACGAGGGTGCCGACTTGGGATCTGGCCATTGTATTAGAAGGTATTTCCCTAGCTCCTTTTGAACCTATCGAAGAAGTTCCCGAGAAGTTTCTCACTTTTAAGACTATCTTTTTGCTTGCTATCTCTTCACTAAAAAGAATCGGAGATTTGCAGGCTCTGTCGGTTTCACCCTCGTGCCTGGAATTTGCACCTGGCATGGTTAAAGCTTTTCTGCATCCTAGACCAGGTTACGTTCCTAAGGTTCCTACTAATATTGTTAGACCTACGGTTCTGCAGGCTTTCTGTCCTCCTCCATTTATGTCATCGGACCAGGAGAAACTTAATTCACTCTGCCCTGTTAGGGCATTAGACGCTTATGTCCACAGAGCTGCCCTGTGGAGGAAATCAGAACAACTTTTTGTATGTTTCGGGCCACCCAGGAAAGGGTGTCCGGCGTCTAAACAGAGAATGAGCAAGTGGGTGGTTGAGGCTATCTCACTTGCTTATGAGTCGGCTGGCCAGCCTTCACCTTTGGTTGTCCGAGCTCACTCTACCAGGAGTATGGCTGCTTCTAAAGCTCTTTTGTCGGGGGTTTCCCTGAGTGATGTTTGTGATGCGGCTGGATGGTCTTCACCGCATACTTTTATTAAGTTCTATGACCTAGACTTAAGCTCTACCCCTGGGGCACAGGTGCTCTCGTCCTCTGTGCGCTAGTCTCACATGACGGTCATTTGGTCCTATGGCGACGTGGGTATTCGCGTTCCCGCAGCGTTTGACGCAGCTCGAAGTTCCCTTGAAAGGGAACGTCTCGGTTACGTATGTAACCCTAGTTCCCTGATAGGGAACGAGACGCTGCGTCGCTCCGCCATACTCCCGGCACTCCCGTTAGCGCTTCCTTCAAGCCTATCAGAAGCTAATGCGCTTGTGTTTTTGGGGTGCTTTATAGTTTCCTGGTCGATGACGTCACCCGCCTATGACGTTTCATCTCTCCATTGGGCTGATTCCATACGTGCTTCATGACGCACAACGCAGGGGCGTTCCCGCAGCGTTTGACGCAGCGTCTCGTTCCCTATCAGGGAACTAGCGTTACATACGTAACCGAGACGTTGTGCTGTGATTTCGGCTATGGTTAGGTTAGAAGCAACAGATTATCTATTTTAACTGAATGCGCTGGTCCTCTCACACTCAGCCACTCACTGAACAGAGTAGACACAGAGAGAGGTGTGTGCGCGGTGGGAAATCAAAACCTTGCGCTCATGCGGCAGTAACGGCGTCTCAGAAACTAGATAAGGCTTGTCCAAGATCTGTTGCTAGGCAGTTTTTTGGAAAAAAGTTCAACTCGTTGGCAACACTTTCATGGAATAAAAAAATAACTAACCTAAATTTTACTTTTATTGAATTTAATGAAATTAAATACTATGTAGTTGTTTTTCTAAAATTATTTATGCATTTTCTGAAGAATGAAAAAAATACTGTTTTTGCACAAGAATACTGACAATAAATAATTAGATGTGATATAGTTATGAACTCTGGATTTGAGGTGTGGAATTCTGATTTCTGGAAAGTCCAGCAGGAATAGTCATTTTCCTGCATTTTTAGCACACAGACTGCACCATTTTTTGAAGACTTATTTTGTTAGTGACAACTGCTTAAACAGGTAACAAAAAATGGAAAAATATGTCTTACATAAACAAAAGAAAAAAAACTGCGGTACTGCAGTAGTTTGTGGTGTTTTCTGATGGTTTATTAAAAGCAAATCTTTTAAAGATATTTTGAGATGAAATGTAACTGGTGAGGCTATTGCTATAATTGGTATTGGGAGATTGTTCTGCCGCTGAGATCCCATTGGCTGTTTATGCTCTGAATCAGCACTGATCTATGTATGCTTTAAAAATCCTGCTGCTCACCACCGCCTCTCCATTGTCCATTAATTGCAGAGTCATGTACCAGAACACAGCTAATGACAATTTCAGCTTCAAGAGAACATGTCGCCCTTATTTATGGCCACTCAGAGTGATGAGTGCCTGGCTGATAAAGAGTGTGTGTGTGCATGTGTGTATGCAGACAGACCGAATGCCCCAGACGGCACAGACGACGTGGAATGGCTACTGATGTGCCGTCTGTCTGCTTAGCAGCAGGAGGAGGGGTGGACAAGGTGAGGTGTATGAGTGTGTGTAACACAAGGGAGGTGGGGGACGGCATCGACGTGACCTGAAACTTAACGACAGAGACGAGAACGGTTGAAGAAAAGTGTGGGAATATCTGGCTGCATCGCTTCCAGACTTTTAAATATGAATATGTTCATTCACGCTCACAGGTAACCCACTAACAGTTACATTGATATGGATACGGCATTATCCGCTTTGACTGCTGGGCTGGCTGGATGATAAACATGGAGTCAAAATCATGGAAATGGAGGGTTTAAATGAAAACACATTTACCCTTTATAGGGATTAATTGAAGTTGCCTATGGTAGCCAGAGAAAAACAATGCTGTTCATTTCAAATCACAGAGAATTACGTATCTATAATATGAATAAATATCCTAATTCAAATTCATTTCAATATTTCTGCTTGATGGAAAAACCACTGGGTCTCATTCACTAACTGTCTGTATGCACATATCTACATGCACATATCTACACATTAAAATGACAAAAATCATGATTCATACTGTAAATAAAATTGCCCTTATTACAGATCGATTCATTTGGACTTTTTTAAATGAATATATGGTATTCATTTTCTAGCCCTGCCAGGATAATGTTCAACACAATATCAATCTCAGCCATTGAAATAAAATAAAAAAAATAATAATAATAAAAAATAAACCATATAATAAAACAAAATAAAATAAAATAAAGCTGATAAACATCAATTTGCTGAAAATCAGAAATCTCACCGCAGAATTTTATTGACAGTGGTTTCCTTTTCAATGAGGTTACGGGCTCGGATGCTAAATACTGACTTTCGGAGCTAGGAAGAAAAAGAGGTTTACACAGTAAGATGCACACAGATCAATACGCAGTATAATTCATACATATACATTTACAAACAACAACTGTATTTTTATGTGGGTAAAGCTCAATTTTATATCAGCAAATAAAATCATCCCAATATAATCAACAAAATATTGTTATATAACTGCTGGTTATTTAGGTCTTGTTGTGTGGGAAATAGATATGTTCCTTTCAGAGCATTCATAAGCTTATTGTTTAGTCCCTGTGTCTACTGAGGGGGCAGACTGTGGGAGTTATGGATTGTGGTACCTTCTGATCTATGTATTTATTATCCTCAATGGCAGACCTCTTGGAATGGTCGCAGGATGAGGACGACGCTGAGGGAAGGCGACGGAACAGACAGCTGGGGTCCTGCTGCTGTCGGTCGATGAACTGCTTCATGAAGCTCTCCCTGTGGCACTCGCCCACGGGCACACGCATAACGAAACAGACACACGCAAACACACAAGGGACTTCATGTTTTCAGAGGATTCTTGAGGACGAAGTAGGAGGCATTCAGTGTAAAGGAATAAGTAAATTTGCAAGTATGCGGGTTTGTTTTTAGAAGAATGAATCTTTCATGAAAAATCTTGTTTAAATTTGTTTTTCATTTTCTGACAAATATCTGATTGATGGTTCCCATGGCATTGCTATGCAAATGGAAAGGCATTCTAAAAAAGGCTTTTGGCATATAGCCACAGTAGCTGGTTAAAATCCAGATCCAGTTGCTTACTAGTCGAAGACACCACCAAGAAAGCCCAATGATACTCTGCCTCATATATATACTGTATATATTTTGGAAGCCTCCTGTAATGTAAGATTTTTTTGCATGTTTTATCATCCATCAAATGAAAAAGTCTGATCACTTTGAAAAGTAATAGCACACATATCTTCAACAATTCACTAGATATGAGGTACCATTCAGTACACATAGTACCTGATTCTAGGCACAGTGAAGTCTGAAGGCAGCTTGGAGATTTTCACCATCTGTGGTCGATTGGGGAACTTCTCAAAGATCCGTAATCGCAGAGGAAGTTTCTCTTTCGTATCAGCATTGGCTTCGCTCTGTTTCAGCTGTGGAGAGAAGCCAGGAGACTCACTTGACACAAATGTTACATTCTGTGACTCAACCGAGAGACACTGATAAGCAACATTGTGTTTTCACACATAGCTCTCAACACATTTGGTAGACAGTCCAAAATTGACATAAGTTATCCATCTCTACTTCTGATTACCCCTTTTGAAAACTAAGCTAGTCTTCAAGTAGAATGCAAAGAGTGTATTTTAAATTCAGTTCATCACTTCTGCTGGTGAGAGAGGAAAGGGTTAGCCTGTATGGTACAACGCTTTGAATAAATGTGCCCCTCTGAGGCTTAACTGACTTCATGTGCCATAACCTTTTATCTTTCCCCATGTCTATCAAGCAACATAAAGGCCTCGGATGATTAGGCCAGAGCACACTAGAGGACCACTTCTCATTCTCCTGTCAGAAGAGATGCATAAATTAAAGTGAATAAGATAAAACCAAGATGACAGATTGCTACATATTTTATAAACATACATATGAATGCACAATAAAACAACTACAGAATGCTCTATTGATATAAAAAACCAACAAACAAGAAACATGCAACTACAATTTGATTCACTAAAACAGTAACACTAATGCTAACAAAACCCTAACCATAACAACATTTGTTAATTAATATTTTTTTTAATGAACAAGATATTCATTTGCTAGGATTTAAAAGCAAAACATTATGTTAACAGAGTGCTGTTCTGCTAGGCTGTCCAAAGATGGCAGCAGCGCACAGCCTCAACGCAGTTATCCATCCATAACAACAATGGCTGTCAACTAGTTTTGCTTCAGGACCCAGATTTTATATAGACATCAAGTGGGAACCCAATACAGCACCAACACTGTTTTCCATGCAAAAAATAAATCAAACAAATATCTCATTATAACCTAATGTTTAAATGTTTTTTTTTTTTTATTAAGCCAGAAAGGCAAAAAACTGTGATTGGCACAAACTATGTTTATCCTCCTAGCAAGTGAACCTATATAGTTTTTTTTACAGTATATTGTGTAGTTTTGTTTAAATGGTATTGATGATGCAACCTGTCTATGCCGGCATCTTTCTAATTTGTCTAGCTTCTACCTTGTGACATAAATTTGTGCCAAAATACCATAGAGTTAGATAAGCCTATTTATTTTGATATCTAGGAATGATTTTATGGTTAGTTTTATTTTGTTTTCTCAATAGGACCCTCAAAATAGACCCAGAAACCACTATCTACTACTTTTGGTTCACTATCTACCAACATAGTGCCTATTAGGGAAGCAAAACAAAACCAAAACAAAGACACATTCACACAAACAGGCTAAAAGTGGTCAAACAAACAGAAATGTCATGAATAACGGAAAGCAATTAATTTATTTTAATTACATATGAAAGGAAACATTGAAATTCTTTAACTGGAAGCGTCTGAGCGCCTGTAGATAAATATTCTGATTAAGAGTGAGAAACACCAAAATTAGGATCTCTGATGACTGCTTATCTTTAGAAATAAGCATGTGACCTGGACCCTTCAGAAAATTAAAAGAATTTGGCAAGAGTAACCAAGAGGAACTGACAAAAAGAGAGAATAGCTAATAATGTCATTGCATTATATTATTGTATTATGACTTATGATTTTTTTCATTCATCACTTGAATTGTCCATACATTCAGACATTAGCAGTGCACCATACATGCTTTCATAGATTTACAGTCAGCAGGTCATTTTCTGGTCTGGAAGGGAAGCACTACTTTGAAGAGGTTGTGCTAATGTTGCTGAGAGCCTACAGTGAGGACGATGCCGTTGGATGCTTGAGCCAAGATGAAATGAGCTCAACACGGATCTTGATGTTTTCAATGTTTTCAGATGAGAGTAATCACCTACTCAAACCAATGTGGCATGCAGGTGTTAGGAAAAATAGCTTTAGCGCCACCAACATGCTGGGTTGTGCAATGTAACCAAAAGCTCAAGGATTAGGTCCGAAAAAAGGTTTGTGGCCATTGTGAAATGGATCCATTGTTTATATACAACAAACATTCACAACAAATATTCAGACTTGATATGAATAGTACTTAAGGGAGGAAGAATGCATTGGGAAACCGACCGCTTGCTGCGCTTTCATATTCTTGGCTGCTTGGTGGAAAACATAAAAAACGGTTAAGTCTACACAGGAGCAAATTTGGATTTCCCTGTCTCCTATCCAAAACAAAGTCTACATCTGTTTCTGGGCAACTTTATTGTAAGAGTGTGTGTTTGAAACCTCACAAGTCCCAAAGGCTCCAATCAATAGCTCTGCACTCTGCAGGGTGGCTTCAACTCTGCATTTTACTTGGCAACAGCCTCTGATTAGCTCTCACACAAAGACACATGACACGAAGCACTGCGGAGAGAACAGGCGCTTCTAAGTAATACCAACACAATTGACATCCCTCAAGTATAAGTAGTTACAGTGAGAATCCTCCCTGCTTTGCAACACCACACACCCATCCCCTTGTTTATACAAATCTGGTAGCTAAAACAAAAGTTTGTATAATTTATCACAATGGATTCAAAGTTTGAACTCATTTTAAAACAAAAGATTTAAAACAAAATTTCACCCAAAAAAAAATTATTTCATCTTTTACTGACCCTCATGGTGTTCCTGTATGACTTTCACCAACGGTGTTGGTGTCATTTTGAAAAGAATATGTTTTTGAATTCAAACATTTTCTGAGTAATTTATTAATTTCAGGCCGTAAATCACATACATGCAACAGTAGTTGCACAGCCTAGATTTTTTTTTATGCGTGACATACCTGGTCCAGTGTTGTTATTTTTAACTGAAACTAAAAATAAAACGTTAATTGATATTAGATGAAAAACTTAAAATGAACAACTAAAAAATCTTAAAAAGAGAAATGTTGCCTTGGCAACTAACTGTCATGATGGGCTGCGCATGAACGATTGCGTGATGATGGAAAATAACTGAAAACATTATTTACAATATAACTCTGAACACTCAGGAGATCTGGACAGACAGTAGGATGCCACTAAATCAACTTAAATGTCAATGAACAACACCAAACAAAGGAAACTAAAGGTTTAAACACATGCAGGGAATAATCAACATAAAATGAAACCGGTACGGAACTCAAATCAGGAACTATGGACAGGTTCCCTGAGAAGGGGAACAAGACACTGCGTCCTAGGACGGAAATGGTGAATGCCTCCGACATGACTGGTGTCTAAAGCATGTGTCAAAACATGACAATAACATTGGCCGGCAACAGCCTATGACGTCACTACTGGTGCGACCAGAGCCTGTAGTACATGTCATCGTCTGAAGGAGACATGGTTAGGCATGCCTGAAGCATGGCAACGAGACACAATGAGAGTCATGGGGAACAAAAGCCCACTCCGCCATGCTAAAGCAATGAGTGCCGTATGGCTGACATAAGCCAATGTCTTCAACAGAACTGATCTGGAGTCACAGTTCCCCGTCCGAGTGGTACGCACCTGTGGTCGTCGTGACTCTGATCCCTAGGGCCAGAAACCCTGGCTACATAGGGCAGCTTAGCTCAGGGCCTGGTATATAAAGAATACATTAAAGGGAATATGGCCATGGATTAAAATATATCCTGCCAGTTCCCACAGGGGACACACCCCTGATGAGTGGAGGTCCCACGAGGGGAGCCCTAGCAATACTCAGGGGTGACTCTCTAAAGCGAGAGGAGGCCTAGCTAAGTTCTACGCTAAGGACTGCTTATCAAGGAGGCTAAAAATGAGCCTAACACTTGATACTGCTATCCAGATGGAGCTCTGGTGGCGGATGCCTCAGCAGGACGACTCTCTAAAGCGAGAGGAACTCTAGCAACACCACCTTTAAGACAGTTAACCAGGGAGGCTCCAAAAGAGAGCCTCCAAGGAGCACTCAGATCGGAGGCTTCAGCATAACAACCCTCTATAGCGAGAGGAAACCTAACTATGCTCCACGCTAAAAGACCACCTCACTAAGGAGGTTAATAGAGAGCAACACAACTTGGACTGGTTATCTAATGTGGAGCTCTGGGGAGCTTTCTAAATTGAAAGGACGCCTAACAGAGCTTTCCTAGGGTGGTTACACCAGGGAAGCTTACAGAGAGCCATTCAAGCTCACAGAGCGAAAGCTTCAGCATAACGACCCTCTAAAGCGAGAAGAAACCTTCCTACACTCTACGCTAAAAGACCACTTGGACATGTTATCTAATGCGGAGCTCTGGGGAGCAGGGTAGGGTTGCACCAGCCGTTCGTAAGTTCTTTCTTATATTGGAGCGTAAAGTCCACACTAGAGGCTTAGTAACTACTAGCTAGTTTGTAACTAACTTTGTACTATATTCCGTTGCACCATTTGTTCGTAAGGCAGAACGTAGCTAGTAGGTCGTAAGCGCTCCGCAAAGTAATGCGTAGTCGCATATTATGACGTTTAGCCTCGATGAACCAGTAGCAGCCTTCAAATACGTGAGCAGAAGTTGTGTTGAATTGCCGTGAATTTTAGTTTATCCTTCATTCTAACAACTTCTACCTCACGTTACTAACGGTAAAAATAAGTTTCCATTAAATACGATACTTGATCATAACATAAGTGTTTTTATATGTAAATAACATTTATAATCTGTATTTGAAATGAAATAAGCATCAATAAATAAATATTGATACAAAAAAACATAAGATATTAATACGTTTATGGATTATGACTGATATTTGACATGCACAACATGGACCGATGCACACAGCGGTGCTGTTTAGGACGGTTGGTGTTAAAGAGCCGCTAACAAAGTTATCTTTTCACATAATGTTCTCTCTCTTAAAATGTAAGCGAGTGTAAATGTCAGCATTATCATATATGTCTAAAGAATTGAAGTCTGTCAGGTAAAAGAAGAGCTTATTGATGCAGTTTAGTCTGTCTGATATTTTATTCCAACCGTTACTCCTGATCGGAGGCTGCTGTTAATATTTAGTTGGAACGTAGAGTTATGTATGTTTAAGATAAGTTTAATGGTGCAATGTAAAAATATTTAGAAGTTCGTAAGTTGTAACTTAGTTCCCATTTACGTCAAAACCAGGCTAAGTTGTAACTTACGCACAGCTGGTGCAACCGGCCTCTAATGCGGAGCTTTTAGCATGACGACTGTTTAAAAAAAAGAGCAGAGGCCTCAGCAAGACGACTGTCTAAAAAGGGAGTAGACCTAACCATACGCCACTTAACATTTACATTTGATAATTTAGCAGACACTTTTATTCAAAGAAACTTACAAATTAAGAGAGCAATATAAGCTGTCAAATCAACAATAGGGAAACAATATGCAAATGTCGTGACTAGTCTCAGATAGAACAGCACAGCACAGATAGCCAGGATTTTTTATATAATAGATATAGAATAGTAAGTGTTAGTATTATTGAGTCAAATGTTGGTGAAAGAGATGTGTCTTTAGTAGATTCTTGAAGATGGCTAAAGACTCATCAGCTCGTGTTGAGATAGGCAGGTCATTCCAACAGCTTGGAACAATCAAGGTAAAGGTCTATGAAAGTGATTTTGTGCCTCGTTGGGATAATTGGAAAATAATTCATTATATTTACATAGCGCTTTTCTCTGCACTCAAACTGCTTTACATAGAAGGGGTGGGGTCTCCTCAACCACCACCAATGGTACCACAAGGTGCTGTTCAATTGCAATATACAAGTTTCTGGATGGCACGTATGTCTGAAGTAATGAGTTAAAGGGATAGTTCACTCAAAAATGAAAATTAGCCCATGATTTACTCACCCTGAAGCCATCTTGGTGTATATGACATTCTTCTTTCAGACGAATACAATCGGAATTATATAAAAAAATGTCCTGGGTTAATAATGAGAGTGAATGGCTGTTTGACTTTGGAAGTAGGGGTGACACGATCCGTCTTTTTTGCCTCCGATACCGATTACGATACCTTGGACTCAGTATTGGCCGATACCGAGTATCGATCCGATGCAATACTAAAATAATAATTAAAAAAACAGTGCCGAATTACATAATAAACTGTATCTGTATGCCTCACTGTGGGGAAGAGACTGTTATTATTCTTTTGTTAAAGGCATCAAAATTTGACTTAAACATTATTTTCTTTATTTTGTAAAACAATACATAGAAAAAATATATAGTATATAATTAAAAGACATTTCTTTTAAAATTTTAAGCACAACTTTTTAATGAAGCAGCAACATATGATAGATTGGACAGAACAACTAAGGCTATCAATAAACTGCCATTGTGCAAAAGTATTGTAATATGAAAGGCTCCAATTCAGAGCGGCACGAAACACTAATGCACATCCTGTGTGCAGAATGATGTGTTTGAAGTAACATGGAGACAGGGTGTGCAACACTTCGCATTGAAAAGTTCAAAGCACAAAAGTAAGATATACATATATTTATTCATTTATTCCTTTAGTTTGAGCCTTTTAACAGTTTTAAAGGGTTAGTTCACCCAAAAATGAAAATTAAGTCATTAATTACTCACCCCCATGCTGTACCAACCCCGTAAGACCTCCGTTCATCTTCGGAACACAAATGAAGATATTTTTGATTAAATCTGAGAGGTGGATCACTGCTAATAAAGTCGTTATTTATATATATTTTTTCACACAAAAAGTAGTCTCGTCGCTTGATAAACTTATAGTTGAGCCACTGTAGGCACATGGAATATTTAAACATGTTCTTTAATGACTTTCTGGGCCGTCAAGTTTCATTCCCTTAGGCTGCCTATGTAGCAGTGATCCACCTCTCAGATTTAATCAAAAATATCTTTATTTGTGTTCCGAAGATGAACGAAGGTCTTACGGGGTTGGTACAGCATGGGGGTGATTAATTAATGACTTAATTTTCATTTTTGGGTGAACTAACCCTTTAAATTTCAGTTAATGTGCGCGTGAAGAGCAATTATATTGCTCTCTACTCCAGTGTTGAGATCTAACAGACAAAGTAACATGTGAAACTCCAGCAAGTTAAATTTCTTTTATGCAAACCATAGACCTTTATCTACAGATCTAAGGTATAATAATAGGAACATTGACTCATCTTGGAGAGAGTTTCATCGTGTTGACTGTCGTAACCGAGCGAGACGCGCTGTTTGAATGCTGAATGGAGAATGACTGACAGCCGCAGCGGAGGGAAGCACTTAGGTGAAGATTAATTTAACGACTTAAGTCTGTACCTCACATTAAACTATATGTAATGGCTTCAGAAAACTTGGAATATAGTAAACGAAAACATTATGGTGCTTTATAATGTTTTAGTGCCTTTTGTGTTGTATAACAATAACATACGCACAATATTGGATTTGAATGGTCTCGTCTGGTCGATACCCAATCCAGCAAATATTGGTAGTATCGGAGCAATACCAATACTGAGTATCGGATCGGCGCACCCCTATTTGGAAGTACATTAAATCGCATCTATTCGTGATTAGAGTGCTTGACACGGATCTGCGGGGGTTAATAAAGGTCTTCTGAAGTGAAGTGAAGTCTTCGTGTAAAAGTCAAGTTCAAGGGTTACTCTTTTGACATAAATTTTTCGAACAAAATTAAAAAAGAAAAGGAGACCTAACTACACTTCCACTGGAAGTCACTCCGGGGAGCCAAACACATCGGAGGCCCCGCCCAGGCTGAGCTCTGAAAAGAGGGACGTCTCAACATAATGACTCTTAAAAAGTCTAACAAGTTCTACTAAAGAGGCTCACGAGAGCCAAAGGATTAATAGTGCCAACCGGGCAGATTCTGAGAATGGAGGCCTCAACAAAATTACTCTCTAAAATGAGAGGAGGCCTGACTACGCTTAACTTAAAAGCCCCAAAACCCAACAACACACTCACAATCACTATCCTGTGCTGAACCAATCAGAGGGCAGGAATATATACATAATAAAACACTGCAAAACAACTTCATAGGTCCAGCCTCAGGGCCTGACGTAAGCACGTGACAAAAGCCTCAAACACACCCCACCTGACCTCAGCGTGCAGATCGGGTGAAAACAGAAGGCTCACAAGAGCTGGGCAATTATAGCTTAGAAATATATCGCTCATCTAACCGGCTGCGCTATGGCAGATCTAATCTCTCTGTGGCGCAAGACACAACCTCCAAGCAACTCGTCGTACGAGGGGCAGGCAGGCTGTGAGAATTCAGAAACTACATTGTCCTCAACAGCAACATCCTGCTCTTCTTGGCTTGAAGCCAGGGGTGAACTCACTGCCAGATCAGAAGATGTGAGCAATAACACATCCTCATCTAGCAGCTCGATCTCGTCAGCTACCGAAGAATGATAGCCATACTATTCTCGAATTCCTAGGCAAGCTCCATCTGAGAGCCCCACGATCTCAGTTTCATCCTCGCCTCAGCTGCAGCAGGTCCCGATTCGCGGGGCATAGATGATTGTCTCAATTACCTCGAGAAAAGAGATAAACGAGAGCGGAGTTTCTTCATGGAGAAACTCCTCGCCTAAGCATAATCACACACAGATCGTGTTTCATCAGATGTCTGACAGCACTGTCACACGCACTTCCTAAATTTCGCTGCCATAACTGCCTTCAACACGTCACAAACAAACGGCTCCTGAAGACAAGGAAAAGGATAACGTGTACTACAGGCGCCCAATTTATACTCTGGTAGCACCAGTAGTAACATCTATACAGTATATATAACACTGCCCTGGTTACCGTAAGCTACAGGATGGACAGATCAGTATGAACATTATTCAAAATATCTAATATTTCTGTTCAACAGAAAAAAGAAAGCCATTCTGGTTTGGATCCACATAAGGGTGAGTAAATGATGACAGAATTTTAATTTTCAAGATGTGGTAAGTACATGTGATGGAGTGCTGAAGAGCTGCATTTCTTATATTCCCGATGGCTAGTGAAAAGTCTGCGTGTAGTGCATATTTTTTTGTAAGACTGGCATATGGCCGCAGTTCTTCATAATGATGAATCATATGTAGCATTTTACATAAATCATAGCAGTGAGAGCCATGCATCTAAAATAAGTGTGTTGGCCTTGGGACACATTAGGGTGATCCATTCACTCCTATTCACACATTCTTTCCAATTTCAGGCTCAGGTGAACCATACTAGACTATTCTCCAAGTCCCCTGCCTTTCTAGAAGACAAGGGTATTGGTTATTGACCAATTGCTGCTTGGTCTGTGGCACATTCACAAAGGAGCCTGTAATAGTGTGTTGTGCTCCCAGCATCATGAGTGATTGGTCGGTCTACAAATCTGTATGTCACCATCCAACAAATTTACTCTACAGGCCATTAGGCACATTTATGCTCCAGTTAGGTCACCATAATACAGTGGAGAACTAATGTAGACACAGGTAATAATGTCTAATGGTGTGTGTGTGGTGTGTGTGTGTGTGGTGTGTGAGTGTGTGTGTGTGTGTGTGTGTGTGTGTGTGTGTGTGTGTGTGTGTGTGTGTGTGTGTGTGTGTGTGTGTGTGTGTGTGTGTGTGTGTGTGTGTGTGTGTGTGTGTGTGTGTGTGTGTGTGTGTGTGTGTGTGACCTTCAGAGACTGTGTCGGCAGTCATAATTGCATATGTGTTTTAAAAGAACCAGAATATTTGTTAGGCTCAAAAGTCTATGGTGTGAAATTGGCAAGAATATAGCAGCAATAAAAGTAATAGTTCACACAAAACTGAAAACTCACATAACTTTCTTTCTGTGGAGCAAAATAGAAGATATTTTGAAGAATGAAACTGTTTTTGTCCATTCACAGTCAACAAAATAACATTGGACCCCATTGACTTTTATTGTATGAGCAAAAACACATAATTTTCAAAAAAAAGTTTAGAAAGACATGAAGATGAGTAAATGGTCTAGTGCAGGACTACTTTAAAAAAAGAAAAAAAACTGTGGGTCTACGTACACATGCATCAGACACATCATGTTCCATTTAGTTCTGCATTTTTAACATGCTGTGTCAAAGCTAAAATAAGGTAAGAAGGTAAAGTTTTAAAAATGCTCCAGACCAGTAGAACACATCCTGTGTAAATGACCCCTGAGTAGAGAACAAGGTTCTCAGGTTCACTTTTCAGGTTCCATTTCAGTTAGATAAACATACATTACGCATGCCGCTCTACTCTGCTCCAGACTTGGTGAACTTCCATAAGCAGTTTAGGGGTAGAGGGGTCATTCTCTCCTTCTCATTTAGTATCTAATGAGGCATGGTGCTGCATAGGCTATAAACTCCCAGACCTCTTAGAGGCACACCTTTGCCAAATGAGAGACTGACTGGCTGAATACTTAGCACGGCGAGAGTAGTGCAGCATGGCAAGGCAAACTGTCTGATGTTCCTCAAAAAACTCCCGTGTGTATATTTGGGCAGTTCTCATGACCAGCCATATCGCCCGCTGGAATTTCATTCATGATGAACACAGCTGGATCTGATCTTTGCTCCCTCCAGTGTAATTAATTATGGCATTCAAGGACTAATAGAAATGTCTGCAAATAAATATGACAAAGTCATGGTCCTAAGAAATCATTTAAAGGCATTGACAAACCATTTTACTTCCCGGAATTAATTTTTTTTTTTTTTCAAATCTATCAACCTATCTTTTTTGCTATTATTGCCATAACCTTTAACCATCAGTAAAATCACAGCAATTTATTATTTTTCACATTCATTATTTTTCACGGCTCTCTGCCCCGCCCTGCTTGCCACAACCACCAATGCAGTAAATAGTAAAATACTTACAAAATGTCATTAAAGTGTGTTGGAATATGACCAAATACTGGTCGGTGCAACCTAGTTGACACAATTACAATTACAAAGAAATGTAACAATTGCATTTTGATGAAAGATAATATTTTCTTCTTTGGAATAACGCAAACTGATGAATCATGCATTATAAGACCAGGAAAGTCACAAAGTAAATAAGGTCAATTTTGATTTTATGTTGAAACCCCATCATAAAAAAGTGGGCTGCTGAAAGGATGAAAACGGGTCTATGTTGAAGATGGAATACACACACACACACACACACACACACACACACACACACACACACACACACACACACACACACACACACACACACACACACACACACACACACACACACACACACACACACACACACACACACACACACACAAACAAACGGTTAGTGTGTGGATGTGACTGTTAGATCAGAGGATTGCACACTGGAAGCCATTTGATGGACAGGGCTGTGACTGAGGATCCTTTCTGTCTATCGCAGCCAGAGGTAACCAGCATGTGTGTTTGTGTGCCTGTGTGAAAAATTGTTAACGCCACACTTGTTCTGGGTGTGATGATATACAAATGTGTGTGTATGTGTGTTTGTACATCTGAGCCCCATTGCAATTTTTGTTAGGATTTTGAGCAGGACCAGATGTGCTTTGTGCAGATGAGTGCAAGAGATAGGAAATTAACAGAAAACAAAACAAAAAACGAAGAAAAAAATCCCAGAGTTGATATTGTCTTGATTTTTTGATTTTATTTGTATATATTCCTGCAGTTTATCTTTGTTTCATCCACAAACACAGCAATAATTTCATACTGGACTTCTTTGTCTGTTACTAGACCTGCCTGTACACCACCAAACTGAGTTTGACCCACTCTGGAGCTTCTTCTTACACACTTACTGTAAATTGACTCCAAGAAGCCAGGCAGTCAAGTTAAAATATCAGTTGCACAGGCACACGCTTCTACTACAAGGGTGAAGAAAACTGTTAAGAATATATCTAGGTCATATTAAATCTATTTTTAGAACTATTGAGATTTGTTACATTATTTACATGGTAATTAAAGATACCCACACAATCCAGTTATTGTGCAAAAAAAAAATTATATACAATTTAAATATTTGAAATATATTATAAAAAAGTAGTATACATCATTCCATTATTTTCTGAACTGTATTTAATAAAAAATAAAAAAATTCAATAATAAATATCATTGAGTCCATTCAGGATTAATTTGATTAATGTAGTACATTTAAAAGAGAATGAGATTTTTTTCAATGGGAATTAAAAAAATCTTTCCCAATGCAAATAAATAAATACATATTTATATTTAAAAAAAAAAACTCTTTCTAAACTTTGGCAAGAAATGTGATCTGATTGATATGATTCGTTGTGAGATTAACCTAGATAACTTATTCCATAAGGAGTGGGAGCTGTAGGCACTAGATGGCAGTGTGGTAAGACCCAAAAGAACATTTGACACCAAGCACGTACACAGTAGTTGGCACTGTGACCTTTTCTTAAGTTCAATCATTAGATGGTTCTTTAATGTCATAGAAAACATTCTATTCAACCAGCTAGCTTCTACCAATAGGAAATAAGACTGTTAAACAACCTTATCACTGCCTTCAGGTAACAGCACCATTCCTTTGTAGAAAAAGTATTCATGAATGGATGCTTCTACTCCACAATATGACCCGCAATGATACCGCTACTGACCCGCTATTAACTAGTGTTACTTTCTTGTTAAAGTATAGTATTGCTCATACTTAGGGTTAGGGGTTCTGGGAAAATTGTGGTGGTTTTGAAGAGAAAAGCACTACTCACATTGCCTTAAGGCAATGAAGAAAAAAAAACTAGTGGGCTTTTATTGTCAAGTACTGCTGTATACTAAACTGTTTGAACGTTGACACGCTAGAAGGTTTTGATTTGAAGCGTGTAGTATGTACTTCTTAAAAGAGTACAGGACCTCAGTTAACAAACCAACCATGGTCCCACCACCAGACACTCCCTCTCCTTCCCTTAGGGAAAGTCCTCGCTTTGATTTCTGTCAATAAAAAGATAAACATTTCCCCTATCAGCTCTAGAAAATACTCAATGCCATTTAACCAGAGGAAAGTAATGATTTCTTGAGCCGCTAACCATCAATCTCTGCCATCAGAGAGGGAAATGGCTTGTGACCGGCCAAATGAACAGACTGCATCAGGAGATGTGGCACAAAAGGTGATGTGTAACAAATGGTGGTCAGGTGTCACGAGGGAGACCGGCTTATTCAGGTCATGATTTGTACCACTAGACTTTTCTTTCAACATTTGAAATTCCACTAACCACTTTTGCACTTTTTGACTCAAATATGCACTGTATAAATTTCGCTGAAAAAAAGTATTTACAAAATGTAATTTATACTTTGCAAAAGTATAAAGACTTAATAAAGTATGTTTACATATATATATATATATACCAAATTTTCTAAAATTATTTTTTTCGTTGTGCTTTAATGACTGGTCATAAATCATGCTATTAATTGCAATTTATTTTCTACTGGCAGCTATAAAAAACAACTTTGTATATAGTTTTGTGTCTTTCCTCTTTCACTTCCTCCTCTTTTTTTAAGCGCACATAAAAAACACAATTACCAAAGTGCGATTCATCTTGCTCTATTGTTTACCACGAGCACATGTTGATGATGTTTTATTCTTCTACACTCACCTAAAGGATTATTAGGAACACCATACTAATACTGTGTTTGACCCCCTTTCGCCTTCAGAACTGCCTTAAAGGCTTAGTTAACGGTTCTGTTGTGGATCCGCGTTCAGTGACGCTGCTGACGTAAGACGCTGCTGACGTGTGTCTGGTGCGCCCGAAGCTTCGTTTACAGTCTGAGGGAGACGCACGCTGGAAACAAAGCAATCTTCACAAACATGTCTAAGGATTTCCACACAGAGGAAGGCTTGCATTTTTTTGCCCAGCCATATTTATTTGAACCCGAATACACTGACGCACCAGATACACGTCAGCACCGTCTTACGTCATCAGCGTCACTGAGGACTCGTGAACGTGGATCCCCAACAGAACCGGAAGACAATACAATCCTGAATAAAGTCGTAGTTTTTGTTATTTTGGACCAAAATGTATTTCCGATGCTTCAAAACATTCTAACTAACCCACTGATGTCACATGGACTACTTTGATGATGTCTTTATTTCCTTTCTGGACAAGGACAGTATACCGTTCATACATTTTCAATGGAGGGACAGAAAGCTCTCGGACTAAATCTAAAATATCTTAAACTGTGTTCTGAAGATAAACGGAGGTCTTACGGGCTTGGAGCGACATGAGGGTGAGTCATTAATGACATCATTTTCATTTTTGGGTGAACTAACCCTTTAATTCTATGTGGCATTGATTCAACAAGGTGCTGAAAGCATTCTTTAGAAATGTTGGCCCATATTGATAGGATAGCATCTTGCAGTTGATGGAGATTTGTGGGATGCACATCCAGGGCACAAAACTCCTGTTCCACCACATCCCAAAGATGCTCTATTGGGTTGAGATCTGGTGACTGTGGGGGCCATTTTAGTACAGTGAACTCATTGTCATGTTCAAGAAACCAATTTGAAATGATTTGATCTTTGTGACATGGTGCATTATCCTGCTGGAAGTAGCCATCAGAGGATGGGTACATAGTGGCCATAAAGGGATTGGTCAAAAACAATGCTCAGGTAGGCCGTGGCATTTAAACGATGCCCAATTGGTACTAAGGGGCCTAAAGTGTGCCAAGAAAACATCCCCCACACCATTACACCACCACCAGCAGCCTGCACAGTTGTAACAAGGCATGATGGATCCATATTCTTATTCTGTTTACGCCAAATTCTGACTCTACCCTCTGAATGTCTCAACAGAAATCGAGACTCATTAGACCAAGCAACATTTTTCCAGTCTTCAACTGTCCAATTTTGGTGAGCTCTTGCAAATTGTAGCCTCTTTTTCCTATTTGTAGTGGAGATGAGTGGTACCAGGTGGGTCTTCTGCTGTTGTAGCCCATCCGCCTCAAGGTTGTGCATGTTGTGGCTTCACAAATGCTTTGCTGCATACCTCGGTTGTAACGAGTGGTTATTTCAGTCAAAGTTGCTCTTCTATCAGCTTGAATCAGTCGGCCCATTCTCCTATGACCTCTAGCATCAACAAGGCATTTTCGCCCACAGGACTGCCGCATACTGGATGTTTTTCCCTTTTCACACCATTCTTTGTAAACCCTAGAAATGGTACTGCGTGAAAATCCCAGTAACTGAGCAGATTGTGAAATACTCAGACCGGCCCGTCTGGCACCAACAACCACGCCACACTCAAAATTGCTTAAATCACCTTTCTTTCCCATTCTGACATTAAGTTTGGAGTTCAGGAGATTGTCTTGACCAGGACCACACCCCTAAATGCATTGAAGCAACTGCCATGTGATTGGTTGATTGGATAATTGCATTAATGAGAAATTGAACAGGTGTTCCTAATAATCCTTAAGGCGAGTGTATAATAACTTGCATCGAAGCCTACAATTCGACAGGTGTTAAAGAAATAATTGTATTCAGCAAGGATGAATTAAACTTATCAAAAATTACATTAAAGAGTTTTACATTGTTAAAAAAGTAATATTTCAAATAAATTATTTTCTATTCAGCAAAGAATCCTTGAAAAAACAGTACCATGGTTTCTACAAAAATATTAAGCTGCACAACTGATTTCAACATAATAATAAGAAATGTTTTTTGAGCACCAAATCAGCATTTTAGAGTGATTTCTGAAGGATGTGATTTGACACCGAAGACTGGAATAAAACTTGTTATAATTTCAGCTTTGCCAAAAGTAATGTATAAATTACATTTTAAACTATATTAAAATAGAAAAGTTTGAATAGAAAAGAGTTGCAGAAAATACATTAAAAAATGACCTTAATCTTACTTCCGTGGAAACGGGTTTGAAAACCCTTGATATAAAACAACTCTCTGGGCATCTCCTTCTCAATCATCATAAATTACCTCATATGCAAAGCTGTTTGAACAATTCATCAAAAATTATAAACATAATTTGATGGAATAAATGCATGATTTCAATTCGTGCCAATGGGAGAAGAATGCAGCATGAGCAGGTATGGACAAGTTCTGACAGAGGGAAGAGGGAAGCTCATTATACACTTCCTCTTATCACTGGCTGATCTGCAACGTGTGGAACACACTGGATATTCATTATCTCTCCCTCCTCTTATCCTGTCGGGTTTAATTGCTAATGATCCTTTCTGTGTGCTTTTGCAGGTGCCTGCCACGATGCCTGACAAATTGAATCTACGCTTACAAAAAGGAGACTTCTGTAGAGGGGTGTGTACAATTTCCGATGTCTTTCCTTCACCACGGTGGTGGTTGCTTATAGTATCTCCTTCCTGATCCTGTACCTGTTTGTTGCAAACTAGGGATGCTCCTATCCGATATGAAATAAAATTGTAGATCGGGGATCGGTAACAATGGGCCCGATCCATAGGGGCATCAAATTACCGCGAGAGTGATTTCGACAGCTTACAAAGCTAAGCAGCCGGCTCTCTAAACACCTTCGCGGTAATTCTATGCTGTGCGCAAGTGTGTGACATCACTCGCTAGCAACATGCGCAGCACGCAGGCAGCAGGTAACTGGTTTCCAATTCAAACAAGCGAACGTGCACAGAGCAGTTAAAGGAACACTCCACTTTTTTTGGAAATAGGCTCATTTTCCAACTCCCCTGCAGCAGGCGCAATGATATTACGCAGCACCTGAAAATAGTCCCCAGCTAGGTAACTTTCAACGTGACCGGCACTAAGTTTGTGTAGTTGCAGTTAATATCATTGCACCTGCTGCACTCATGGTACGGCAGCAAAGTTCCTTGATTATTACCAAGCGGCAACGGAAACGCAAATTCACGGAAGTGAATTAAACTTGAATTCATCGACTGGCCGCTTAAGGCAGGCTGCAAAAGTGAGTCAAATCTGTATCTCCCCCATGTTAAAATCCCCAACTTTACAGCAGAAAAAAATATGTTTACAGCCTGGACCAAAAAGTGGTTTTGGTCTATATAGCTAATTTTTCCCTTCATGACAACTGTGAGGGGGGTGAATTTTTTTTACAACTCATCCGTTTAAATTATATTAAGCCTTAAAGTTCTGCATGATTAAGGGCGTGGCCACTTGAGTGACTGGTGGATTGAGGCTGCTGTAACTGTTAGCCGACGTTTGTCTATCTGTTAACGCCACCCTCAACTAATTCCAGTAGCTGCTGTACTTACCATCTCTGCAGTGTTTGTACTTTTTTCGGGATTATTTCATACAATTTAATACACGCATTATACCTTTGCCCACGCCGTTGGATTCCGTAGTTGTCGAGTATGAAGAGAACAACCAGCGCTGTATTTCCAGTTGTTTTCCTCGCATGCACTAATGGATGTCTGACAATTTTGTTGCTTTTTGGAGTATACAGGCTACACTCCTTATGCGGTACCGTTGCTCTCACGAAACAGATATGTGCTAAATAAAAAGTACCGTGAGATGAAATCCTGCAGGTGTCAGTGCTTTCTCTCTGTCCATGCAATAGATGCACACCCTTGAATGAGCGCGGATTTCTAGTGCATTTACGTGAACTTCTGAGGTAATATTTTTGGTTTAACCCATTTGAGAAATTGATCAGCGGCCAAAATCAGATTTTAAAATCGACTGAACTGAATAAAGCTCTTTACGAACTTGAAGTGCGATGCCGCGCTGACTGACATGTATGAGCATGAATCACTGTCACACGCACAAGCTCAGAGCAATATTGTTAAGTTACTGCATGATAATACATTTTTAACTAGCAGAATAATAATGCATCACGATACACACAGTCTCACTTTTAGTTACGTCTTTTAATTACTATAGTATTTCGCAGGGCAAAAACATGAACTTTAACTATTGACTTTAATTCTACATTCAGCTGTCACTTTAGCGCGAGGCCATTAGCATAGTATTAGCACCTCAGCTCCACCCACGTCCCGCCTCTTTGCCCATTTTCTTTTATCCGGGAGTGACGAGAGATGACGCGCTGCCAAGATGGCGACAGTTGGCCCCGCCCCCTTTAGGCTTCAAACACACTCTTCAGAAACCTACGTGTGATGTCACGGACACTACGTCCATATTTTTTTACAGTTTATGATTATTACGCAGGAATGAGATTATAGTTCCTAGCCATATCGGCCTAGAAAATCGCATTTTTTTTTTCTTTTTTTTCGGTTGGTCTTAGTACATGATGTAACTACAGAAGAGTCAAGGTTTAAATAGGAAAAATATCGAAACTCTTTGGTCATTTTTTTGAGAGAGATGCTAAAGCTCTAATCAGATCCAATGATCTATGCTAAGCTATGCTAAAAGTGTTACCGCCAGACCCAGAGATCGGATTCGGATGGATTCGAAAACGGTAAAACTCAACTGTTTAACTCCAGGGGAGTTGGAAAATAAGCCTATTTCCAAACAAGTGGAGTGTTCCTTTAACAGCATGGAGCGATCACATATTTGGAGTTATTTCACGCTAGCTATGCCAAAAGGTTTGACAGCTGTTTGCAGTATATACAATGTCAATGTTCCAAGGGGTGGTGATAAAGCTTCAAATTATAACACAACCAACTTAATCAGACATCTCCAGAGATTTCATTATAAAGAGCATTACAAAGACAGCTGGCTCATGTTTATTTTGAATGTGTACTAAGCTGTGAAGCTTTTTTTGTCAGTTTCAGCTCCTTAGTTTATTGTACTGTACATTGGATTTAAAATGTAAGTTTGCACTAACAAAATTATTATTGTAACGGTCATCAGCTGGAGTGCCCTCGAGAGCCACCAGAGGGCACTCCACTTCAGATTGTTATTTTCCCTCACAACTACATTTCCCATATTCACTGCCCGACCTCATCATCACTGATCACATTCATCTGTTTATCATTACTTGCAGTTGTTGCCATTTAAGAAAGTAATGTTTAAGTCAAGCCTGCCTGATGCCTTTCACAAAAGAATTATCCCATTCTCTTCCACACAGTGATGCATACTGTTTATTTGGTAATTCAGCACGGTTTTTATTTTAGTATCGGATCAGTGATGGGTATCGACCGATACTGAATCCCAGATATCGTTTGCACCCATGTTGCAAACCACAGATGAGGATATAATGTGGAGTTATGGCTAAAACACTAAGCATCTGTGACCTGTACTGTTGATGAGGGAACCAGTGTCTGACGAAATTGTGCTGAAGTGAGTCGAGACTTGTGGACACAGTCAAAATAGCCCTCCTGGCGCCATAAAGCAAGAACTAACTCGTGTCTATCCATCAATGCCTGCAAATCCACAAAAGTCCAAGCCATTTGTGTCCGTGGCTTTGAAATGTACTTCAAATCAAGACAAATCATCTGCCAGTATTGACAGATGCAAGCCATTTTCATGAATCCCATTTATTGCAATCAGCAAATGATGATGAATGTCACCATGGGGGAAAGGGATTGATTATCTCATTGTTTGGTAAATACCATTTCTGTTGGACTGTTCTTTTTCAACACATTTGATGGCACAGAGGGCAAACCTTGTTGAAATTATTCTGAGCAAATCTAAAAAATGATCTTGTATGAGTCAAGACTTAATGCACATGTGAGAAGAAATTTGATGAAAATTGTGTTTTCTGTTTGGAGAACTTTTGTGAGGTGAAAGCAGGTAAATTTTAGCCAAATTCTGTTTTCTTTTCTTTTTTAAATTAGTCATATAGTTTATAAAAGATATTAGTAGGGAGGTTAAGTGACTTTTGACTTCAAGTCATGATGCAAAGGTCCCCTTTGGTATGGAAGTACCTTAGGGCCATAGAAATAAATTTATCCTAAGACACAAGTGAGATCACATTTTGTATCTTATATACGCACATTTTTTAAAAATGGCCGCAGACCATACTTGAGAGGCCCATATCTTTGCTTCTGTTATAGCTATAATGACAAATTTGGTATCAACGGGTTCATTTTTGTGGTCAAGGAGTCCAATAAAATAGGTTCCAAGACTAAAAAACAATAATGTTGTCCTTGACATGACAATTGGAGGTGAAGTATGCAATTTTCTATTAAAAAACGCATGCCAAACACACAGTCCATTCACAACTTAATAATTTCTTTGTTTAGGTCTGCTTCGCATGCGCCCTTTACAGCACTGGCTGAAGACACGGGTCCTGTGTCGAGCATGGGCATCCGGTCGTTTACGTCTCAAGGTAACTCAGAACTGTGTCACAGCTCTGGAGCCCTGGAAGGCGGTCGAATGGTATCAGACAGGTGTAAACCTGGGAGTATTCTCTAAACTGATAGTGGTTTCGACAGACACCTCCAATTCGGGCTGGGGCGCCCTCTATGAGGGCAGACCGACTTGTGGCCTGTGGTCAAGCCAAGAAAAGAGCTTGCACATAAACTGTCTAGAGATGAAGGCGGTCGAGAACGCCTTGCGGTTCTTCCTTCCCCTTCTAAAGGGCCACCATGTCCTTGTCCGCACGGAGAACATGTCAGTGGTTTCCTACATAAATCGCCAGGGCAGTCTGAGATCACGGAACCTTCATGCACTGGCAGAACGCATCCTTGTATGGGTTCAGCGCAACCTACTCTCGCTGAGAGCGGCGCATGTGCCAGGCCATCTTAATGTGCTTCCAGACAGGCTGTCCAGGGACAAGGTTCCCCCAGGGGAATGGTCCCTCCACCCTCAGACAGTTCAGCTGTTGTGGGACACCTTTGGCACAGCAGAAGTCGACCTCTTTGCGTCTCAAGACAACGTTCATTGTCCAATATGCTTCACAACGAACACGGACGCGCTGGCCCATCACTCGCCCAGCAGCCCTCTATATGCTTTCCCTCCGATCATGCTGTTACCACAGGTAATCAAGCGTATAAGGGAGAACGGTTCCTGTGTACTTCTAGTAGCTCCGTTCTGGCCGAACCAAGTTTGGTTTCCGGAGCTGATGCAGCTTCAGAGCTTGCCTCCGTGGCCTGTCCCGTTGAGGAGAGATCTCCTGTCATAGGCCGGGGGTACGATTTGGCACCCACGACCCGAGCTTTGGGCTCTGCATGTGTGGGCTATCAACGGGTACCCGTCAGTCTCCCCGACGGAGTGTTAAACACGATTACGCAAGCTTGAGCGCCCTCAACTAGACGACTTTGTGTTTCCAGGTGGTCAGTGTTCTCAGGTTGGTGCTCAGCTCGCAACCTGGATCGACAAGATTGTGGGGTGTCGGAGGTTCTCTCCTTCCTACAGGAGCTCTTGGATAAGGGTAGATCCCCATCCATGTTCACGGTATAGGGAAAGGGGTGCCCCTTTCGAACCTCTACAGTCTGTGGACCTTAAGTATCTCTCATTGAAACCAGCCTTTCTGGTGGCTATCGCCTCAGTCAAGCTGGTGGGTGACTTACACGCACTTTCTGTTCTCACGTCGTGCCTTGAGTTTGGGCCTAATGACTCCAAGGTCATCCTCAAACCAAGACATGATTATGTCCCCAAAGTACTTGCCACTTTCAGAGCACAAGTCTCTGTGGATCTGACAGCGAGTCTGACATTCTCTCGTCACAGCCGATTGTTGAGATTCGCCTTCGAGGGCCAGGCATATCAATACACAGTCCTACCGTTCGGCCTGTCCCTGGCATCCTGTATATTATGATGTGCATGGACGCTGCTCTCGCGCCCCTGAAACTTCAGGGAACCTCTGAAACCTTGGAAGGCGACCGACTGGTACTGGAACCACCGCCGTAAGCTAGCTTACGCAACATGAGAGTACTCTCGTAAGAGAACGTCACGGTTACTAACGTAACCTCGGTTCTCTCTAGAAGAGGGAATGAGTGTTGCGTAACCCTGCCGTGCTTGTGCTACCATCTGGTTTCGCTTCAGTCGATGAAAACCAAGGAGCATCTTATCGAGCTCTGGCTTATATAGGCATAAGCCACGCCCATTCGCCCACACGCCCACTCATTGGTGCTTACGTCACGTGCAGTGCCTCGATAGGTTGCAGCAGTTGCCGCATAGCATCCAATAGGCGCGCGAGCTACCTCGCCTAGGTCTGCTAGCTGCAGCAAGTGTGTTTTAAATTAATAAAAATTATAAGGATAATTTTTGGCTTCAGTATTCTCGAGAAAAGAGGTTTTCCCTCTAAGGTTTTTTTCTCCATAGTCAACTAGCTAGCTATTTATTAGTTATCTTACATTAAAACATTTTTTCTATTTAATGAGAAAGTCATACGAACCTCAAAGTGTTAACCTGTCACCTCTGACCTTCAACAGCTGTCACAGCTCCTGGTGCAGATGGGATGTGTTGTTGCAGGAACTGATATGCTATAGGTGTCACGGTGTATGAATTCATTGTCTCTCTTGTCTTGCGTGCTGTTGTGTGTGTGTGCGTTAATTGTGGGCGCGGTCACTGATCAGCGATGATCAGCAGCGCCAGCTGGCTTCAATCTGTTTTACCCTTTATATGTTCAGTAACTGGTGTCTCTGTTGTCAGATCGTTGTTCTCCCGGTGTGTTCCTGTTCCCGAGTATTGTTGGCCTCCTGTGGATTCCCTTTTTGTCTTCGTTCTTCTTCGAGTTCCACACACTTCCACGGATTCCACCTCACTCACGGATCACCCGCACTGGACTGGGAGCACTGCACTGGTTGTTCACTGAGGTCCCTGCGTCACTCTACATCTGCGCTGGATTCCGCCCGATCCACCGTTCCTCTCCAGCTGTGTGACTTTCCCGGTGTTGTGACTCTGACCAAACATTTAATACTTACCTCTAATAAAGCGTTTTGCTATTGCATCTTTCTCCTGTGTTACGTAACAGAACGATCTGACCAATCATGGATGCAGCAAGCGCAAGAGACTGGGACAAGTTTGCCAATCGGAGCATTGCGCGTTTGGACCAGCAGGATGAGAGCATCAGCAACACAGGTCGGGCGGTCCAGGCGCTTGTGACGCAGGTGACCGAGCTCACCCGATAACTTCAACAGCTGAGAACTCCCACTGCGCCACCCACGCCGCCAGTTCAACCCGTACCACCAGAGCCGCACCAGCAGCGGGAGCCACGCCTACCCATCCCCGAAGGATATTCAGGTGAACCCGAATTCTGCAGAGCTTTCCTGACCCGATGCTCTATGCATTTTTCATTGCAGCCACTGACGTTTTCCCAGGAACGAAGTAAAGTGGCATTTGTTCTGACTTTACTGTCTGGCAAGGTGGCTCTCTGGGGAACGGTGGTGTGGGAGAATCAAGACCCATGCTGCGCCTTGTTCCTGGCACTCTCCGAAGAGATGAGAAGGGTCTTCGATCGTGCCGTGGCGGGTAGGGAGGCGGCCAGACTACTCGCCGATCTCCGCCAGGGTAATTGCTCGGTGTCGGAATATTCCATCCAGTTCCGCACCCTGGCCACAGAGTGCCGTTGGAAGGAGGAGGCGCAGTGGGACCGTTTCCTGCATGGGTTGGCTGACCGTGTCCAGAGGGAAATTTTTATGTTGGATCTGCCGCAGAATCTGAATGGACTCATTGAGTTAGCACTAAGAGTTGATGCTCGGCTGAGCAGGATGGGTCGGTTTCAGCAGAGTCATCAGTATCTCACCACGGAGGATTCCCGGGTCGGCAGCAGGGACAGGGTCAGCCCCATCCCCGATCCCGAGCTCATGCAGGTGGGTAGAGCTCGGCTTTCCCGGGAGGAGCGCGAGAGGCGGAGATCCCAGGGACTATGCCTATACTGTGGGAAGGCGGGTCATTTCATTCATGCCTGCCCAGTAAAAGATCAAGCCCGGTAGTAACTTTGAGGCTACTATCGGGTGGGATCTCCGCCAAGAAGACCTCATCACCATCATCATCTACCCTCCTCCCGGTAAGACTAAGGTGGGCAACCTGCACACACGACACCAAGGCATTACTGGATTCTGGGGCGGAAGGTAAATTTATGGATACTGGACTGGCTAAGAAACTTTCTATTCCCATTTCTCCACTCGAGCACCAGATCTCCGTTAATGCCCTCAACGGCCAACTACTCCCCGACATTTCTCACACTACCGAATCCATCACTCTCATCACATCCGGCAATCACATTGAGACTATAAAATTCCTCCTCATGGACTCACCACTCGCACCAGTTGTACTTGGTCATCCATGGCTCACTTTGCACAATCCCAGAGTTGATTGGGGCCACAATTCAGTGTCTTCATGGACTAATAAGTGTCATGAGTCTTGTCTCGTATCTGCGTGTTCGTCTGTACCTGTTTCTGTATTCCAGGAGGAGGCAGTGAATTTGTCTAACGTGCCCGAGGAGTACCAGGACCTGAGAGAAGTGTTCAGTAAGTCTCGAGCTGCTTCTCTTCCTCCTCATCGTCCCTATGACTGTGCTATATACTTAGAGCCTGGTAAGTCTCCGCCTAAGGGCAAATTATATACACTTTCTGTTCCAGAGAGGGAGGCTATGGAGAAATATATTTCTGATCCTCTAGCATCCAGATTCATTCGCCCTTCTTCATCTCCAGCGGGGGCGGGGTTTTTTTTTGTGGGGAAGAAGGATGGGTCTCTGCGACCGTGTATTGATTACCGAGGGCTGAACAACATCACGGTAAAGAATACTTATCCTTTGCCGTTGATGTCTTCAGCCTTCGAGCGATTGCAGGGAGCATCCATCTTCACAAAATTGGATTTACATAACGCGTATCATTTGGTCCGCATAAGGAAGGGTGATGAATGGAATACCGCGTTTAATACCCCTAAGGGGCACTTTGAATATTTGGTTATGCCGTTCGGGCTGTCCAACTCCCCAGCGGTCTTCCAAGCACTCGTCAATGACGTGCTGAGAGATATGGTCGACCAATTCATATATGTTTCCTGGATGACATATTGATTTTTTCATCTTCTCTCCAGGAACACGTTCAGCACGTCAGACGAGTGCTTCAGAGGTTACTAAAGAATGGGCTTTTTGTCAAGGCGGAGAAATGCGTTTTTCTTGCACAGTCTGTTCCTTTCCTAGGGTTCATCGTCTCGTCTGAGGGAATGCGTATGGATCCTGACAAGACTGTGATTGATTGGCCTAGTCCAGATTCCCGTAAGGCCCTGCAGAGGTTTCTGGGATTTGCCCATTTCTATCGGCGTTTTATTCGCAACTTCAGCCAACTAGCCACGCCTCTGACTGCCTTGACCTCCCCCAGAACGACGTTCATGTGGTCCGATACAGCCGAGACTGTGTTCGCCAAACTTAAGAGCCGCTTTGTTTCGGCTCCCATCCTCGTTACCCCTGATCCTTCACGTCAGTTCGTGGTGGAGGTCGACGCGTCAGAGGTGGGGGTAGGAGCAGTTCTTTCCCAACGTTCTTCCACAGACGACAGGATGCACCCCTGCGCGTTTTTATCCCATTGTTTATCACCTGCCGAGCGTAATTATGACATTGGTAACAGAGAGTTGTTGGCAGTCAAGTTAGCGCTGGAATATATCAGAACCGCCAAAAGACTCAACTCTAGGCAGGCTCGGTGGGCACTTTTTTTCGGACGTTTTGACTTTTCTCTCTCGTACCGCCCGGGTTCCAAAAACATCAAACCCGATTCCTTATCTCATATTTTTGACCAATCCGAACACCCGTCTACTCCCGGGTGTATTTTACCTGAGACATTACTGGTCTCCACTCTCAGATGGGAGGTCGAGTCGAGGGTCTTGAAGGCCTTAGAAGGGGTAACGCCTCCGCCTGATTGCCCACCGAATCGGTTGTTTGTGCCAGAGGAGTGTCGGTCCAACGTTATTCAGTGGGGGCATTGTTCCAGTGTGGCTTGTCATCCAGGAGTTAATCGCACCAGTTATTTGGTCAGGCACCGATTCTGGTGGCCACTTATGGCTCGTGACATCCGCAGTTTTGTTTTGGCTTGCTCTGTTTGTGCCATTGGTAAATCCTCCAATCGACCCCCAGATGGGTTACTCCAACCGCTGTCTGTCCCTTCGAGACCCTGGTCCCACATCGCACTAGATTTTATTACTGCCCTCCCGCCCTCCCAGGGCAAGACGGTCGTTTTGACTGTCGTGGACCGGTTCTCGAAGGCGGCTCACTTTATTCCCTGGCCCAAATTACCCTCTGCCAAGGAGACAGCGGTGACTGTCGTTGATCACGTCTTTCGCTCACATGGCCTTCCGATAGACGTGGTTTCTGACAGTGGTCCCCAATTTGTGTCCAAATTTTGCCAAGAATTTTGTAAGTTACTGGGAGCGACTGTCAGTCTTTCTTCGGGGTTCCATCCCCAAAGCAATGGTCAAACTGAGAGAGCCAACCAAGATTTGGAGAGAGTGTTGCGATGTTTGGTTTCCAAGAATCCTTCCTCCTGGTGTCAACAGTTGTCTATGGTGGAGTACGCCCACAATTCGTTACCAGTGTCATCCACGGGCCTCACTCCGTTTGAATGTAGTTTAGGCTACCAGCCACCAGTTTTTGCCAGTACGGAATCCGAGGTCGCGGTCCCCTCCGCCCACGCCTTCGTCCAGAGGTGCCGCCACACTTGGATGAGAGCCCGTGAGACTCTTCTCCAAGTGGGGGCGCGCACTAAGGCTAAGGCCGATCGCCACCGGTCGAAGCCTCCCGTATACGTCGTGGGTCAAAAAGTTTGGCTTTCTACTAAGAATATTCCTCTCCGATCCGTATCTAATAATCTTGCTCCCAAATTTATCGGCCCGTTTCCTGTCACCAAGATCATTAGTCCAGTGGCAGTCCGACTCAAACTTCCTCCTGCGTACAGATCCCGCCTTCAATGTGTCTAAGATTAAGCCTGTGTTTCATGCACGCATTAATCCGCCAGTCCCGGTTCCTCCCCCGCCGCGTCTCGTAGATTGGGAACCAACTTATTCGGTTAACCGTATTCTGGACTTGAGACGGAGGTGACGCGGATTTCAGTACCTGGTGGACTGGGAAGGTTACGGTCCGGAGGAGAGAAGTTGGGTTCCTGCTAGAGACATTCTGGATCACTCCCTTATCGATGATTACAATCGAGAGGTAAGGCCGTCTGGGAACGCAAGGAGGCGTTCTTAGAGGAGGGGGTACTGTCACGGTGTATGAATTCATTGTCTCTCTCTCGTCTTGCGTGCTGTTGTATGTGTGTGTGTTAATTGTGGGCGCAGTCACTGATCCGCGATGATCAGCAGCGCCAGCTGGCTTCAATCTGTTTTACCCTTTATATGTTCAGTAACTGGTGTCTCTGTTGTCAGATCGTTGTTCTCCCGGTGTGTTCCTGTTCCCGAGTATTGTTGGCCTCCTGTGGATTCCCTGTTCGTCTTCGTTCTTCTTCGAGTTCCTCAAACTTCCACGGATTCCACCTCACTCACGGATCACCCGCACTGGACTGGGAGCACTGCACTGGTTGATTACCGAGGTCTCTGCGTCACTCTACATCTGCGCTGGATTCCGCCCGATCCACCATTCCTCTCCAGCTGTGTGACTTTCCCGGTGTTGTGACTGACCAAACATTTAATACTTACCTCTAATAAAGCGTTTTGCTATTGCATCTTTCTCCTGTGTTACGTAACAATAGGCTACTCCTGACTGGTCGAAATTTCATGGTACTTAGGACAAATGTAATGTACAGAAGTAGCTGCACTGCTTAAATACAAAATTAAAAATTTTTGAACAAAAAGATAAGTAAAGTCACTCTGATGACAATTTTTATGTGAAATGTGCATATTTACCCCCAATTGTCATGGTATGGGGCATGGTATTTTTTTTTTTTTTACTTGAAACCAATTTTATTGGATTCCTTGACCCCTAGAGTATTTTCAGCGCATTGGCGGCCATTTTTGATAAAGCATGTTTATTTCTGATACAAAGTGTGATCTCACTTGTGTCTTAGGATAAATTGATTTGTATGACCCTAAGGTACTGCCATACCAAAGGAGACCTTTGCATCATGACTTGAAGTCAAAGGCCTATTTTTTGGGCTTAACCTCCCTACTATATGGCAGCTATTTAAACTTAATGTTCTACAATAATGCATTTCTAAACTGCATATTCACCTCAAATGCCTGCTTTTACCGGCCAGTCTTTTCCTTTGAAGGGTACACAGAAGCAGGAATACTGCCTACCTTCATCTGGAGTGCAACCAAAATGAATCTATATGATGTTCCAACAAGTTATGAGTCATCATCTTAGTCCTCCAACTCCTCAGAGCAAGTTCTCGAAAAATATATGTGCAAACTTTAGGTTTGAACATTTACATTCTTAACTGCAAACTACTGTATGCACAAAATATCAGTTATCCAAGTCAATATCAATGAAAACAGATATGGCACATTCAAAGCTCTGAATAAATCATATCCTGAGTCATGAATCGCTCTCACGCAGCCTTCAGGAAACACAGTAACAAATAATATAATGGAGTGCCACACTAGGTCCTTCTGACTGAATACATGTGAACTGTTTCAGTTCTCTGAGTGAATGAAAGAGGGATACAGTAACAGGCTGTTCATTATGCTTATGGAAAATCAATATGCCACCATTGCTCGTTGTATGGGATCTCGGACAACATTTTCAATTACAACTGGACAATCACACTAAACTGATTATCTATTTTTTTATTATGTGGCTACAAACTTTTTCTGTGGTGTTCTGTGCCGAGTAACTCTGCCAACTGTGAAATATTCAACATAAACGTGTCAAGCTTTGATAGGACACAGTGTGAAACAGTCCTCTTGACTCGTAAAGTTCCAAGTGTGTAATTTTGCTCGACACAATCATAAACTAAAATAAATTGGAAAAAAAGAAAGGTACAATTACTTGACAAATATTTTCTTCAGTTATTTTTGTAGCTGGAAAAAATATTAGTGTGGGAGGATAGATCAGGGTCAGACTCATTTCAACACTTACCCTGTCCTGCAGTGAGAGTGAAATGGAACCACCAGGTCTATTTGTGAAATCTAAATAAACCATTCAAAAAATAACACCCTTAAAACCACCCAGCTGATACATTCTCTAGATTAGAATTCTCTAGATTTGTCCTGGGCTTTACCATCAATCAAAGTGAGATACTGTTACTGTCCCTAGAGATGTCATGTCTGACATTTATAGCATGAACAGAGATGAAATATCTTGATGAATCAAGATGAAAGAAAAAAGAAAACATCCTGACAAACTAGCTATACATACTATACAGTATATAGCCCTCAACCTCATGTCTACTTTGGTTTTTACATACAATTGTTTATACAATGCAATACAGTACACACACACACACACACACACACACACACACACACACACACACACACACACACACACACACACACACACACACACACACACACACACACACACACACACACACACACACACATTTTCTATACTGTACAAACTGTATATCCTACCCCCTACACCAGGGGTGTCCAAACTCGATCCTGCAGGGCCACTATTCTGCAGAGTTTAGCTCCAACTTGCCTTAACACACCTGCCGGGAGGTTTCTAGTATGTCTAGTAAGACCTTGATTAGCTGGTTCAGATACGTTTAATTGGGGTCGGAGCTGAACTATGCAGGACAGTGGCCCTCCAGGAACAGGATTAGACAGCCCTGCCCTGCCATACACTACCCCTACCCTTAAACCTAATCATCACAGAAAACTTTCTGTATTTTCACATTTTTAATAAAACAATGTTTAGTATGTTTTTAAAGCCATAATTACGAGGACTCAGGAAATGTTTACATTGTAATACCAGTGTAATTACCACATGTCATTATACAAATTTCCTCATAAATCATATAAACAAGCGCGCACACACACACCTACACACTACTCTCTCTCTCTCTCTCTCTCTCTCTCTCTCTCTCTCTCTCTCTCTCTCTCTCTCTCTCTCTCTCTCTCTCTCTCTCTCTCTCTCTCTCTCTCTCTCTCTCTCTCTCTCACACACACTGAGAAATATTATTACAATTTAAAATAACTGTTCCCTAATATAATGATTTGCTACAAAATAAACATTTCTTATTATTAGTAATTTTGAAAACAATTGCCCTGCTTAATATTTTTGTGAAAATATGTGATCTATTTTTTTCCAGGATTCTTTCATGAACAAAATAACTTTTTTTTTAAATTGAAATCTTTTGTAGGAATGTCAGGCTATTAATTTCTTATATATACAGTATATACATATATATGTATATATATATATATATATATATATATATATATATATATATATATATATATACACACATTTAAAAATATAAATTATACATATATTAGAAATGGAAAATACTGCAAAATACTGTTTTTAAATTAAGTATACATATTTAATATATACTGCATTATTGAAAAAATGGCTTCTGAAAGTGTTGTGCAAAAGACACTGTTTTCCTTTACTTTAACACCGAATCTTGCTGAATTGATTCAGACACATTCAGTATGGCATAATAAAACATAAATACAATTAATTGCATGTGTAAATGTTGGACCCTGTCTTAAGATATTAAAAGGGATAAGGTTTTAAAGAGAATAATGCATTATATCACATCATATCACTGGCCACAAGAACATCTCGGCAGAGGAACAGTTTCTTCCCACAGGCCATTTCCCTCCTGAACAGTTAACACTCCTCCCAAGGCATATGCCTGTAAGTGCAATACTCCCACTGTTTAGTGCAATATCCTACAACTCAGGTGATACTTATATGTAGATTTATTTATTTATAATATTCAAAACACTGTAAATAGGTTCATAATCTGTAAATCTGAAAATGTCTATTCTGACTAAACCAAACTGTGATAGCTTTATTCTCATATATTTATATTTTTATTTTTATTTTTTTTATTCTTATAATTTGTAGTATTATGTTTCATGTTTCATGTTGTATTTGTATTTGTATAGTCCACTGGAAGCCTCAGTACCAAAACAAATTCCTTGTGTGTGCAAGCACACTTGGCAATAAAGCTCTTTCTGATTCTGATTCTGATTCTGATGACACAAATTGTAAAGTGAAAATGAGTGGTGAATGAATGTGTCTATTTTCAGTATGGATGTGCTAAAATGACACAAAGCTAAGCCTAATCAAACAGACAAACAATTTCCTGCCAAGCTTTGCAATAAAACAAATTGCCTGTGAGGATGTAAGAGATTGAAGGTTAAATATACTGTCTTGATTAATGTTCCATTTTCAGAAATTCTTCAATCTAGCAGTCGGACAAACTTTTTAGGAGACAGTTACTGATGACTTTATTACAAGGTGACAGAGGTTCTGAGGCAGCAACGGAAAATCTAAAAATCAAAGGAAAGAAAAAACAACCTACTGTAGGAGAGCCATAAAGCCACTGTGAGGGAAAGGACAAAAACACATCCGGTTGTTATTTGTTCCACATCAGCTAGAAATGGTTTTCCTTCAATTAAGGTCAGCTGTTGAATTGTGCTTTATAAAAGCCACCTGTATACTTGGAGAGCAATCACAATCTGGTCTATTTTTGGATTGCCCCCATCTGTGCTTGAAGCACCTATAAAATAGGCAATTTTACAGGTGGAACCGGGAATCAGTCAGCTTTGTCTGTGTCTGAGGGATAACCGATCTGAGCATGTGAAGATACCTGAAGCTTGACAGCCTGGTGGATTGAAGGACCACACAGCTCATGTCACTTACTCAGAATGAAAAAAATCACTGAGAAAAAGAGAAATCACAGGAAACCAGTGGCTTTTGCTTTTGAATTTAAACTTTTACTTTAACAATTTGTCCTAGCATATCTTGTAACACAGCAGATTGTTATGACAAATTGCAAAAGTAATCATGCAAATTGTGATTTGTGTTTTTTTTTCTCTTTCTCTCTCTCAATATGTTCAACAATTGCTGAACTATGTTGCTGATGTGCTCAAGGAGAGGTGACATGCTGTTATCCACAGAGACATGCAACCTCTAATTGCTTTCAAAAGCCATTTCCTATGATACTTGGCCGCAGCAGAAGTTCATTTGCATCCTATGAACAAGGTGCCTTATTTTTTCTAAATGCGCTTGCCAAACAGGTCACGCTTTCTCACGCCAATTATCCTATGAGTCATCATTACCTGCGCATCATGGCCCCATAAAAACGTAAAAATAGACAGAGACAAAATGGAGAACTGTACTAATTAACATGGCAGGCTCACCCTGTTTGCTGATTGTCCTCAAATGCAGAAAAGACACACCAAACTTTTTTAAGGCTATTATTTCTGCTTGTTCACCAATGTTTTTGGATATATTTTGATTCCATGGTTCAGCAACTCTAGAAAGCACATTGTCAAAGCGTTATAAGCTAATTTAGTTTTGAACTTGATCTTATTAGTTAGGGTAGGTCTGACAGCGAATGGAGGGATTTAACAATTTGTTTTAATTCAGCTTTGTTAATTGTCCTGTCCCAGAGTCATTCCCCAAGAAAACGAGGACAAGTTTAAATGTTACCAACTCCTACAAAATAAAATAAAAATACAGGCACTACCATTAAAAAGGATCAGTAATATAAAAAAAGAAGAAGAAATGAATACTTTTATTCAGCACGGGTGTATTAAATTGATCAAAAGTGCCAGTAAAGACTATTACATTGTTACAAAATATTTTTCTAAATAAATACTGTTCTTTTGAAATTTATTTTCATCAAAGAGTCCTGAAAAATATTATGCAGCACATAACAAGCAATATTAAGCATTAATAATGAAAAATGTTAAGTTCTTATGTTACCAAATCAGAATATTAGAATCATTTCTGAAGGATCATGTAACACTGACGACCAGGGTAATATTTCACAATATTACACTGCTTTTACTGTATTTTAATCAAATCGGCAGCCTTCTTTCAAAGACTTCAAACACATTACAAAATCTTACCGACCCCAAACTTATGAATGGTAGTGTATAATATAAGCAAAATAAGTAGAACAATGTCTTACCTGTTTTAACTTTTTCAGGTCTTCATCCAACTCAAGATTGTCCAAAATAACGGCCACAAAAAGGCTCAGAAGGATCTAAAAAACAAGAGCATACTGAATTTAGATTGCTAGCGGGACAAAGCAAATAAACCATTTGAAGACATTTAAGACCATTCTTTTTTTATCAGACACGCATTTTAATTGAACGTTTGAAGGTCCCAGTAATTTTAAGACATAAACAGGGTGATGTGGCTTTAATATTTTCAGTCATACATTGTCTTTAGGTGTATTGTGCTGACAGGATGATGTTGACAAATAAACTGTCATGCAAACGTGAGTTCTGTCCAAGATGTAGTTCTGAATCCAACAATAAAAATAATGTTTGATAAAAGAATATGTTGTAGTGGCCATGCCATGTCAGAGAGAGAAAAAAAAGGTTTCACCATAAACAGCATACTGTACAAGAGGTATATGTATGCTCAGGACAACAACAAAATAATGATTTACAGTAGTAGATCAATAATGGATTCACAGCTGACTGTGGCTTAGATGTCATCAGTGCTTGGATATATAATGACAAACTAAAGCTGTCCTCAAATGCATTAGGCATTTCTTTTTTCTTTTCATCATATTTTCTTTTTTTCCATGACAGGAAATGAATAACTGATTCAGCCGTGTCTTGATTACATGCTCGATCTGTTCTGTCATTAGTGTGCGCTCTCATTCAAATGTCAAATTTAAATAGCTGCTCCTCACTCGCTCAAACTTGTCAAAAGACCAGAGTACATTCTGTTCTCCATAGAGGACATTTCCAAGAAATGGTAAACACGGATATATAGTACTTCATGTGCAAATATTTAATTATCTTCACAAAGTACATGCGCATTGCATTGTGAAGCTTTATCATGTCAATAAACTACTCCAATGGTTGGTTCAATAAACAACAACAAAAAAACATCAACATCAAGTCACCAATGGCTAAATGTTTGCCTGTAATATCTGTAATGGGGAGTGACAGGGGCCGTGATGTGGCTGTGAAAAGCCCCAAAGACGTGTTTTATAAAGATAAAAATATGGATGAAGGGAGTGTGTGATGTCAGGTATGACAACTGGAAAATACATGCGTGTTAAGAGGTTTTCAGAGGCACTTCACTGTCATATTTCCTAAGCAAGTATTGTTCCTTTTCTTTCTGTTGATGGCTGGGAGGCAGCACAGGAATTTAACCATGTCCACTCCATACACTACTTGAATCAGGCAGTTTTTCAGGCTACAACCAGTCACAAAACAAACCAGGATTTCTCCCTTGAGGTCCTTATAATCTCTACCTAACATAGCAGGCAGTTCTCAATTTATGTTCTAGAGAATGTCCTACACACAGACTGATCGCCTTTATTCACACTCACTAAGTACCTGAGTACTTTAGACAGCAGCTAGAGTGCCACATCTCTTCAAACCACACAAAACTGGTCATTAGAGGTTAGAAAACTGCTCTCACTAACATCCAACCTGCTGCAGGATCTCTGAATATGTTCTCTTGATGGCTAGGTAAGCCAGTAGATCAAGAGAAGGAAAGGAGGATGAAGGATGATTCATTTTCTAATAGTCTGATTGGCTCCCAGCGGCACAAACACAAGCTGTCTTCATTTTAGATGCATTTGCTTTGCTGCTGTGTCCCTGAAAACATAGAGCATGTGCAACACATGGAACTGGGGACCTTTACAAGCCAAAAATGAATGGCTGAAGTGATGAGGAAGAACAGGCTTTAGACATGTTCCATCACACACTGCCAGCTATCTTGTAAGTGTAAACCCTGTGTAAATCCCATGACCACATGCTCTCATAGTTTTACCTTGCACCAAAGATGCAAGAAGAACAATTGTGAGCTGATACGTCACCTGTCATTTTATTTGATTTGATTTTAGATTCGTTTTCAGAATTACATTTTAAAACCCAGATTTTCATTGTGGGATTTTCAGACCATGAAAATCTGGGCTGTAATTCTGAAAACTAATCTAAAATCAAATTAAATAAAATACCAGAGCAACTATTGTGAGCTGATACGTCACCTGTCATTTTATTTGATTTGATTTCAGATTAGTTTTCAGAATTACATTTTCAAACCCAGATTTTCATTGTGGGATTTTCAGACCCCATTGTACATCACCATTATATCATGCAGCATGTCTGTACCACCATTATATAGTATGTGTCAGTTTAGTTGTTCCAAAGTCAATAAAAATTCAAACAAAATTATATTTTGAGAACACAAAATAAATAAATAGAGTACTGAAGGGGTGACATATTTTTGTAGGCCAAACCTGGAAACAAGTTAGTATTTTAGACTTTTGTCCTGATACCAATGGGTTTTTGGTTAAATGGCTGAAATAAGGTCTGTGGTTAACACAAGCTCAAGATATTCTCACATTTTATTCTACAACATAAAATACATCAGTGATTTAAAGTCTTTACTTGTCTTGAAAAGGTGTTGCTAACAAGTGGCTACAGAGGTTTCGGGCGCATCAAACATCATGATGGCGAACTCGCTAGTCCACTTTCACAGCCTCATTGTTTATAATCGTGCTCTTGCAAACTATTCGAACTCAAACTTGAAAGACTGAAAGACTTTAAAGCTTAATGGTAGAGATGAAGTAATGTCCCTGTAGTGCAGTTAGTTTATAGTTGTTTATAGATATGTTATGTTCAATGGCAATTGTATTTAGGATTCAAAACACTTGTATATAAAAGTTCATTTGTGAAGATTATTATGATGAATACAATGTGTAAGTATCATAAACTTTTGTCAATAATCGAAAAGCCAAAGGAAAAATCATATTGGGCTTAAGTAGAGGGAACAAAGATGATTCAAACTTTCGGGTTGGCCAACAAAAATACGTCATCATTGCAGCACTCTATCGAAGCCCTTTTGTTTTGTCTTACAGAAAAAGCACAACAAATCATATTTACCAGTGTGGCAAAGAGGTGGTAGAGAATGAAGTATATGGCCACGATTGGAGCCCACATCTGTCCCACTGCCACCAGCGTTTGGTCCATGACATCCACCCAACCCTCCTGAGTAAGAATCTGGAACATGGACATAAATGCCTACAGGATAGAAACAGAGAAATTATCAGTCTGTATTCTTTTATTATTTCTCTTTTATCAGAAAACAACAATACGTCCTTCCTTAAAAATACTCTAAAAAAATAACTCTATTTAAATATGCTATGGCTTCATATGATTCATAGCAGCCCCAGACAGTCTGGATATTCTGGAAGTCGTATGCTATTAGAACAACATGATGGAGAAAAAAAACTTCTAATTTCTAGTTGAACTAGACTTTTAATAGCTAATAGGCATAACACTTGACATTCATGAATTTGACAGATGACGTTATTGTCCTGACTCTGATTTGACCTCTCTACTCACACAAACAAAATGGAAATTTGAAAACTAACAAAGCAGAGTAACAATTTTGCGTTAGTTACTTTTCCTAAATATATTCTCAAGTATATACAAGGATTTTTGACTAACAATACATCAACAAAAATAGGACAAGGCAAAGCACAACATTCACTGAAATAAATGCAAAAACCCCCCCCAAAAAAACAGTGCGCCCAAGGTCCCCGAATCCTACGGAGATATGAGACCACATTTTCATGGTCATTTTTCCATGGAAGTCAAATGAAGGTCTAAACTCAGCTAGTCCCAAGCCTGGTTACAGTCACACTGTCTCTGAGTGACTGCAGATGAAGATAATTTTGTAACAGGTCTATTGACAAGGGAACTGAGTAAACATCATTATCTTCAATGGTTATCGTGCCACCCGCCTTGGAAATGAGCGGCATCTGTTTATGTGAGCCCCTCGAAATCCCAGTACGCATTGGGATCAGTGGAGTCCCACTAATAACGGAGGATAAAAAGACACCACTAATGAGAACTCCTTTCATGAGCACATAGTATCAAAAACTTGGAAGAGAGTTGCATCTACTGAAAAATTAGGTATTATAATAGATTTAGAGATATTTTGGTCAAAACTGGTTTCTTAAATCTCTAGATTTAACCTGTGTTTTTCTGACGTGAAAATTGTAAGTATTTTAACATTTCGGCAATTTATTGTTAGAATACCAAAATCTCCAATCAAATGCCACAAATTTCAAGAACTTCATTTTGTTCATCCAAGACCAAATTATTTTAGCATTTCATCTTTTGATCTACAACTACATTCAGTGTATCAAGAAAGAGGGAGCTTTACCCGTGGAAATGTTGTGAAACGATCCAAGTCCTCTACAAAGCAGAACATCTGCAGACTGATGGCAGACATAACTATGAGCAGACTGGCAGTGAAGACCACTAGACTGCCAAGTTTCTTCCCTGGACCGAAGATTTTATACACAAAATCCTCTAATGCTGGGGAGATCTTTATTAGACGGACCACTCGCAAAACCTGCAGGAAAGAAGGAAGGATTTTAATTTGAGGTATTTCCTACTTAATATTTGCTTAAAATGCTTCTTGGAATGATAAATCAATTTTTCAAAGCACTAACCAACCAATATATCCACCGAAGCATCCCATTACACAATTTTGGCACAAATACCATCATGAAAACTATCACAAGAAGAAGGGCTCTGGAGCATAGCGGTGTTTGTTTCATTAATATTTAATGAGCAAATGTTGATATTGGAATCTTCCTAGAGTAACTTGGTAACAAATTGCATAGTTGCTCAAGCAGTTACTAAATTACTCTAAGTGACAACAAATTCGAGAAATGATGCATTGATGCTAGGTTGAGTTTTGATCAAGAACAAAGAATGGTTATCGATCCATTTGCTTCAAGCAGAATGTGACCTGCTGTAACTTTTATACCTAGAAATATCATCCAGTATTCCTCAGGAAAAGGTCTTTCTGCACAACAAACATTGTAAGAAAGCCCCAACCACGCGCCCTGAGTTATTTGTATTATACGGCGCTCAGCCAGGCAAAATCGACAGCTGAGTTACAAATCAGGCCGGCTGGTCTGTTATTCAACAATGTATATATTTCTTCTCATAAATAAATGTATATTTATAGGTTTTCTTATATATTTCACCTTTGTTATTGATATTATTGTTCTGAATGTCAAGATTTGCTCGTAAATGAACGCATTTTAAACTGAGTCACAAAGTGAAACCAAACTGTTTTCATATCAGACTTTGAGCTCGAAAATTATTGTAGTTTTACTTTATTATTTTATTAATATAATCAGCATGCAGTTAACCCATGTATGTTAGTTTATATATTACTTAATAACTGAATGTTTGTATCATTTACTGATGTACTTACAACTGTTTTCTTTGTTTCTATTCTGTTTATTATAGACCACACATTTGTGAAGTAACATATACAAAACTCCTTTGAATAAATAAGTTAAACTGGGATCCCCTCTCGTGTTTCTCTTCTGGAAACACACACCACAATCTTGACTGCATTAATACTTAACCCCTTGAGCGTCCCATACGCTTGTATAAACATATCAACAAATGTGCTTCTTTTGGATTTTGTTACTTGAGAGATTTAAGGCCACAGTAAATATCTAATTGTGTTGAGCACCAGTTATAATCTTGATTTTTTTTGAGGAACTATTTCAAATGACAGAATTGTTAAAGTATAGTGCTAGTAAGTTTGATTCCCAGGGAATACACAAAATTCTCCCCATGAAGGTGATGAACTTTATTCAGGGACACTTTGTTTAATGTACAAGAGATTTCTTACTGTGTAGTTTAAGAACCAATTGAAATCAAGTACTAATTAGGCACACTAGAAACACAAATGTAAGACTTATTGTATATGGCAAACCAAAACTCAAAGGCTTAGTTTGACCTTTACACTAAAGGGATCACTACATGCCTGGTCTTTCTAGTAAGGAGCTTGAAAAGTCTTTAAAACGGCTTATTAAATAATTAACTTTTTGCATATTCTGCAAGGTGTATTTACACTTATGACCTCAACTCAATGCAGTTATGTGCTGCTAATACAATGGGCCAGATTCACTAACAGCTTGCACCAGCCCAAGTCCTCTTTTGGTGTTAAAAAAACTACTGTCAGGATTTACTAAAGACACGCAGTTAAAAAAATTGCACTGAAAAGGCATGGACAGAGTTATTTTTGCGGCTGACCGTATTGCTTATGCATTTGTAGGAGTTTCCCTTTCAGGCGCAAAATTTATATGAGGAGAGTATTTAAATGAATCACGCAAGGTGATTTACTAAAGTTTGCGCTCGTCAATGCACTGGTGTTTGCGCCATTATTTACCGCCCCAAAAAAGAACGTCTTAAACCAGACGCTACCTGGTAAATTTCGATGGTCATTATGGAAATTATGGCGTCGTCAGTAGATCAGGCACAGAACTTTCCACTTCCATCGGCCCTGTTTAGTAAATCCGCCCCATAGTGTACAAAAGTCATATTGGTACAAACATTTTCTTCGGGAAATAAATGTCTACAATATACATAAATTACATACATGAAAATGTAAATATAAGCTGTATTCAATAATACAAAGAAGTAATTATGTTCAACAAGTTTTAGAATATGAGTTTGAAGACAGACATTTCTATTTGCAACAATGATTCATTTCACTAATGATGGAAAAATATATAAAATGCCATTTTCAAATCAAATTAAGCAGGGTGACTGCTCTTGGTAAATCATGTGGGGTTTTTTTCAAGGCAGCTTCATAATCAGCCCATATATGAATATTCACAGTTGGAGCTCCGCCCCTCCTGCCGAGAGAAAACTGGAGGGAGAGCGCAGGTTGTGTCATTAATGAGGCTTATCAACATGAGCGGGTCTCATCCATTCCCATTCCCTGCAGCTGCCTGGAGATGTATGAAAACAGCTCCGCCATGGCCACCAGTATGCGTTATTATTACCCTGCATTAGTGCATGATTAGCATCTCAGAATCCAACAAGAGCTGCACTCATGCAAGGAGCCTTTTACAAATGCTCTGGCTACACATGTCATGGTCTCACTAAAATAAAAAATAAACTTTTCTGTGCATAATTTCTCAAAACGCTGCTATCAGAGTCAATTATATCTGAAAACTAATTTGAGCAGTTTGAAAGATAATAGAGAGCTTATTGATTTACAAAACACTTCAATTTTGCCTTAATTCAGCATGTTGACATGTTGGTAGATGACAGTACTGATGACAAATTGAATTAAATAAAGTCAACATGAGTTTCTACTATCAAATGACCAATTTTTTTATTGGTCTCACATCCTAAGCTTGCAATGCTACACAATAGATTAATTTAGGCAGTATTCAGGAACATGTATGCAGGTTTGCTTGAATACTTGCATGATACATTTCAGCAATGACTAGTTCCATATGATGTTTGGATCAGTAACGGTATCTAACCTGGAAGTAGGTGAACTGCGAGTGGTAAAGATCAGGATAGATGTGCAGGGTGGTTCCCACTACAAGCAGTGACTCAAACTTGTGTAGAGAGGAACTGATGTAGCCATTGAATCCCAAACACCAGATTTTAAGCAGAGCCTCCAAATCAAACAGCACAGTGAAGGCGACCTGAAAACAGCAGAAAGACGCAGGAACTATGATAATGGAGAGTGTCCCTAGAGTCCTTGGTTTTTGCAAAGGGAATATGTATGTGAATACATGGACATTCAAACAAAGAAGGCTGAAGAACCATTTCCATTTACAATAAGTTTGCTTTTCATTTAGAAGACACAGTATATTAAAACTAGTGTTCCCCAGTTTTCCCCCATTTGGTCTGATCCAAATAAAGAGCAGTGTGGATTAATGATGAGATGGATCAGCCTGTGAATATGTGGGGTGCCTTTTCCTCCTTATCTCCGTCTTTCAGCTTGGAGTGGGCGGGTGGCCACTGTGCCACCTGCATACTGATTGCAGAGGCAGTGCGTGGCTAACAGGACACATATACGCACACACATGCGTACCTACCCGGCAGTAGCTAAAATGGAGTGTTGCCCACAAGCTGTTTGCGCCCACGTTGCCACTCAGTTGATTTAATCTCAGGGTTTTTAAGGCGACAGAAAATGATGAGGATATGTTTATATGAGCTTTCAGCAAAAGTCTTATCTGCTGACGAATTTGAGTGCAATAACAATATGGTTATTTTGCCCATCTCACAACAGATGACATAACAGTGTAAAATTGTGTCTTTTAAAACTAATACACATTGCCAAGACAAAGAAAGGGCAGAAAGCCCCCCCTAGAATGTAAGAATATGAAAATAAATGCTTTTTTTTCTTATTTATTATCTTGACACTCCAATGAATCTCTGTAAAAGACGTGAAGACTTTCAGAGTGGGACTTTATGCAGCATTCGTAGCACCTAGCATGAAAAGTGATCAGGGTGCGACTAGTAACATCTGGTGCATCCATTTTAGGCATCATATAAATACTCCCTAGTGAAAAATACATTTATTTTATTCCATATATTATTAAAATATTTAATAATCATTAACAATAATTACTTTTCAGTGCAATTTCATTGCTGTACACATAAAAAAAATACATAAAAGAAAATAAGGTCCAGAGCCATTTCTAAGTACAGGTTTTGACAGGTCTCACCTCAGCCAGGTAGAACTCGTCATTGGTGAGTTTATGGTCCTCGCCCTTGTGGTAATTGCTAGCAGCTACAATCACGTCAACGGCCACCATACTGAGGATGAACATGTGGAAAACTGAAGATCGCATGAGTTTCTGCAGAGATGAGAGAAAAGATCAGATGCATTTAGTGAGACAGAGCAAACACAGTGTTGTTGTTAGCTTAGCCACATGCAAACAAAGTCCATATGAGACTTTCATTCAATGCAGTCAACTTTTTTATCAGCTGTGCGTATATATTTCAACTGTGCACGAATTCCATTCCTAGAGCCGACATGCTGAGCATTACGATTTCTGCCATTCACTTTTATATGTGTGGTCCATCTCCTCTCCCTTTTAATGTATCTGGATGTATATCCTCCATTATGAACAAGCAGGCTGACCACATCCTCATACTGAGTGTAGTTGCTAGAAGAACATTATTTTCCACTTGATTCTCCACTTTTGTAGGATGGAAGCTAAGGACTGAGCCAAAAATGGACCCTCACTCCCTGAGCCCTCAGCATGCCAAATTAACCCATCTCAAGCCCATTACAGACCCAGGAACATGAGGCAGGAAAAATAACTTAATTAAAACCCAGACTGAGACACCTGTCTGGTGCCCTTGAAATCTGTCTCAATTTGAGACTGTAGTAAGTGTTTTTTCTTATAGTTGCAACACTGGATGAATTATAATGTAGGTATTTGATATGACGAACAACCTCATTAAATCCAAATTGCATTATGAAGAAGTTTTCCTACCCAAAAGCATGATATCTGGAATACGTCTCGGTTACGTATGTAACCCTAGTTCCCTGATAGGGAACGAGACGCTGCGTCAAACGCTGCGGGAACGCCCCTGCGTTGTGCGTCATGAAGCACGTATGGAATCAGCCCAATGGAGAGATGAAACGTCATAGGCGGGTGACGTCATCGACCAGGAAACTATAAAGCACCCCAAAAACACAAGCGCATTAGCTTCTGATAGGCTTGAAGGAAGCGCTAACGGGAGTGCCGGGAGTATGGCGGAGCGACGCAGCGTCTCGTTCCCTATCAGGGAACTAGGGTTACATACGTAACCGAGACGTTCCCTTTCAAGGGAACTTCGAGCTGCGTCAAACGCTGCGGGAACGCGAATACCCACGTCGCCATAGGACCAAATGACCGTCATGTGAGACTAGCGCACAGAGGACGAGAGCACCTGTGCCCCAGGGGTAGAGCTTAAGTCTAGGTCATAGAACTTAATAAAAGTATGCGGTGAAGACCATCCAGCCGCATCACAAACATCACTCAGGGAAACCCCCGACAAAAGAGCTTTAGAAGCAGCCATACTCCTGGTAGAGTGAGCTCGGACAACCAAAGGTGAAGGCTGGCCAGCCGACTCATAAGCAAGTGAGATAGCCTCAACCACCCACTTGCTCATTCTCTGTTTAGACGCCGGACACCCCTTCCTGGGTGGCCCGAAACATACAAAAAGTTGTTCTGATTTCCTCCACAGGGCAGCTCTGTGGACATAAGCGTCTAATGCCCTAACAGGGCAGAGTGAATTAAGTTTCTCCTGGTCCGATGACATAAATGGAGGAGGACAGAAAGCCTGCAGAACCGTAGGTCTAACAATATTAGTAGGAACCTCAGGAACGTAACCTGGTCTAGGATGCAGAAAAGCTTTAACCATGCCAGGTGCAAATTCCAGGCACGAGGGTGAAACCGACAGAGCCTGCAAATCTCCGATTCTTTTTAGTGAAGAGATAGCAAGCAAAAAGATAGTCTTAAAAGTGAGAAACTTCTCGGGAACTTCTTCGATAGGTTCAAAAGGAGCTAGGGAAAGACCTTCTAATACAATGGCCAGATCCCAAGTCGGCACCCTCGTACGAACTGCTGGCCTCAGCCTCAAAGTGCCACGGAGGAAACGAGTTATAAGCGGGTGTCTCCCAAGAGAAACTCCACTGAAAGGGACGTGGTAAGCAGCTAGTGCCGCCACATACACCTTTAGTGTGGAGGGGGATAACCCTGTGGAGAAGCGCTCCTGCAGGAATTCCAGCACTGCACCCACTGGGCAGTTAACTGGGTCCTGCAGGTGTTCTCCACACCAAGAAGTGAAAAGTTTCCACTTCAAGGCATAAAGCTTCCTCGTGGATGGAGCTCTGGAGTTAAGAATGGTCTCAACAACCTCGGTTGAGAGACCGGAGTCTATGAGCTGGGCCCCCTCAGAGGCCAAGCCCACAGTTTCCACAATTCTGGGCGGGGGTGAAGTATCGTGCCCCCCGCCTGGGAGAGTAGATCCCTCCTGACCGGGAGCTCCAAAGGAGAACCGTCCAGGAGAGAAATCAGGTCCGCAAACCATACTCGGGCCGGCCAGAACGGGGCTACTAGTAGTAGACTGACCCCGTCCCGGCGGACCCTCTCCAGAACTCCTGGTAACAGAGCAATCGGGGGAAAGGCGTACAGACGTGACCTCGGCCACGGCTGCACCATAGCATCCAACCCCAGGGGGGCTGGAAGAGTGATGGAGAACCACCGATGACAATGAGTGGTCTCCTTGGAAGCGAATAGGTCCACCTCGGCGCGACCGAAACTCAACCAAAGGAGCTCCACCACCTCGGGGTGGAGTCTCCATTCCCCTGGCCTCGGCCCCTGCCTCGACAGGGAGTCTGCTACCACATTCAAATACCCAGGGAGATACATTGCTCTCAGAGATAGTAGCTTCCCTTGGGACCACAGGAGGATCTGACGGGCCAACTTGTAAAGCCGGCGAGACCGCAGGCCCCCCTGATGATTTATATAAGAGACCACCGACGTGTTGTCTGATTGAACTAACACATGATGGCCTCTCAGGTCTGTTAGGAAGTGTTTCAGAGCCTGAAACACAGCCAACATCTCTAGACAATTTATGTGCCACGAAAGATGATGATCCTGCCACAGACCTTGGGCTGGGCGACCACTCATGACCGCCCCCCACCCTGTGAGGGAAGCATCCGTCGTTAGCGTTATGCGACGACAAAGAGCCCCCAGCACAGGACCTTTGGATAGGAACCAAGTTTCTCTCCACATGACCAGAGCACGAAGGCAGCGCCGCGTGACTTTGAACGTGCGGAGCGGATTTCCCCTCGGGGAGAATCCCTTGGTCCTGAGCCACCACTGTAGCGGTCTCATGTACAACAGGCCGCAAGGTATAACGTTGGACGCTGCTGCCATCAGACCCAACAGTCTCTGAAACTGCTTGACAGTGAGTAGCTGGCCTAGCTTCACTTGTTTCACAGCTGAGAGAATCGAAGCGATGCGGGTCGGAGAGAGTCGCGCCCGCATCGATACCGAATCCCAAACGACACCCAGAAAAGTGGTCTTCTGGGAAGGAGATAATACACTTTTCTTTGCGTTCAGCCTCAACCCCAACTTTCTGATATGAGCGAGGACGACATCTCGATGCCGAACCGCCATCTGCTCGGTCTGAGCTAAAATCAACCAATCGTCGATGTAATTGAGAATACGAATGCCCTGAAGCCTCAGAGGCACTAGTGCTGCATCCATGCATTTCGTGAAAGTGCGGGGAGATAAAGCTAGGCCAAACGGAAGAACCCTGTACTGGTACGCCTCCCCCCCGAAGGCGAACCTCAGGAACTTCCTGTGTTGTGGAAGGATGGACACATGGAAGTATGCGTCCTTCAGATCTATCGTGACAAACCAGTCCTCGGACCTGATTTGAGACACGATCTGCTTGATAGTGAGCATCTTGAATTTTAGCTTCCCTACCGAGCGATTCAATATGCGCAGGTCTAAAATTGGACGCAACCCCCCATCCTTCTTTGGAACGATGAAATATCGGCTGTAATAACCTGACTCCAAACTGGGAGGAGGAACCCGTTCTATAGCCTCTTTTTGAAGGAGCGTTTTCACCTCTTGTTCCAATACCAGAGCCTGCTCGGGGCCCACCACTGTGTGCAGAACCCCTCTGAATTTTGGTGGACGACACCTGAACTGGATAGCATAACCCTTTTCTACTGTCTGCAGGACCCAATGAGATATTTTTGGAAGGCTTTTCCACTCTGCCAGAAATTCTACTAAGGGTACCAGCCTCTCGAGACTGGCCTCTGGTGTAACTTGAGCAGCAGACGCAGCGCCCTGTAACGGCGCACCGGCAGGGAACAACTGGTCTGACCGCTCTGAGACCCTCCTCAGAGGGAGCGAGCGTCCCTCGGGAAAGCGCTCGCTGGGATCGTCTGTGCCCCGGCATAAAGGCGGGGTTGGCAGAACGAGCCCCTGAGGGCACCGAGGAGGAATGGGCACCGTAAAAAGAGGTGAACACCTTTCCGCCTCGGTGGGGACCACCCTCCGCATCCTGAACGGCTTGGCGTCAGGACTTCTTCTTAGCCGAAGCCTTCTTAGCCAATATAACTGTCCTCAGATCAGTTCTACTGGGAGAAGGCTTCGGCTGAGAGTGTCGCGGCTGAGCCCACTGTCCAGCAGGGGGAGCACGAGACGCGACACTCTGCCTCTGCTGCGCTCTATGTGATGAGCTCGAAGACGGCCGGGGCTGCTCCCGCCCAGCAGCCCCAGGGACATGAACTTTAAGGGGAAGAAACTTTTTAAAAGCTGCAGTTTGTTTCTTTTCTTCTTGGAATTTATCGATAACTGAATTCACAGCATCACCAAACAACCCCATGGGAGAAAGAGGAGCATCTAAAAGAAAAGCTTTTTCTCTCTCTTTAATATTAGTCTGATTTAACCACAAATGTCTTTCTGCGGCCACCAGAGCTGCCATAGAACGACCCATTAATTTGGCAGATTCTCTGGTGGCACGCAGGGATAAATCAGCAGCCTGACGCAGTTCGCGAACTACGTCAGTACTGACCTCCTCACTCTCACTCATGTCCCTTAGCAGATCAGCCTGGTATGCCTGCAAGATTGACATAGTATGCAGACATGACGCAGCCTGACCTGCTGCCGAAAATGCTTTACCCACCAAAGCCGAAGTGTTTCTTAAAGGCTTGGTGGGTAATGCCGGTGCCTTAAAAGATGATGCTGCTTCGGGGGAGAGATGACTCGCAAGCGTCTCTTCCACACGAGGCAAAGCACCATAACCATGAGCCTTGGCTCCCATAATATTAGCGTATGTTGAAGTCTGGGGACTAAACACTCTATATGACACCGGTTTTCTCCATGATTTCGACACCTCGGTGTGGAGATCATGGAAAAACGGCAGGCACCGGCGTGGAGGCTGCACACGTGACGGCAAAAATCTCTCATCCAACTTTGATTTAGAAACAGACTCCTGTCTAGTCACTGGCCATTCAATATTAAGTTTTTCAACAGCTCTTGTTAACACCTCCATAAGCTCATCACTCTCAGGAGTGTGGGGTGGCGAATCCTCCACATCTCCCTCAACACTAACAACATCAAGTTCCTCAGAACTGGATAGCTGCAGCATTGGTGCCTCAGCCCGAGCGGAAGAAACCGCAGCGCGTGCTTCCGAACCCGGGACTGAGGCACTGGATCTCACAGGTGAAGGGAGAGATAAGGCAGAGCCCGTCTCAAACCCCGCTGTGAGATCCATCTGCGATCCCCACGATAAGCGCCGCCGCTCTGCCTCGGCAGAAGCGGGACCCGAACCGCGGGGAGCGCGCACCGAACCGCTCTCCTCAAAGAGCGATCGGCGGGAGCGGAGCGTCCTTAACGGCAAACGCTCGCAATGCTCACAGTCTGCTCCCTCGAGAGCAAACTGGGCATGCTGAACTCCCAAACAAACAACACAAAGATCATGTGTATCCCCGCTCGTTAAATAACGCGAGCAGGGAGGAACACACTTTCTAAACTGCTGTTCGTCCGCCATAATCTCTCAATATATATATATATATAGGGATAAATTGTTTGTGTGGTGCAGGGTATGTAAGACAGACAATATCACACAGGGACAGATTCACATGTAGCGCGACTGAAAGCACAGAAGCTAATGCGCTTGTGTTTTTGGGGTGCTTTATAGTTTCCTGGTCGATGACGTCACCCGCCTATGACGTTTCATCTCTCCATTGGGCTGATTCCATACGTGCTTCATGACGCACAACGCAGGGGCGTTCCCGCAGCGTTTGACGCAGCTCGAAGTTCCCTTGAAAGGGAACTGTAATTGTATTTTTTTTCTCTTATTTTAAAGATCAAATTAAATCATATTACTGATAGTTAGCACTGAAAGGTTTCAAAAGCCTGTTTCCTCTTGATCCGACACAGCCAAGTTTCTTCCAGTGAAACACTGACTAATAATAAGACATAATCTTTTGGGTCATTTGTCTGGAAGCCAGCATTCTAGATAAACAGTTGTCAATGGAGCTGATATCATTGGTCTCAGAGTACAAAATACAACATATTAAAGCCATAGCAGTAACAAATAAGCAAGCAAACAGAATATGAAAATAACTCACTGACAAAATGAGAATGCGTTTATTAATATATATTTATACTACACCTGCCTAATATGATTTTATTAGAAACAGCTTTATTACAATATCATTTCTATCAACACACTGATATTTTCTCAAATCACCCTATCACTAAAAGCGAATAAAAGCAAGTGAGATTTGTATAATAATCAGCATTTTTTATTAAGGTGAGTGAAATATGTATTACCTATTGAGTTGTCTGCTGTTTAGCGAGTTATATTTGTATTATCAGATGGGTCCACACCCGTTTTATACCCATATTTTTGTTCTATAATTTAAAATAAAAAGAAATACCAATCAATTACTCTGCAGAAAACAAGGGCAAGGTCAAGCGAGGTTGTGTGATGAAACGCTTTAGGTCAACTAAATAAATAAATAAGTATTATTGTGGAATTCCTGGTAAAACTACGCTACCCACAATCCTGAAGGAGATCCAGCAACCAGAGAAGTAACTGTTACCATGGAAACAGGAATCATGGGAATAGTGCTCAACAGTGACCGCCCACTCCCATGAAGCATTGCAAATGATGTAACTGAGTATAGTCTCTTTACACTCTGAAACAACCTATATGTATGTACATCTGAATAGTTTGAAATAAACATCAAATATACAGTAATATGACTGTAGTGGAAAAGTAGTGAGAGTAGAGGAAGACAGGGCAGGATGGAGTCAGTGTTTAGGGAAACCTGTTTGGAAGAAATAATAATTTTTTCAATTATGTTTTATGCCCCTAATGGCACAAAAAGTACATGCTGCACCTTTAACTCCAATTCATTAGCGATACACACACAGAGGAAATACACAACTTGACTGATGACAGAGGGCTAATTTCTCTTTCATTGCAGTGTCAAGACTTGTATAAGCACTCACAGCTTGGGTGCGTTTATGTGTTATAAAACAATGAAACGACACACCAAAGAGATGTAGATAAAATGCAACGTGCAGTCGACAGTCCAAATACATGAACAAAGCTTGTGGGTAGGTAGAAAATCTCAAACTGGAACAAAATCTGGAGAAAGAATAAATGGAAACAGGGGGAGAAAATGAGGAAGAGGGATGAGAAAATGAGAACAGAGAAAGGACCTTTTGGAAGACCAACAGAAAGAATCCCACATCTTTTGGAGCAGCCAAAATAGTCAATAACAATTATGTAAAAGCTATTAAACTCCTCTTTAATAAAGTTAGAGGGAGCGGAACTAGTCTACAACAGCATTAAACTGATATATCTGATACAATACATCATGTATCTGATAAAAATAAAATGTAGTATTATTTTATTACATTATACAGTATACAGCTAAAGCATTTAGGGTAGCCCAATGAAATGTATCTCCTTGTTACAAAATCATTTTTTTGTCTTCCTTACAGACCACGTTTTTCACACTAGTCAACTAGTTAAATCGCTGAAAGCAAAAGAGAGTAAGAAGAAAGTAAATGGGAAATGGTCTATTAAGTAGAGAGGTGAAAGACTGAAAGATTCTGTGGCAGGTTCATAGGCAGAGACATAAAAAAGAGACATTCTCCCTCCGGGTTTGACATGTGAAACAATGTGGCCCCGTGCCACATACAATCTTCAAAATAAAACTTGTCTTTGGAGAGACAATGTCAAAAAGGGCATAAAAGAAGAGATTATCTGAGAACAGATTTTCTCTTTTTCTGTGTGTCCAGAGGCTGTTCATCTGCCCAGAGAGAGATATATATCGACAACGGTTCCTTAGACTTGTATATGTTTTAAATAGAAGGTAACGTTTTTTGTAATTGGCAATAAAACAGCCCCTAACCCTGCTAGGGCTCTGTTTGGATTGCAGTAAAGTCATTTTAAAAAGCCAATTGCTTGCACACTATTAAATCCCCATTGTACCAAAGTTTTCTCAACAACCAACAACATGAAACCCAGCAAAACCTTCTGCATTTTTACAATTAAAAAAAAACAAAAACTTTCTTTACATTCATTTTATAGCATTTTTACAAATGAGTATGTCCCCAAAAGGAGGTAATGAGAGATTTTATCAGGTCACTTGGTCCAAATTTGTCCACAAAATATGGTGAATTACACACACACACACACACACACACACACACACACACACACACACACACACACACACACACACACACACACACACACACACACACACACACACACACACACACACACACACACATATAAACATAACATAGACATTTGTTGAAAGCAAACATAGTTAAACAGCCATTGACAATACCGAGCGACTAATAAATCACGTTATTACTAATGCTAACCTAATACATTAATTGATATTTATATTTTATAAATATAATAGGAACAGTAATATGAAAAGTAAACTAATTCATCTTCAAGAAATTCATGATTTAAGTCTTAATTCGTAAAAAAAAAAAAAAACTCTACTGTATTTTCAGTTTTGGCTGTCTTCCTTGACTGTGAGGCTTTCCTCGTACACCACCATTTAAAAGGTTGGGGGGTTGGTTTTTATTGTTTTAAAGAGAAGTCTCTCATGCTTATCAAAAACAGTTAAAACACTAATATAATGAACATTTTTTATAATTTAAGATAACATTTAAGTTGGTAACTCTTTATTTTGATGGTCCCCTTTGAACATTCTATTGACTAAAAGTAACTTTGTAATTACATGTCAACTAACTATCATTAGAATATTAGTAGTCTGTCTACTTAATATCTGCTAACTCTTTATTGTGATGCTCCTCCAACAGACATTCTACTGAAGTAACTTTGCAACGTATCAACTTATTCTAACCTTAATAATAAATAATTAGTAGACATTTAAATGCAACGTTACTAATAGTTAACAGAATGTGTTAAATTGACCATCAAAATAAAGTGAAACTTTTTAAGTTTTCTATTTTAATATATTTTCAAATGTAATTTATTCCTGTGATGGCAAAGCTGAACTTTCAGCATCATTACTCCAGTCTTCAGTGTCACATGATCCTTCAAAAATCATTTTAATATGCTGATTTGGTGCTCCAAGAAATATTTATTCTTATAATCAATTTTGAAAATGGTTGTGCTGCTAAATATTTTTGAGGAAACGGGATAACTTTTCCCACAGGAAAATACAGCATTTATGTAAACTATGTAAAAGTATTTACTGCCAATTTAATCAGAATCAGAATCAGAATCAGAATCAGAAAGAGCTTTATTGCCAAGTGTGCTTGCACACACAAGGAATTTGTTTTGGTACTGAGGCTTCCAGTGGACATATACAAATACAACATGAAACATAATACTACAAATTATAAGAATAAAAAATAAAAATATAAATATATGAGAATAAAACTATCACAGTTGGGTTTAGTCAGAATAGACATTTTCAGATTTACAGATTATGAACCTATTTACAGTGTTTTGAATATTATAAATAAATAAATCTACATATAAGTATCACCTGAGTTGTGGGATATTGCACTAAACAGTGGGAGTATTGCACTTACAGGCATATGCCTTGGGAGGAGTGTTAACTGTTCAGGAGGGAAATGGCCTGTGGGAAGAAACTGTTCCTGTGCCGAGATGTTCTTGTGGCCAGTGATCTGAGTCTCCGTCTTGACGGTAACAGTTCAAACAGGTGGATACATCTTAATACATCAATTTAATGCTACCTTGCAAAATAAAAGTACTAATTTCTTAAAAAATAATGCATTTCCCATTACGGATTAAAAATGGTAAACAGCAGCATCTTGCTGTTTATACAAAAAATAACCCAGAATATTCCTTTAACCGATTCAAACTATACACACCTTCAAGATGCTAATGAATTGAAAATTGTCTGTCAAATCTGTAACTGGAAAGTCTGTAGTCATACATAACTTGTAGAGCTCCAGGAAATGTCCTTAGTGTCTTACAGTATATCTCAAGGGAGAAAGGTGAAAGAAGGACAGTGGCAGTCTAGTCTGTCTGCTGGTCTGGGATCACAGCTCAGAATTCACTGAGAAGCCTCTATGACTAATAAGGGACATGAAAAAGCAGTCTGACATTTTCAGCTTCTCGATGTTGGTTTTCCCTCGGGTGTTTCGGCTAAAGGGGGACTAACAGGTGACTCCATTTTCTCAGGGCCCTTGACTTCACCTAAAAATGTTCCTGGCTTTCTGAAAGTTTTTATAGAAGGGTTTGAAAGCTTGTTTGTGCAATTCATCCATTGTCTACTTCAAGACTCGTCTGTGATGTGATGCCTATTTCTCTTGCATGGAGAACATAAAAACAGCACTGTCAATGCACTGAAGGTGTGGTGGCCTACTTCTTCTGATGTTACTGGTGCCACATGAATACCTAGCCGAGCTGTCGTAATCAAATAAAAATCAACCTTTTTGAGGGTGGGATGCATCTCTCTCGCTCCCTCCATTTCATTGCATTTGATGCAGCCCAATTTGTATGCTCCAAATCTTCCTCCAAACAGACATTCAGAGCATCTTGTTACTGCTCCTCCTTGTATGTTTGAAACTTCAGGCTTTACACTTGTCAGCTGACACACAATTAGTGTTCTTTACAGTGAGGTGCCTGTCATGCTCCATCAGTTAAGTGCCAGAATCAAAGACAGCAACAACTCAAAGGGAAGAACATTTCTTTATCATTCAGCGCACGTCAGCGGCATTTGACCAAACATTTACTGATTCGTAATGGAATAGTTGCCCCCAAATTTGTCATTTTTACTCACCAACGCCATTCTATTTCCATATTAATTTATTTTTTCTGTGAAACACATAAGTAGAAAGTCTGAAGACTATGCTGGTCCCTCTTTAACATGTTATTACAATAAATGGGGACTACTGACACTTTCAAGTTTCAAACGGATGCCAAAGCATAAAAGTATTACCAAATGGGTCCATACTTCACTCTTAATAATGAAGTTTCTTTACTGGCATTGATGGTTCCATGAAGAATCTTTAACATCCATGAACCTTTCTTTAAAGCAGAAAATGGTTCTTTAGATTATTAAAATGTTCTTCACACAAAGAAAAGCTGGGTTCTCTTAAAAACTGATCACTGAAAGGTTCTTTGGGGCACCAAAAATGGTTCTTCTATGGCATTGCTGCTGCTGCTGCTGCTGCTGCTGCTGCTGCTGCTGCTGCCAAAAAAAACTTGTAGAACCTTTATTTTTAAGAATGTTGTACCCTATTTTCCTTCTGAAGTCACAATTTCTGAGTTGTTATTCACAGAAAACTTGAAATCCGCCTTAGCTTTCCTTGAACTGGTTATATAATATTTTTCTTTAGAGAACTGGTCAATTCAATACACAAAACCAGTCTGAATCATAACCTGTTGATAAACTCGACTGACCAAATGTTTGTTTTGAAAAAATTTAAAACAATATATTTTTTCCCTTTCCTTTTTTTTCATTTTTGAAGTTTGAACGCTATTTACCTTTCGTTGTCTTGTGCTTGTCTTCAGAATTTCATTTGCACCACTTTCGTTTTGCTGTTTTACATAGGCCTACATATTCATGGAATGAAATTAAGCACTATTAACATTCTGCTAAACATCTCCTTATATGTTTCATTTAGGGGGACAACATGCAGGTTCTAAACTATGCAAAGTTGAGTAAATTATGATAAAATAAAACTATCCATTTGAGCTTAAATTAATTTAAAGCAAAATGTCCAGCTTTTATGTATTCCAATTAAATGAAGTAGGAGAACAAAGAACAGAAAGATGAAGTAGATGCATGTTATTCTTTAAAAAAAAAATGCAGGACAACTGCACACTGACTGTTTGAGAGTTCTGTCTGTCAACAAGCATCAGCAAAGACCAATGAAGCATCTTATAATACTGTACATCTAACACACTAATTTAAGTCGTCAGCATACTGAGTGCTACAAATGCACTTTTTGTGAACTCCATAGGCATACCCCGCCACTTTCGCTCCATTGTTTAATTAGAAAACAGGAACAAAAATAGCGGATGGGAGACCTGCAGTGTTCAAATCCCACTGCTTATCAAAGTTATTACTGCAGTGAGGTGATTCATGCTCTGTCTGGGACCTGCTGGTTAATTAAAGCTGACTGTCCTCTAGAATTCTCCAGCCACCATCCAAGACCAGGTTAGGGATGCAGACGGGCTGGGTCGTGAGTGTCACGGTTGCGGTTGTTGATTAGGCACACTGATGGCTCGTGTGTTGTAAGTGTTGTAAGGTCAGAGTTGGAGTAATGGAGGGTTTCCTTTATATAAATAACCTTGGTGTGGGAGTGGGGCCAAAGTGTTCCCTCCATGGGCAGCACCTTCAGTTTAACATGGTTATCAATCATGACTTCCATGGTTTACAACACAGAGAGGCAGAGTGGGAAAGATACTGAACGATCAGTGAACTGCTCTTTATTGAACTGTATTGTAATTCTAAATGACTAACCAACTTTGTTGAGCTTTATCTAAGTTTAGTCCAAGATGTTAATGGCCAACTACAACTACATTTTGCTGTCAAAATTAAAAGTACAATTCACCCAAAAATAAAATTCTATGTAACACTTTATTTTAGTGTCCTTGTTATATGTAGTTACTATAGTAATAACTATAAACTATGCATAATTTCATGCAACTAACCCTAAACCAAACCCTGATCCTATCCTATAGTAACCCTATAGTAAAATAAATTTAAGGTCAATAATATTACTCAGTACAATATAATTACACAAGTCAAGTCTTACTCATAAATAACATCTCACACATTAATCACCAAATACCAACTGTATAGCGTAAAAGAGACAAATTTACACGGTTTTGAACAGGCACAACATGGTACAATGTCAAGAGATACATTCTTTCTGTGTTAATTTTTGTTTTTGTCTTAACCAGAAATGAACATCACAAGCAACGTGCAACAACATGTTATCTTATTAAACATGGTCCCAATACGTTTGATCTCAAAGTACAACAGAAAATGGTCCTACCAAGAAGTCACAGTCTAAAACACAAAAATATATAAAATCTGTTAAGTAATAAGCAGACTCAACTAATTTTTATGCTATTAAACATTTATAATATTTAATAGATTTATATCTAGAGTCTGAATTTAAACTATTAAAAAGTTTTTGCAAAACTCTAGACAAGAAATCTTTTACTTGAGAAACTTGCTTAAAAAATCCATTAGAATCGCTGTAGTGCAATTATAACATAGGGGAATGCAAAGGCCTAATTAACATCAAGGTGGCCTTTGGAGAAGAGATCAAGCTGACCTCATTAACCTTAACCATATAATAAAACACAACCAAATACAGAATAGCCACTGCTTTAAATATATATTAGAAAGAAGAAGCTAGTGTCTGCCCACAACAGAAACATACAAATGTTAGTCTATGCTGAGTTATGATATCAAAACTGATTGCACATAATGATAGCTGAAAATATATCTGCTACAGATTTTATTATATTTATTAGCTTTTTGTTTTCAAAGTGTATTACTGGACTGTTTCCCATTAATTTTTACCAAAACTATTTTGTGTTGAAATCCACTTCAATTAATTTTTTGCTTTACAGAAATTAGACTTATTAATTTACATAATATTGAGAATAGAGATATAATCCCCCTTATATAATTATATTACAGTTAGAAGGGGGCACACTTTTCATTGTAATGACTGAGACAAATCAGACACAGTTATTTGTTATATTTAACAAATAATCTTTAAAACTTACTCTGGGATCTATGGTGCCATCCCCCCAACAAGGGCAAGAAGGGTCTTGGTTACCATGAATACGATCAGATAAGTTGGTTTTATTGCTGTTAAAAATGGGGTCACGTGGAAAAAGCAGAGGCCATAGGAAAGACCCACAGCCCTTAAAACAGACTTTCCTGCATTAATTTATAGACAAACTGATCTGTAAATGAACATGCACCCCATGACACTGTGTGAATGTTTGATAGTATTATGTCATTGATACTATGTATTTTGTAATAGAATCAGCGATCAATGTAACCCCACCTGTATCATGTCTCCTATCTAACTAATCCTCATTTAATGCCTCATACTTTCTCATATAATGCAGTGTGTGTTTGTTATATCTATCTGAGTATAAATGGACACAAACAGCAAGGCCTACGGCTCCATCCACACTTCTACGTTTTAGTTTTGAAACGGGGACCTCCCGTCCAAAACGGCAAAAACGAAGACCTAAAACGGAGAAGTTTAGAAACGCTGCCGACCCCGTTTTGCGTTTTGAATCTCCGGAGGGCATTTTAGTGAAGACGGGTTAAAACGGAGGACTTTAGAAACGATGACGCGGAGGCTCACGCTCGGCTCTCTGATTGGGTGTCATAAAACGGAAGAAAACATATAACAACCGCCTGGACTACCAGTTACGTTAGTGCAAGTAAATTCTGCATTTTACAATTCTATAACTGCCTACATGCACTTGAGGCAAGCTATTTTTCGAGCGATCTTTGACAATTCCCGTGTGCAGCGGCGATGTCGACTGTACATGGAGCGTCGGTTTTGGGTTAAGCCGGGAAGAACCAGCACATGGTGGGATAATTTTATCAATGAAGTTGTGGTTTCTGAGGAATGGTGCGAAAACTTTCGAGTGTCCAGGTCGGCACTTATCAACCTCAGCGAAATCTGAGGAATAGTCAATCTGATTCCTGTTTACACCGGTCACGCTTGACGTAAGCGGAAGTACCGAGTCAGTGTTTACAAATGTGATGGAGGACCATATAACACATATTCAAATGTCTTTGTGTCAGTTTACAGTTTAAAATGCCCATTTCGTGTCCGTATCCTGGGTGTTTTAATATTAAAAAGGCTAAAAGTATACATGTGTAAACACCAACTTGGTACTTCCGCTTACGTCAAACGACCTTTTCAACGTAATTGCGTATTACGTGCCGTCACGAACGTGCATCACAGAACAGAGCAAGGTGAGCATTTGTGATTATAAAACTTATTTTTTTTTAATTATTTTTGAAATGACCGATCGTTTCACTAGATAAGACCCTTCATCATCTGGTATTGTTTAAAGCCCTTTGAAGCTGCACTGAAACTGTCATTTGGACCTTGAACCATTTGGGGCCCACTGAAGTCCATTATATGGAGAAAATTCCTGGAATGTTTTCATCAAAAACCTTAATTTATTTTCGACTGAAGAAAGAAAGACATGGACATCTTGGATGACATGGGGTTGAGTAAATTATCAGCAAACGTTTTTTTTAAAAGTGAACTAACCCTTTAATTTTACTATATTCAGGTAATTCTATTAACTGATCCAAATATTCATAATCAATTATAATTGATTATGAATATTTCATGTTAATCATGAAATCATGAAAATAGTAATGTAATGGTCCAAAAATGTTGCCTCATTTCGTTTATGATTAAGAAAAATAATTTTCTTTCTCTCTTTTTTGTTTTATTTTAGAGTGAAACATGACAGACATTTTTTGTGAGATTCACTCAGGAATCTGTTCAAAACTGAAGTGCCCTTTAAGGGAAACCATGTAACTATTCCGAATATCTTTAAGCTGAATAAACCTAGACCTAACTTTTTTTACAACATCATTTCACTTCAAGTAGCAAGGGGAAAAAAATAAGTTTCCTTTCATTTCTGTGTTCATTTGTCTGCCATTTGTGGCAAGACTCTTCAATAACAGTTTACAATATTGAACTGAAAGCCATTGTGATTGAAGTCTATGATGAACTACACCTCCACCTACAGTACTTGATGAGTTCTCTCTCTTTCGTTCAACACATCCTACCCCTGTAAACGTTCCCCCTCTCTGAGGAAATACAAAAGCCTTCCTTTACCCAATGGGATCGCATCATCACCTGGCCCCAGAAATGTCATTAAATGCCAGTCTTTGGTCTTGTATCTTTTTTTTTTTTGCACTGAATATTTTCAAAATGCTCTCTACCTTATGAACAATTGAAAAGCCATGTGAGAACAAAATGCAAGCTTTTCACCAGGATTAGACTGTCGACACACCCAAATAGTGTGATACATTAAAATGTATTTTTGGATATTAAATTCTATGTGACTCTGCTGAGGGCCTATTTTAACTGATGATCTCTCTCCCTCTGTGTAGGCAGATGTAAAAGTCAGGACTTTTTTTAAAGGTAAGTGCCATTAGCCTCTCTCCAGATGCTGTCTTTTCTGTTATTATCGTATTATCAACCATCAAAAGCCCACTCTATTCTATTACCATTCAAACCCAATTCATAAATTTCTCTGCAGTACTACAATAATAAGCCATTTAACTTTTGTCCATTAAAGTCAAACAAAAATGGTATTAGCAGTCCTTTTTTTTTTTGAAAAACATATACTGAGAAATCAAGCAGAATAAGACAAGGAAAATGGTAAATTTAAAGTAAATGTGGTCAGTATTGATTTCATGTTGACTTCAAAACTAATATTAACTGATTTAAAGTAAAATAGGATGAAAGTGTAAAAACCGTGGGTTTTTTACAAAACCTTATGCAAAGATATTACGTATATTATCTGAGTCTGGGCATGTGCGTAGAAAGCATACTGATGTATATATTGTGCAGGTGCTAAATTGGGCTCACAATAGGGGGGAAGGCAAACTTTGCTGTGTTCATTCCATGGTCTATTCTGTCAATTTCATACCAGCTAGTTTGAGCGAAATCTAAATGTGGCTATTGCGTTCAGGCCGCCTGCAGCATATTTCTTGCACTCCCACACAGCAGTGTGGCATTAAATGTGGCAGTCAGGCAATACTGAGGGTGTACTAACGGTCGGGGCGTCAGTGCCATTAAATCGCATGTCTGGTACCTGGAGGCAAGCAGGCGCCTGGCCATGTGGTTTATTCACGTCCACCGCCACGAGCTGCCATCCTCCAGACGCGTCCTCGTGAAACATCTGCCACCAGGAGGAGAGGTAGAGAGAGGGGGAAAGAATGAAGGAGAAAGGGAGGGCCAATTGTTAACAAGTGAGAATGACTGGCGGTTTGTCAGTTAACATGCAAAGCTAAATAAATAAAAATATTTTAAATGGCAAGAAAATGCATTTTTGATATCACAAATGTAGCAAATAAATTGGGGGGAAAATAAGCAATAAAAATATGGCTACAAAGACAATTGGCAATCCCAAAAACAATTGGCAATTATATTATGATTCTTCACCAACTTCATAACCATTTTATAAATACAGGCAAGGTCACAAGAAATTGACTTCATGATCCAGCAAGCATCTATTCACATTTCAGAATCTAAATGCACCATGACTTCACTATGACAGATACGAGAAGACAGTGGCAGAGACAGCAGGGACAGTAGGGAGGCGATGCTACAGCAGGCACCTTGAATCTGGCAAACAACAGAAGCTACTCATATCCATATGTACACAGCCCAGAACTATCAGACGGCTCTGTACTTGAAGCCTTTTTAGCATCTGCCAAGTAAAATTTTAGAAAACTAATAGCCAACCACTGTTCAACAAACCACATCATATATTAATTTCCATTACACAAAGGTGTGGGATTAGATGCTCGTCTATGTGCTACATTAAATGTTGCCATACATTTTACGAATATATATTGAGCGTCAGACCATTTGTGCCCCCTCCCACTGTTTGCATTACCACCCCAAGCACAAAAGTGAAAATCTGCCTATGGCTGTTCCAAATGTGTACTGATGCTGTTCCACTTATGTCTTTTATCAGTTCAGAAGAATAGATAACCAATTAAACCCACAAGAAATGACAGTCATTAAGCTCACAATGCCCCTTCAGCTCTGACAGATTAAAAAGGTTACTACATAAATAGATATTTTAAAAGTTTCCCCTTATAGTCTTGTAATTATAAATTTGCAATTCATGTGGTAATCTTCTTAAGGGACCTTATTGAATTATATTACTTTTTATAAGACAGTCACAAAAGGGATGGTGCAAATCTTGCCAAAAGAGTATCATCAGGCCCCAGGAGAACCTTATTCTTTTTTATTTCTTTCAGATTAAAGGCATCATTCCAAGTCGTATTGTCTGACACTCAATAAACCAAGGCTTTGTGTACCCTAAGAGATTTTTCTTCAGTAAGACATTTCAGCGTAATTAAAATTACGTTACGACACATAAAGGCTATTTGTCTTGAAGGTCACAACACTTAAATTTGTTAACTCTGGGTCATTTTTTTAATTCTGGTTAGTCAGGGGTTAGCGTTTTCACACTTTACATTTAAAATACCTGGGTTATCATTCTAATTTGCATATTTATGACTTCACAATGTTATTTTAATACAATGCTGCTTTAATAAACCCATGTCCAAAATTGTATACAAACATTACAATCACAGTACCAATGTAAATACATTGATTGTATGAATCTGCTTTCTTATTCTAAATGGATAAAAAAGACAATGTGAATTAACTTTCAAAACAGTAACAGACTAAATAAGCTGATGTTTCTTGCCCAATATATCATGACAGGAAATAACCAGCCAAGATTCTCTCACACATTCCTAAGCTATTTCTACCTGTGAAGTTTTACCCAAAATAGCCTTACTTAGACCAAGAGCAAAATACTACATTATACCGTTTTCGCTGCAGACATTAAAGATAAGGAATCGATTCAAAGTTTTGTAAATGGAAATGGACTTAGAAAACTATATTTTACTGAAGACAATTCAACTTTGTGTCCCTAAGAATGAGATTTGCCTTATTGCTTTAGGAATGTTTTACTGAAGACTGCAACAGAACTGTATTCCATTTTTAAACCTGTGGCCATTCTTTTCTCATTTCTTAATCACTTATTTCATAGTGGTATGCTATTATTTGGTATAGTAGTCTTGTGAAATATGTCAAGAACATGTACAGTTCACTACCATTCAAAAGTTTAGGGTCAGAAAGATTTTTCTTCAACATGGATGCATTAAATTGATTAAAAAATTTGTTTTTTAACAAATTCTTTTCTCATTTCTTAATCACTTATTTCATAGTGGTATGCTATTCTTTGGTATAGTAGAGTTTTGTGAAATATGTCAAGAACATGTACAGTTCACTACCATTCAAAAGTTTAGGGTCAGAAAGATTTTTCTTCAACATGGATGCATTAAATTGATTAAAAAATTTGACAGTGAAGACTTTTACATACAAAACAAATCTATTTGAAATAAATGCTGTTCTTTCTAACTTTATATTCATCAAATAGTCCTAAAATAAAAGTTGATCATGGTTTCCACAAAAATATTAAGCAGCAAAATATTTTTCACAATATTGCTGTTTTTACTTGAGACTTTTTTCAAAAAACAAGCTGACCCCAACTTTTGAATAGTAGTGTATATAAAGCTTCTATTTTTAACAAAAACAATAAATATATATTATTATTAAAATATATATTTAAATGAAATTATAAAAGTATGTATACATCTTAACATTATTTATATTCTGGAAAAAAAAATACAGCAAATCAAGAGTCTGTGATTTGTTCATTCTTTTTAACCTTTATTTAACTGACAAAAGTACAAAGAAAAGATTTTCAAAGTTTTTTCACTGACCAACTTTCATGTATTTTGCAAATAATTAACAAATTTCAATTTTGATGGCTGCAACATACTCCAAAAAAGTTGGGACAGAGGCCAAATAAAAGTAAAAAACTAATAGAATATCCAAGTTAAACTCTTTAAAAACAGTCCACAATAAGTAGGTGATTTGATAATAGATGAGGGTATTGTGATTGAGTGTAAAAGGAGCATCTCAGTTTTTGCAAGCAAAGATTGGTCATGGCTCATCACTTTGTGCCAAATATCCTGAGATAATTCAAAAATCACATTTCTAAATGCAAGATTGCAACAACAAAAAAATGTTCACCTTCTACCATACATAATATTGTGAAAAATTCAGGGAATCTCATCTCACATGTAGGTGTCAGGAACCCATAACTGGACTGCTATTTCCCTCCTGGTCGGCGGGTGGCGCCTCTCACCAGGCTCCTGCTGAACACTACCACTCATTATGCCTGATGTGTCACACCTGTGTCTTGCCCAATTTAAGTGAGTTTGTGCAATGCTTTATTGTTCAGTCTTGAGCCAGTGTTACCTGTTGCAAGCCAAGTCTGTTGAAGTTTAAGTCTTTGGACCCTTGTGTCTGTTTTTTTTTTTCACTGTTTCTTGGAAGCCCGGCTTCCTTTGTTTTGTTGTACTTTTCATTAGTAAAGATTGTTTTTAGTTGAAGATCTATGACTCCTTGCTTTTGGACCACCTCTGCTCTTGGATTCATTAATTAGGGAGTTAGCTCAATCAGTTAACTTATTGACTTAGAATACGAGAGACCCAGAGCTCAATCAGTTAACTCAGTGACTTAGAACACGAGAGACCCGGGTTCAATCCAACAGCAAGACTGAACCATAAAAATGAATCCAGCGGAAAAGAGTTAACCACCCTCTAATGTGGATCGCATTCTGTCTGAGCATATCAGAGCAAGCTGCAGCCATTCAGCCACATGTCGACACTCTCCAGGTGGCCTGCCAATCTCAATCCAGACATGTATAACACTCGAGGGCTAACTGTATCTCAGCTCAAATCTGCCACCACAGAGTGCTCAGCCTTTCATCCTGAGTTGTCTCAAGTTCCCCAGGCCACAGATGCACTGCAGCTTCTCATTTCCAAGAGTATTATGCCTCCTATGTTTCTCCCTGAACTGTCCAGAGTTCCTCCAGAGTATGCTGATCTCAAAGAAGTCTTCAGCAAGTCCCGAGCCACCTACCTTCCTCCACACAGACCACATGACTGTGCCATAGACTTGGTTCCTGGAGCATGCCCATCGCGGGGTAAGCTTTACTCTCTCTCTGGCCCTGAGAGGGCTGCTATGGAGAAGTACCTCAAGGAAGCCTTGGATTATGGTTTTATTCGTACTTCAATCTCACCTGCTGGAGCAGGGAGGGGGTTGTTGAGAAAGATGGTGACCTCAGGCCTTGCATCGACAACAGGGGTCTTAACCGCATCACCATTAAGAATCGCTACCCCCTGCCCCTGATGACCTCTGCTTTTGAGATCCTGCAAGGTGCCACCATATTCACTAAATTAAATCTACGAAAAGTATCTACCATCTGGTCAGGATTCGAGAAGGTGACGAGTGGAAGACAGCTTTCAACACCCCGACAGGCCACTATGAGGACAGGATACTGCCCTTTGGCCTGGTGAATGCCCCAGCCGTTTTCCAGGCGTTGATCAATGATGTATTGTGGGAGATGCTGAACAAGTTAGTTTTTGTCTACCTTGATGATATCCTAATTTTCTCAAGCAACTACAAAGAACACATTTAACTTGTTCTACAGGTCCAGTCCCAGTTACTTAAACACAGCCTCTTCATCGAGCTGGAAAAGAGCAAATTTCATGTGTCTTCAACCCCATTTCTCGGCTTTATCGTTTCCAAGGGCAACCTCCAGATGGATCCTGGCAAGGTGCGTGCAGTGAAGGAATGGCCTCAGCCGAATTCTGTAAATTAGGTACAACGTTTTCTTGGATTCGCCAATTTTTATAGAAGATTTATAAGAAGCTTCAGCTCTGTTGCAGAACCTCTCTCCGCACTCACCAAGAAGTCCGGCCATTCATGTGGACTGAGAAGGCCAATCAAGCTTTTAACAAGCTGGAAAGACTCTTTACATCTGCCCCTATCCTAACCCTTCCAGACCCAGAGTTGCCCTTTGTGGTGGAGGTTGACACTTCTGATGTGGGGGTAGGGGCAGTCTTCTCCCAAAGAACCAGGGTCGACAACAGGCTTCACCCATGTGCTTACCTGTCTCTCCGACTAACTGCAGCAGAGAAGAATTACGATATTAGAAACCGAGAGCTATTGTCAGTAAAGGTGGTATTGGAGGAGTGGAGGCATTGGTTGGAAGGGGCCAATCATCTATTTCTCATCTGGACAGACCACAGAAACCTGACTTACATTCGGGAGGCCAAGAGACTGAATTCCCGTCAAGCACGCTTGGCTCGGTTTTTTAACCGGTTTGACTTGTACTTTCTTACTGCCCAGGTTCCAAGAATTCAAAACCAGACGCACTTTCGAGACGGTTTGACTCCCTTCTGGTCATCCTGGGGCAACTCGAACTTGCAAGCTCATCTGGAGGAGGTTTTGGTGGCTAAAGTTGCAAAAAGACGTCAGGGATTTTGTCGCCGCTTGCACTGTGTGTGCCCAGAACAAGGAGCCCAGAACCCAAACTCAAAGACTACTGCATTCTCTACCTATCCCTAAACATCCTTGGTCGCACATATCTCTGGACTATGTCACAGGTCTGCCTGAATCCCAAGGTAATACAGTCATTCTTGTGGCGGTGAATAGATTTTCCAAAGTCTGTCACCTCCTGCCATTACCCAAACTTCCCACAGCTAGCCAGACTGCAGAGCTCCTTATGCATTACATGTTCAGGATTCACAGCTTTTCCCAGAAAATGGTCTCCGATAGAGGTTCTCAGTTCACCTCCCGGTTCTAGAAGGCATTTGGCTGCCTCATTGGCTCGCAAACCTGCCCCAGCTGCCTGTATTGTCAACGGACAACCAGGTTACACATTGAGCGTAGAATGGTGGATTCTCATCAGGTCCGTGGAAAAGTGCAGTATTTAGGCAACTGGGAGGGTTGCCTAAATACTCATGGGTGCCTGCTCGAGACATTCTGGACCCAACATTTTTGGAGTGTGTTGCAGTCATAGTTTATATATAAAGTTTATACATCAAAGTTTATATTTACAAAATACATTTGGTCAGTTAAAACCAGTGAAAATATTTTCTTTGTACTTGTGGTGAGCAGGACGAGGTCGAGGGCCATGGGAGGACAGCGTAAGGCCTGTGCCGTGATTACTGATGAGCTACACCTGCGCGACACACCGGTCTCGTATCTCTCACAGAGGAGCGGAAGCATAAAAGGAGGAGCAACGACAGTGGAGATCGAAAGAGGAAAAGGCCTGGACTTACGTTGTGTTTTGTTTTATTATGTATGACAGCAGTCGTCCATGAGGGGCTACTGTCTTTTACTTTCGTTTTGTATTTGTTTATTTTATTATCAAAGTCTTTAGATGTATTTAAATGTCTTTAAATGTTCGCCGGTTCCCGCCTCCTTCTTCCCATAACAACAAACTTTGTTACAGTACTTTTGTCAGTTAAATAAAGGTTCAAGAAAATTAACAAATCACAGATTCTTGATTTTATTGAATATTACAAAATGTCCCAACTTTTATGGATTGAGGGTTGTATAAGACAAGACAATTTTCATTCATGTATTCCAGTAACAAGAATAAGCTTTGTTTTGGATTATAGTAATGAGAATTTCAAGAGTCCTTGGTTTTCTTCATGATGTGTTATTTTTGTTTGTTCAATTTTGAGATGACATATGCATCAGACATTTCTTCATGAGATTTACCCTACTAAAGCAGTGCTGGAATAAATGTTGTGTGCTATAGCCGTTATTTTTCCAGAGTGCACTTCTACAACCATAAGACTTGAATAACGGTGGTCGGGTCACTCCTGTGCAGCCAAAAAAAAAAGCTGCCAGCTCCACTCATGCCAACCTCCAAGGCTTTGCTCCAGGACTGGCTCTGGCACTGTGACTGGCACAGTCAGGGAGACACTATGCCTCAGTTCACACAATTACACACACAACTTTTCACACCACGCCCCCGCTCCAGATTTTCTGTGCATTTGCACCATTAGCTTGGTTAGTGTGAATTTCTCACTAAACATTAGGTAGGCGATGGTTGTATAAAATCAACAGGACAGGTTTCCCCACAGGAGAGCTTTGCAGGCAGGAAAGCAAGAGCATTTAGGGTTAATTGATTCTCTCGATCAGTCACATCAAATCCAAGCTGAATGACACATTCTCTGTCTTTTCCTTTCTTTCGGCCTGCTGCGCATTCAGCCACATTCCTCTATGACTCACCCTCGAGTCTGCCAGCCGCCCAATCAGATCACTCTGTGCCGTTCTGGGCCCCCACCTGACAAGCAGCCAAATTTATTTAAAAAACAGCTTGCTGTTGGGTGTATCCTGCCTGCTGAAGGCCACGGAAGCCAGACTCACAGCCTCCAGGGAATTATGGGAAGAATTCCTTCAGATGTCTGTGTTGGTGTGCATCGGTCTGTTCCTAATAATCATACATGCTAATTTTGATATTTTTGCTTTGGTTGGTTTAATTACATATGCCCATATATATTTTGAAAAGAGGGATGGTTAAAGAGATTAACAAATGTGGAAAATGAATCACACACTAAAGCTTGCTTGCTTTCTGTGCAGATGTGCGCAAGTGTGTTTGCATTTACCTGTGTAGTAGCTGTTGACGTGGTGCTGCTCCGGGATCCCCACATTTGCTGGAACTGCACTCTGATCTCAGCAAAAGTTTCTATAATCACAGCGATGAACACATTCTGGGAACACAAGCAAACAAAATGAATGAATGTCCATAATTGATGAGATAAATGATATAGAAATTATTTATATACAGAAAATTCAGCCATACCATCGCAGAAATAAATTACATTTTAAAATACATCAAAGTACAAAAGTTATTTTAATATTTATTATAATATTTATTATATTACTGTTTTTACTGTATTTCTGATCAAATAGATGCATAAGAGAGAGCATAACAGAGATCCCGAATAACCCTGACTTTTCTATGACCAGAAATGAAGGAGTGTGCCGATTATCACTATGTTTTTGCAGATCACTGGTGTGAGAAGAAAAGGCTTTTTCCACCTTGACCAGCCAGGCGAGGAAGAAGATGAGCGTGATGAAGTAGAAATATGAGCGCCAGCGTGGGAAGCTGTCGATGGCTCGATACATGATGAAGACCCATCCCTCCTGAGACGCGGCCTCATATACTGTGAATATACTGGTGCCTGCAAGAGGAGATGACAAGAAGGGTCATGACGGGGACAAGAGAGGACAGAGGAGGGGGAGAAGCTCATGTTTGAGATGTTCCTGTGCCCTCAGAGTGGTCTGACTGGGCACAGAGACACAAAAATTCAGACATAAACACAGTCCTGGCATTAGTGAACCTTGTCAGGTGCTTCCTATTACCCAGCTATGTATTTCTGTCTCCAAACAGCTGAATGAGATGGTTATCCGCACTTCTGAAGTACTCTTTGGTTCCATGTTGTGCCGGAATGTAAAAGTTTTAGTATATCAAAGGAACTAGGCTATGAAGAACTACACACTCAAGGACAGATTGCATTCATGGCTATTATGTCTTTTTGCTTATGATTATGTATTTCCTCAAGGAAAGAGGACAAATCCTCAAGGAACTTATATGAATAGTCTTGTTATTTTCAGTATTAATTCTGCTATTTAGCCACCCTCACACTGTTCCACACCCTGTTTTACACAAAGGGAGATGTTAAGCAGAGTATTTCATTGCCTTTTCCATACAATGAAAAATTAATGGGGATAAACGTCATTATGACACCATCATGGCACAAAACATTTTTTGGGGGAATGCCAAAGCGAACAGCACTCTCAAGGAATTACCTCCTTTAAGGAATTACCTCCTCCGGAAGTACTGTATAGTAAATGTTTCTGATCAAAGATCTATTCTTTGCCAATCAAAATTAAAAATAAAATGTAATGGTTTTGGCTTTGACAACTTTAAAAAAAAATACAAATAACACAAGCACATAACAAAATGACTAAAACAAACGAATGTGTTTAGTTTGTTACTAAAACCATTGGGACTGGGTCCCAATCGCATACTAAATCATCCTAAATAGTATTTGTAATTAGAATTAGTGTGTCCAAAATCATAGTCTTTTCAAATGAGTATTCCAAATATAAATGAATTGTCTATTATTTCCAGTTAGAATTCAAAGTGCAGATCCATGCACACTCTAACAACTAATATTGCTCACAACCCATCCTGCGTTGCACGAGGATGAGATTAGAACTACAAACACAGATAAAAACAGCATTGTGAACTTTTATAAAGATACGTTTGGTCTTTTTTTTTTAAATGCATCATTATGCAAATTTCAAAGGCATAAGGGGAGTCTCCGCATGAACGACCCACGAAAGAACCATTTCTGTACGATACGGTAGAGATATGCAAATAAATTGAATGTGGAAGATTTTAAATGGGACAAGATGATTGACAAGGCAGTTTAAACGGTGACAGGATGCACGTAACTAAGCGGCAAAGCGGTCTGTAAAAGACACAATTATGACAAAGTAGTATGTCCCAAAGCTTGCCTAATCTTCTGCTCAAAACTCAAAAAGTATGTAATTTTTCTTCACAAAAACAATACATACTTTAAGGGCATAGTATAAGTGGTCTAATTGGGACACAGCATGAAATTAAAAAGTACAGAAAATATACATACAAAAAAAATTCCAAATATAAATACTGCAATAGTATATAAGTAATATTAAAATAACACTGTTTCTTACACAGCTTAGAAATTACATGATAAACAAAAGACTTATTTCATATACACGGTATTTGATGTGCTCTCTAGTTCCAAGCCCTCAATGATGTTATCTCTGCACTCACAGTGACCCATGATGCCGTGCTGCGATTTGGCTGCCAAAGGCCAGCAGGAAGCATGCCACTCAGTTCTGCTTCCTGCCATTTCCCACCAGGTCCGAGGGCACAATGGGCCAACGAGACTGGAAGTGCCCTGTAGGTTAGCTTCATCACCAACCATACACATATCCTTTACAGGGATGTTGATCCCTGTTGATGAACCCATGTTGATGAAATACACTATTTCACCTGGCTTTTTCAAAAAACTGTGTTAATTCAATATGTAATTCGCATTAGATAAAGTACATGCTTTAGTATAAACAGTAACAGAGTCTTTCCCTGGATGAATTAGAGGGAAATACACTTGGCAAACTAAAGACTTCCATTAAAAATCATTGTCTCCAGAGATGGCTAGCAAAGGAAAAACCTTTTCACACTGGATAGCCTAAGAAGGGGTATCAAGACTAAAGACCAAGGGGTATCAAGACTAAAAAAAGACAATATTATTCCAAAAGCCTTGACTGTGTTCCTACAACACTGTTATTAAAGTTTAAAATTAAACTAATAAAATAGAGATTTCATTTAAATAAAAAAATGCATTAAAATAATGAATACAATTATAAACTTGATCTAAAAATGTGATCTAAGTTAAAAATGTTTTTAAAAAATAAAAAATTGTGGTGGGGTCAGCCAAAATAAGCCATTGTTGTTGAGGCTGCAATCCGTACTGTGAACACGGATGAATTGACGACAGATCACTGATGCAGGAGCGGTTCTGGTTGACTTACACATGACTTATCTGTGTACTGAACTCTATAAAGAAGAAGAAGGGCCCTTTCGCAGATCTCAATGTTCTGTAAGTCAACGGTTCAAAGCCACAACTGTTTTAGGCAAAAGCCTCCCTTCATGGCTATTTGGAGATTAGTGGCACTGCTCTGTGCACCTTTCTAGTGGATTTATCTCAAATGAAAGCGATAAAAATATGGCATGCTGCTCCGTATAGATCAAGGTGCTTAAATAAACTGGTCTATTTGTGAAGCTGCCTTCACAATGCTTTGAAATATAAGCTTTGCTGGAAATATTACATTTCCAAAATGCAGAGAAAGAGAGGGAATTTATCTGTTAATGTTTGCTTGCACATACTGCATAGATCAACCCAAAACGCTTCAGGTAAAAATGCTACAATTAATCACACTTTGTCAAAAAAGACATAATTGTTCGTAATCACTGTACATAATTACAAAGGGCAGATATGGTATAATTTTCCACACACAATTAAAACAAGACCAATCAGGCTTATATTTCCTGTTAAAAAAGGCCAGAGCCAATGTTTTATTGAAGTAAAAGAAAAATAATATTCATAATATAATTAATATTTTTAGCAACAGCAGGACAAATTGACCAAGAACAAATTGGAGACATACCAAAAAAAGTGAAATATATGGCAGATAGCTCTAATTCTTTATCTTGATTGGATGATTGGAGCTGTGTTCAGAAATATTTTACAGTAATGCACATTCTATGTCTTTTTATTATATGCTTGGTAACTATTATTAACTGATATAAATTATTACTACAGTAATATGTTAACATGTAAGTTAGGTTAGGGATTTTATGTTTGAAAGAAGATGTGAGCTGAAATTTTGCATTGGCAAGCACTAGTACTCATATATTCTTCAGAGAACAGAGTGGATGAAAATGAACAGAGAAGAAACACAATTACAAACATATTTTTATCATGTAAGTGCCACAATGACTCACCAAGCTCATTGAAGCCACTATATCCGAGTTCCTGTCTGCTAAGTCCCAAGTCTTCCATAAGATCCATACACTTAAACCCTGCTGGACACTGATAACCCTCCCCGTTTGGAGAGCAGTGTGTATCAGGAATCGCAAGGCTGTTCCATGTCACATTACTGGAAAAAGACCAGAGTGAGTTTTCAAAAAATTATTATCAAATGTTATGTCTTATCAAATCAACCACTATATTGTAACAGGCCATCTGGTGTTTTCACAGACTAGCAGTGTTATCCTGGTGCTCTTTGGCAACACATAAAGTCAGTATTTGGGCCTGACAACCATATTCACTAACAGGTGTGACTCTAATTGCCCTGTACATGAGATAGGAGTTTTAAAGGAGAATATACATACTGGAGAATAAATGTATACATTATATACACATCTGTCTTCATATATATTCATCATCAGGCTAAGCAAAAGCACTTTACCACAATGGTAACCAAGTGTAATTGAAATGGTTCTAAATACCAACATAATTAAACATTAAACACTATCAAGTTTTGCTAAACTTGCTAACTTGCTAAAAAACATAAAATAATGACATGTTTACTCTTCACATTACAGTAAGACCCATAAAAAGCATGCTAGGAGTCAAGTTTCAGTAATGTAAACAGCAAAAATAAATTTGAGTTCTTACTACATCGACCTACAAAATTGAATCTATTATATTGCATATTTTAGAGAATTACATTAAGCACACAATCTGTGTTTTCCTGTTTTTCTTTACACACACACACACACACACACACACACACACACACACACACACACACACACACACACACACACACACACACACACACACACACACACACACACACACACACACATAACACACACACACACACACACACACACACACACACACACACACACACACATAACACACACACACACACACACACACACACACACACACACACACACACCTGCTACATTCATTCTCTCAGATTTTCATGTTTAGATGTTGCTAAGCTTATAGACTGTATCCGCTCAATTGCATAACTAAACTGTATTTAGCACTCTAAATAAAACTTTTCGACCTTAATGTCCCTGAAAGATGATAAAAGATAGATATACCCATTCTAACACACAGGCACTTGCAGATAGCATTAGATTGGACCACAGGTGTTACTTCAGGAGGCACTTGATGTCTCTAATGAAAATTAATGCTTTCAAATTGGCTTTCCAGACATACTTTCAAATTGTTTATTAAAGACTCTGGAATGAGTAGGGATCATTGATTGCAGTATCACAAAGGCCAATCAGAGGCACAGCGGCGAATCAAAATAGCTTTAATTATACAGTGATAAATAATCCGCCAAAGAGATCATCCCTTTGAAGAAACTGATAACAAAACTAGTCCAAAGATATTGATAACATCATAAAATTATCCATTTTATTTACAGTTTTTTTCGATTGCTAAACGACAGTGAGCACAACTGGAGCTACATGTGTAAAACTCTAACTACAGTCTGCACAGCAGCAGTTCATGTGGATCAAACTCTAGTTCGTTTTGCATTGCTTGAACACAGTTTTCAAAACTCTACACACTTATCCCATGAGTTTAACCACAACCTGCACAACACTGTGGATTGACAGCACTTTGTTCAAATGCTAACACACTGCTGTCAAAACTGTGAACCACACATTCAAAACAGAATAGATTTCAGCCTTGTGCCTTTCAAACACTGACTGCAATTTCAGCGGAAAGGCTAAGCAGTGTCTTGTTTGTTATTTGTTCGAATTACAGTATGTACTTTTAGTTTCTACCTTTTTTTTCTCTCTCATTACTGTAATTCCGTAAATTACTACAGACTATTGAAGCAAACTGCTAATTTTCATTTACCTTAAAGAATTGTTATGTTCTAAAAATTTAAATAAATCATGTGAAAGATTGTCACTCTTTTCTTTGAAGAAAATATTACTTTGAATGAAGTCACTGAAATTGTTCAAACTGTAAAGATGAAAAGTTTGTATTTTCTGTATTGGAGTTTGATGCTAGTGTTTTTACTCTCAGTGTGTTCTGAGTGACAGTGTGTGTTATCTCAGTGAGCCATGTGTTAAGAGTTGTGTTGCTTGGAATGAGTTTTGCAGGTGATGTGAACTGTTTAGCTCAGGTGACTGTTGGTAGTGCAGACTGTAGTTAGAGTTTTGCACATATAGCTCCAGTTGTGCTCAATGTCGTTTAGCAATCGAAAAAAACTGTAAGTATTGTACACTTAAATGAATATAAAATGCTAGGAAATACAGACGGAAACAGAGATTGTATCATATTGATCACCTGTCATAACTTGATGCCTGTAATTGAGAGAAATGTGTGGGACATTTTCTAAACAAGGTGATAGTTTATGATTGGCAAGGTCACAAGGCCTGTGCTCATCCATATTTTAAGCACCCAAAAAAAAAAAAACGTTGTGACATCAAATCTAAAAATATATCCCCAATAGACACAAGTATGGCAAACTCCCTAGCACATTTATCCAATTAAATCCATGTGTAATTCAGATAGCGACTAGCCAAGGACAAATATTGTAGTTCTGCACAATGATCAACACTGAGTTTTTCCGAAATACACTTCCACTTGCATGACGCATGAAATACTGCCTGTCTACATATATTACATGGCAGACATTATTTTTTAACCTATGACTAACACCTTTTGAATAATAATATGTTGAATGTCAGTGCAGTGAGATATCTCACAATATAAGAGCTCTTTTCTATCATGCACATATAGACGGATTGAGGCCAGGCAGCTGAAAAGAGGCAAGCATGTGCATGATGCCCAGGCCACACAGGAAACGTTAATTATTGTGATTAGAGCTCAGCACACTCTTCTGTTGCTGATGGTTTAGGTTCTTTGTTTTAGTGCCGGCTCTGACACGCCACTCATCTGCAAAGGAATATTAAATAGGCCTGGGTTTTAAAAGAGAACCACCTCCACAGCTCCATACACATGCTGCATTAAGACTGCGCTCAACCCTGCTTTCGTCACGCCTTCAAGTTGGGATGCGTGTGAGTGTTCCAGCAAGATTTACTGTTCATTTTTAGACATGAATTTCTGTTGGCTTTTCAAGCGCCTCCATGTGATTAGATATGAATGAGAAATTCAGTCAAACATATCATATAATGTGTCTGTTCTTACTTGAGTGTTTATGAGGCTGTGACATCACATGATGAAAATGATGATCTGTTATTAATTCCGTTTACAGTTGCTGATGGGATTTGTATTCCAAAGAACAGATGTGTGTGGGAGGTGTACAGCAACAGACGCATACTTCTTATCTTGCTCTGATGCCAGGAAAAACTTCAGCATTATGTTGAATCATCCCCTTGATTCATCCCAGGGATAATAAACCACAAGGAGTATGATAAAACTCACCACACAAAGAGAAGTTCTTGATTTCTTGGGCTATTAGGTTAAATGATTTTATTGGATTTAAAAAGAATAGTTGAGTGAATAATGATGAAGAAACTTTCTTACTCTCTCTGAGTATCATTGGTGACACAGTGAAAATTGAAGGTGCCAAACATCTGAACCCCCAGGATTCCATACAGGAGCAGGAAAAACAGCAAAAATATGGTCACACTCCAGATCTGTTCCCCCGACCGCCTGAAAGAAATTGATTTTTAAGTGGTGGATATCTTAACAATATTAAATTCATCACATTCTTTGCACTTTCTTACTTAAGAATGTTGGTTATCCGGGTGCGCGGCAGTTCAAATCGGAAGTAGATTCGGAAGGCTCGGATCATAATGAGGGCCCTCGGTATGCGTAACATTCCCCAGGGTGACATTTGGTCCACAATCTCTGCTATTTCAAACACCTTGAGACCAGTCAGGCGAACAAGCAGATAATTGGAGTAACTTATGAAGCTCACTCCTTTTTAATTCGAAAGAAACAATTCAATTTGGAAATAACACTAAACACAATTTTCATACCTGAAGCACAAGAGAGACCCAGAGGAAGACCACCATGAAGCCATCAAACATGCACCAGCGGTCTTTAACATAGGAGTTCTCTCCCTGGAAACAGAAGCAGGTGATAAGACACAGGCTGTAAATGAAAGTCCACAGGTGAGTGGCAGCTGGTCTACCGGTCTAATGAAAGATTGTGGCAGCTGTTAACAACAGAGCCAGACAAATTCTGCAATATGAGCACTTCAGAGTATTAATCCTGCCAGACATTGCCTAACAAGTATCTAGAAAAAGTAAACATGGCATAACAAAATATAGGTAAGGAGAACAATCAAACTATGTCTCTAATTAATGGTATAGTAAATATTCAGGTAGAAGCATAACATGCCCATAAAAAATAACTATATAGAAAGTTAACTGTATATTTTCGTTCATGAAACTGGTTTCTTTTAAGCATTTATTTTTAAGCGTTAACTAGTTTATTTTAAATAGTCTTCGTGAGACTGAAAATTTCTGGTTGAAGAAATAACAGTAAAGACAGACATAAATAAATAAATGCATACATACATGCATACAGTACATAAATGTTAATTAATACTGTTAATTTATATTCACAAATATTAAGCAGAAAAAACTGTTTTCAAAATTGGTATTAATATGAAATGTATCTTAAAAAGAAAGTTATCTTGTTAGAATGATTTTTGAAGGATCGTGTGACTGATGACTGGAGAAATAGCTGCTAAAAATTCAGCTTTGCCCATCACAGGAATAAATTACATTTTAAAATATATAAAAATATAAAAGAATGTATTTTCACAGTATTAGGTTTACTGTATATTTGATCAAATAAATGCAGCAGAGGTGAGCATTAAAAACTTCTTTAGAAAACATTTTAAAAATCTTACTGACCCCAGTAGCATATAATATATATTTTTTGAAAGTACATATATTCCATATAGTCTTTCAATAAATATGAGGCCAGAAAGGGTTTATTTCAAATAGAGTGCAGCACGTCACACAGCATGTGACACCACAGGGTTTATCATGTCAACTACCTATTCACACATGCAGCTGGTGCACAGGAAATGACATCAGAGGTGTGACATGCTCAGGTTTGTTTGTTTGAGTGCAGACTGCCTTCACGCTCCAGTGGCTTTTCTTTGATTGAGGAGACAGATACTTCAGTGGATAAAACACTTGTTCTCCCAAGACATCTGCCCAGAAATCCCCTGGGATTTCAGAGCCTCTGATCAGCTCCAGTGCTCAGATCTCACACTGTATTAGTAGGCCACAAACAGGATTTATTTAATGGATGGCTTAAAATTTGTGTGAAGGTCTGACTGACTTTATTAATGGCAACTAGGAGAGACTTAATTTGAAATAGTTAATGATTAATAATGAGTTACTTAAAAAGGCCTAATTCACAACAGATAATGATTTATTTACAATAAATCAATGATTAGACTACTGCATTAGTAACTGTTCATAATGCTGTGTCCGAGTGCAGAATATACCTAATGACCAAAAATATGCCTGCTAACAGTGATAAAGAAAAACACTGTCTGATTTTCACAGATCATAATCACTTCGAAGATTGAAATACAAAACAAGTATACTGGCCTAATTAACTGAGTTGAGGTCACTGTATAATAATGATGTGAGTTCCTCAATAAAATTAAAATGCATGTGTTAACTTAGCATATAATTGCTGCAAGGTTAATCACCCTGTCCTCATACGATCTCGGGCAAAAAAAAAACCCAAATTAATTCCTCTATCTTCTACATAAACCTTCCTGCTTTCCATGCCAGAGGAAAGATAAAGAAAATCATGTACGCATCTTGTGGCTGGTTCAGAAGGCAAATGACTCACTATTCAATATCTCTCTATGGGGTTGTTATTCCTGATTCACCAATTAAACTGACCACACGTTATTCAGCCACCTGCCTATTTTATTCACTTCCAAAGGACATTTTCCCCTTCATTCTATTTCCGCTATAAATCATGACAATGGTGATTGAGTGTGTTACCTTGATAATGCCCCTGATATGCATTTTGGCGATCATCTCTGCAGTGTAGAGGAACATCAGTAGTGTGTCCAGGGTGAAGGTGACATACTGCAGGGGCGGGTAGTGCTCAAAGGTCTTAGGTGTATTCATACAGACCGAAATGACACTGATTATAGCGCAAGCCCGCAGGAGAGAATGAACCCACTGAAGACAAAGAACAAAATCTGTTTTACAGTGTGGCACATACTCAGGGTTTCAGTTTTCTGTCCTGACTGGGGCTGTGTATATCCACTATACACTAAGCAAAAGGTATTAGTTTAAAGAAATAGTTTACCCTGAAAAGGAAAATTCACTATTCACCATCCAAAATGACAAAAAAAAAAAGTCTTAAAAAAAGATTTGTGCACTATAATTTGTTAAGTTGATACGTTTTCTTATGTCAAACAATAATTCACTGAAAATATTGGTCCCTATTGTACAGAAGAGGATTTTCAATGAATAGCAAGTTAAATTTCAAGCTGCTCCACACAAAAAGTGATTGAATGGTTATAAAAGACTTGGAATATAGCAAACAGGATCTGAAAAAAGAGCAGCATGAACATTATTCTGAATTTCCTTTTGTGTTCAGCCACTTACAGCTATCAAGGCTGTACAAAAAAGCATGTTATGCTGCTTGATATTGAAAACTGGTATTTGTAACACTTTGGTTTGTGGTGCAAAAAGGTTTACCCTTCACTGAACTTTCTTTTTCTTCTAGGTATCTATCTGTAGCAGCTAATGAATCGGAAATCTTACACATTCACAGGATATTGCGTATGACGTTGCACCTAGTTGGGAAAAAGTTTCCCAAGCTTATCAGGTGTCTCTTTTTGGGGGTATGTGGGTCAAAAATTATTTATCAGATATCAGAGATTTGTTCACATACTGGTTTGTTGATCCAAAGAATGTCAGCACTGTCTGTCAGAGTTTCATCTGGCCCAAAGTCAGTCATGGGCTGGGCCTCGACCCGCGAGCTCTGCTTCCTCTTCAGCATGCTTGGGCTCGCTGTGCTATAGAGAGAGTGGATCTGAAAGACAAAAGCACATCGACCACAAATGCTAACTCAAACGACACATCAGGCAAAGCTCAAATTCTGTTTGTAGCCATGAGATTTATTCTGTATTGGATGCTAACTCAAGTGTATACGTGTTCTAAGCAATTTAATTACAAAATGAAATATTAGAAAATGAAAATCAATTTAGTTTAGCAAAATTTAGAAACTGTTTTTGCAATTTAGCAACAGGCTAAATGCTTATTACTATAATTATGTAGTATAAAAAGCACAGGGAGGAAGTGTCATATCAAAAGTCATAAGCAAGTAACTACAGTGGCATGCAAACAGATTTGAGCAATGTATTCATTGTGGCTGTTCATTAGGACATGAGGACACAGCTCAGTATGGGACCAGACAGTATGTATCGTGGTGTTGCACAGTCACCGTTAAACACAATCAAGCACATGATGTACATAAAACACAGACTGTTGACTTTACACAGAAATGCTGACTTACCTTCTGCAAAGATCACACTGGATCTTTAGCATAACACAAACGACAGGCGACCGATAATGAGACTGCATAATATTGTCACTAGAGCTATTCTTACCGAGGACAATAATAAAACATGGATATCACACACTCACTGAAACAAAGCGCACATACCAACGGGAAAAGTAAAGCTGAAATTGCTCCAGCACTGCACATAACATGCGATCAGGCATACCCTGTAAATAACACACAACAGTTAGTCAACATGGCATATGGTGTACCAAATGGGTACAATTATATAGACAAATAATGTCCACCACATCAGACAAGGAATATATGCAACACTGAGTGGCGGAGTCATGAACGGATGGGATTGTGGGACCAGGTTACTCACGGTCAGGCTCCTCATTGGTGCATTCATCACCGGCATAGAGAGGAACTGAATTCAGTACGAAAGACAGCTGATCGGAGTTGAGGCCTGTCCTGCAAAAACATCATTAGCCTTTTATTCTTATATAAAGGAGTTCAGTCAATGAATGCTGCATCACATAACAGCTGAAAGCTTGACCTTTACATGTGATATCAACACAAAAGCAACAAATCAACTCCAAGCAACTGTCGTGCCAGTAAGGTCAGGCAGGTTTTGTGCGTAAAAAATCATATAGGCTAACATGATGAAGTCAGATGTAACACAAAATACATGGTCAAGGTCGTTCGAATGTCAATTTGGATCAATAGCAAGATCCCCAAAAAGTGTGCGTTTGATAAAAATGTGTCTACAAAGGAAAGTTGAATCTTAAAAGTTCTTACATTTATGTCAAGAACATAGTGGTCTGCTAAGAACAGCTTCCACGTAGTCACAGGCAATTTGTGAAGTAATTGCTACAGTTAGCATATGTTGATAGATAGAGGTTTGAAGACAAGTGAAAACTAAATTATAGGGTGTAAGTGCAGTAATGTAGGAGTAAGTTGCAGAGAACTACAATTACTCTCACTTCTTCAGAAAGGACTTTTTGCCTAAAGGCAGGATGCAATCACTAAACACTTTAATGGTGACTGGTGCCGTTTTTTTAGGCTGGCTTGTTACATAAATGTTACATAAAGAGTGTTTTAGATCAGATCGTATAGGCAATTGGAAAGGATAATTATTCCCTCAAAGTCTTTTTTTTGTTTTTAAAATTTTCTACAGAATATAGTCAGATGTGCAACTATAGCTATATTGCTCTAGATTAATTATCCAATTCCCACTTCATTGTACAATGCTTGATCCAAGTTATGTATAGGAATGAAGCAACTCCAAATTAATGAATAATATTAACACATTTTTCACCATTAAAATTATGCAAAACAGCTATCACCATTAAAATTACAATCATGGCCAGAATTGTTGGCAAGCTTGATAAATATGATCAAAGATGGCTGAAAAATAAATCTGCATTGTTTATCCTTTTGATCTTTCATTCAAAAACCTAGCCTTTTATTTGAAAGTGTGGGGGGGGGGGGGGGATTGGGGTCCCATTATGAAATAAATATTTTTCTACAAAACACGTTGGCCACAATTATTGGCACCCCTATAATTTTTTATGAGCAAAATATCTCTGAAGGATATTCCCATTCATATTTAATTTTTTTAGCACACCAGGGTGACTAGGAACATGAATTGTCTAGCCATGACTTCTTGTTTCACAGGAGCATAAATGGGGGGGGGGGGGGGGGGGGGGGGTGCAAATTCCCTTATTTATCCATCACAATGAGTAAAACCAAAGAATATAGTTCTGATTCGCAGCAAAAGATTGTTGAGCTTTTCTGTAAGAAAATTGCTAAAACATTGAAAATTCTCGTTTCCAACATCAGGGCAATAATTAAGAAGTTTCAATCAACTAAAGATGTTACAAATCTGCCTGAAAGAGGACGTGTCTTAATGCACGGCAAAGGAGGGTTTCAAGAAAAATCCTCCTTGCTCATCCAAAAATAAACTCCAGCATATTCAGTTGTCAGACCAACTGGAACTACAAAAGGGACTGGATTCTAAGCTCAAAAAAGAGCTTTGGTGCAAACAGGGATAAAAAGTACCCCAAGCCCAAGGTTGAATATACTGCTGGATCTTTAAAGTTGTGGGCCTATTTTTTTGCTGGAGGTCCTGGACATCTTGTTCAGATACATGGTTGTCATGATCCTGGTTCTCTTCTCATGTTTTATTGGTCTCTGTCTCCCTCTTCTGGTCATTCTCTGTTTCTGTTCCCTCTTGTTCGCTCTCACTCTTCCTTTACCTCTTATCTCCCCCAGCTGAATCTCATACTCTCATTATCGCACCTGTTCTCTATCCTCTATCATTAGCTACTCTCTATTTCTAGTCTCTCGTGTTTCCCTCTAGTTTGTCGGATTATTGTTGACCGTCACGTTCGTTACTGCTGTTGAACTGTTGTTATCTGTTTTGGCCCGTCTAGTCCAGTTGTCTGTTATCCACCTGCAACTTTACCAGATCAGTGGTTACCTGTGTTGAGTCCTGAAGAGGTGTGAGGGATCTGCGCTTCTCCAGCTCAACTCTGCTCACCCTTCACCAGTCCACGAGACCTGCTGCGTGCGCTCCTCTGTTCCTTCAAGAATATTTTGAGACTATTTCTGTTGATCGGCCGTTGCGGCTCTGCCTTGTTTCCATTAAAGACTATTAACCTGCTTTTCGTCTCCTGAAGTTTCCACACGCTGCAGTCTTCGTGACACATGGTATCATGGATTCTATCAAATACTATGGATGTGCAGGACTAGTCGACTAAACGGTACAGCTGCTACTAGTCGACACTAAAAAAAATAGTCGATTACACAGACAATCCATTATACACAATATTGTATCGTTCAAATTACTGTCGTTTTAATGTTACTGTGAAGAACACGGTGCGAGCCGTGGAAGTGAGGCCGGTTGTGCGACGTGCGAGTGTTAATGAACTTCACTGCGCGCTGCACCAGTCTGGAGTCCCAGGGGCTCCGAAGGATAAGAGGAGGAGTGACGACAGTGGAAGATGAGAGAAGACCAGGCCTGGGACATTTACGTTGCATTTTGTCTATGTATGGGCAGATGGCTATGAAGGACCTAGTGTTCGGGACTGAAATATTACAAATGTGACGATACCATCATCTCCCTCTAGCATTTTGAGTTCGGTGTTAAAGGAATTTCTTAAACACCTCTGATTGATCTGATTGAAACACAACCTGTTGATCTGTGGTCACAAGATCAACATATTTGATCGGCCATTTCTGTTCACACGTTCAACATGTCTGTGATTGATTGGCTACAATGATCAACGCTTCAAAAACATGTTGTCTTCACCGAGCACTTACACAGATACAAACGGGAGCGTTTGAAAGCCAATTAATAACAGACATATGTTGAGCGCGTGGACGCAATCGCCATTCAGAGATGTTTAAGAATCTGTTCAACAGCGCTCAAAATGCTAGAGGGAAATCCTGGTATTGTCACATTTTTTTAAATTTCAGTAACAACTTGGTACCGAAGGCGGTACCTGCCGCGCACTTTCGTTTTATTTATTTAAATACTTCGGTTTACCGTCCACCGGTTCCCCCTTCTTCCCTGTGCCTTGAACTTTGCATTTTAAATAGCACATTAAATAGCACACTGAAGAGAAGACGCACCAACATGGACCTGGGAATCTAAATGAGAGCTTCTGTATGGAGGAATAGTTTCTGATCTCTTGTCAGGTGTTCTCCGAACTCATCAGGCATTATAGGAGAAGACTCCGAGCGGTTATCTTGGCAAAATAAGTTTACAAAATGTACTTTATAAAAGGGTGCCAATAATTGTGGCTAACGTGTATTGGAGGAAAAACATATATTTCATAAAGAAATTTTCACCCCACTTTAAATTATTTTACTTCAGTGAAAGGTTAAATATTTAGTTAGATATGAAGGATATAGATATTTTTCAATGAAAGATCAAAAGGATAAACAATGCAGATTTATTTTTACAGCCATCTTTGATCATATTTATTTACCAAGGGTGCCAATAATTCTGGCCATGACTATATGCAAAAACGTCTCAGGTTACGTATGTAACCCTGGTTCCCTGATAGGGAACGAGACGCTGCGTTTGAGACGCGGTGGGAACGCTCTGCGTGATTACGTCGTGAAGCACGTGTAAAATCAGTCCAATGGAAGCCCGCTACGACATAGGTGACGTCATAGACCAGGAAACTATAAAGCAACCCTGAAATCAGACCGCAATAGCTTCTGAAAAACCTGAAGCAAGTCGATCAGGGCATGCAGGAAGTATGGCAGGCAAACGCAGCGTCTCGTTCCCTATCAGGGAACCAGGGTTACATACGTAACCTGAGACGTTCCCTTTCAAGGGAACTCGAGCTGCGTTTGAGACGCGGTGGGAACCCTATACCCACAACGCCATAGTGACAAATGCCCGTTCTGTGTGAGGTCCTGCGCACACTAAGAAGCAAGCAACCTCGCCCCAGGAGTGGAGAGGTCAAGGTCATAAAACCTGACAAATGTATGCGGAGAGGACCATCCTGCCGCATTACACACGTCAAGAAGGGGGGGGTGGGTGCAAATTCCCTTATTTATCCATCACAATGAGTAAAACCAAAGAATAAAGTTCTGATTCGCAGCAAAAGATTGTTGAGCTTTTCTGTAAGAAAATAGCTAAAACATTGAAAATTCTCGTTTCCAACATCAGGGCAATAATTAAGAAGTTTCAATCAACTAAAGATGTTACAAATCTGCCTGAAAGAGGACGTGTCTTAATGCACGGCAAAGGAGGGTTTCAAGAAAAATCCTCCTTGCTCATCCAAAAATAAACTCCAGCATATTCAGTTGTCAGACCAACTGGAACTACAAAAGGGACTGGATTCTAAGCTCAAAAAAGAGCTTTGGTGCAAACAGGGATAAAAAGTACCCCAAGCCCAAGGTTGAATATACTGCTGGATCTTTAAAGTTGTGGGCCTATTTTTTTGCTGGAGGTCCTGGACATCTTGTTCAGATACATGGTTGTCATGATCCTGGTTCTCTTCTCATGTTTTATTGGTCTCTGTCTCCCTCTTCTGGTCATTCTCTGTTTCTGTTCCCTCTTGTTCGCTCTCACTCTTCATTTACCTCTTATCTCCCCCAGCTGAATCTCATACTCTCATTATCGCACCTGTTCTCTATCCTCTATCATTAGCTACTCTCTATTTCTAGTCTCTCGTGTTTCCCTCTAGTTTGTCGGATTATTGTTGACCGTCACGTTCGTTACTGCTGTTGAACTGTTGTTATCTGTTTTGGCCCGTCTAGTCCAGTTGTCTGTTATCCACCTGCAACTTTACCAGATCAGTGGTTACCTGTGTTGAGTCCTGAAGAGGTGTGAGGGATCTGCGCTTCTCCAGCTCAACTCTGCTCACCCTTCACCAGTCCACGAGACCTGCTGCGTGCGCTCCTCTGTTCCTTCAAGAATATTTTGAGACTATTTCTGTTGATCGGCCGTTGCGGCTCTGCCTTGTTTCCATTAAAGACTATTAACCTGCTTTTCGTCTCCTGAAGTTTCCACACGCTACAGTCTTCGTGACACATGGTATCATGGATTCTATCAAATACTATGGATGTGCAGGACTAGTCGACTAAACGGTACAGCTGCTACTAGTCGACACTAAAAACAATAGTCGATTACACAGACAATCCATTATACACAATATTGTATCGTTCAAATTACTGTCGTTTTAATGTTACTGTGAAGAACACGGTGCGAGCCGTGGAAGTGAGGCCGGTTGTGCGACGTGCGAGTGTTAATGAACTTCACTGCGCGCTGCACCAGTCTGGAGTCCCAGGGGCTCCGAAGGATAAGAGGAGGAGTGACGACAGTGGAAGATGAGAGAAGACCAGGCCTGGGACATTTACGTTGCATTTTGTCTATGTATGGGCAGATGGCTATGAAGGACCTAGTGTTCGGGACTGAAATATTACAAATGTGACGATACCATCATCTCCCTCTAGCATTTTGAGTTCGGTGTTAAAGGAATTTCTTAAACACCTCTGATTGATCTGATTGAAACACAACCTGTTGATCTGTGGTCACAAGATCAACATATCTGATCGGCCATTTCTGTTCACACGTTCAACATATATGTCTGTGATTGATTGGCTACAATGATCAACGCTTCAAAAACATGTTGTCTTCACCGAGCACTTACACAGATACAAACGGGAGCGTTTGAAAGCCAATTAATAACAGACATATGTTGAGCGCGTGGACGCAATCGCCATTCAGAGATGTTTAAGAATCTGTTCAACAGCGCTCAAAATGCTAGAGGGAAATCCTGGTATTGTCACATTTTTTTAAATTTCAGTAACAACTTGGTACCGAAGGCGGTACCTACCGCGCACTTTCGTTTTATTTATTTAAATACTTCGGTTTACCGTCCACCGGTTCCCCCTTCTTCCCTGTGCCTTGAACTTTGCATTTTAAATAGCACATTAAATAGCACACTGAAGAGAAGACGCACCAACATGGACCTGGGAATCTAAATGAGAGCTTCTGTATGGAGGAATAGTTTCTGATCTCTTGTCAGGTGTTCTCCGAACTCATCAGGCATTATAGGAGAAGACTCCGAGCGGTTATCTTGGCAAAATAAGGTTACAAAATGTACTTTATAAAAGGGTGCCAATAATTGTGGCTAACGTGTATTGGAGGAAAAACATATATTTCATAAAGAAATTTTCATCCCACTTTAAATTATTTTACTTCAGTGAAAGGTTAAATATTTAGTTAGATATGAAGGATATAGATATTTTTCAATGAAAGATCAAAAGGATAAACAATGCAGATTTATTTTTACAGCCATCTTTGATCATATTTATTTACCAAGGGTGCCAATAATTCTGGCCATGACTATATGCAAAAACGTCTCAAGTTACGTATGTAACCCTGGTTCCCTGATAGGGAACGAGACGCTGCGTTTGAGACGCGGTGGGAACGCTCTGCGTGATTACGTCGTGAAGCACGTGTAAAATCAGTCCAATGGAAGCCCGCTACGACATAGGTGACGTCATAGACCAGGAAACTATAAAGCAACCCTGAAATCAGACCGCGATAGCTTCTGAAAAACCTGAAGCAAGTCGATCAGGGCATGCAGGAAGTATGGCAGGCAAACGCAGCGTCTCGTTCCCTATCAGGGAACCAGGGTTACATACGTAACCTGAGACGTTCCCTTTCAAGGGAACTCGAGCTGCGTTTGAGACGCGGTGGGAACCCTATACCCACAACGCCATAGTGACAAATGCCCGTTCTGTGTGAGGTCCTGCGCACACTAAGAAGCAAGCAACCTCGCCCCAGGAGTGGAGAGGTCAAGGTCATAAAACCTGACAAATGTATGCGGAGAGGACCATCCTGCCGCATTACACACGTCAAGAAGGGAAACTCCCGAAATTAAGGCCATAGAGGCCGCCATACTCCGAGTAGAATGGGCCCGCACAGCCATAGGTGAAGGCTGTCCGGCCGCTTCATAAGCCAATGAAATAGCCTCGACTATCCATTTACTCATAACCTGCTTAGATGCAGGGCATCCTCTCTTGAGTGACCCAAAACAAACAAATAGTTGCTCAGATTTACACCACAGGGCAGCTCTGTGAACGTAGGCATCTAAAGCCCGGACTGGACATAACAGGTTAAGCTGTTCCTGGTCAGGGGTATTAAAGGGTGGAGGATAGAAGGCCTGCAGCACTATTGGGCCCCCAACATTCAGTGGGACCTTAGGAATATAACCCGGCCTGGGGTAGAGAAATGCCTTCACCATACCAGGTGCAATTCCAGACATGAAGGAGCAACCGACAAAGCATGTAAATCACCAATTCTCTTGATAGATGAGATAGCAAGGAGAAATAAAGTCTTTAGAGTGAGGAACTTTTCAGAAACCTCCTCGATGGGCTCGAAGGGAGCTAAAGCCAGACCCTCGAGTACAATGGCCAAGTCCCAAGCCGGTGCTCTAGCGTGCAGTGCAGGTCTCAACCTCAATGTACCACGGAGAAAGCGAGTAATTAGAGGGTTTCTCCCAATAGAAGTACCCCCCAGAGGGGTGTGGTAGGCAGATATAGCCGCCACGTAAACCTTTAGGGTGGAAGGAGATAACCTGGCCGAGAAACGGTCTTGCAGAAAATCAAGAACTGAACCAACAGGGCAGTTAACAGGATCTAACTGACGTTCAACACACCATGTGGTGAAAAGTTTCCATTTTAGCGCATACAGCCTTCTCGCGGAAGGAGCTCTGGATTGAAGAATGGTCCCCTCAGAGGCCAGGCCCACAGTTTCCACAACTCCGGCCGAGGGTGAAATAACGTGCCCCCGGCCTGAGACAGGAGGTCCACCCTGATTGGGATGTCCAAGGGGGAGCCGTCCAGAAGAGACTCCAAGTCCGAGAACCAAACTCGGGTCGGCCAATAAGGGGCTACTAGAAGCAGACGAACCCTCTCCAGAACCCCCGGAAGCAAAGATATCGGGGGAAGGGCGTACAGGTGCAGCCTCGGCCACACCTGCACCATAGCATCCAGATCGAGAGGAGCTGGGTGCGTTAGAGAGAACCACATGGGACAATGGGTTGAATCTGATGATGCGAAAAGGTCTACCTGAGCACGACCGAACTTTTCCCACAGGAACTCCACCACTTCTGGGTAAAGTCTCCACTCCCCGGGCCTCAGCCCCTGTCTCGACAGAATATCTGCTCCCACATTCTGACGCCCCGGAATATATACCGCCTTGAGCGACAGTAACTTCCCCTGGGCCCATAGGAGGATCTGATGGGCCAATTTGCAAAGGTGACGTGACCTCAGACCCCCCTGATGGTTGATATAGCAGACCACCGAAGTGTTGTCTGTGCGGACCAACACGTGATGGCCTCTCAGGTCTGGCAGGAAATATTTGAGTGCTAGAAATACCGCCATCAACTCTAAACGATTTATGTGCCAGGAACATTGATGGTCCTGCCACAGACCTTGCGCCGAGCGGCCACTCATGACCGCCCCCCATCCCGTGAGGGAAGCATCCGTCGAAAGCGTGACGCGTCGAAAAGGAGCCCCCAACACTGGGCCCTGGGCGAGGAACCAAGGTTTCTTCCACAAGGCCAAGGCACGAAGGCATAGCCGCGTGACCTTTATCTTGCAGAACGGATTTCCCCTCGGAGAAAACCCCTTGGTCCTGAGCCACCACTGCAGGGGTCTCATGTACTGAAGGCCAAAAGTAATTACTTTGGACGCAGCTGCCATGAGACCCAACAGTCTCTGAAACTGTTTCACAGTGAGTGACTGGCCTAGTTTCACATTCTTTGCGGCTGTGAGAATCGCAGAAATACGAGCAGGAGACAGGCGTGCCTGCATTGTGGTCGAATCCCAAATTACACCTAGAAAAGTGGTCCTCTGAGCAGGGAGGAGCACACTCTTTTTGGTGTTTAGCCGCAACCCCAAACTCTTTATGTGGGACAGAACAGCATCTCGATGCTGAACTGCCACCTGCTCTGACTGAGCTAAAATCAACCAATCGTCGATGTAATTTAATACGCGGATGCCCTGGAGTCTCAACGGAGCCAGAGCTGCATCCACGCATTTTGTAAAAGTGCGGGGAGATAAACCTAGGACAAATGGAAGAACCCGATATTGGTATGCTTCGCCCCCGAAAGCGAACCTCAGGAACCTCCTGTGATGAGGATGGATAGATACATGGAAGTACGCGTCCTTCAAGTCTATTGTGACAAACCAGTCCTCGGACTGAATCTGTGAAACAATCTGTTTGAGTGTAAGCATTCTGAACTTGAGTTTCTGAACCCTGCTGTTTAACTGGCGCAGGTCTAGAATAGGACGCAGCCCTCCATCCTTCTTTGGAACAATGAAGTAACGGCTGTAAAACCCTGACTCTCTGCTGGGAGGAGAAACCCTTTCTATAGCTCCCTTTCGAAGAAGTGTCAGTACTTCTTGCTCCATTACCAGAGCCTGCTGTGAGTCCACCACCGTGGGGAGGACTCCTTGAAATCTGGGCGGACGAGAACCGAGCTGAATTCTGTAACCCTTTTCTATTATGTGCAGGACCCATAGAGAAATATTTGGCAGAAGTTTCCACGCTGCCAGAAATTCCGATAAGGGAACCAGTCTCTCGAGACTGGTCTCTGGATTTGATTGAACAACCATTTCGGTGCCCTGAAGCGGCGAACCGGCAGGGAACAACCGAACTGACCATTCTACAACCCTCCTCAGAGGATTGCACGGGGACGCTGACACCTCGGCGCCCTGAAGCGGCGAACCGGCAGGGAACAACCGAACTGGCAGCGCTGCGACCCTCCTCAGAGAGTCGCACCCCAGAGGGCGCCGTTAGGAGAAACGATTTCTCAAAACCGTCCCTCTTTTTTTTTTTTTTTTTTCATTCGACAGGACTTCTTGTCTAAGCTTTATTAGAGATGACGACAGTCCTCAGATCTTGCCTACCTCTAACTAGCTTAGTTCCTACGACCCTCCTCGGAGGATCCTAGGAAAAAGCAGGCACCTCGGCACCCTGAGACGGCGAACCGGCAGGGAGACCGAACTGACTGCTCTACGACCCTCCTCGAAGGATCGTATGGGGACGCTGACACCTCGGTGCCCTGAACGGCGAACCGGCAGGGAACAACCGAACTGGCAGCGCTGCGACCCTCCTCAGAGAGTCGCACCCCAGAGGGCGCCGAGGAGAAACGATTTCTCAAAACCGTCCCTACCCCGGAGGGGACCACCCTTAGAAGCCTGATAGCCTCGGCATCAGGTCTTCTTCTTTGTACTCTATGCCAGTTTCAGGAACATAGATTGGTGAGGAAGAAACCTCTGGAACGCCGCTGAAAGGTTTAGTTTTCTTGAAAGCGGAGCGTCCAGAAGAACAGACATTTTTATCTTTCTTTTTCTTTATTTTTATATCACGAAAACGTATACATATAAACATATATATATATATATATATATATATATATATATATTCTCGAATAGAGTCAATGCTGACATCCTCACATTCATCTATGTCCTTAAATACTTTACCCACCAGTACTGCCTAATAAAATTTTATTTATTATTAAAGATGGCTGGTGGGTAACGTCGGGGTTAAAAATGATGACGCCGACTCGGGAGCGAGAAAGCTCGCAAGCGTCTCTATAATCCAAGGCACTGTCATACCATGATACTTAATACCCATAACATTACTCTAGTTAGACGTTTGGGTATTAACATAAAGAAATATAGAAACATATAGAATATAGAAACCGGTTTATTCCACGATCTCGACACCTCAGTGTGGAGATAGGGAAAAACCAGTAGTCCCCGACGAGGAGGCTGAGATACAGAGTTTTCCTGTTTTTTGGATATATTTCATCTAATAAACTCTTTTTATTTTCACTCTCATAATGTTCAGCTGTCCAGTAAATATTTAACTAGCAACAGCATTAGAAAAGCCTCCTTTTAAAAGCTCCTCTTTATTCAACAGAGTTATGAGCTGCCTATTTATTGAAAAATCAAACATCTGCCTTTTACTTAATATTTTTATTTGTTTTGTTCACTTTTTCTTAACAAAACACTAACGATACCAATTCCTCAGAACTGGAAATCGCATCACACTGGATCTGCAGGTGAAAGCTGAGATAGGGCGGAGCCCGTCCCAACCCACGCTGTCAGATCCGATTTCGAAACCCAAAATGCGAGTCGCCGCCGTGTCTAGGCAACAGCGGGACCCGTGCGGGGAGCGCAAACCGTTCCGTCCTCCTCAAAGAACGATCGGCGAGAGCGGAGCGTCTTCATAGATAGACTCATACAATGCTCACAATCAGCCCCCTCGAGGACTGACTGAGCATGCTCCACTCCCAAACAAGCAACACAAAGCTGATGTGTGTGTCCCCACCCGTATATAACGAGGGCAGGGAACAACACACCGTCTATAATCTTGCTTGCTCGCCATAATAATGATAGATATATTGGGCTTGACAGACAACAATAAATAGACAAGGACAGATATACAGAGAGCGCTTGCTGAAGGTGCAGAAGCTATCGCGGTCTGATTTCAGGGTTGCTTTATAGTTTCCTGGTCTATGACGTCACCTATGTCGTAGCGGGCTTCCATTGGACTGATTTTACACGTGCTTCACGACGTAATCACGCAGAGCGTTCCCACCGCGTCTCAAACGCAGCGTCTCGTTCCCTTGAAAGGGAACAGCAATATACATCAAATGTATCCATTTTATTAATGTGTACAGCACTAGGCCTAATAACCAAAATAATCATATTAATCTGTAACTGACTGTATTTGAAGCTAATATGATTTTTTTTCATGGAGAGAAGGAAAAAATATATAAAATAAGCTCTTAAAACAAACACTGATCATGAAAGGCACACTCCCAACAAACTCTGCAAAAGCAATTACATTAAACAATACTGTGACCGTTCGTTCAGAATACAATCAAATGTGGATCATTTTTTTTAATGAATTCTAGCAAAGCATCTGTTATGTTGAAATATCTTATTGTTTAAAGTTACTTTTGTAATTTCAAAAAAATTCCCATGGGGCAAATATTGTTTATGACACTGGTGCTACATAATTCCTGGTGGGGACTCCCTAAAACTAAATCAATAAAGTATTTATCTTTCTCTATCTGTCTCTCTCCATGTTTAGCCTCTCAGGCCTTTGTTTTTAGAAACAATGCAAAACCTCCATTTTCACAGGCCAGTGCCAAAAGCCACCTATCTTCAAAGATTTATCACATGTAAAAACAAAACATGCAAATCAAACTGACTCGAGATCATGTCAGTACCGTATTCATGGCAGCACTATCATTGATTTTTAACTTGAATGAAAGTGAAGCTGTGATGGATGGGCATACATCTCTTCAGTGAGTTGTTCTGTTATTTAATGTGTTTTCGGATTGTTCTGCTTACAAAACACTGCAAAATATCTTTCCAAGAAATTTCAGTAGACAAAAAACTTCAGACAACATGAGCTGTGGAAATTTGTGTTTGATCTAGGAGCTTTAAGCAGCCTTATTAATAAGCGTACAACATTGAAAACACTGTAACGTTAAGTCTATCCCTCACAGCCTCGCGTTCATACCTGTCATGGCCCTGCTCTCAATGAGGTCTATAGTATACTTGTGGCACACCGGAACACAGTGACATCAACTATTATGCAGGGAGATTCCTCCTGCTGCCACACGGTTACCACGGCAACAGATGAGAGCAGGGCTGCTGCTGCTGCTATTGCTCTAGCTAAATAACCTCTTAAGCAAAATCACACGAATTACACAAAATATAAAGGCATGTCGATTAGAACATTGCTTGAATTATTGTCTAAACTTGTCATATGCGTATCTAAAAAAGGTTTTTAATCTTTGACAGTGCTGTTTTTTTTTTTAACAAAGGCCTTTTGGCTGCGCAGTCGGTCCACACACTTCCTGGTAGACATGCAAACAAACCGAATAAAACAAAATACATCTCTTATGCGACACTGCAATCGAACTCACACGCGGAAACGTAAGAAAAACGCTCTTTGACTTACTGGTTATTGAAGTTTGGCCGTTAACGCGATGTATAGTCCATGTCTCCTTGTACTGAGATCGAGCTTCACAGTCACAGCAGCAGCGCGACAGATGCGCATCAGACGCGCGTGACCCACTACAGCACAGCTCGCAGGATGAGAACCCGCAGGCCTTGACATGTATAATGTCAGTATTGATATAAAGAAGTTTGGCTTTTTTATATGTTGAATGCAGATGAAATGCTGGTGAATTACAAAAAAAGAAAGAATTTGAAATCGATTTTTTTTGTCACTGTTAAACGTTATTGAATATACAGTAGTTTTGGATACTAAATAACAGGAAGAACAAATATTGAATAAATTCAATACAACAACCTGTCCTAAAATTATCATCGGAAATAATAAATAATAATACTTATGTAGCTAACACCGGGGCTAATTGTCACAAAGGCTATGAATGGAAAGTGTTTGAGTGAAAAGACTAACTATGCTTTTTTGCTATTAAAACAACAAACAAAATCAATAATGATGATAATAGCAAAACAACAAATAATATTACAAATAGGCCTAATATTAATTCTCATTTATCATCATTTTAAATTACAGAAGTCAGGGGTTGAACTCACTGTCGCAAAAATGGAAAAATGGTATGCAGTTCAGAGGGGCGTCGGATGGGAGGGGCATTGTGCCCCATTCTTTGAAAACCTCCTTTCAAAAAATAAAAATTATTTGTTTAAAAAAATCTTTATTTAAAATGATAAAAGTAAACGTTTTTATTTTAACTTTTGTTCAACATTTTAAATGTTTTTTTTTTTCAATATCAACCGCTCACCCTATTCTTTAATCTGTCTCCATGACCAAAAATGGATAGATTTGGGAATTGGAAGCGTTCTGGGGCGCAGAGCAGAAGAAAAGGGGGAAATGATATAGCTAAACCTATTATTTTAATCACAGTAACTAAGTCTTGACAATACAAGTCTAACGCTTGTCTGCTTGTCCAGGTTTTTTTGAAGGGGCAAGTGAAAGAGACTGCACGTATACAGCTTACAAATTAAGTGATAAAAATAACTAGGGAAGCATCGAAACGAGAGAATGAATCTGATTTTATTAGCTACATTCAGTGTAAACAGCGATTGATAATGGATAGTCTATGTTTTAGGTATAGGTGGCGCTGTTGAGGCTATATACAGTATATAATGTATATAATAAATTATTTAAATTGATGTCTTATTATAACTGAATTTATTGATAAAATTTAAGAATTTGACATGAAAGATGATACACATTTAATAAGTTTTAAAAAATCAGCCTTTATAAAAGGTAAATATCGCCCTGGGGCAATTATCACAAATATGCAGATTTAAGAATGAAAAGCTGAGAAATAGGAAGTGGCCAATTCGTGCATTAGGTCTTAAAGTGACAGCAACATGTTAATCAAACAACTAAAAAATCACTCATTGCTTTAATGCATCTGTAATTAGTGGGGGGCGCCAATGATCTTGAATGCCCCTCAGCAACGTTGCGCCCCTGCTTGAACTGATATTTGACTGAAGGTTATTGTTCATTAATGTGATGGACAGATTGTGACGTTTCATCTTGGCACGTTGTCACGTGTATTAAATCTAGAGTTTTTTTATAGCTTTTTAAAAAATTAGGGCAAAAACAATTGTTTGATATTACTGTATTAAACAAATTAGCTGATGCATCTCAATAATTATTTTATTCTTTAAATGTGTAAGGAACTCAGCTTTTTGGAAATATTAATAATCAATAATATCTTGTTATTATTAATTATAAATATTTGGGTCAGTTAATTGGATTAACTTGATGTGGCTGAATTAATATTACAATCAATTAATCAGTTCTTCCAACGAACTATTTTGATTATTAATTTATTCTAATAAAGGGTATCTTCCATGGCCACCGAAGAATAATTATTTCTTCGCCTGTACAGTACTTTGAGCCAGTAGTAAAAAACGTGATCGTAAAGTGACTTGTATTGCAAACAAAACAGAACCAAATACATATTATGTACAAGTTTTATTAACTAAATATAGATATTTATATGAATATAAATAAACTAAACAACATACACACATGAATACATAAATAGGTTAGTGATAGGATGAAATTGGAAACCGGAAGAGGGTCTATGAGAAGAACCATCAGAATTTCATTTTCACATTTCATTGAATTGAATACTTGCATTTGTAATGGGAACAATTCTTGAAGTTGTTGAAAATTGAAGTCGTTGATGGTTCCGGCAGCGTCAAGTGGAAGTTGGTTGAGCGTTCTCTTTCTCCAGGAACGCATGATTGGAAGTGAGGAAGTCAAAAGGATGGGTGATTGGAGTCGTTGTTGGTTGGAGTCTTTGTTCCAAAACTCCTGAGATTGTCCTTGGTTCTTTGTGAGAGAGTCTTCTCTCTCCTGCCTGAGCCCACCTCTGGTTGGAATCGAGGCCTGCTGGGCCCTTGGGGCCCCCGTGGAGGGGGAGGGGGCTCCCCAGTCTCACCAGAACAGTGTTGCGGCTGGATGAAAAAAACTAAGAGAGGGCGGTCACTGTTGCCTGCCTCTGATATACCCTGAGAAAAGAACCAACCCCTAAGGTTTGAATGGACCTATGAGTAAGGTGACATGTCCGAGAGGGGAAGCGGCTCTTAGTTGATTTATGGTCTTTGTCCCCAGCATGCTTAGACTGTTCATTCAAGCTCAAATAGACATAACAAATTCACATAGCATTCTAAGAGAAGGTGATGTACATCAAAGTGTGTGTCATTAAATGAGGATTAATTTGCTAGGAAGCATGATACAGGTGAGGTTATATTGACCGTTGGGTGGTTGTTCAACCACATACACCCCAATCAAACATACCATGTTGTTATACCTAATAGTACACGAGACAGTAAATCATCACAGTTTCTGTGAGGCATGTTCCTTCATAGATCAGAGTAACACCGCAAAGTTTATTTAATTAAAGATGGTCTCTCTCTCTTAAGCATGTGGCGCATGTGGCCTTTGAGGTCGTAAAGTCTGTTATCAGTCTTAAAGTGTTCTGTAACTGGACACCCGGCTGACAAAGTAACTTCATTTGTGAGGTTAGTTTTGGGGGAGAGTTTCATAGACCTTTATATTTATTAAATATAGTGAATATGAATAATTAGTGTGTGTCTGATTGGTCCAGACCCTACAAATGTTATTTAAAAGCCACGAATTAGTTCCCTATTCAACATAGCTAACGTTACCTCTAAGGTTTATTTACCCTACTACTAATTTAGCCTACTAACCATTTAGCCCGTTTACCTTGATTTAAACAGGTTATATGCCATACATCTATGCCAAAGCTGTTTTTGATCGATGTGACATCGTAGATGTATCGTCTGAACTGCACTCTACAGGGACGGGCGGAGTTTGTTTTGTTTTGTTTTGCTGTCAAGGAAAGAGAAAATTGTTCGCTCTCTCGAGTGTAGCCTAATGTTTGGATTCCCCCAAGATCACAGAGCTAAATCAACAGGATATGAACACGTGAAAACACATAGGCTATCTTTGTTATTTTCTAATTTGTGGAAGTAAATACGGTTGTAGAATGTATGTTGATCGTTTTCATTCCATGAATTATCAACTGAGATCGAGCGAGCGCCCATGGCATGATAAATCCTAATAGCTGTAGGCTACGGGAAAAATTCTTTTACTCACCCTCATGTCGTTCTAAACCTAAGACTTTCATTCATTTTCGGAACACAAATGAAGATCTTTTTGATTGTGCAATTTTACTCTTCAAAAAGTTCCATATGAATTGAACAGTTTAGTGCAAATTTTCTAAAGACACTCGGTCGCTTAATAAGATGAACAGATTGGATTTAGGCATTTATTCACATAATATTAATCTCGCACATCAGTTGTGGTAAATTAAAGCAATAATCCCCGCAAAGCTGTGTTTTACACAGGGTGCGAACTACGGGGGAGTTGGGGAGCTCGGTTCCCCTTAATAAGACACGGGCTCCCCTGAAAACGTGATTCGTGAAATTTTGGGGGGTCTCAAAAAATATTGACAATGTTTTATTTTGACGTGCAATTTCAGTTTTGTCAGTGTAATGTGATCATCTTGGAGTATTATGTGTAAAATTGCAAAAATATCATTAATCCATGCATGACGGCGATTTAATTCACTTCAATAAAGGTAACTAGGCTATAGGCTACATGCTATTCTTGCCATGAGCATCAATACAAGGTGTGGTGGCACAGCGGTGCATATATTCCAATAATGTTTAGTACACGTTAACCATAGCCAGTAAAAGTAACTCAAAGATTCGTAGAAAAAATATAAACGTTGGAAGCCATTGATCTGCGCGCGAAGTCCTTGAAATCCATTTTGTGTTAAGGTAAGGCCTTCCCAATTATGTGTTGTGGCTGGATTGTTATAGGTCTGCTTTACTCTCCTAATTGAACGGAGGAATTGTGGTATTCTTCTGTAGCCTGGAGTAATTTAACCCTTGTTCAAGTGTACTCAAAGACAGCCTATAGACTATTTGTGGATGGCTGTTTGCTGTTTTACTTATCAATTTGTGTCGATAAAGTAGGCTAATAGGGTGAATCCCGTATATAGTGCATACACTTGTAGCTGTTATGTATCTTTTGGAAGTCCTTGAAATGAATGGGTTTCTCATAGCACAGCGTCGCACATTCCGCGTCCTGTCTGAAAGGCGCCTCGGCACGCGCAAGTTCGATAACGTTATTACACATGTATTCCTCCGCCATGCAATGTAGTTCCAAAGAGGTTGCCATGCAGCAACAAATAATCACAAACACCAGTTGCAGTAATACTAATGCAATACCAGAGCCCGTCTACGGAGAGCCTGTTCACTCCCCATTAAGTCCTATTGTACCGAATTTTGGTTGTAGTACCACCAGAGTTCCACTGGGGGGCGATCGCCCTGAGTGCAAAATGAATGGGAGTCTATGGAGCTAGACGGCTAAATGTGTCTCTTTCACCCGATTGCCCTTGAAAAATCTCAGATTTGATTGTAGGTTTTGCAAGTTCAACATGGTTTATAGGTCGAAAGTTGAATGAACGAGTACTTATGTCCTTTCGGTATCTTACAGGTTGAGTTGTTGTTGCCCATTACACGCTAGCATTCTGCTAATGAACGCTGATTGGTCAGTGAAGGACTGATTATGACCATAGACCAGGGTTGTCCAAACTAGGGTCCTGGAGGGCCACTGTCCTGCAGAGTTTAGTTCCAACTTGCCTCAACACACCTGCTTGTAAGTTCTCTTTCATAGGTTCACTCAACGCTGCGTAGCTTAGACGCAGTGGGAACGCCCTCCGGGTGCGCCGATTGTCTGAAGCCCTTATAGAATCACGCCAATTCATTGGCTGATGGCGCGGGCGCCGTCATGACGCTCCTGCGTCATCATATTATACTAGCGCGCGCCATCTGCTCCTCAGATTTCTCTGCCTTCACGAAGCGGCAATCTTAGCCCTTCGATTTCGTTTTTTCTGAGCCCGTATATTCGGATAATCACCAGCTTCTTCATCTGCTTCTTCATCTGAACTTCAGCGACTGCGATTAGTGGAACTCTGTTCTCCTTGCGGTGAAGTGCCATGGAGTTTCGTCGTTGCCCGCCGCCATGCGTTCGCTTTATTGCGAATGACGACCCACACAGTAAGTGTATCAAGTGTTTGGGTTTTTCGCATGCGCGCGAGGCTGTTTTAGGCTCGTCTAAATGTAAATTCTGTGACAACCTCCTTCTCAAAACCCTCCCGCTCTCGGCTCGCGGTTTTTGAGAAGGAGTCATTCGTTCCCCCCCGTCGCGCTCCCGAGGCTGCCGAGGCCTCGTTGGATTCCGCGACCTGGGGCTCGGATGTAGAGCTCGAGGATATAGAGTACGAGCAGACGGGCCAGGCCCTTTCTCTCCCTCCCTCTCCCGAGCACGCACGCGGTGTTAGGCCAGTCGAGTTTTCCCATGATTATTTATGCCCCAGCCCGAGAGCACGCGAGTCGGTTTCTTTCGGGCTGGAACTACAGCGTCCGACTCCGAGGATTTCGGGCCTGTTTTAGCTTCTGACGCTCTCCCGCCTAGCGGCCAGGAGGCGTGGCCTACTGCGACCTACACGGAGCTTATCGACGTGCTTTCGCGCGCTACTGAAAAGCTTTCCATCGACTGGCCCGATGAGCCCCGCGAGTCACAATCATCTAAACTCGACGAAAGATTTTTAAGTGGCCCTAATTCTAGGCCTGAGCGGAGAAAGCTGCCCTTTTTCACCGATCTGCATCACGAGATCACCAGATCCTGGAAGCAGCCTTTCTCCGCGCGCCTAACGAACGCGGCAGCCGCTGACTTCACCAACCTCGTTGGTTTTGTGGAGCAGGGCTATTCCTCTATTTCAGCGGTCGAGGACACGCTAGCTACTCACCTTTCCGCGTCGTCTGCTCCGTCGTGGAAATCTCGGCCCCTCCTTCCCTCTAAACCGTGCAGGACTACTTCCGCCCTTATCGGAAAGTCCTACATGGCAGCTGGTCAGGCAGGCATGGCCCTACACACTATGGCCATCCTCCAAGCCTACCAGGCGGATGTTTTAAAAGAAATGGATGAGAGAACGGGGATCACACCGGAAGCTGTCAAGGAGCTTTGAAAGGCCACGGATCTGGCCTTAAGGGCCACCAAGCACACTGTGCGCGCTATAGGGCGTTCTATGGCGGGGGCGATCGCTGCAGAGCGCCACCTATGGCTCAATCTCACGGAAATCCGTGATAAAGAGAAGGTTTTCCTCTTAGATGCCCCAGTGTCTCAATCTGGTCTGTTTGGGGAGGCGGTCAACACTGTGGTTGAAAAATTTCGGGCCGCAAAATCCCAGTCAGCTGCCCTCAGGCAATTTATGCCCAGGAGAGCTAGGGAATCCTCCAACTCCTCCCAATCCCAGCCCAGAGAACGTCCTTCTCATAGGCCGGATTTTGCCACTAGGAGAAGTGACTCGGCTCATCCCCCGCCCGCTACGGTCTGGGGAGCCCGCGGTCGCCCGTTCCCCCGCCAGCGGCCCCATAAGCGTCTGAAGCTGAAGCGGTCTAACAAACCCTTCACCCCAGCCTCCTCGAATCGTTCCTGACCCGCAGGTCAGAAAAAGGAGAGCCTCCCTCGATCTACGAGGTTGGGACAGACCGTGCAAGCGTTTCTGCCCACCTCTCACTTGCTCTCCTTCTCTAAACCTGTCACCTTCGCCACCCAGCGTGTTTCGAAGTGCAGTTACCCCTCAACTTTGTTCAAGCCGCCTGGCGCAGGAGGAAGGAGACGCATTCAGCTTTCTCCCCTTGCACTCGACGCGTTTGATACCAGCCGCTCGAATCGGAGACACTTTCGTTTTCTCTCAGGAGCAGGCAGACCCTCTGGCCTTGGTCAAACAGGCAGTGGTGCCTCCCACTACGTGTCAGGACGTCAAGTGCTTTCCTTCACGCTGGACCGCGCCACACCACGGGAGACAGCGAACTCAGGTATGTCCGCCACATTGCACTCCACCTCCTCTATCTCACTTCTTTCCAGAATGGAGGCGTCTGCCAGGGGTATCGCCCTGGATCCTCCGCACGGTTCGGCTCGGCTACACACTTCAGTTCTGTCGCCCGCCCCCTTGCTTCAACGGGGTCTGTCCTACTGTAGTCAACAGCGCCCCAGAGGCTTCTGTTCTACAGCGGGAGATTTCGTCCCTTCTCCTCAAGGGAGCTATAGAAGAGGTTCCTCCGAAGGAAGTCGAGCAAGGCTTCTTCAGCCGCTACTTCTTGGTCCCGAAGAAGGGCGGAGGTCTGCGACCGATACTAGACCTGCGCCTAGGGTCCAATACAGGGTCCTCCCCTTTGGTCTCGCTCTAGCTCCGAGAACGTTTACAAAGTGTATGGATGCTGCTCTGGCCCCGTTGCGGCTCCAGGGCATCCGTATACTCAATTATCTGGACGATTGGCTCCTCTTGGCCAACTCCAGGGAATTAGTGACTCACCACAGGGACATTGTCCTTCGTCACATCCAGTCTCTCGGCCTGAGGTTGAACACAGAGAAGAGTGTTCTTGCCCCAGCTCTATGCACAGTCTTCTTAGGGGTGCGCCTGGATTCCGTTCTGATGCAGGCCCGTTTGGCTCCTGCCCGGATTTCCAGTCTTCTGACATGTTCGGCCCGCTTCTCGCTCGGCCATCATGTTTATGTGGGCAATTGTCGCAGGCTGCTGGGTCTCATGGCCGCAGCATCCCCCGTGCTCCCCTTAGGGTTGCTCCACATGAGACCGTTTCTGTGGTGGATGAAACCCTCAGGTGCCCGGTCCACAGAATCGGCTTTTCGCCTGTTGAAGGTGTCGCGCAGTTGTTTCCGTGCGCTTTCAATTTGGCGGGACCCTCTTTTCCTTCAGAAAGGGGTCAGCATGGTTGCGGTTTTCCGTCGCCAAATGATTACGACGGATTCCTCTCTAACCGGATGGGGTGCGGTTTTCGAGGGCAGGCCAGCATACGGAGTCTGGACTGGGGAGACTCTCGATTGGCACATAAACAGCTTAGAGCTGAGAGCTGTTTCCCTGGCCCTCCTTCATTTTCTCCCCTTTCTCAAAGGGCATCATGTCATTGTCAGAACAGACAATATGGCGGTGGTGTCTCATGTAAACCGACAGGGGGGTTCACAGTCGCGCACCCTGGACAGGCATGCGCGCCGCCTTCTCCTATGGTCTCAAGACAAATTCCTGTCACTGAGGGCAGTCCATGTACCGGGGGTCCTGAACCTCGCAGCAGATTTTCTGTCGAGGCAGAAACTCGAGTCGGGGGAATGGATGTTGAACCGCCGAACAGTAGCCCTGATCTGGGAAGTGTTCGGAAAGGCAGAAGTGGACCTTTTTGCATCAAAGGAGTCATCCCAATGCCCACTTTGGTTCTCCCTGAGCCCCCCAGCGCCACTGGGGATAGATGCATTCGCCCACCCATGGCCGATGCGGAGGCTTTATGCATTCCCGCCTGTCAAATTGATACAGGCAGTTCTGTCCAGAGTAAGGGAGAGCGGAGCTCGTCTCCTACTTGTAGCCCCTTTCTGGCCGTCCCAGCCGTGGTTCTCAGAGCTGGTTCCTCTCCTGGAACTCCCCCCTTGGGAGATTCCGGTCAGGGAGGATCTGCTGTCCCAGCTTCAGGGCAGGATATGGCATCCCCGCCCCGAAATTTGGAAGTTATGCGTGTGGCCCATCAGGGGCCGTTAGCTTTAAACTTTGGTCTTCCCGCTGACGTCCAGGAGACCATTGCGAATGCGAGAGCCCCCTCCACAAGAAAGTTGTATTCTTCTAAGTGGGGGGGTTTTGAATCGTGGTGTTCGGCACACGCTATAGACCCAGTCAACTGCCCAGTCGGTTCAGTGCTGGAATTCCTGCAGGAGAAGTTTGCTTCTGGAGCGGCCACTACTACTTTGAGAGTGTATGTTGCCGCTATTGCTGCTCATAGAGAATCGGATGAGATCCCCCTGGGCAAGTTGAGGTTAGTCTCAGCTTTTATGCGTGGGGTTAGGCGCCTAAAGCCAGTACGCTCCCCTGGAATCCCCTCCTGGGACCTGTTGGTCGTCCTGGAGGGCTTAACGGAGGCCCCCTTTGAGCCCTTAGAGTCAGCTCCAGAGCGGATTTTGACTCTCAAGATTACTCTTTTGTTAGCCTTGGCCTCTCTGAAGCGGGTGGGGGATTTGCAAGCTCTTTCTGTTAACGAGTCATGTATTGATTTCGCTCCTGGCTTGGTCAGAGTGACTTTGAGACCGAAACCAGGTTATGTGCCCAAAGTTTTGTCCACGGCTTTCCGGTCTCAGGTTGTTAGCCTTCGCTCTTTCCATCCTCCTCCTTTTGTCTCTCAGGAGGACAGAAAGCTTAACTTGCTCTGCCCGGTCCGGGCATTGAAGTTATATGTGGATCGCTCTAGTGGTTGGAGAAAATCCAACCAGCTCTTGGTATGTTTTGGTGCTGGCCGCCGTGGGCTTGCCGCATCAAAGCAGAGAATTTCCCACTGGGTTACAGAAGCTATTTCACTGGCTTATGAGGTGCGCGGTCTACCTTCACCTCTTAGCATCAGAGCACATTCCACCAGGGGCGTGGCTTCCTCTCAAGCCCTTTTTAGAGGTGCCCTCCTGGAGGACATTTGTGTGGCGGCAGGATGGTCCTCTCCGCACACTTTTGTCAGATTCTACAGTTTGGATCTTGATACGACTCCAGGTTCCCAGGTTTTGTCTGCCTGAACCAGTCGTGTGAGTTATCTGGTCTTGTACTAGTTGCGGCAGCGCTTAGCTTGGCGAGTTTGGTATTTCGTTCCAACTGCGTCTAAGCTACGCAGCGTTGAGTGAACCTATGAAAGAGAACGTCTCTGGTTACTGATGTAACCTATGTTCTCTGAATAGGGAACGAGACGCTGCGTTCGCTGCCAAGCTCCTTGCGCTGCCGACAAGCTTCCTTTTTCGGCAGAGAAATCTGAGGAGCAGATGGCGCGCGCGCTAGTATAATATGATGACGCAGGAGCGTCATGACGGCGCCCGCGCCATCAGCCAATGAATTGGCGTGATTCTATAAGGGCTTCAGACAATCGGCACACCCGGAGGGCGTTCCCACTGCGTCTAAGCTACGCAGCGTCTCGTTCCCTATTCAGAGAACATAGGTTACATCAGTAACCAGAGACGTTTTCCGCATGCCTAATGACCTTCAACAGCTAATCAAGACCTTGATTAGCTGTTTCAGGTGTGTTTAATTGGGGTTGGAGCTAAACTCTGCAGGACAGTGGCCCCTCCAGGACCGAGTTTGGAAAACCCCTGCCATAGACTGTTAAAAAAAGATTACGACCAGAGATACCGCTTGATGGCATCGTGGCATCCGAAGCGGGACCAGAAAATTTACACGGAAAATAAAATGAATTTGAGTAGCCTACTTGTCGTGTTATTCTTGTGTTAAGAAATAAAGGATACATATGGTATAGTATTGCCACCTTAAAAAACAACAACAACCAATGTCCCGCTCAATAGTGCTAAATATCAATAAAAATTGTAAAAGGAGAAAAATGCTTTGCAGGTGTGCAATGATAAATTGTTCTAATAGTGGGCAAGGGTTGTCCTATTTCTCATTTCCCAAGGACGAAAAACGTATGTTCTCCTATGTTAATTGTCAAAGCATAAGTTACCTAAATTTACGGTGGTTCACGTGTGTGTGTGTGTGTGTGTGTGTGTGTGTGTGTGTGTGTGTGTGTGTGTGTGTGTGTGTGTGTGTGTGTGTGTGTGTGTGTGTGTGTGTGTGTGTGTGTGTGTGTGTGTGTGTGTGTGTGTGTGTGTGTGTGTGTGTGTGTGTGTGTGTGTGAGAGTGTGTATTTTCGGCGTGGTCTTTTAAAACAGCAAAACAAAAACTCTTCTAGCACGTGTACTTACCTGTGTCAGCTGTGTTGCCGATGCCTCGAGAGAAAAGAAACTGCAGAGCGTGAAAGCACCAAAGTGACTGAAAGGATTGCCGTAAAGCAGTATCTCTGACCGTACGATGTGTATGACGTCATTGACATTTGAAAAGACTTTTTAAAGCAAATAAGTGACTCTAAAAAATCTAACACCCAGCAATGTGTAATTATTTGCATCTCCTTTCGAATACAAATTTTCAAATTACTAGACAAAAAATTATATCCTGAGAAAATGGATTTTGAGGGGTAAAGCTCCATAGACCTCCATTCATTCTGCACTCGTCCTGTGAGCGCCCTCATATCAGAGTGACAAATGCGCCTTTTTAGGGGAAAACAAACTAGACTTCAATACAAAATAACGGAACAAACCAACGTCCGTACACAGCCGGCAGGCGTGAATAGCTTAAGAATTCACTAATTTTAAAACATGTCAAGTAATTATGTTCACCCTGCATGCCATAGAGCGTGAAAAATACATCAACAAACTTAATTTAGTTAATTTAAAAACATGTCCCTTAATTCTCCCAGCAACAAATTTGTGTAACAATATATATATATATATATTAGATATATTATAATGTATATATGTATGTATATATGTATATATGTATGTATATCATAATGTATATATAGGACAGTATTGCAGGGATATGGAAAGTAAAATTCTGAATAATCTGTATGAATGTTTTGAATTATGGTGACCAAGTTTTCTTTTTTGCCATTTTATCTCTTACTCCTGCCTTTGTACCTAGAGTCACAACTAATCAAAGGCATTCATATGGAGAGCACTGTTGGCCTCTGAAGCGTTCAAGCTAGATTTGGCCAGCCCGTTCTCCCTCTGTTTTGGAAAGTGGACATTCCTGAAGGCACTTCACTTCAGGTTTCTGGTGGGGATCTAAACATGCATGCAGAGACTTTGGTGAACTCCGTCTTAGTTTCTTTGCTTCTAATTTTGCTCTCTGTCGTTCAAGGAAGTTCACAGCAGTCATTAAGGTGAGTTTAGCTGTGTTGTTTTTCCAATCAGTTTGACTTTTCCACTTTGCAACCACATTTTGCTGACAAACTGGATTTTTACAGACGGAAAAGTTTCTGTTGTGTAGTCACAGCTACAGAACTAGTCCATGGTTTGTAGCTATATATCTTAAGCTCTTTACTTTTCTTTCCTTTTTTTATTCTAAAGAAGGTGCCAGCAATGATGTATTTGTTTTACTTAGTTCTCCTTCAAGCCAGCTTTCACCTAATAGAGCATGAAGTATTTCCTTAAAATTAGCAACATATGCACCATTTTGATCTCTTCCTATGGTTTTGGTAAAAGTCCACAATTGCGTGACTGTAATTTTGAATTTTGAAAATTACTTAAGTGGTTTAAACATAGCAGGTGTACATTCACCATAATACTATCAGTCCAGTAAACATTGCATGTTTACTGTATGCTCTCGCTGCATTGCACTTAATCAGAGACAGATTCTGGAATCAGAGTGAATGTGGCTGACAGACTTGTTCCATGTAAGTGCAGCCATATTGTACCAAGCCCCTGAACAGTGTTTGCTTTAAAAAAAAAGAAAAAAAAAGTATTTTTATTACCCTGTAATGTGAGAAAGGCCAACTCCAGAGACGAGAAGCAGGAGAGGTATCTAAGAACACAAGCAAATTAAACATTTTTCACATGGGAACTTGGGTTGGAAAATAATAAACAGTGGAATACAGGCTGCCGTTTGTTTACAGTAGGTTTTTAATGAAATTCTTGAGACCCTTTACCGGCTATGTACTCTTTGATTTATTTAATATATTTATTATATTGTATTATATTATATTATATTATATTATATTATATTATATTATATTATATTATATTATATTATATTATATTATATTATATTATATTATATTATATTATATTATATTGGTGTCCTCAATTGTACAGAAACATGAGTCACCTTTTTATTTTATATTAGTAAGATTTTTTTTTTTATTGCTTACAAATTCAGATCTTTTAGCTGAAACATTTGCATTCACAGCATCTAGACATGAGTTTGTTGTTCTCTGTGAGACTGAATCCTCTAGCGGAATCATATCTTGTGACTTATGGCTCCAAGCACTAAAGCAGTAATTTCCACATAACCTTTATAGTTATTATATTATTTATCTCCTAGGGCTATTTGTTATATTTAAATATTAGCTTGCAAGCTTACAAGAAGATTAAGACAGGAAATCTGCCAAAATCTGATACATTGCACTACCTATCCTCAGAATTTTTTTTTCCTTCAGAAAGTATGAGGGAGTCTGGTTGTCATTACTGGTAAAAAGGAGGATTGCAAACCACCACCCACCCATTCAACATCTGGCATATGTTCACCTACATGGGAAGAACAGAGGTTTGATGTGGAAGGCAAAGGTCACAGGTGTGACTGAAAGCTCTTGTGTCTTGCAGGCAGGTGGGTGGAGAGTGTAAGATCTCCTCAGAATCATCACTGAGGCGCTGTCGGACCTCCGACGGGTTGATCTGTAGCGGAAGAGGAGAGTGCGATTGCGGGATTTGTATATGCCAGGTCACGGATCCTGGAACGTTCTATGGACCTCGATGTGAATGCCATGACTGGGTCTGTCCGACATATGATGGGAAGACATGTGGAGGTAAGAGCTGTCTCAGACTCTCTCAAAACACCATTCCCACTAAGTGCTTCAGTTGCCAGTTACTTGTGAACAGGTTTCAATATCTGGTGTCTTTGTAGACGTGTGCAAGACACACATTCAGCTTGTGAAGGCCTTTGATGTTCCATCCAATATTGTGTCATTAGCTTCAAGGTCTCATTTGAATTTCACAGTGCTTCTATTCAGACAAACACAGGCAGTTTCAAAGGAACCTGTTTAGGTGCCATGTTGTTCCGTAGCAACCCTCTTTTTTTCCCAAAGATTTTTCAGACACTACTTCAAAGGATCATTCTCACAGATACTTCCTTTACTGTGTCAAATGTCATTTCAGTAGTTTCCACTGGATGGTGAGTGTGTGCAAAACTGTTGTGAGCCCACAGATATCCATTAGCAAAGACTCTTGAATAACCTGACATCTAAACCCTCGACTGACAGCTCCATGACCTGCTGATGGCTTTGAAACATCTTATATAATTATAAGGACACAATCGTGATGCTAGTGTAAGATACTTATATCTTACACTCCATTGAGTGACTGTCCACTTTTCAAACTGCCTTGGTGCTGGAAGTATTATCATCATTCATTTACTCCATTGACTTCAATATTATTTTATAAATAAAGAGGTCAAAGCCATGAACTGAACCTGCACAGATAAAATTAATACCATAAGGGTGGGGTAGAGCAACATCTACTGTATGGTAACATCCAAACCATGAAATGACTGTACAAAATTATGATTTAAACAACTTTACAGTTCAAATGATACAGATATTGACAGAAACGTTAATTACATTTTTATAAAATAAAATAAAACTTACACTTCACACTTTAAACCATTTTTTAAAATAAAACGGATGAGTCAAAATTATAAATAATTGTATTTATATGTATGTATATTTTTTGATTTGAAATATTATATAATAATTTTATGGGTAGGCTAGTGTAGTTTTTCAGAGTATTCGAAAACAACACATTGTTGTAAAGAAAGTTGAACTCACTTTGACTTCTAATCATATATCATCACTTAATAACCTCAGAGATAATCATATTTCTCTCTTGAAAGGTTTTTACATTACAATCTAATTTTCCATGAAGAACATGAATGGACTTTTTATTTACTTTACTGCAGTTGCTCTCTATAGCTGTAGTGTGTTGATTTTCTGTACTGATTTTTAAACTCTTGAAAACAGCAATCCACCCGACAGACCTTGAACAAAAACACTCATTGTAACGCTGCTCATATGTTATGGGAAGGAGGCGGCGAAAACCGGCGAACATTCAACAATTTTAATAATAACTAATTAAAAAAATATAAAAACGAAAGTACGGTCGGCTGCCACCACACACAATAAAACATTAAAACGCAAAAACATTAAATAAAATCCACGCCTGGTCTCTCTCGATCTCCACTGTCGTTGCTCCTCCTTTTATGCTTCCGCTCCTCCGTGAGAGATAAGAGACCGGTGCGTCGCGCAGGTGTAGCTCATCAGTAATCACAGCACTGGCCTCACGCCGTCCTCCCAAGGCCCTCGACCTCGTCCTGCTCGCCACACTCATCCATTTCGGTTCCACGTTCAGTTTTGATCTGTAGACATGAGATATTGATGAGGACCACTAATGGACATATGTGAAGCTGGAAAAAAAGAGAGAATTTATTTGTGAGTGCATATTGCGAGCCAGTGAAGAGCTCATTAGCTTTGGGCCGTATCTGATAATAGGGTTTCTCTCAAGGCTATGTATTCTGAAAATGGAGGTCATATATGGACCAACATTTTTTTCTTACTAACATCAAGGCTATTTACTGTGCATCTCTTTCAAAATAACCCACATCTCTTTAACCATAAGCTGATTTTCAGAGCTTGTTTGTGGCAGTTTGGGATATTCTAGATCTGTAAAAGGATTCTGATGTTGTGCCATTGTTCACATCCCTTCACTTCACTGTAATTTAAGTTTTAGAACAGCATCAGTTGGAATTTAAACCACAAATATAGTGAGAAAGGCTGTGCTTTCCTTTTGACTTCTGTAAAGTCATTTTAGCCATTACACAAAGATAGATGTGCAAGCTGAGCAGGATTGATTGTATATTATTTTGAAACTGTGTCTTGTCATTTCAGTTAGCACACAGGGCATTTAAGGTCTTGTTTACATGACCCAGTTTTATAACCTTAACCAGTTCTTTTGAAAAACTCATAGTATTACCTGACAATAAGCAGAATTTCTTATTGTCAGCCTTCTTTTTTTAATAATTAATTTTTTTATAACAAGATCTGCATGATAAGTGGAGCATTTAATGAGAAATTTCTGTAACTTAAGAAGAAAAACCTGTCTTGGTCTCTGGAGATTTGTATTTGTTCAGGGAGACTCCATAAATCATTTTCCTTTGAAACACCTGTTTTTGTTCACTGACAAGCAGATACACATGACAACACTGCTTGACCCAGCAATAAGACTGCAAACCAGGACTCAGTAAAAAAATTTGAAGTGCATATAACTACAAAATGTTTTACCTGACAGCTGGTTACCATCTGTGTGGGATTTAATTTGTTTAGTTCGCTCACATCTATAGTGTTTCAACAGGCTACATGTCTAACATATGGGAATATTTTCTTTTCATTTTTTGTAAAGAAGAAAATACTACAAAAATCCAAATGTATAAGAATTGCCATGGGATTTTAATTGTTTATAAAGACTGGGAAAAATTTAGCACAATTACAGTTTTATTCCCTTTTTATGTGACCTGGTTTTGCTTTTTTCTTCTAGTTTATGGGGACAGATCTCAACGTGGCAGTTCCTTTCCACTTTTCTTACTAATTTTTCCCTCTCCCAAAACAAGTTAAATGGGTTTTCAAGGAGCCACGTGAAAGATTTGGCACAGTGGTGGCTCAACTTTTCCCTCTGTAGCTTTTTTCCATCTGTAGAAATGGTAGTTTTCTCAGGTACTGTCAGGGTCATGCTTCTGTTAGGCTATATGTACTGTATATATATTGTCTGTGGAAGGCGTAGGACTATAAAATGTTAATCCAATCATTGAATTCGGTCTGAATGTAATGATACGATGTCCTACATGCCTGTCAATATTTAATATTTTAAATATACTTTTCATACTTAAGTACAATATACAATATAAAGTATCACATACTTTAAAACTTTTACTCAAGTAATATTCTAAACAGTTACTTTAACTTCTACCAAAGTCATTTTCTGGTAAGGTATCTATACTTTTACTCAAGTCTGGCTTTCAGGTACTTTATCCACCACTGCCTCCTCGCACTCTGCTCACACAGACATCACACGTCATCAGCGTGTTTCATGATATGCAGAGTTAGATAGACCTCAGTCACAGACCTCATTAATCCAAAACAATGAGTTTATGCTGTGTTCACGCCATCACTACTGTAATTTGGAAGAGATGGAAACCTGTGACGTTATACTCTGAGTGGTTTGTGACTCAAATTTATGCATTTCAATGGTAACACTATCAAAGCTGATATTAATATGCAGCAGTCAGGTGGTAAAGATCAGTGCTCTTTAAGCTGTTTTTTGTTTATTATTATTGTAATGTTATGTGCTTTGAGACATAAGGTAGTTTAACGCCGTCTCTCATGACACTTGTTTGCTCCCTGCTGTACGCTCTCATGTGTTTGAGGAGGTGTGGTTTTGAAGAGTGCTATGAATGGAGGGTGGGATCTTATGCTTTTAAAGCTAACTCGCTATTGCTAGCCTCCAAAAATTGTCTACCCTACCTTTAATGTAGTTAATTAGTTCATCACACCTGTCCTGTTTCTGTGTTAATTATCTCTGTATGTATAAGTCCTCAGTTCATTCTGTTGTTTGTTCTGCAATTTCTTTAGTTGGTTGTATTTTCTTCTTTTCTTCTTATTTTCCTGTTTCCCCGCTGGTTCTGCCCAGCTCCGAGTCTCCTGTTTCCCCACTGGTTCTGCCCAGCCCCGAGTCTCCTGTTTTCCCACTGGTCCCGCCCAGCTCAGAGTTTCCTGCATCCCTGCTGGTTCAGCCCAGCTCAAAGTTTCCTGTATTCAGAGTTTCCTGTATCCCCGCTGCTTCCGACCAGCTCAGATTTCTCTGCGTCCCTGCAGGTTCCGCCCAGCTCTACAGAGATCTCTCCCAGCCTCCCTCTCCCACCTCCTCTACCAAACTCGGCTCTTCCAGTCCCCAGCTCTGCTTAGGCATGAGGATCTGCCTCCAACCACGAGCACCGAACTCCACCTCCGACCCAATCGGCTCCGCCTTGACTCCATGCTCCCACACTGTGGCCCGTCATCCCAACAGTTCTGCCGGACTCCCTCGTCCCCTTATATCCACCTTGTTAAGGCGTCACACTGGTGCCACTAATGGATTCCTGGCTTCCGACCTCACCTCTGTCGCAGCGGCTCCACAGCAGTATTCTGGATCCCCGTCACCGGCTCGGTCCCATGAGCCATCAGCTCCGTCTGGGTTTTTACCATGGCCTGCTCCGTCGCAGGAGATCACATCCCATGGCTGGTCCCTCATCCGTGGTCTCCACCCTGGCTCGCCCCTCTCTGGCTGTGGCCTGACTCCCTCTGCTTGCTCCTAACTCCTCCCTCCTTCCACTTCCCCATGGACTATTTTGCCTGCCCCTGACTGTTTTCGTCCCATTCCTGTTCCTCGTCCTCCTCCGAAACCACTGCCCTAACTCCTCTGTTACTATATAGTACATAATATATACAGGCACTCGTGACTGCTACTTGGTAAAACCAAACAAGTGTTGCCATCTAGAGACCCTTCCTCTCCATATATATATATAGACAGTGGATAGCATCAGTGAACACACCCATACTAAAGTTGACTAAATTGGCATGGTGTTATTTCAGTTAGGCTAATAGCTGGTATGATTTGCATTGACAGATGATCTTATGGAAAGTGCCCCATGCCAATCTCTAGGTATGGTGAAGGGAATGTGATGATGTGGGCCTTTTTTAATTCCAAAAGGGAACTTTATCAGGATGCATATTATCCTCGATTCATGAAATAACTGGCCTTTAAAAATAAAAATCTGCCTGCCTCTATGGGAATTTAACATGGGGGTGTGCTGACTAATGCAACCTGTATTTTAAGAACATTTATTTATTTACAATACATTATTCATTCACAAAGAAAATACTGTGTATATATACACTGTGTATATATATATATATATATATATATATATGTATATATATATATATATATATATAGTTTGCTATATATATATATATATATATATATATATATATACATATCAGTTGAGATATACATATCAGTATATCATATCAGTTGAGACATATCAGTTGATATATATATATATGTATATATATATATATAGTTTGCTATATATATATATATATATATATATATATATATATATATATATATATATACATATCAGTTGAGATGCCTGTGATTTATGATGCCCCCGAGTCCCTTTTTTTATGTGCTTGAGTGAGCGTGTCAGAAGAGTGAGATTTCATGTTTTCAGGTCCCAGTGGAACTCTGTCCAAGAGCTGTTCCACAATCCACTATCTTTTTGTTCTTTGACTTCTGTTCTTCCTTACAACACTCTGATGAGGAAATGCTCTAAGGAAGGAATATCATGTAACCTGGATGCTTCTTCTGGTCTTAAGCGTATGATTTGGAAAGTTACTTTAAAATTATAATTGCTGATGAAATATCAGGTTTAGGTTTCCTTTTTCTTTTCTTTTTTTGAAAGTATAGTAAAAATCCAGTGAGATTGTTATATGAACAAGGAGTCCTACTACAACAGAGATCTGATCTTACCTTCATCAAGTCAGTCTGGGATTATATGAAGTGACAGAAGCAACTGAGACAGTTTAAATCTATAGAAAAAAATGTGGCATCTTCTCCTAGATGCTTAGAACAGCCTGTCTCAATGTCTATTCCATACTGACTTGATCTGGGCTGCTTGTTCATACACAAATATCACTAGATATTGTTTTGAAATCTAAAACTGATATTTCCTATTGGCAAGACTTTTGCACACTATGATATATACACATTATGAGTTACCAATAATAGTTTTCAAAGTGAAATGTGATGATAGTTTGCTACATATATAATGGGCATGACAGCAGCGTTTATGGTTTAGGTGAACTAACAAATGCATTCTTGTCAACATAGGTTGTGGGTTCTAGCTCTGGCAGCAGGTCTGATATATACTTCAGATTACGAAAAGGTCACATGCCTTCCAGGTCAGTGCGCTTGCGTATACAGTGGAACAGGAAATTGTGTCCACTGTATCATTTCACTGCAAATATGAATCATGAGGCCAAAATGACGCTTTCATTTCCTCTATGATCTTTCATCCAATTAGTAACACACAATCAAATGTCAGGTGAGAGGAAATAGGCAAATGATGAACATGATATGGGCCGGACATGAACACACATCTCCCATATGAGCACTACAGCTTGAAATGCTAGACTGCAGCTCTGACAAGTGCCATAAATCATAGATTGTGTATAAACTTATTACACACAGTGACCCTCATTCTTTAGATGATTTGGCCTGTCTTCATCGCTGTGGGTCTGCTGTAGGTATGCAGCATTATTAGCCAGGACAGATGTCTCCCTCACACCCAACCCAGCCTTGCACATAATCATTTCACGCTCTACAACACAAAGCAGGAGAACAACTAGGGGAAATAATTACCTCACTGTCTTGTTTTATACAAAGCCGCTGTTTAACAGGCTAAGTGGGGGAAAAAATCTTCAAGATCAAGCTACCACATAAAGGCCCTGGTTTACTAAATATGGGGTTAGAATTGCAAATAAATAGATTGAGATTCACAAAAATGTATCAAATTCACAAATAAATAGATTAAGATCCACAAATAAATGTAAATGTAAAGAGATTCACAAAAAATATAAAACTCACAAATAAGTAATATGAGATTTGCAAATGAAAAAAAATATTTACAAATGGGTTTTATGTCTCAAACACAACCCTGCCTGGCATTTATTTGTGAACCGCTTTCTGTGCATTTGTAAATCGCTGCACACATTTGTGAATTGCTTCTTGAGCATTTGTAAATCCCCTCACGCATTTTTGGATTTTGAAATACTTCTAGCATGGACGTGAGACAAATCCACAAATAAGTGGACTCCACCCACCGTTCCCTCAAGCCAGTCAGATAACGACCACATTGAGCTGACCAATCGTAGCACGTTCTCACTTCTACCAATCACGTTAGGCTTTACAGTCAGGGTGGTCTTGCCCTTAAATAACTTTGCTCATTCATCCAAGTACTCCTCGCTGAAGAATGTAGCGTGCTGATGTCACGTACATATGTCACGTATGTGTATGTGTCACAGCGCATACGCGGTGACGTCACGAGTCTTTAAAACACGTCCAAATTTGACATATTTTAAAGAATGTTAATGTATTAAAAAAAACTCTAACGTAATAATGAAAGCAGCAAAAAGGAGTACAGGGCACATCCATAGTTTTAACTATGCCTGATCTAAAGTAAACTTATAAGGAATTTCAAAGTATTGTGTATTATCTGAGTAGTATTTTATTTAAAGTGTATTTTCACATTCTGTTGCACTTCACTGTGTAAATTGCTGTAAACATTAATGGCACCTTATATTTCTTATTTTAATCATTCCTCTGTAATAGTTTAATAATTGTTTATTTTGTGCATTATAAAACATTTATTCAAATAAAGTAGTTTGAAGTTAAACCAACTACATACAGTACATTGTCAATCTCTGTATCCCATATTATGCATGCCAACTCAAAAAACCAAACTCATAACAGTGATAACCTTTATTTCAAAACAAAGATGATAATTGTGTAAAAGAAATATGTACACATACAGATAATCACATGCATATCTGTATATCTGTACATCAACACACACACACACACACACACACACACACACACACACACACACACACACACACACACACACACACACACACACACACACACACACACACACACACACACTGCTTGAAATTCCCCTCCTTCATTGAAAAAACCGAGCAATACCCCTCAACCTCCTTATCGGAATAAAATCCACTCAGGACTCCGCTTCTGCCATCACCTGCAGACCCAGGTGGGCAGTCATTGTATATTGCAGTGCAAGCACTGTGTCATCGAGTATGGCACCCGGAACTCTTGCTTATATTGTCTGGAAAATGCACTCCAGTTCACAACACCTAATTTAGATAAAATACAGAACAAACAATATTGAATCATTTTGAAGAAAGGCATTAACATAGTACAGAGTCATACAAGGAATTTCTTTTTAAAATATTTTAAACATATTACAGGAAGATGTTAGACAAAGATATGTTTGAGTGTTATTGGCTTTGTCTGTAAAGTACCTAAGTGACTTACTTTGTTTATGAACAACATAAACTATTTTTAAAAAAAGTTTGTCAAGACAAACTTTAGGTTGGCTTGAGTAAGCCTAGCCTGAAATTTTGAAATAGTTTTAAAAGCTTGAAGTAGTTTTCAAGCTGAAAGTTTTGAAGTTTTGAGATAGATGGATAGACAGACAGATAAATAGGAAGAACAGACATATAGATGTATAGATTGCACAGACAGCACAGTGACAACACTGTAAAACTCCCTTGGTTTGTAGAGTAAAGAAAATTTCTTGAATAAATTGCAGGGAACGTCGTGGTTACGTATGCAACGTAGTCGACGGTTGACTGAATGGGGATCACGCCAGGGAGCCTATCATCTTCGAGTACTATTGAACAACCCAATGGGATTGACGTGCGTGATTCGCATCACACACTCTGCCTCCGCGGTGCGGGTATAAATACGGAAGTGGATGCAGGACCACTACAGGGCCACTGGGAAAGCGTTCCCCGTACATTGGATGGAAGGGACACTGCGGAAGCCACAACCTACCCGGAGGGAGGTAACGTGGAGAATACACATATGAACTGGGCGGATGACCGGGCAGTACAACATATGGAATGTCACTGGGGTGGCTCCAGCCTAAGACGGGGGGAGACTCACCGGACAGTGACGGCAAAGGACTCTACCGAGGGGAGACAAAGGCTCGCCGTGGGGAGCCGTATCGTGGAAGAATACACATATTGGATCACCGTAGGGACCGCAACATATGGACCCAGCCTAACACAGGTTTCACACTGCTTACGAGTGGTAGGCCTGACACAGGACGTTCCGCACGTCCGGCGTCGCAAGGGTGTGGAGGAACTCAACAGGGTTCAGCTTTAAGGGAACTCAACTGAAGTAGAAAGGTGCAAGTATCCAGTCCATAGGAGGGAAATGGCGCAGCAAGCCGCAACACTTGAACCGGGCTCACGGTGAAACTGGCTTCATGAGAAGGGAGCCCACGGGAAGCAGCGGTTCAACTTGGTGTCGTCCAGCCCCCAACTCTAGAACGCCCAGGCGGAGCACTTTACACTCATCATAGAGGAGCTCAACTCCTAAGTGGACATGTTGCATCTTTGAATTTTATACTGAAATGAAAGTAAGCACTAAGTGGCTAACTTTGCTTGGAAACAGCCTTCCCTCTCTGCTGAATTCCAAACAGATAAGAGCTGGTCTGAGGTCTATGGCTTGCGTTCTGTACACGTCTAACCGCTATAAGCGAACGGACAGAGAAAGCCAGGGCTGGATCTGCCTCCTCCGGGGCAGCGCTTGCAGGCTCACCACCTGGTACTATAACGGGAGAGGTAGGAACCTTGGGCACAATCCAAGCCGGGGTCTCAGCTTGTGAGAGTTAGCCGGCCCGAACTCCAGGCACAATAAGTTGACCGAAAGCGAGCAAAGTCCCTACCCTCTAGTAGAGACCATGCGAGCAGGAGAACTGATACCACAGAATTTTTAACTCACTGCCTGCAGTGGCTCAGGGGCGGTCACCAGGGACAAGGCCCAAGAGGATAAAGAGGGACGACAGGATTTACCATACCTCACTCCCTCAGGAACCTGACGATCAGGTTGTGCTTCTCCACGCTTCTGCATCATGATGTGCGTCAAGAATACTGAGGCAACATCACTTCAAGGGAGGAGAAAACAGCCTACTCCAACCCATCTCTTTGCAGGAAAGAGAGCACTGAAATGATCGAAAGCTTTCAGGATTCCCTCACGGAGAAGAGACTCACTCAACGACTAGGTTCTACTTCTAATGCACAAGCACACCTCCCCTTTCTCAGGGGGTGCTCACAGAAGTGCTGGCAAATATCACATGCTCCTGTGGTAGCCACCTGAACATCCGCGTTCAGATGTAAGACCGCCCGGAATGTCCAGGGGTAGAACACGGGTGCCATCGTGCCCCGTCCCTGAAACAAGTGTTCAGGGGGAAGTCAGGAAGGCTGTTGATGGGAACTAGGTCGAGTTGGGCCAATAAGGGGCAAATTTGAAGACCTGTTCTTACTGACCTGGCTCTGTGAGTGCAAGTGACTTTTTTTTTTTTTTAGGGTGCAAAAAGACAGGAGCACTGCTCAACACTACATGTGATGTTTACTGAGCTTCAGGAGCATTTCTGCTCAGCACTGGAAAGAGATAAGATCACTGAGCTTTAGGAGTACTTCTGCTCAACACTCGGGTGTGAAGAACTTCAGTGAGCTGCAGGAGCATTTCTGCTCAACACTTGAGTGTGAAGAACTTCACTGAGCTACAGGAGCATTCCTGCTCAACACATGAGTGTGATAAATTCACTGAGCTACAGGAGCATTTCTGCTCATCTCTCGAATGCGAAGTACTTCTCTGAGCGAAGAATTTCACTGAACTACAGGAGCATTTCTGCTCAGCACTGAGTGTGAAAGGATCACTGAGCTTCAGGAGCACTACTGCTCAGCACATGAGTGCGATGAATTCACTGAGCTACAGGAGCACTGCTGCTCAACACCTGAGTGAGATGAACTTCACTGGGTTCCAGGAGCATTTCTGCTCAACATGAAGTGTGATGAATTCACTGACTGGAGCAGGAGCCAGGCGATCATGAGTCGCGGTCGCTTTTAGGAGGCTCACTGGGGGAATGCATTTCTGTGGGCCCCCGGGGCAGCTGAGAGCCAGTGACTGTCCAAGGGTAGTCCGCTCGGACAGAAGCACTGGCAGGAAGACGAAACCGAAGAGGCAACTGAGCGGCCCCGGAATGGTTATGACCCAGCTGGACCCAGGGGATGGAGTCTCCACTTGCCCTGGCTACAACTGTCGTGAGGCTCGTTGGTGGCACAATTGAGTAGAGCGGGAAGAGTGGAACAAAGCGTCCTCAGAAGCAACTGACGGGTGAGTTGTGACATGCAAGGGAAACTTGTGCAACGGTCGCAATGTCTAACAACTTGAGGCACGAATGCCCGTGTAGTCGAGGGTCGCCCAGGCCCCCGTTAAAACACGTCCTTTGTACATGGCCCATCAGTTGAAGAGGGTTTGGCAGCAGACCGGGATGAACTATAGTCACACAGGGTGAGCTGCTCTGCCACAGTCACCTCGGGACCCGATCGTGAAGCTAGCGCTGAAGCGGTCATCATATAGAGGAAGCCAATGGCTGCATCTACCACATGCCCCAAGAGCCTCTGAAAATTCTTTTCAGTGGGACCCTTTCTCACTTCAACACCAGTTGAACACACTCTCATTGGAGAGACGTGTTAGACCGAGTCCATCTCCAAAACTGAAAAAGAGATACTCAACCCGTGGGCGAGATTGCTCTTTCCCAGTTGCCCTGAATACCCAACCGGCTTTACAGCACTCGAAGGAAAAAGACTTTGTACTGATACTTCCATACGCGCAACACACCGGATGGCCTGCGGCGCGGAAGAGATCTGAACACACGTCCATCAGGTCAATGCTGCAGACCAATCTTGGGCCAAGACGGTCACGACCCACCTCCTGATAGTATGAAGATTGATTTTATAACTGGTCTTCATACTGGCTGGAGAGGCGGCTATCTTTAAACTTCGCCTGCAGGAAAAGATATTCAACGCGCCAAAAATCAGGAGCTACACTCAACACTGGGTGTGATGAAGATCACTGAATCTTTCCAGGAGCACGTCTGCTCAACACCTAATGTGATAGATATCACTGATCTGAGCGGAAAAAGCTGAGCCTGAGGTGGGGCAGCAGAAGGTGGAGAGTGTGGTGTTAGTGTGCTTTGCAACACTTACCTGTCTCCACTTGGGGCAGGAGGCACGAGAGAAGGCGGATGACCGGGTCCTCGAACGCACCAAACTGCCTGCTGGCGACCAAGGGAGAGCTGAGGGATGTAAGGCTACACAGGGTCACACCCGCCAGACTGGTCCTCTTGGGACCCAGGAATAGAGAAATTTGCTCTTTTTCTGAATATGTGGGTACCGCTGACCCCGTTTTTATAGGGGCCAGTGGCAGAAAAGACACACACACAACAAAAAGCTCTAGCCAGCCCTCCAACCGGCCAGAGGGAGTGGATCGGTGACCACTCCAAGAGCAACTCCTCCATCCCTGGGGGCCCGGCCAGGTTCAGCCTCTCTTCTGCTGTCGCTTACCACCTGGCTTGGCAGCGCCTGGAGCAGGCTGGGCGCCCCTTCCATGGCCGGCTCCACACCGGGACCTGGGTGTTGGCTGCTGCGATGGTCCAGCGGGAGCTGAGGCGGCTGCGGATGGACGCCCTCGGCGACGAGTAGGCAGAGGATCTGACCTCGGCGGGCGGGTGAAGGCAGCAGCATCCCGCCGGGGCAGGATGTGTCGGATGGCCTCCGTCTGCTTCTGGGCTGTGAGAACTGTTGGGCAAAGTTCTCCACAGCGTCCCCGAACAACCCAACCTGGGAAATGGGAGAGTCCAGGAACCGAACCTTGTCCGCTTCTCTCATGTCAGCCAGGTTAAGCCAGAGATGGCGCTCCTGGACCACAAGTGTGGACATCGCCGAACCGACTGTGCGAGCTGCAACCTTCGTCGCCCGGAGGGCCTCGAAGGCAATCTCACTCATGAGCTCACGGTCCGGACTACCCTCGGGCATGTTCATGAGTGCCTGGGCCAGGTAGACCTGGAGCAACGCCATGGCATGCAGATAGGAAGCGGCTTGCCGACAAGCTTTGTAAGCCTTGCCCGTAAGAGAGGACGAGAACTTACAGGCTTTAGAATGGTGACATCAAGTGTAGTGAGGGGGGATGAGCTACTCAGACGGTTTCTGGCAGAGAAAGTTGCCATCCATGCCCTCGTAAGCTCCTCATGCACTTCAGGAAAGAAAGGAACCGGGGCGGCTGACTGAGAACCAGCACGGCCTGCCCCGATATACCAACCATCCAACCGAGACGGCTCGGGACACGGTGGAGGGTTCCACAGTAGCCCTACCTCCTCGGCGGCCGTTTTCAGCATAGCTGACATTTTCTGGATCTGGCTCAGGCAACACTGGTCGCCCAGGAGGAGGCAGTGCAGCCGAGTCATCATCTCCAGAGTTCAGCTCCCCTTCCGATGCTGCGATCGGCATACTATCCCCTGGAGGGGCCCAAAATGAGACGGCTGGCCTGTCCATTACAGAGGGACCAGCGGGATCAATGGGGTGATCCACCGGTTGTGGTATGAAATAGGAGTGAGGGATCCACGGGGCATTGCCGGGCGGATTACCCCTCACTGTGATCCTCAGATCACCCAGCTTGGACGGCACCCCAGTCTTTTTCTGGGAAGGTAACCCAGAAGAAGAACAAGGGCGGGGCCCAGAGGCGGGGACTACACCATGGCCATGTTCCCAAAATGAGAACATGACTCATCCACGAAAGTTGCCTCAGCATGCTGTAAGCCCAAACATGCGACACAACTTTCGTGACTGTCAGAGGGGGATAGCGCCAAACCCAACCCAGAAACGCACGGATGGAATGGCATCTTGAAAAAGACACAGTCACACCCGTGTTGCTCTTTTAGGAAATGGGACCGTCACCAGTGCCGGAGCACACAGGGAATGACCGCAGCAAAACTGAATTAGTCAGACTAAAACAGTGAAGCACTCACTTCTCGCTCTCTAACCAACCGTCAACACACAAACAAACAATAGAAATTTGATGCTGTTAAAACAGCCGTTGAGAGCTGAGAAGCTCGCGATCACCGCTGCACCACGCTGTAGAACACCAACACTGGGAGGTCTTCCCGCAAGAAACACCGACACACTCGCTCGTTGAATACAACGGCACTCTTCAGAGACATCAAAGAAGATTGGCTCCGAAGCGAAAGGCAACTAGTGCGTTCATCCACTTCCGAATTTATACCCGCGCCACGGGGGCGGAGTGTGTGGTGCGAATCATGCATCTCGTTCAATAGTATTCGAAGATTATAGGCTCCCTGGCGTGATCCCTATTCAGTCGACCGTCGACTATGTCTGACATTATCGACTGAAAGGGAACTCAATATTATCATTATTATGCATTCCAAATGATAAATAAACAAAGGAGAATCACAATTAGTTTTATTTTAGCAAAATACAATGTTGAACTCTATTACTTTTTAATTTATTTTACCACAAATTTATTTAACATAACTTACAAGTAAATACACTACATTCAGGAATGTAACTTTTATAGTATGATCTGATACTGAGGAACAACATTTCTTTTAATTATAACATTCATTAGGAGATATTAGGTTGTTTACTAATACTCTATTGATTGGTAGTTGACATGTTACTTATAGTTTGTAAATTGCCTAAATTGAACTATTAAAATAAAGTGTGACCTTTATTTGCATCCAAATTAATTTCATGCATTCATCCTCTTGGTCATCCCATATTCCTTTGTCAGTATTTAACATGGGCAGCACTGTCTTAAATGGGAACAATCGCTAGCATCTGATGACTCATTAATCTGCTCACCGTCTACAATTTATCTGATGAGGACACACCATCTATTAATACTGTTCACAGCTGTTTTGACTGAGTCATACAGGGTGGCTACACAACCGTCTTGGCCCATCAGCAGGGAGGGGGTAAATTATGCCCCCGGTGGCACAGAAGCAGGGACACAGTGGACAGCAAGGACCAAATTCTTCTTCCCACATATGGGTGGGTGGTAGTTAATGTCTAAGTATTTATGTCTGCATTTTGGATTAAACTCTGGCATTAAACGTCTTTCAAAACAAACATGACTAGTAATGTTAACGTGTAACAATGTATACTGATTCCTGGTGTTATTTGGACCAAGAAATTCACATATATTTGACAACTTCAGGGCTTTTGGTAAAACAGATTATACTTCTACATTGTTGAATCCCTTGCCACAGACAGTTTGATTGACAGAAGGTAATTAAAGGTAGGGTAGGCAATTTCGGCAAGGCTAGCAATAGCAAGCTAGCTTTAAAAGCATAGATCCCTCCCTTCAGAGCGCTCTACAAAGCCGCAGATTCTGTAAAGCGTAACGAGAGACAGTGTCAAATTACATCATGTCTCAAAGCACATAACATTACAATAATATACAATAATCCAATGAACATAAACAACTTAAAGATCGCTGACTTGTACAACCTGACTGCTACAGATTAATTTCGGTGTTGATAGTGTTGGCATAGAAACTCATAAATTCGAGTCTGAGGACGTGAACCACTCCGAGTATAACATCACGGGAATACCACAGCCTTTTTTCTCTGTTTTCTCTAGTAAGGTAGCACTGGCTAAAATCGCCTTTCTACGATAAGGCAGCCAAGTTTTATTGAAAGCCCATTTTACCAGCAGTGAAGTACCCCTTTAAGAACATATTATTTTTATTTTATTTTATTTTCATTTTACCTTTATTTAACCTGAAGAAGAACTCATTGAGATTAAAAATCTCTTTTCCAAGAGCATCCTGGCCAAGACAGGCAGCAGTACATTTAACAAGGTTGCGGACATAAAAACATAAAAACATATACATAAAACATATGACAATTTATGCTGATAATAAATATCGTGTTACCAGGTCATAAAAATATCAACAGAAATTTTTTTTTTCATATATATTTTTCAGCAGTGATAAACAACAACAAGGATCCTCCGACTAATCAGTCATAACATCTACAGCCAGTTTGTGTAGTCTCCATGTCATTTAAAAGTAATTTTAAAGCAACCAGTGAAACCGGCTCCTGAAGATTCAGGTCATTCTGCAGCTGATTCCAAGCACAGGGGGCCGCATACTTAAATGCCCCTTTTCCCAGTTAAGTCCGGACTTGAGGGACAGATAACAATAGTAAGTCCTCAGAACGAAGACAATATCTTCCTGTGCCTTTCTTTATGATATAGATTTGAAGGTATGAGGGAAGCAGACCAAGAATAGCCTTGTAAATAAGAGTGTGCCAATGATTACGTCTACGGGTGGACAATGCAGACCAACCAACCCGATCATACAAGTACAGTGATGAGTAAGGGCTCTAAGGTTTGTGATGAACCTAAGAGCTCCATGGTAAATAGTATCCAACAGTTTCAAGCTTTGAGTGGATGCATGCATGTATATAACATCGCCATAGTGCAGCACTGGCATGAAAGTGGCAGCAACAAGTTTCCTTTTGGCCTCAAATGAAAAACATGACTTGTTTCTGAAATAAAACCCCAGTTTTAGCTTCAGTTTTTTCACCAACTGCTGAATGTGAGGTTTAAAAGAGAGAGAATCATCAATTAAAATACCAAGATACCTGTATTGAGATACAGACTCGATCTCGGAGCCCTGAGAAGTAGTGATGGATAGAAGGTTCCGTGACTTTGATTTTGCTCTGGAAAACAACATATTAAAAAGTTTTGTTTTGTCGTCATTCAAAACCGGTTTTAAATCAGACAAGGTACGTTGTACAGTATCAAAAGTAAGTTGAAATTAAATGGAATTGAAGGAATAAATTTGTACTTTTACTTTGTTCCTGTTTTTAGAATCATCTGTACTGCTGGTTTACAACAAGCTGGTTTAGGTGATTGTTCAAATGACCTGTCTGGGTAAAACTTATAGAGAGCCTTAGCTATGTTAGTCAGCTTGAGGTGGTTAATAATGTTTATATTTTATTTATTTTATTTTAGATTATATTCAGTTGCTTGGTCATTCTCAAAATATGGGGGGAAAACATCAAAAAGTAACCCCATAAAAACGCACCATATCCATATTATTATTTTTTCCCCCCAGGTTAAACATTATTGCTAGGTTTAACATTTGTCCCTTCACTTAATGTCATTCATTGGTGTTATAAATGTTCTAAACAAGTTATTTGAAAATACATTAAAGGTCAAAGCTTGATCCTCTGAAAAAGTTTAGAGGAAGAAGACACTTTTTTTTAAGTGCAAACATGTTATTCTAAATTTGTAATGTCTGATCTGTACTGTCTGAAACTGTGCCAGTCACTCTGAACAATAAATTGTTGTCCCACTGCTAACAACCTGATTCAGTAATGAGGAATGCCTTTTTAAAAGACCACATAACAATAATGTGTGTGTGTATATATATATATATATATACTGTATATATATATATATATATATATATATATATATATATATATATATATATATATATATATATACAACAGTTCTTTTTGGTTCTCCATTCTGATTTTCTGAAAGCCGTGTGATATTTCCCCAGTATCAGCGCTCTAATCGTTTCACTGTTTGTATCACTCCGCATATTATTTTTTATAAACATTGTTTGGCTTATAGCTTAACATTTCCAATACCAATTTGCTTTTAAACTATAGGGCACAAGATAGATGTATCCTCCATTTGGTATTAGCATAAATCTTGCCTTTCCCTCCCAGATTGGTTACAAAACACTGAATGTTTGTGACAAGCAGCCAAGACTCTCTGGTAATGAGTACAGGAGCAGAACAAGGCTATTGTTGAGGACTGATGGATAACCCTTGAACACGACATCACATTTACATGATGGATTAGTGCAGGGAATGATTGAGAATGACACTTCAGGATATGGTTAAAGGAGCTGAATTTACAATAACAGGATGTATTTGTAGCATATTTTGTCTGTTTTTTTTTCATGCACAAATGCACTTTCATCCATGGAGTCAAGAATAATGATAGGCAATCATAACAATGGTCTGAAATATACATTTTTTTCTTGCATCACCCTGGTACTCTTGCATGCAGATTGAAGAGGAAGATTGAAAGAAGAGGAGAGGTACCAGTGGTGAAAAATGAATGAAAAACATTTATTTCAGTATTAGTAATGAGTAGAATGACTTGTATTTTCTTAAAGAGTGAAGTTTATTATTATTCAGTAGGCTACACACAAAGTACACAAATGGCAGGACAGACTTTGATTACATGGTATAAAATCCATTTCTGCCTGTCCAACAAGAAATCAATGGTGTGAGAAGCATTAACGTTAAGTATACTGAACCTGATATTGTGGCTGCACATAACCTTCAGAACTTCATGACTAACCTAAGCCAGTCTATTCAATTCCATTCCTGAAGGGCCACAACCCAGAGAGTTTAGTTCCAAACCTAATTTAACACATCAGATCCAGCCATGGTCCGAAATTAACACCCGCCAAGTGCCAAATGCAGGTAGATATTCCGTTTGGCGAGTAAATCTTAAAAGGCTATCTGCCACACTGGCGGGTGAATGTTCATACCAAAATAGTAATGTAATAATGTTTATTACAATTGCATTTTGTAATGTTATAAAATATCTGGCATGATGACTCTTAGGGATGCTCATTTCGTTTAATTTTCCCGACCGACAACCGCTGCTCGTTATCCGATTATTAACCGTTAACTAATAAGATTATAATATTGAATTGCCATTAAATAAAAATAAAATTAACGAGTGTCTGTGACCCGTAAAAAAATAATAATAATTATCACAGGTTTATTTTAACTTGCAAACAGCAGCATGCAGAACAGATCAACAGAACCTGGATTCACATCAAATTTTCACACACCTGCAGCATTTCTGACAGTGACAACAGAGAAAAACAGAATGAAATAATATATATAAAAAACCTAAAATAGACCTACACTAAATATATATTTTTAACTTAAATAATTAACAAATTAAGATGACAAAAAGAAAACACTGAATCAGTTTGAAGCTTTGAAAAAACGGCTTTATTTTTCATCAGAATACGTTTTTTTTTCATCAAATAAAAATAGCAGGTCTACCTCAATCCACAGCTTGTCTGTTTTTTACTTTAAAAAAGTAAAATCTAAATGATGAGGAGTTAGTCTGGGTCTCCGATGGCACAGATGTCCCTGGAATACAGAGATAACGTCTTGCTAGAATGGTCAGCTTCGGAAAGCACCTTTCATTTGCTTGTGGATGTTTGCCTCACAATGGATATTGCATTGTACTTGCACTAGGCCTACTGCTTTATTTTAATACCGCGTAGCATATTTTGCAAGTAACTTCATCGCCCTTTCTGTCGAAATGGTCCCACCACAAAGTATAGCTACTTTTTTTTGCTTGCTTCATTTTGCTTGCTCAGCGAAATATGTCTTTAGGCACGTGTGGTTGCGTGTGTCGACGCACACCGTGATTTAACAAATAAAGGATATATACTGTTTTTTTTAACCATGCAGCAAACAAACAAAAAAGCTAAATATATATATATATAATTTTTTGTTTTACTTTTAAACCGTATAACTGATAGTATTAATCTATATATTTTTTTACTTTCGGTAAAGTATCTGATAGTTTTACAAAACCTTCAAATGTACTGTTATGAGCACTAGTTCCATGCTCAAATCTTCCATGTCTTACTATTTGTTGCTCTGTTTTGACTTCTATGTACTCTTATTGTCACAGTGTTGGGTTTGTGTTCCCCTGATGTCCACTAGATGTCCTCCTTTCCCACGGTGTCCTTCACTTATGAACTACATTTCCCACGATCCTTTGTCTCATCATTGCACTCAGCTGTTTCTTATCACTGATCATTGCACTCAGCCAATTCCCCATTATCATTGTCGATTCCCTGTGTATATAACCCTGTCTGTTTCAGTATGTGTCACGGAGTCCTTGTATTATGTCCCCACACTTCCGTTATTTGTATCATACTGGTTCTCGTTTGTATTTTATGTTTTGGATTGCCTTATTGGACTTTTGACCCCTGCCTGGATGACTAAGAGTTTGGATTGCCCTTTTACATTAAACTACTGCTTTTGGATTTTCTGCCTCCAGTGTGTGTTCCGTGACAGAAGGACTCCGTCACACAAGATCCAGCGGTATGTTTCTCAATATCTCTTCCCCAGCCACCGAGCGGGAGAGAAGGGAGTTTTTTAAGGGGACCCGATTAGTTAAGTTTCGTGGAACCCGTGGAGGTCGCAGTGGAGGAGGTGGTCGAGAGCCTGTTCACGTCCCGTCTGCCCAGTCAGAGACTGTTCACGTCCCGTCTACCCAGTCAGAGACTGTTCACGTCCCGTCTGCCCAGTCAGAGAATCTTCACGTTCCGTCTGCCCAGCGAGAGACTGTTCACGTTCCGTCTGCCCAGCGAGAGACTGTTCACGTCACGTCTGCCCAGCGAGAGACTGTTCACGTCACGTCTGCCCAGCGAGAGACTGTTCACGTCACGTCTGCCCAGCGAGAGACTGTTCACGTCACGTCTGCCCAGCGAGAGACTGTTCACGTCACGTCTGCCCAGCGAGAGACTGTTCACGTCACGTCTGCCCAGCGAGAGACTGTTCACGTCACGTCTGCCCAGCGAGAGACTGTTCACGTCACGTCTGCCCAGCGAGAGACTGTTCACGTCACGTCTGCCCAGCGAGAGACTGTTCACGTCACGTCTGCCCAGCGAGAGACTGTTCACGTTCCGTCCGCCTTCCTGGGCCGGGACTATCTGGAGCGTCTGGCTCGGATCCTGGACATGCCCGTGTCTGCTGTTCCAGAGCCGGAACCAGTGTCTGCTGTTCCAGAGCCGGAGCCGGAGGCAGAGCCAATGGCCGTTCCAGAGCCGGAGGCAGAGCCAGTGCCCATTCCAGAGCCGGAGGCAGAGCCATTGCCGGTTCCAGAGCCGGAGGCAGAGCCATTGCCGGTTCCAGAGCCGGAGGCAGAGCCAATGCCTGTTCCAGAGCCGGAGGCAGAGCCAGTATCCGTTCCAGCGCCGGAGGCAGAGCCAGTGCCGTCTGCCTTCTTGGATCTGGACTATCTGGAGCGTCTGGTTCGGATCCTGGACATGCCCATGTCTGCTGTTCCAGAGCCGGAGCTAGTGTCTGCTGTTCCAGAGCTGGAGGCAGAGCCATTGCCCGTTCCAGATCCGGAGGCAGAGCCAATGCTTGTTCCAGAGCCTATGCCTGTTCCAGAGCCGGAGGCAGAGCCAATGCCTGTTCCAGAGCCTATGCCTGTTCCAGAGCCGGAGACTGAGCCAATGCCTGTTCCAGAGCCGAAGGCTGAGCCAATGCCTGTTCCAGAGCCGGAGGCTGAGCCAATGCCTGTTCCAGAGCCGGAGGCTGAGCCAATGCCTGTTCCAGAGCCAGTGTCTGTTCCAGAGCCAGTGTCTGTTCCAGAGCCAGTGTCTGTTCCAGAGCCAGTGTCTGTTCCAGAGCCAGTGTCTGTTCCAGAGCCAGTGTCTGTTCCAGAGCCAGTGTCTGTTCCAGAGCCAGTGTCTGTTCCAGAGCCAGTGTCTGTTCCAGAGCCAGTGTCTGTTCCAGAGCCAGTGTCTGTTCCAGAGCCAGTGTCTGTTCCAGAGCCAGTGTCTGTTCCAGAGCCAGTGTCTGTTCCAGAGCCAGTGTCTGTTCCAGAGCCAGTGTTTGTTTCTGTGTTTGTGTCTGTTTTTGTGACTATTACAGTTCTTGTGGCTGTTCCTGAGCCGGTGTCTGCTGTTCCTGAGCCGGTGTCTGCTGTTCCTGAGCCGGTGTCTGCTGTTCCTGAGCCGGTGTCTGCTGTTCCTGAGCCGGTGTCTGCTGTTCCTGAGCCGGTGTCTGCTGTTCCTGAGCCGGTGTCTGCTGTTCCTGAGCCGGTGTCTGCTGTTCCTGAGCCGGTGTCTGCTGTTCCTGAGCCGGTGTCTGCTGTTCCTGAGCCGGTGTCTGCTGTTCCTGAGCCGGTGTCTGCTGTTCCTGAGCCGGTGTCTGCTGTTCCTGAGCCGGTGTCTGCTGTTCCTGAGCCGGTGTCTGCTGTTCCTGAGCCGGTGTCTGCTGTTCCTGAGCCGGTGTCTGCTGTTCCTGAGCCGGTGTCTGCTGTTCCTGAGCCGGTGTCTGCTGTTCCTGAGCCGGTGTCTGCTGTTCCTGAGCCGGTGTCTGCTGTTCCTGAGCCGGTGTCTGCTGTTCCTGAGCCGGTGTCTGCTGTTCCTGAGCCGGTGTCTGCTGTTCCTGAGCCGGTGTCTGCTGTTCCTGAGCCGGTGTCTGCTGTTCCTGAGCCGGTGTCTGCTGTTCCTGAGCCGGTGTCTGCTCCGCCCTGGCCGCCCGAGGGGTCTTCGCCGCCCTGGCCGCCCGAGGGGTCTTCGCCGCCCTGGCCGCCCGAGGGGTCTTCGCCGCCCTGGCCGCCCGAGGGGTCTTCGCCGCCCTGGCCGCCCGAGGGGTCTTCGCCGCCCTGGCCGCCCGAGGGGTCTTCGCCGCCCTGGCCGCCCGAGGGGTCTTCGCCGCCCTGGCCGCCCGAGGGGTCTTCGCCGCCCTGGCCGCCCGAGGGGTCTTCGCCGCCCTGGCCGCCCGAGGGGTCTTCGCCGCCCTGGCCGCCCGAGGGGTCTTCGCCGCCCTGGCCGCCCGAGGGGTCTTCGCCGCCCTGGCCGCCCGAGGGGTCTTCGCCGCCCTGGCCGCCCGAGGGGTCTTCGCCGCCCTGGCCGCCCGAGGGGTCTTCGCCGCCCTGGCCGCCCGAGGGGCCGCCCTGGCCGCCCGAGGGGTCTTCGCCGCCCTGGCCGCCCGAGGGGCCGCCCTGGCCGCCCGAGGGGTCTTCGCCGCCCTGGCCGCCCGAGGGGCCGCCCTGGCCGCCCGAGGGGTCTTCGCCGCCCTGGCCGCCCGAGGGGCCGCCCTGGCCGCCCGAGGGGTCTTCGCCGCCCTGGCCGCCCGAGGGGCCGCCCTGGCCGCCCGAGGGGTCTTCGCCGCCCTGGCCGCCCGAGGGGTCTTCGCCGCCCTGGCCGCCCGAGGGGCCGCCCTGGCCGCCCGAGGGGTCTTTGCCGCCCTGGCCGCCCGAGAGGTCTTCTTCGCCCTGGCCGCCCGATGGACTTTACGTCTCGCCCTGGCCGCCCGATGGACTTTGCGTCTCGCCCTGGCCTCCCGATGAACTGTGCGTTTCGCCCTGGCATCCCGATAGACTTTGTGTTTACCCCTGGATGCCCGATAGATTTTTTGTTTTGCCCCGGTCCCCGGTTAAACCCTCACTCCTTGTTCCTGTCTCCCTTCATGGACCTGGCCCACCTTCCCTCCCCCTGATCCTCCACCGTTCCACCTCCCTCCTGAACCTCTTGTATTATATTGTGTTGTGTTTTCTGTGTTTCTTGTTGTTGTCATGGAGCGTCTGGTAGCCGCTCCGTAGAGGGGGGGTTATGTCACAGTGTTGGGTTTGTGTTCCCCTGATGTCCACTAGATGTCCTCCTTTCCCACGGTGTCCTTCACTTATGAACTACATTTCCCACGATCCTTTGTCTCATCATTGCACTCAGCTGTTTCTTATCACTGATCATTGCACTCAGCCAATTCCCCATTATCATTGTCGATTCCCTGTGTATATAACCCTGTCTGTTTCAGTATGTGTCACGGAGTCCTTGTATTATGTCCCCACACTTCCGTTATTTGTATCATACTGGTTCTCGTTTGTATTTTATGTTTTGGATTGCCTTATTGGACTTTTGACCCCTGCCTGGATGACTAAGAGTTTGGATTGCCCTTTTACATTAAACTACTGCTTTTGGATTTTCTGCCTCCAGTGTGTGTTCCGTGACACTTATTCATTCAAAATAATACCGTATCTCAATTAAATCTACTGAAATGAATGTATGTTACACAAAAAGGCTGTTTATTATTTGGCCGGTAAAAAATATGCTTGGCTGGTGGATTTTTTCATCTACCAGTCTCTGTGGCAGGTGAGCCAAAAAGTTAATTTCGGACCCTGGATCCAGCTAATCAAGGGCTACATCCAAAAGCGCACACTTCCCTACTACACTCACCTAAAGGATTATTAGGAACACCATACTAATACTGTGTTTGACCCCCTTTCGCCTTCAGAACTGCCTTAATTCTACGTGGCATTGATTCAACAAGATGCTGAAAGCATTCTTTAGAAATGTTGGCCCATATTGATAGGATAGCATCTTGCAGTTGATGGAGATTTGTGGGATGCACATCCAGGGCACGAAGCTCCCGTTCCACCACATCCCAAAGATGCTCTATTGGGTTGAGATCTGGTGACTGTGGGGGCCATTTTAGTACAGTGAACTCATTGTCATGTTCAAGAAACCAATTTGAAATGATTCGAGCTTTGTGACATGATGCATTATCCTGCTGGAAGTAGCCATCAGAGGATGGGTACATGGTGGCCATAAAGGGATGGACATGGTCAGAAACAATGCTCAGGTAGGCCGTGGCATTTAAACGATGCCCAAATGGCACTAAATGGCCTAAAGTGTGCCAAGAAAACATCCCCCACACCATTACACCACCATCAGCAGCCTGCACAGTGGTAACAAGGCATGATGGATCCATGTTCTCATTCTGTTTACGCCAAATTCTGACTCTACCATCTGAATGTCTCAACAGAAATCGAGACTCATCAGACCAGGCAACATTTTTCCAGTCTTCTACTGTCCAATTTTGGTGAGCTCTTGCAAATTGTAGCCTCTTTTTTCCTATTTGTAGTGGAGATGAGTAATACCTGGTGGGGTCTTCTGCTGTTGTAGCCCATCCGCCTCAAGGTTGTGCGTGTTGTGGCTTCACAAATGCTTTGCTGCATACCTCGGTTGTAACAAGTGGTTATTTCAGTCAAAGTTGCTCTTCTATCAGCTTGAATCAGTCGGCCCATTCTCCTCTGACCTCTAGCATCAACAAGGCATTTTCGCCAACAGGACTGCCACATACTGGATGTTTTTCCCTTTTCACACCATTCCTTGTAAACCCTAGAAATGGTTGTGCGTGAAAATCCCAGTAACTGAGCAGATTGTGAAATACTCAGACCGGCCCGTCTGGCACCAACAACCATGCCACGCTCAAAATTGCTTAAATCACCTTTCTTTCCCATTCTGACATTCAGTTTGGAGTTCAGGAGATTGTCTTGACCAGGACCACACCCCTAAATGCATAGAAGCAACTGCCATGTGATTGGTTGATTAGATAATTGCATTAATGAGAAATTGAACAGGTGTTCCTAATAATCCTTTAGGTGAGTGTGTATATAGGCCTAGTAGGCAAAAAACAAAATGTGACATAAGAAGTATTTCTGAATTTACTTTACTCATAAAAGGCAGAAAGTACCGGACGACCTACTACTTCCGGCAACATTCTTTAGTGTGTGTGGACACTTTACTATCCCATGAGGCTACAGGAGAGGATTTGTGAATGGCAGTGAAACAATGCAACTGACGCTGTCACATGATAATGACAACATGGCGAATGTAGTATGTCCGGATTACATTCATACTATATAGAACATACTCTTTTTGCGATTGTGAAGTAATACTTATTCAAAATAAGTAATTACTCAGGAGATTATGCGATTTTGGAAGCAGTCATCATCTTCAGCATTACTTGCAGGCGTGATAAGGCTTGGAACTAAACTCTGCAGGTCATGGCCCTAGGAATGGAATTGAATAGCCCTGACCTAAGCTTTCCATTAAGATTTTGGCCTTTCATATTGTAATTTCATTTCAGATTTTTTTCATAGTTTCAAGAGGATATCAAGCAACCTATTCATATTGGCAATCTCATTTGGCTAGCTTCTACCATATCGTATTTTACCATATAAAATACAATAGAATTTGAACACAGTCGTTGAAGTCAGCAACACAACATAAGGGAAATGTTTTGCTTTGATAACTGAGCAATTAAATAGCTACCGCATTATTCAGCAAATAGTGTAACAAAGTGTATAGTAGAGGTCTTCACAGGCATTAAAGCCTGAATCTGACCTGTTCGAGCGAGACCCTGACCTGACCTGAGCATTTTTCATTTTAATGAGTTGTGAAAAAATAAATACTTTTACACTGAGCAGACCTCTAGTGTATATGGCTGTGGAATTGTATACTGTGCGGAAGTAGACCATAAGAAATCTTAACCTTTTTAGCTGTGAAAAGCACACATATGTGAAACACACACAACTCCTATCCTCCTCTCTCAGGTTTTCCTAAGTATGCATGCGTGGAAAGTGTTAACGTTTTGCACATCAACCTGCCCTTCACCTCTCTCCAAACACCTTACAAATGTGTTACTAATCACAAAATTGATCTCATAGGGCTCCTCTTTGGTTCCTCCGACATGATATCAACCCATTTACTTTTACGCTGTGGTTTTGTATCATGACTGCATGCTACTCAAAACAATCAATAATTGTAATATGCGTATTGTAATCTGCGTATCTGTCCACTACAGATCATGGGATATGCAATTGTGGAAAGTGTTTCTGTGATGAAGGCTGGTTTGGGGAATCCTGTCAGTACCAGGAGCAATGTTCCCTTTCCAGCAAAACCAGTAAAGACCTCTGCCGCAATGCCCAGGGTGTAGTTTGCTCCAATGCAGGTAAGATGTTTGATATTTTGTATTGCATGAGGGCATAAAGATAATAGAACTAAAGGTCAAGATATATGGCGTGCAGTTGTCCAAACATTCTTTCTGGGTGGCCTAGAAAATAACAGCCTGCTTGTATTTCACACCTTGCCCTAAACCCTGTACTTAACCCTTACACTGACCTGAACATTAACTTTGGTTTATGTGTCTGTATGTTGTTAACTGGGGACCCAGCTGGTTTGCAGATATTTGTTACCATGTCAGGGCGGGTGTACATGAAAGGCTGTTCATCAGGATTGATTTGAAATGTACAGTTTTCGGGATATAACTTGTTCCGCCGTGGTCCATAAAATTAAAGTTAATTCGTTGTGTGATGTTATCTGCATATAAATTAATTTAAATTGGAATTAATACAAATTTATGGGTGAAATTTTCTATATTTTTTTTTATATCATCTAGTAATTATCGAGGGGGGGGGGGGGGCTATGCTGTGTTTATGATAACATGTTTATGGGTTCTGTAAAATAAAAAGTAAGAAAAAGAATGACTAAAAATAAATTTACAGAATTATCAGTTCATTCTAAGTTTAATTCTGAATAGTATCCAATTCTATAGTGTTTATAGCCTTAGGTCGGGTGTTGTTGTGCAAGTCTGTGAGTGTGTTCATATGTGGAAGTGTGGTTGATGAGTGATAGCATGAAATCTGTGGATTTTGACATTGATGTATCTTCTGGCCGACAGGCACCTGTCACTGCGGCAGCTGCATGTGCCACAATCCCGATGGGAAGGTCCTGATCAGTGGTAGCTACTGCGAGTGTGATGACAGCGAGTGTTTGGATGACGACTCTGGAGAAGTGTGTGGAGGTATGACCACAGTGTGACCAGTGCTTCTAGATTCATCTACAGTGGTCCCAAAAAATATTTAGACACATTTATTAATTTTATTGTATTAGATAACGCCGTATTAAATCTTACTAATTTTTGCTGAAACACTCAAAATGGTGGCATTAGGAACATTCATGCACATTATATAGCTAGCCTGTAAAAAATAATGTTGTTGCGAGCAGGACGTGGTCGAGGACGGCGCGAGGCCGGTGGCATGATTTAATAATGAGCGACACCCTGCGCAACGAACCGGTCTCGTATCTCTTACGGAGGAGCGGGAGCATAAAGAGGAGCGACGACAGTGAAGGATGAGAGAGGCCAGGCCTGGATTTATGTTGTGTTTTATGTGACAGCAGTCATCCGTGAGGGGCTGCTGTCTTTTACTTTCGTTTTGTATTGGTTTTATTTTTGGTATTAAAGTTTGTTGAATGTTCGTCGGTTCCCTCCTCCTCCTTCCCATAACATCTAACCTCGTTACAAATGTATTTATTAAAATCGAATATACAGGGTGTTTCAAAATGATTGACCCAATTTGAAACAAATATATATCACCGCTGCCGTGATTCTTTTTTTAAGGTCATCCCAAATAGTCGCTAATGGTAAAAGTGTAAATATTTAAAATATTAAAATTAAAGTGAATTAAAGTTCAAGTAATTTTTTAGATTTCTCTAAAAGCAAGACTTGTGTCCTTTTCCTGTAACTTACAGAAGTATGTTGTAGATCAATTGTAGATGATCAATAGTATGGTTTTAATTAAATGAAACCCTAATTTACATGATGCCTTTGCTATAACTGCATGTTTTCTACAAAGATGATATATTTTTAAAAAATCGAAAAACTCTGAAACGGAATTTCTCTCTTCCTTCTCTCTGTTCGTGGTTGCAGGCCATGGAAAGTGTTACTGTGGAAACTGTTACTGCTCTGCTGGTTGGCATGGAGATAAATGTGAATTCCAGTGTGACATCAGCCCATGGGAGAGTAAGCGGAGATGCACATCTCCAGATGGCAAGATCTGCAGCAACAGAGGTCTGTCTTTGTACAAGCATTTACCTTACTAGGACATAACCAATGTTTCCCATCACCCTTTAACTAATAATAAATTAATTGAGGTTAGTTCTACTGCTGGAGCATCTAAATCAAATTATGATTTTATTTGATGGGTTTCCACACAGAATCTGTAACAAAAGATGCCTAACTGTCCCATATCTGCTGTATACAGCATAAGTAATTTCACCCGACAAGCACAAATGAGAGTGGGACAATGTATTTTCCATTAAGATACATCAGGCTGCCAAAAGAACTTTGGCTCTCATATTGCCGGTGAACCTCCAGGGAGCTTCTCTGAAATTAATTACAGCAAAAGGGTGAAGTGGTACACAGTATAATCTCAACCTCACATCTGAACCACTGTCTGTGGTTAAGTAATCTGCCCACAAACTGTATCCACTCATCACAAGCAACCACGCTGGTTTTCTGCATCAAAAGGTGGACACAAAGCATTTGTTTCTAAAAACAACAGCATTTTAGCAGCAGCTACACTTTCCAATAGAACAAATACAATATCTCGGTATAGTCTTCCTTTGGCATTCTTATCTCTATTTTTGACCACAAATGTATTTTCATCAGCAGTATTATGTTCTGTTTGAAGGAAAAGCCCTCGGGCTCTAACAGGAATTAGGATACTTTTGCTAAAAAAAAAGTGCACTTGTTTGTTCCAGTGCACATGGTGAAAGATATCCATTATTTTTTCCACTTTTAAGCTATCCATCCTCATTTTCCCTATTTTATATTCTGTTTATACCCTTCAATTATACGTACTGCCCTGTGAATGGCAGGTCTCAGTGGATCGCTGCTATTGTGTTAAATGACAGCTTCTTTTAGTCATTCAACCTCTCGATGCATGAAATAGCTTGCCCTTCACTTTGAAATACACCCATGCAAAGTTATAGGCTACATTTAATAACCTTTTCAGTAAAAAAAAATGCAAGCTATTGTAGGGTATGGACCAATCAGACACATACTAATTATTCATTATATACAAAGGTTTATGAAACTCCTCACACAGCCCAAATGAACAAACACAAGGGCAGAAACAGTGTCAGGTTACAGGGCATGATAAGGAGATTTTACGACCTCCGAGGAATGTGGCCACATACTCAAGAGAGAGACTATGAAACAGAAACCCTCTTTAAAACAGACTTTGCTGCATTAATCATAGACTAACTGATCTATAAATGAACATGCATAAAACTTTGAAAGAAACAGTGTAAATGGTTTACTGTCTCGTGTACTATTAGGTATATATTATGGTATGTATCCTGGTATACAACCAACTAACGATCAATGTAACCTCACCTGTATCATGCCTCCTAACTAATTAATCCTCATTTAATGACTCACACTTCGATGTACATCACCTTCTTCTAGAATGCGGTGTGGATGTGTTATAGCTATTTTAGCATTAATGAAGGTATAATCATATTATGGGACAAAGATCCGTAAATCAACTAAGAGCCACTTTCCCTCTCAGACATGTCCCCTTTCTGATTGGTCGAGTTCAACCCTTAGGGGAGGATCTTCTCCAGGCCTTATTAGAGACAGTCCACATGTGACCTCCCTCTCTTAGTTCTTTCATCCAGCCGCAACACTGTTCTGGTGATTCTGGGGAACCCCCTCCCCCTCCACGGGGGCCCCAGGGCCTAGCAGGCCTCGATTCCAACCAGATATGGGCACAGGCAGGAGAGAGATGACTCTCTCACAAAGAACCAAGGACAATCTCAAGAGTTTTGGAACAAAGACTCCAACCAACAACGACTCCAATCACCCATCCTTCCGACTTCCTCACTTCTCCTGGGTGCTCGGCGTGGCCTCAACAGAGTCCCAGGCCTTCACCAAACCAGTCATGCGTTCCTGGAGAAAGAGAACGCTCAACCAACTTCCACTTGACACTGTGACAACTTCAAGAATTGTTCCCATTACAAATGCAAGAATTCAATTCAATGAAATGTGAAAATGAAATTCTGATGGTTCTTCTCATAGACCCTCTTCCGGTTTCCAATTTCATCCTATCACTAACCTATTTATGTATTCATGTGTGTATGTTGTTTAGTTTATTTATATTCATATAAATATCTATATTTAGTTAATAAAACTTGTACATAATATGTATTTGGTTCTGTTTTGTTTGCAATACAAGTCACTTTACGATCACGGTTTTTGCTACTGGCTCAAAGTACTGTACAGGCGAAGAAATAATTATTCTTCGGTGGCCATGGAAGATACCCTTTTCTTAGAATAAATTAATAATCAAAAGAGTTCGTTGGAAGAACTGATAAATTGATTGTAATATTAATTCAGCCACATCAAGTTAATCCAATTAACTGACCCAAATATTTATAATTAATAATAACAAGATATTATTGATTATTAATATTTCCAGAAAGCTGAGTTCCTTACACTATACTTTTAAAATCAGACTCATGAATTACCCTATTTAGGACAACATGTGCAAAAATCGTATTGGCAGAGTCTCCTAAATGTGATTCTGGCAAGTATAGGATGCCAAAAAGAGGCCTAAAAAGGTTTCTCGTTAACCACACTTCAGCAGAATTTTAAATCAGTTCAAGGGGTCAAATGGCAGATGCAGGCAGACCATCATTTTGCTTCAGAAAGCCTTTATTAACCCACTGGAGCCGTTTGGAGTTCGTTTACGATGGATGTATGCACTTTTTTGAGCTTTAATCTGTTGGTTGCCATCCTGCCATTATAAAACTTGGAAGAGCCAGGATATTTTTTTAATATAACTCAGATTGTATTCTTCTGAAAGAAGAAAGTCAAATGCACCTTGGGTGGCTTGAGGGTAAGTAAATCATGGGCTAATTTTCATTTGAAAGTGAACTAGGCCTACTCCCTTAATGGACTCCCACTGAATCTTAGCCAAATGTAAACAAGCCTAACCAAGTTAGCGATAAGGTTATGGAAGTGTGGGCTACTATCATTGTAGGCCTATTTGCTTTTCTGTGACTAAGGGTTTTACAGTAAGCAACAATATACTTTTACATGTATGACTAATAATAAAGCTCATGCCATTCATTTAAGCATTCACCGAAAGTTGCATAAAGCAAATCAAGCGCAATGTAAGTAAGGTCATATTCATGAGAAGAATGCGAATGATGGCAGCGACAGTGGTCTAGCCTCCTGCTCTCAGGACGCCAGCTGGCTCGGTTCCCAGTGTGCTTACTCCACACAGATAAGAGAAAACAGGATTTCCAGTTGTGCTGCAACTGGTCTGGCTAGGATTCATCAGAGTTGAGGTGTTTCCCGCAGCTCTGTTGCCATGACTGTCGCCCCAGCAATAGATTAGCTGGAACTTGGAGTAAGCATCCTCATCAATCTTTGCCATGCATGGTCCCTTTATTGTCAGCTGGGCTCTGGAGGATTTGGCCCCCAGGAGAAATTTGGCTTTCCTTTTCAACATCACTTCAATTATAGTGCTGTGCAGCTAACTGTTTCTCTGAGCTCTAATCCTCCTAACACAGGCAAAACAGTCTTAACCCATATTCCAACGATCGTTAAACGGCCTTACCTGGGACATATACCATGAAGCCGGTTTAGATGACTAGCCCGACATGTTTTAGTTTAGTTTGCGCCAACCCTGGGTTTTAGGCACCATGAAAGTGGTTTGGCTTTTAGCAGTGTTCATCACCATAGTAACTTACGCTCCACAGCTAACCTGGTCCGGGGCAGGTTATGTTCCAGGTAAGAGGTTGCCAACCGAACTTGGACCAATCAGATGTGAGCAAAGTGACACATGTCTGATGCGATAAAGTCACTCTACCTGTTTCCACTCCAAATGAAAGATCACTACACAGCAAATGATTTTTAAAGACAAAATCGTCCGGCTTTTAGTAATGCTTATTTAGAATAATATTTTTTTTATGATTTAGATATTATTTATGTAATTATTGTACCCTAAATCGATCACACATGTACAATTTTAGTTTATCAATTATTATTACGCACAGTTTAATTGAATAAATATATAAAGGTAATATAAATACGTTTTAGAATCAATAGATGAAGCTATAAAATGACAACATGTGACCCAGCAAACAAATTTAGGTTCTGGGAACGTTCTGGGAACGTTAGTTTTTGGTTCCCAGAACGTTCCTAGAACTTTCCCTTAACGTTAGGGGAACGTTCCCGGAACGTTTTGCTTACGTTATAAAAATGGAACCTAAAAATAACCTACATGGAACGTTCCTATAACGTTCTTGTTTGGTTCCCAAAAAAATAACCTCATGGGACCATTCGGGAACGTTAGGGGAACGTTCTGTGTTTGCTGGGGAGCTTAATGTTAAATTTTCTCTACCTTTATCAAATGTATAAACTAACTTCACAACTTTTACTTGCACTGATATAGTAAGACTTTTTATTTTAGTTGTCCTCTTTCATAGACAGCTATTTTCTTCTTGCTATGTAAATTTGTTTAAATTCTTGATATTTTTCCATCTCGTAATATTCTGCAGTTAATCTCTCGCGAGAAATGAATCTCAGTTTTACTCTTTCTCAGCATGTGATTGGTTGTTCGCTACTGTCACACCTAAACTCAGGATCAAAACCTGAGTTGACAGAAAGTTAATGATCAGCATTATGATACCAACGTAGCCTGGTTAGATTGGTTTGTTTTTGTCAACTCAAAACTAATCCTGTAACCCCGAGTTTGTTCAGCAACCATCATGGTACAGGCCCCTGGCACAGACCTCTTTTTCATGTCTTGGTTTTCTGTTTTAGGGTACATATACACGGCAATGTGCATATGCTTAAAACGGAGACGTTTTCCTTTTTTTCAGAGTTTTCCGCGTATAAACGACACCATTGTCAAAACGATCCCCATTCACACAAATCCGCAAAAACGACTAAAAATTTTGTATTTAAGCCCTCTGTTTCTCTCTGTTCGTGGTCTTGAATTGTTGTTGTTTGATGACAGATTGTTTGTGGTTGTGTTTCCTCCAAATTATTCTCCTTGTTATTATTTTGATTCTTGGATTAAAGATTTATTTTGATTATCTCCTTTGTCGTTTGCTTCATTACAGCCACCAACCGTGACAGAGATATAGTTCAAACGTGTTTTTTTCTTTGAAAGAAAGTAATACTATTAATGTCAGCGTTGGTTGCAGATAAAAAAAAAGAGCTGGATCTTATTGCATGCAGTGAAACTTTAAACAAACTCAAAACAGTACTTCTTAGGAACACAGGAATCGAAGAGAATGCGATCAGAACAACTGTCACATAAAGGCGAGATCACACAATGAACAAAATAAACAAGGCTTAAATAGACAAACCAATCAACGAAACGAAAAACAGCTGAGACAACTTATTCAAACAATGAGTAACCAAGTAAACCAACTGAAACATAGGGAAACGACTGAAAAATAAGGGGCTGTTTACACTACACCGTTTTTAACTAAAAACGTAAAACTTTTTATGCATTTTTGCCGTTCGTTTACACGACAACAGTGGTTTGGATGCCTGAAAAGGCAAAGTTTCAAAAACGAAACTAATTAATCGTGCAAGTTTTTGAAAACAGTCTCCGTGTATTACATGCATCTATTGTGTTTCATCACCGTCTAATGGCCAGGTAGCAGAATACAGCGTTTTTAGTCCTTTTCATGGATTCGTGTGAATGGGGATCGTTTTAGCAATGGTGTCGTCTGTACGCTGAAAACTCTGAAAAAAGGAAAAACGTCTCCGTTATAAGCATGTCGTTGTCGTGTAAATGGACCCTAAGACATAGAACTAAAACATAATACAAACAGAACACAATCTCAGAATACTTGTTACAATCAATTATCAAGTACACATTAAATTTATCAAAAGTGACAGCAAAGACATTTATAATGTTACAAAAGATTTCTATTTTAAAGAAATGCTGTTCTTTTGAACTTTCTATTCATCAAACAATTATGAAAAATATTAAACCGCACAACCGTTTTCAACATTTATCAAAATAAGACATGTTTCTTGAGCAGCAAATCAGTATATTAGAATGAAGGATCATGAGACACTGAAGACTGTGCTTTGCCATCACAGGAATAACATTTTAAAATATATTCAAATAGAATTCAGTTATTTTAAATGATAATAATATTTCACAAGATTGCTGTTTTTACTGTATTTTTGATTAAATAAATGCAGCCTTGGGGAAATAAATGTTGCATTAGTTGTGATAGATTTTTATATTTAATTGTTTGAGATATGATTGTCAGTGTTTGACTGCATGAATGACTGTCAATAGTTGACTATGTGAATGTAGTAGAATATACTTTACTATAATTTCACCCTGCCTTTGTAGGCACATGTGTCTGTGGCGAGTGCACCTGCTATGATGTGGATCCCTCAGGAGACTGGGGTGACATCCATGGAGACACCTGCGAGTGTGACGAGAGAAGTTGCCATGCCATGTACGACAGATACTCGGATGATTTCTGTTCAGGTGAAGCACTAGTTGGAACATTTCGGTCAAACTTCTTGCTCTTATTATCACATTTGTGTTGTATATATTTAATTAATACCTCACATGTCACTCTGGCAGTGTGATTCCAAAGAAAAGAGGTTGAAATGTTCAGTTTTGGCTTCATCAAACCCCCTCAAAAGGAAATGGTTCACATTCCAAAATCCAGCAGTGAAAATACTGACGTTGCTGAAAAAGAGGACAGGGTGGAACTGTTTGATATCCGTTCACTCCACCAATCTGTGATCTTGCATAAACACAGGCCACATGGATTATTCTGATCTGAAGAACAACAGATGCAGTTCAGATACATTTCAACATCTGTTTTAATACTTGAGGAATGACTCTTGCGGCCATATGCAAGGCTCGCTTCAATCTTGTGTTTTCCTCAGAGGGGTGTGTACACAATTCATTTTTACATTCATGGTCAGTCAGACCTGTGAGCTGTGCCCTTTCACTTCAAATCCATAAACTGACACACATACACCACCGATGTATAATCTTTGCCTGTATCTAGGGCAGCTTCAGGTAGAGCTTCAGTCGTTCGTTCATCCATTAGAGGGCTCTAAATCCTGCTATGTGTCTTTTTAAAGGTCACGGCCAGTGTAACTGTGGCAGGTGTGACTGCAAGGAAGGCTGGGCTGGAAAGAAATGTGATCATCCTCTCTCCTGTTCGATGTCTGTGGAAGCCAGTCAGAAGAAGTGTCGGGGAACCTCCAGCCTGCCATGCTTTGGCAGAGGTAATTAAGTCTAGTGTCTATTAATCTGTGCCAAAGTGGGTTCCGTCAGCAGCGTTTCACAGATCCGAGATGTTACATTTGTTGGTCGCATGGTAGGCCGGAGGACTCTTAAAGGTGAAGTGTGTAATTTTCGGCTCTTCTGATTAGTCACTCCGACATGGCATGATGCAAAGCTTGAGCAGAAAGATCAATGCTAAAATTAGCAATACTGTCTTTAGCATGCCAGTCTTGATAGACTGTTTTGAATGAAACATGCTGTTACATACATAATGTTGTTGCTGTATGCGTCATTCTGTATGGCCTTCAGTTTAATTGGAAATTGTGTTTCAGCAATGATTATAAGAAACCAAACATGTCTATGTGGTAGTTTACTGCTAATCTCAGAAATAATACAAATACTCAAAACAGATGCAGGATAATTTCTGACCAACAATGGATTTTGATAGAGCTGTGTGAGTCATTGATTTTTACTTCTTTGGATAAATTGTTTGATTTATTCACATTATTACATTTCGAAACATTTGGCTATAGTAAACCACACTTAAAAAAAAGCAATTTGTCCTTGATCTGACCCTTAAAATGACTTTTGTTAGTGTAGCCTAATGTACTCTAGTCAGGTTCATTCGGTCACATTAAATATATATTTTTGACCAGCATATTTTGATGTTACCACATGAAATACAATGTTAGTTTACCTGAAAAAAAAATAGTTTTATATACAGTTAGAGTAATTGGGATTAAACAAAAAATAAAAACAAAACGATAAAAAGATTCTGCTATTGTTGTTGATCCCTTATTAATTTAATATGGTTTTATAGTAGTAACATGATTTGTAGTAACAGTGGCATTTAGCTGGCACCTTACAATTCTAACACATTTAATATATATTTTTAAAACAAATTACCACAATCATCTGAATTACAGTCTCATATGAATATGTGGTTACAATTGTACTTTTTGTATTGGTATTGTGAACTTATAGTTTGCTTCAGGTAGTAGTGCTGGTCTGTACATACTGTCTTTGCATGAGTCTTTTTAGAAATAAAAAATAAAAAGATAATGCTATTTTCATAGTTCCCCCTGCATAAGAAAGTGAAGGGCGTTAATAATAGTCCTGTTTCACTGGGTGAGGTGATAATTTAACTTTAATGGAGCCTGCATTCTGTGCACTTGTTTTTTTAAAGGACTTCCACCCCCGTGCTCTTTTATACTCTAGCGACAATAGAGCAGATAATATAACTTGACTCATTTTAAAAGTAAAAAATTAAATGGCTTTTGCTGTTATGGCTAGGTTGAAAAAGAGTACACATAATTCAGTACACAAGCTGTTTGTTTTATAGTGCAACAGTAAATACTGAATGCTAGACTTGTTTTAGACAATGTCAGTTAGGATTACATCCAGCGTACCTAAGAAATACAAATGTAAAAAATGCAGTTGGGAAGAATCAAATACATAGTAGCTTTTGTGGTTCATCCCTCAAGGCTTTAGCTCGGCATGTTCTCTCTATAGCACCTGAAATAACACTGAATCTGGCAGCAAGTATTGCGGTGAAACAAGTCTTTAAGTGAACCAGATGCATTGTATTGTTCTGGTCTTTAGAGGAACATAGAGAGTAGGATGTGAGTTAGGTCTCTCTAAAAAAAAAAGAAATTATTAAATTGTAACAATGGCTCTAAAATTAATTAGCTTGAATTATTTCAGCTGTACCTTTAAAACATCTAAAATCTGCTTCAACCAAATGGTGGGTTAAATAGTGCACAAGCACAATAATTAATTGGCAGGAAAATAAAAATGAAAGATTTCCTGGAAGGAAGCCAGTTTATTAATTTAATGTATTGCAGCACTGACTGAAGTCAATTTTATGATAAGGTAAACCTCTATGTATTCTGATTAACCCTATAAAGCCTACTGTATCATATGTGATAACCACATTTCTAAAAGGCTTCTTCTAAAAATTATCAATATGAAAAAAAAAAAATTGGTTGTACACAATACTACATGCTGTCACAGTGTGGTGCAGGCAGAAGGAGATGAGGAGTCCAAAGTTCCAAATGCAAACGTTTACTTACAATAATATAATACAAACAGGCAAAAAGTTCACACACTTAATGGGAAGCGATCGGAACAACTAACAAAGCAACACACAGGGCTTAAATACGTAGGGAAACAGCTCAGGGAAACGAGATACAGCTGACAAGACTAACGAGTAACAGGTGAGACAGATAAACTAATGAGGGTTACCATGGAAACAAATGAGTGACGGGAAAGCAGAACAAAGGAAGACGTGACTAATGAATATACAAACACTGACACCTAACAGATGCCTCGTTCGCTCTGGTCCGACCCCGGGCGTGATTGGCGCCCCCCGCAGCGTTGGTCTGGTTTCACAATCAACTTGATTCTATGGAACTCTGGTGCATTTGCCTGCATCTTACGTCATTGCAAACGTGCACGGCGCATGATAGAAAACACGACGCGGGTCAATATATTGTATTTTTTTATTATTAATTTGGTGCTATTATGCATAGCTGAGTAAACAATGCAGATTAACTGTGTGTGTGTTTCGCAAGCTGTCTTTCCGCTGCTTGCAAATTGACTCTTTTGAGGAGACAGTGGATTTCCATTAATTTGTTGCCCTGATTGCACGCACTGTGCGCGAATACACTGCAGACTCACTCTTGCTCGTATCCAGGGTAAATCTTCATCCCTTATGTGTGTTTTATTTAACTAAATACATCATAATCGGCTAAAACGCATGCGCAGGATACTTTACTTCCTGAACAAGTGCGCACCCGAGTCCGTTTTGCTTTCACATACATGCGAACCGCAGCACGGTTCGGGAGCAACCGAACTCAGACCACCTCCTCCATGTAGTCTCGGGTTCGGTACCCCAATGCGCACCGGGGTCCCATGACAGCGTTCACATTAGCGATCTTTCATGCGAATCGTGCCCCGTTCCGAACTAAACTGCCAGTGTGAAAGCCCCCTTAGTGTAATTCCAAAAACACATGTCTTTTTACTGTAAAATCTTTACTGATTTTTATAAAGTAAACAAGAATAACTTTTATATTGTTTTGTAAAACACTTACTGGACTGAAGCAACTTAAGTTTGCTTGATTATCCTTAAATCAAATTTTTTCAAATATTATACTGTGGCTTTTATTGAGGAACATTTATTTGTACATCTCTCAATAATAATTGTAGGCTATTGGATTACAGTATTTTTTTTACACCAGACAATTAAAACCACAGAGCTTTGTTTATAAAAACAAATAATTCTAACATCATCTTACTAAGATCTATTATTGGGAGTTATAGAGTGACAACTGATATTTATATAGATTGTTTTTATAAGTAGTCTTTTATCATTTTATAGAGATCACATTGATTTACATTACACGCGATCAGAATTTCATCCTACTTTTTGGCCATTTAAATATCAGCAACTGAACCAAATTGCATATTTCGAGTATGAGCTCCATATTGTTACTATATCATAGCCAAAAATGAGCCTAATATATCAAATATGTTTCTCAACAAAAACACATATAAAAAAAAAAGAAATTTAATAAAAAGATTAAAATCTTGATTTAAAAAAAATATATATTCTGTCTAAAGGTTCAATAAACTTGTCCACTGAAAAACAATATATATATATATATATATATATATATATATATATATATATATATATATATATATATTTATTTATGTCAGGCTTTACAGGATTAAATAATAATTATTATATTATTACTTGATTTAATTATTAATAATCAAGTATATTTGTATTATATTATACACCAAAATAAAGTGTATTTATCATTAATACTTCTTTATGTAGACCAGTGCCTGATTTTTTTAAAGGGCTTTTAAAAGTATGAAATGGATTTTTTTTTTTTCACACAGCTCAAGATTGTTGCTAATGAAGAGCTTGGGACTGTGCCACCAGCCAATCAGCACTGTAATGACATCATTTTCCTCCAGCTCCAGGATCTTTTATTTACATGGCATTTACAGCTCAGGTTTTTTGGCTCAAAAACTTAAAACTGTGTACTTTCGGACTCAAGTGGGGCCCATTTTCAGTCTGAGATTTGAATGCCCAATACCAGCCCTGCACTTTCCGCATCCCCTATGGAACTGTCTTTATGTTGAAGTGGTACTGCCGGTCTGTGGCTTTACCTTCAGCATCAATAATCCATAGATTCACTGTCTCTTCGCACTGAGCAAGTGCTATGAGACGTGGCCAGCAAATGATGATTTATACATCTGTTTACATAGAATTTCACCCATGATTGGAGCTATAGGTCTGCTTGCTGCATCCATTATCCTGACAGCAGGTAATTATCAAGGTTTCGTCCATTCCGAATTTCACTCCCACAATTATGAAGGACTGTCATCCTGGCTGAATCAATCCAACATTTACACAGTGCCATGGGAGAAGCCCCATATGAGGGATTCCCATGCCACGTAGCAGTTTACTTGGGATTCATGAAGTCTACGACTAAAATAGATATCTTGATGATTTAAATCAGGCTTGTTCTTGCCTCATTTAGTTTTTCCTAGTTAAGAATGATGGCCATCACTGCCAGTGATTGAAGCAAATGGACTAAGAGAAAGCAGTGATTCAGTAGAAAAGCTTGTAAATGGTTTTGAGAGGAAACGAAGAGCCAGTTTAGGCGGTGAAAATTGGGGAAGATTTCACATTATCTTACGCCTGGAATATCCTCCAGGAAACACCTGTTCTGAGAGTGTTTCTGCTGAGACTGGAAAACCAATTTCAACTGTAGAGAAGTTGATTCTTTTGTGAATTTGTCAGCAGTTCCATTGTATATGATCTTAAGGTCTAACATTAGGCATTTCAATGATATCTGAAAGATATTTACTGTATTGTTGTATATCCCACCATTTGAGAAGCAACAAATGAGTGATTGACCTGTTTTTTTTTTCTTTTCTTTTTTTCTGTTTTTCGATAGCACGGAAGTTACTAAGTGTTGGTTTTTACACTATTCATTAGCTCACTAATGCACTCTATAGATTACCGTGCAGAGCCCGTATGCAAAGAATGCATCTTGATTAAACATGCACAGCAGCAATCATTCAACATTCCCAGACATCTTACAGGAGAGGGAAAAGAGGCCTAATTTGCCACGCAGATGTTGACTGATATCCAGTGTGTTGTAGGAACTGCTTGGCGTGATGAGCGATCTTTAAAGCAAATCAGCAGAATTAAGGCTGATTGCAATCACTTCCTCTGAGTTTAATAATAGTGGCCTTCTCTGGTGCACAAGGACCAAGTGGTGCTCTGCATTGAGAAGGAATGTATTTTCTGAATGTGTCCAATTAATATGGATATGCTTATGTATATTTATATGCATGCTGAATTGTGGGTTGAACTTTCAAGTCAAGTAAAAAATAAATGAATATAAATACATGCCAAATATACCTTATGCTATAGAAATGACGTTTTCAAAACAATATGTTATATAAGTGAATTATAGTTATTGGTTTATGAATGTGTTGCATGCAGAATGCTGTGTCATTGTGGTGGTCCTTATCGCTGCTATTGGGCAGCACATGAAAAGTGGACTCGAGATGCCTTTAAATGTCACATCTTAACAACTCACACTGTCCTCCCTGACCTTCCATTCCCTGTGCTGATTGAAAGGCTTCGAAATATTATGTTTCAAAATTGACTGAAAGAAGTGAAATATTGCAAAAGTAAAAGTGGTAAAGCTAGTACTTCTCCCCAGATTGCTCTATATTCATAATCAGAAAATGATGAGAAGTGGTGCTTTAGGAACACATAAAATATTTATGCCTCCTAAAATGTGGAAAGCTGTATGTAGTGACTAACTTGGATCGTAGAGTATTTTACTTGATTTTCTAAACGAAAAAAGTTCCAAATGGAGCCAACAAAGGATCTGATATGCATATCACAGTAGTGGTGTGTTTTTTCTTTTCTTTCTCGGAGTTAAAGCTGCAGTCCGTAACTTTTTTGGATTAAAAATTATCCAAAATAAATTGAGCAAGTACATAACCAGCCAGTGTTCAAAACTATCTACTTGCCTTAGCTCTATTCAAAACACTAAGCTTATAATGTTTTTAATTCCAGTGGTACTGGTGGATTTCCGCGGGTTTGACGTGATATGATAAGCGATCGTTAGATTTAATCAGCGCGATTTACTGCAATGCTTTTTTCCCCTTAGTTGGTCAGAACAGAAGTGGATGTTACTTGTTCGGATGACATTTTCTGGTGAAAATTCTTATGTTGGTCATACTTTCAAAAAGTAGAATCTGTGATACCGAATGACAGTATCCACACCGGCACGGTGACTAACAGCTGCACATTCTCCTCAAAACATCGGATTCATCCGCGCTGTGCCGTGCCGTGCCGTGCCGTGCCGAGGCACAACCCACGTAAAGTTGATAATTTCGCTAATAACTGCAATTGCAGATTTCGAACAGAGATGACGACAAAAAGGAAAAACTACGGACTGCAGCTTTAATCATGTATTGAATGAATTGTTTGTGTTAATTATTTATTGACTCTCACATAAAGATCCATAGACTCACTCACACCTGAATGAATCAGTGTTTTTTAAAGAATCGGTTGAATAAATGAGTCCAATTATTATATTATATTATATTATATGTTTAATCTTACAGTGTACTTTCATTTTCATCAGACTTTCATTTTATATTCATATATAAAAACCTTCATGCGTTTGCATCTAAAAACCCACTGTGAAAGGTCCACCTATGTGGTTCTTGACATTTCTTAATTGCACTTTAAAAATCAGACAGTGAGAAACCTCCTCAACCCCTTTAGCACCCTTGAAGTCTCATTTGCATGAACCTCAGTATTTGGCAGGTTCATGCTTCACAGGACACATCAGGATACACTCAGCACGACTCCAGCACGCTTGTCATTTAATGTCAGAGCTGCCAGTGGTCTGTGCAGCTAAACACTGGTGTCTTTACAAGCCTTATTGTCTTTGTCAAGTTTGTGGCACAAGAGTGATAGAGTCTTGGCATATTGTCAACATTCTTTCCAGATAGGCCAGAGAATAACTTCAAAATGGCTGTGGCCCAATTCTCATTTGTCATAAAACGTATAGGAGATTAGAATTAGTGTGTCCTACATTGAAAATAAGCATTCCAAAGGTGGATTTTGTTAGTACACTCATAAAAATAAAGGCTATTTATTGGCATATATGGTTACATGAAGAAACGTAAACATCCATGGAAAATTTTCCCTGCACAAAAGGTTCTTTATAATGGAGAAAAGTTCTTTAAAAGATTATTTAAAAGTTCTTCACACTAAGAAAAAATTGGTTATTTTAAGAACTGTTTCATGAAAGGTTATTTGGGGAAACCAACATGTTATTTTAATGGCATTGCTGTGGAAAAAAAAAGAAGTAACCTTTTGGAAGTATATGGATATTTTTTGGCTATAATATTTACATTTAGTCATTTAGCAGACGCTTTTATCCAAAGCGACTTACATCTGAGGACTAAAGCAAGCGAGTCATCGTGAAGAGGGAAGAACGATGCAAGAAGTGCTCAAAATACAAAGTTCAGGCATTGCTCAGAGTAGCAAAAGCCAGACAAGGGAAGATTTAAAAGGGGAGGAAAGATTTAAAAGAGAAGAATTAAAAAAAAAAAAATTTTGTTAAGTACTCACGGAAGAGATGAGTTTTCAGTTGTCTTTTGAATGCTGTCAGGGATTCTGCATTACGGACGAGGGTGGGGAGATCATTCCACAAAATATCACCCACAAAACCTTGATCCCCTGAGTTTTAGGGCCAGATTAGCGCCAGTGCAAACCCTCTTTTGGCATTATAAAAACTACTGTCAGGATTTACTAAAGACATGCAGTGAAAAATTAGTGCTGAAAGGTGTGGACAGGGTTATTTTTGCAGCTGACCTTATTCCATATGCATTTGTAGAAGTTGCCCTTTTCAGATGCAAAATAAGTCTGTAAACTGTGACATAACCAATATCTACAGAAAACTGCTTAACAGAGATGATAATATGATAGAAATGCCAGTCTAACACAGAACAGCTGGTGCTGCTCCCTGTACAGCGTTTACTCTAAATGCCCATCTCAGGTTTTAAGCACCATGGTCATAAATTTATAATAATGTAACTCTTAGAGAGGAATTAGGGGTCGTATTATTGGAAATTGATGATGCTGAGCCATTATGATGTTTAACAATTTAGAGCAACGGGGCTTTTGTCTTGGCACCTGCAAAGGCACGGCCCTCTAGAGAATTGAACTTGCCGGATGGCTGTCTCTCAAATATTGTGAAGGAATGAATTGTTCCGATTCGGACCAAAGCTCAGTACATGATCAGCGAGGGAGCCATTAATCATACTGAAGCAGCCAGCGCTGCTTTGTCCATTTACACACATATAATGCCACCCAGCCACTGTGAAAGCATTTGGAAAAGATAAACTTTTTCTGTTTAGTGCATCATGTGTTTCATACTGTCTGTATAAATGTATTGAATAATGTCCAGAATCAGGTTATGCTTAGTAATTTAGTTTGTATGATAACCTGTACATTTTAACTCGTTGAGCTCCACCTGTTGCAGACAGTTCTGCATAATTTGGTACTAGTGATGGAAAACGCTTTTAGAGAATTGAAAATAAAAGGAATAAGACAGAAAAGACAGGTGGTTAGTCATTAAATGTTTTTTACATGCTCTGAACAGTCTCTTGCAGCTTAGCATGCAAGCTTAAGGGAAGGGCTACATGACGTCACTCATGCTAATCGATAAAGGAAAAGTGTTTTGACATCACCAGTTACCGTGGCAACGGCAGTACGCAGCTTTTATCTGCATGGCAGGCTGAGAGGTTGTCAGACAGGGCGTTGCTTTGTTGTTCTCCTCATCTGCACTGAGCTGGAGTTGTAACGGCTGTCAATGTCAAACAAGACTGTGCCACTTTAGCAGACTAATGTGCACTATGATAAGCATAGACTGAGGCACTCTGTGCTTTTCGATGCAATGAGACTTTCAGTTGACCTTGATAAGCCAAATTCAAGGTGAAATGTAGTTTTTAACTACCTTCATACAAGATCTTGATAATAAAATAGCAAAAATAGCCACATGTTAGATTGGATTGAGTTTCATTCTCATTTTTTGCTTTCTGGCCAGTCACAGAGTATTTGTGTGTTTCAGGGCAGTGTTTGTGTGGCCAGTGCACTTGCCACCCACCCGGAGATAAACGTGTTCATGGCAAGAACTGTGAGTGTGACAACAGGCAGTGTGAGGACCTGAACGGAGAGATCTGTGGAGGTAACACACAAACACACACAGCAGGACAGACAAGCATAATGGTGCCATTGTTTGATATCTCTATGGTGCTGGTCTATGAAAATCCTATGAAAAACTGAATGGGAATTGACCATAGTGATGCAATCCATCATTGGGGCTTCCAGCTAAACTCTTGCTTCTTGTCTCACCGCAATGTATGAGTTTTTCTATAATCATAATCATATACAAGCTTGTGGGTTTAACCATTAACCTATAAAGACTCAAGCTGACTGAACAACACATCATTCAATCGACAGAGGGCATTGACATATTAGGTCTGAATTTAACTTACATTTACACCATCTGACTAAAGGGATATTGATCATAAACACCAGGGAACTAATCATGTTATACATACGGTTCTGCCAAGGGTACGTAGGTAATTAATAGAGAATCAGCATCTATCCCGTTGAGTGCTCATCAAAAAAATTTAAAGTAACTCAAGTCACATGTTTTCATTAGGTTATATTTGAATTTGGATGTGAGGTTGAGTTGTTAACCATCCTCAAACTTTCACTTTTACCCATTTAGGCAAATTAGCAAACCATTTCCATACATGACAGGCGAACAGTGTAAATAGCAAATCATAGACATGATTTGTCACATGTATTTTGCCACACTTTAGGACCTCTATGATCAATTTGAAACTTGAATTACTGGTGTTGCTTTTGGACATTGTTACTTTTAAAAATAGTTTTGTATTTTATACTTACTATTTCATCTCATATTTCACTTTTTTCTTTTATTTTTACAGTTAATTATTGTTTATTATTTTTTCATCTAAATGAAGATGCACTCCTCTGAGAAAATATCCCTTCTACAAAACTGCCAAAATGATTAATTATTTAATCCTACTTCTCTGAGAAGTTTGAACTCTTGTTTGAAGGCATCTAGGCACAGAGCGTTGACTTGGGAAAGTTTTTGCCGAGGCCAAATGCTCATCAATTTAGTCATTTCATTTTAATTGACATTTTCTAAGACTATTTGCTTTTGAACAGAAGCTTGAATCATGCAGATCCCAGTATGTACTGTACTTTAAGATGACTACACCACAGGAATAGTGGCACTGGAAATTATTGACAGACTTGTGTATTCTTAGAATTTGCTGACATAGAAACAGACTTTACAGATTCTAGTAATTACACTATTGGCTAGAAAGCAATACTAAACAAGATGATTTTCATGCCCTCCTGCTGGGGTCGTCAGGTCATATTATTTTGAAGAATTGTTTAACCAACCAAAAGTTGGTTAAAACAAAAAAACAAAAGGTTTGGTTACTGTTGACTTCTACTGTATGAAAATAAAAAGACATTTCTTTAACTCACCATAAAATCAAAATTGACAATTCTTGTTTTTTTTGTGGAATATTGCAGTATTCATTATAAATCTTTATGAAACCCGGTGAAAATGTGATGATAGATGAGCACAGCAATTTCAACCATGGTACACGTCTGTATATTAAAGGCCCACTGAAGTGCCTTGGAACGTGCAGCTTTGTATGCTGTGTTGATGTCATTTCCACTGAAACAGGAAGCTAAGGTGGGACATATTGAATGGCCCCTCCCCCTTTTCAAATTGCCAATTGAGTTTAGTTTACCTCACAGATGATACGTTGAATTCAATAGTAGAGGTGAGAATAAATTCTAGCCATTTCATTCTTAACCAATGTACAGTTGGATAACGGAATAAAACTCTAGCGTTTGAGCAACCGAGCACACATCTCCAACCCATAATACTCCGTGACGTGTCAACGGTTGCTTTGGCCAGGTGGTATTTATAGCATAGGGGGCGGGATGCTTCAGATTATAGAGAGCATTTTATTGGACAGAAGAGGAGATAAAAACCTGAAGTATAAATGAAGTGCGCAAAAAAACACAAAAATAACGACTTTATGTCAACTATTAATATCCTTCTCTGTGGGCCTCGAGTCAGTTCACTAGTGTAATAGCCTACGCTTCTGTTGTTGTACGTGACACGCATCACACACATGACCAGCATCGGCCAATAGTGAGCCTACGTGTGACGTAGCTCTACGCAATCTACTAAGTTAACTGACTAGAGGCCCAAAGAGAAGGAAATGAATAGTTGAAATAAAGTCGTTATTTTTGTTGAGAAAAAGTATTCTCGTCGCTTGATAAACTTAAGATTGAGCCACTGTAGTCACTTGGACTATTTTAACGATGTTTTTAACAACTTTTCGGGGCTGGCAAGTTTCAATCCCTGAAGAAGCCTATGGACTAGTATGGAGGAGTGATCCAGCTCTCAGATTTCATCAAAAATATCTTAATTCGTGTTCCAAAGATGAACGAAGGTCTTACGGGGTTGGAACAACATGAGGGTGAGTAAATACTGACCGAATTTTCATTTTTGGGTGAACTATCCCTTTAAGGCTAACATATCCATACTAAGAGCTAAATAAAAATACATTTTGATTTCAGGGGGTCTTTAAGAACGACATTACTCCACTTTTGGTGGGGATACACATTTAATGCTGCTGCTTTCTGAATGCTTACTGTGTTGTGTCACACAGCTCGGCTGGCTGCCCTTGTGTGGGCCAGCCCTAGGAGATGTTTAAATATGTATAGGTCTCGGGACTGTGACTGCCCGAGTCACAGTCAGACAGATGAGAGTCTGCTAACAGAAGAGAAGTGTGGAAACACGCCGTCCCTCCAGTTCCCAGCTCAGAGAGACAGCCGTCACACACGCTGATGAAACGTTCATCTCAGCTAATTGCATAGATGGTCCTGCAGGAGTGAATTGGTGTTCAAATGAAGGGCAGCCTTCAGATATGCTTTGCCTATCATGGGATCTTTAGCTCTTGAGAAGCCATTCCAGCTGTATTAACGTGAAAGTGTTTTACTGAATCATCAATATTTCAGATTGGATTTATATATAATTTTATGAGGCACTTGCCTGAGAGTTTAGGACTAGGCTACATTCGTCTGAGAATATCCTTCCAAAGATAGGTGTGAGAAGCACCGTGAATTCAAACATGCCCACACTCGAATTGGATTTACAGGCGGGATAATGGGGAATCGCAGGTGCGCTTTAATTGAAAGGACTGCGGTGCCACTCACCAAAGCAATTAAATGCTCTCGTAGGCTGGCTGATTGAAGCAGTCAAGCATGTAGCTCTACCAAGAGTGCATCAAATGGCAAGCCTGTATACCATACACCCACAAAATAAACGAGTTCGAGAGAGGAAGACAAAGGAGCCACATACAAAAATATTTTCTTGCAGTTATTATAAGGTACAGTGGGAATACACTGCCACCCCATCCATTTATTCGAAGTAGCTACTACAGTGCCTGTTCGGTTTATTTATTCACTTTGCCATTTCATAACCTCCTAAATAAGTATTTTATAATAACTAAGTGTGTAAGTACAAGCATATTTCACAAATGAATCTCTGTTGTGATTTGGCCCACTTTGCACATCCTCCGCAACAAATATATTTCCTCCCAAACTGTAGAAAATAAACTATTAAATTGGGTACTTTCCTTCCTATTTTAATTTGGTGTTCCAATTAGGTTAAAATCACCTTGCACAAAATGAAACCTAACCTAACCTAAACCTTAAGTCATAATTACGAGCTTGCTGTGTTCAAGTGCTTTGTCGTTTTTATGGAGGACACCAGGTTTATTCTTGCCTATTTATTTGTAAAATCTTGTAAAAGCCTAAATAATATAGAGTCCCATTCATTTACAACCATTTATACATTCACTGTGATAATTTCGGTTAAATGCAGTCTTTTTTCGCTGTGTATAAAACTTACAATACGCTTTAAATTAATATTCATATATGTAGATATGCACTACTTTAACAACAAGACAATGCATTAGCTATTGGGGGGAATACCAGTCACAGCAGCAATCGTTCTCCCCTCCGCCATGTTTAAAGTTTATGGCATGCCCAACTCGGGAACACATTTCTGCCTTTTCAGATGTAGTCTAGGCTAGGGGAATCCGTTTTTTTTTTTTCCTTTACCAAGCACTGTTCCAGAAAGTAAGTCAGTCAATGGATTTAGTTGTTCTATAGCTCAGTGTATCACAGTGAGTCACCAACTGCTCTTTAGATTAAGGGAAAAAACACAGTTCAGCTTCAATGTACATTTGGTTTCTTTGCAGCCTACGTGAAATGACGCCCATGCACAAATCTCCCGAAGTGACGCTCTTGTAAATGCCAAACAACCCGGTCCATAAGTGATGAGGACAATTCAAATGACAACTTTATAAATTATGTCTCCAACCACTTTTTATTACGTTTATGATCAACCTGATCATAGCTAATGCAAGTATGTAAATACTACAGATTTCCAAGCAACTTTTCCTTTAAACATTGGACATGAACGGCCTCTCCAAGTTCTATTTAACACTGGGAAGCTCAGAGATATGTGTGTTATTGACAACATACTACCATAATGTGGTTGGAGTACTAATGCATGCAGGCTTGTTTAGCTATCGTCACCTATGTATAGGCTTCAGTTTTTTTGGTTTTAAACATTATCATGAGTGCTGTTGTTCTTAATGCTGATACAAACATGACTGCAACTATGATACTGTTTTACAGTTCAATAAATACAAAGTTTATTTTGAGTAATTTACATTATATACACAATATTGTACTTACTGTCTTTCTTATGTACATACTGTCTATTTTTCTCAGCCAATGAACATCCAAACAAAGTGGAGCAACAGACTGTAGTGGAGTTCCAAAATGAATCTGTAGTTTTGAACAAATCTTCAGTGAATTAGTCAATGGCTCACTCAATTCGTTCCTGGACAATTCAGTGTTATGAAAGAATCGGTTGAATAAATTATAGAATGACTCATTCTTAAAGACAGTCACTTGTCGCCACCAACTGGCATAACGATGTAACCTGCGGAAAGAATCGTTGAAAATCCCTACCACTAATGCACAGACTGTGTGGAACTTATCAACAACGGTAAAAATCGCACTTTGTTGCACCTAGGGAGGTGAGATGGTGCCCTGGTACCCCCTTGGAAGTTGGTGACCAACTCTTTCTACTGTATATACTTTCAAAGCAGCTTTACAGAAAATACATGTTTCAACATTAAAATTAAGAGTAATCTGCTATCACGTGACTGAGTCAAAGTAATATTGCCGCAATGTACATTTTTAAACTATACAGATCACACAGTTTGCCAACATTATGTAGTCATTTAAGCAAAAACAATGAGCATGTTAAAGCAATGATTTCATAATATTTAGAAAATGAGCATCCTGAGGTAGAAACAGAAAATCAAATGGAGATTTATTAGTGTAGCAAACTGTTCATCACTTTTCATGCAAAATCATGTGCATCTGATCTGATATAGCTGGAGTACAAGGTTATAAGATGTATTATGTGAATGCTTGGCTAAAGAGATGTGTCTTTAATCTAGGTTTAAACTGGGAGAGTGTGTCTGAGCCACGAACATTATCAGGAAAGCTATTCCAGAGCTTAGGAGCCAAATGTGAAAACGCTTTCTCTCCTTTGGTGGACTTAGATAGGTACTACCAAAAGTTTTGTGACCTTAAAGAGCGTGTTGGATTGTAGCGAGTAGAGGATAAAATATAAATTAAATACACATGAGCTGAACCATTTAGGCCTTATAAGTAAGTAGCAATATTTTATAATCGATATGGAACTTATAGGCAATCAGTTTAGAGATGATACTATAGGAGTTATTTGATCATATTTTCTTGACCTGGAAAGAAATCTAGCAGCTGCATTTTGGACTAACTGTTTTTTGTTTATTGAGGATGCAGGACAACCAGCTAGTAATGCATTACAGTAATCTAGTCTAGAGGTCATGAATGCATGAACTAACTTTTCTGCATCAGAAACAGATAACATCTTCCGAAGCTTAGCAATGTTTCTGAGGTGGAGGAAAGCTGTTTTTGTAACATATCAAATATGATTCTCAAAAGAAAAGTTACTCTCTAATATAACACCGGTCTTTAACTGTAGAGGATGAAGAACTGATTCAAGAACTGATTCAAGGGGATCTGATTCAATTGTAGAGGATGCAGATTTTCTAATATATTTTGTGTACAGGTTTTTGGTCCAATGAGTATATCTCTGTCTTATCTGAATTGAATAGAAGAAAATTACTGGTCATCCAATATTGTATATCTTTAACACACTCTGCCAACTTGGATAATTTAGAAGTTTCATCTAGTCTAGATGAAATATATAACTGTATCAGCAACATAACAATGGAAACTAATCCCATGTTTTCTAATATTACCAAGGGGCAGCATTTATATTGAAAATATAAAATTAAAATAAGTAAATTAGTGAATAAATATATACAACAGTATAGTACTATAGGTAGAACAATATACATTTCTGTCAGGACCACTATCGTCAAATACGATTGGCAATTGCATACAGTTAGGATTGGTGGTATGGTTCTGTTCTGGGAAAAAACTCCCTGCGCATCCATGCAGCCTAGCATGGATAAGAACAGGGAGAGCAGCAACAACCCGCTTATGGCGCTTTTCCGCAGCTTGGTTTGGCTCGGTACGGCTCAGTACAGTTCGGCTCGTTGCGGCACGGTTCGGCTCGCTTCGCTTTTCCACTGCGTGGTACGACTCGGCTCGGCGCGGCACGGCTCGGTTCGCTTTACCTCGGTTGCTTTTCCACTGCACTTAGTACTGCTTCAAAGTGGGTGGGATTACTACTGATCGTTATAGTTTATCCGCTCCTCGGCAACTAACAAGAGGAACGTCTGCACTTCTCGTCCACTGACCACGATTCAGCCATTTCTTTTTTGGAAGTTTTTTTTCTTCAAGCAAGTCAAGCAAGTAGTTTTAAAACATTGGAGGCTGTTACTGGCTATTTAAATCTAGCAGGTTTGATGTCTCGCAAATACAATGACGCTGGTAGTGACGATTCTGTCTGTCTGACCAATCAGTGATTTACAGTGCTTCCACGTCACATTTTAGTATCGGTACGGTACGCTTGGAATCTCAACAGAGGTGGTACCATTTAAAGCGAGCCGAAGCGAGCCGTACCGTACCGTACCATGCAGTGGAAAAGCGCCACAAGTGAGCCGTGCCGAGCCGAGCCATACCGTACCATGCAGTGGAAAAGCGCCAAAGCGTGCCGTACCGAACCGAACCGTACCATGCATTGGAAAAGCGCCATTAGAGTAAACAGAACAGAACCAACATGAATGTATTGCAGAACATAATTCGAAAATTTATTCTGATTCAATGGGAGTCAGAATGCCATACTGACTGGAGGAGAGGAGGAGCTGGGGATGGAGGAGGGTAATTGGCTCCTGAGAAACTCGATAGCTGCTGATAATACTGAAGGAGCTTATACATGTATACAGTGATAGACGTCATATTCCTATAGGTAGACGGGGATAAGCTGAGAGTAACATGACCTGCCAGAACTGACGCTACCCTTATTTTTTTTCCTTATAATATTGGATGATCATAATTATATTTTGGGGGTCCATGGCATCTTAAAGGTTGAAAACCCCTGCTCTAATCTAAGTCTAAGTCTATGTATTAAGCTTCAATCAAGATCTCGGCTATAGATAATAGTATTTTTTTCACGCCAGCTGAAACAAGGGATTTGACTGAGTACAATTTAGACAGCTCGTTACAAATGCCGAAACCAAACCTCAACCTCATCCAAAGCGATCCGAGAGGCTAAAGAATGTTTCATCCCACAGGGTCCATAAGTGATAAGAGCTGTACAGCTAACGCAACACCATTAGCCAGTCTGGAAACAAACCCCTGTCTGTTTGAACCAATTATATTTACCTGGATCAATCAGACTGTTGCTTTGTTTTGGCAGATACAAATGGTGGTTTTCTTATAAGGAGAGAAAGTGATTGTGTGTGCACGCGCACGTACATGTGCGCTGTGTGTTTCCCCTAGGCCACGGCTTCTGCTCGTGTGGCCGCTGTATCTGCAGTGATGGATGGTTTGGGAAGCACTGCCAGTTCCCCCGCAGCTGTGACATGACGGACGAGCAGAGCAAGAGCCTGTGCGAGACAGCCGACGGCATCATGTGCTCTGGAAAAGGTAAGAGGGACGATGCTTCGAGCGCCACCTTAAAAAAATCTCTTAAAATTAAAGTGGGTTCCCTCATTTGTTTGTTGGGAAACAAAGTGAACAAATTAATTGATTCCCCACATATGCTTCTCTAATGAGGTGGATAGCCCACACAACTATCAATTGTTATTTGGGTAGGGTTTGTGTCACATTTAGTTGATAGAGAAGGAATGAGATTGCATCTTCATAAGAGCTGTGGCATAGTGGTTAGAAGCCACATTTGGCTCTAGTTTGCGTCATATTCCAATACCTTTTGTTAATCTCATCATAGAAATGACTGACTAAAATGTTTGTTAATGCCATTAAGGGCATTACTTTTTAAAGACAATTTTCGAGAAAACTAAAACATTAAGGCTACTGTATGTAAAATGAACACTCTTTAAATTAATTGAAACGAAAATCTCCTACAAGATTACAAAAGCTCAGCATGTCTGGAGCATGTGCGCAAACTGCTAGACCATGATTCCTATCTATTTCTTCTGTGTAAAGGTAAAGATATTCTAAACTTTTTTTTTTTTTAGCTTTTCTGTAAAGTCAAGTCAAAACTGGGAAACATGTTTGGTGACTGTCTGACAGAAACCTTAACATATAATTTGCTCTTCCAACCTGTACACCTGCTGTCGTAAACCACACACGACACTGAAAGCAAAACTTTAAGTTTTAGACTTTAATAAGAGGCCAGTTTCAGTATCGTATGTGACCTGTCAGAAAAGCTTAACCAATTTTTTTTACATTACACATAGTCCTCTGAGTATTCAACTTCTTTCTCTGAGCATGTGAAGTTACACACTAATACGCTATATATATAGGGTTTGTTGGAGCCGATGACAGAACACTATTTGTTTGCTGTTGCTTGCAAGAAAGTAAGAACTTTCATCAAGATCTTTTCTCAAATTAATGCTTGGCCTTCAGGAAGAGAGTTGTTCTGATATTTATCCACCATTACTGATATCTAGTAAAATCAATGATTTTTTTTTTTAAATGATCTGATATTAGATATTTAATCATTTAAAGGGACTAGGAAAGATTGTGTACGAGTCGCTGTGCACATGTAAAGATATCAGAGTAAATGTCTTTAAATAATAGTTTTTTAATGCAAATTCAAATTACACATACGCAAATGTTTTTTATAATTTGTAATTGTCTAAAACAAATAACTATTTTCATATCGGCATTTGCTTTAATTGTATTAATGGTGCAGCTGTATTATCGACCAATGCAGATTATTTCCAAATGGCCAAACATCAGCATATCGACTGGCCTAGCTTGTATATTGGTCTGTTACTGACTCATTAGAAACATGAAATTGGACCTTGCAAACAACAGCTATTTCACACATTTAAAAAAACAATTTACCCTATTTTAATTCCAATTAGGAATTGTATCACAGCTTTATGTGTTTTATAATCACGTGAAATAGCACAGGAGAATAATGGAAGACTAATGGATCTCCAATGGTTGTGTGACTGAAGGCTAATTTGTTCTTGCAGGCTCTTGTCACTGCGGTCGCTGTATCTGCTCACCACAGGAGTGGTACATTTCAGGGGAATTCTGCGAGTGCGACGACAGGGATTGCGACAAACATGACGGTTTGGTTTGCACAGGTATGTTTTCAAATGTAGCAAATGACAGATCTCTTTGTGACGGATAGTGAGGTTCTCTGATGTGGCTGCCGTTTGATTAGACCGCTCTTTGCGAGCCGTCCAATCAGTGGGCTCCTGCTGTGTTGTTCTCGTCCTGCTTTTCAATGGGAAAGATGCTCCGAAGAGAGCCGAGATTTTCCTTTGAAGCCCTGAAGAGTTGACCAGTCAGTGGTAATAAAAAGCACAATGAATATTTGTTATTACAATAGCTCAAGGGCTTGAGGATGCTTGGACTGCTGTTTAGAAACTGTTTACTTATTGGTCTAATGACTTCATTATCAGTTGCCGTGTAATTCAACCAATTATACAGGTCCTCGTGCAGAGATGCGAAATTCATTACAAAACGAGATGGAAAAACAATTGACAAAAGGAATGCATAAATGTGTCTGTGAAATGTCACTGATTAGCATATTAACGATTAGGGCATATGTCATCATTTCCATATTCATAAGGATTATTAAAACTATTTTCTCATGTTGCTCAGGGGTAAACCTTCTTTTCTCTTTAGATGAAATGCAAACAATCAGCCAATTCTTTCCCTTACCTTGGGTAACAGTAATGCACTCAGCCTTTATAATTATAATCATTCAAAAATGTGCCTGCCAGTTTCTAAATAATAATCTTCATGGTTTCTTCAGTGAGATATTCTCATTACACCCACAATTGATGAGCACTGTGGAAAATTCAATGTATTAGGGAAAGCCATGGCTTAATTTCATGCACAGCAGATGCAAATTCCAACTGTTTGGGCATTGATACAATATTCAGCTTTCAAGCTTTCTTCTGAAAAAAAGCTGCTGTCACATACAGCTTTTCTAACGCATATGTAAACAACCTCACTTCAGCTGATCTACAAGTAGCAGGCGATATCATTGACCCGACCTATGTAGCTATATGTACTGCAAATTATGTGAATTCCCAATACACCTTTTAAGTAGCTGTAGAAAATGTTAGACACTCGGTATAGATCAATATGGAGTTTGAGTTATACACTTAAGTGTATAATATACAAATTACACACTTGAATTATCTCAGTAAGCTTCCACAGATAATTGATGATTATTGTGTACACCAGATTACAATGTTCACTTACAAACGCTGAATAAAAAGGACTAATAACACTATTTAATCATACCAGTGCCGCCACATGGACTGAATTTGAACTGAATAGATGGGACCCCAGAGATAGTGGCTCCAAAACTTGGTTTCCCTTTGCACATTTCGCCAAGGGGGTGTGAAAAGAGAAAGCATGTCGAGACTTGGAGAGTGATGATCTGGGTTTCTCAGTTCTGTCTCTTCTCTCAACTTCTGTTCCAGGGAACGGTGTGTGCAACTGCGGAAATTGTGACTGCTGGGTAGGCTGGACAGGAAACGCCTGTGAAATCTGGATTGGAGAAGAGTATTAACCCCTGGTGGAAACTTAAAGACTCTTTCTGTTGTCAGTCAAGACAAGAAAAAAGTGGCTACATCAACAGCAAACAAGGGAAAATTGATTCTAGAAATCTTTGCAATGTATCAGCCTTAATTTTCTTAAAGCGATGCAGTTTAAAATCAATTACATATAAAATAGCTGTGGGAGATGACTTCTATAATCCTCTATAGTTTTCCATATAACTATATATATATATATATATATATATATATATATATATATATATATGTGTGTGTGTGTATGTGAAAATTGTGTATAATAATGCTTACAGACTATTGACTGAAACATAAGCACAAGTAAAATGAGAAAATCCATGGAAATGGCAAACAGGTAAATAAGAGTATTTTATTATTATTCAGGTTGCAGTTTTTCAGAGCACTGCTTGTGTGAAAAGATTTGACCCTCTTTTATTTACAGCAAGTTTCATGAGACAAAACTCACAAGTTGTAAACAGCCTGATGCCAATAAATGTAACCTGCTCTGAGATGTCATGAGAATGAAAAAGCTCTTTTTTGCAATCTGCATATGTAAGCTATTAATAATCTGCTCTTGTATAAATCATATTATTTCCTGTCATATTTTTACTATGATGATATTTTGTTTTTATTATCTGTGATATTTGGGGCCTGTATGATTGTTAAATGTCATACTGTTTTCTTTCACTTAATGAAAATGTTGAAAGAAATTGTGCCTGTGTTGAAGGTGAACAATACTGACATTATTACCATAAATTAAAACAAGGATATGGATGATAAAATAAGTTCAATAATATATGTATTGCAGAAATATCACATTGAATTGGTTGGAGAGATTTCAGTACCTTTATATAAATATTTTATTCAATATGTTGTATCTGTGTATACAACAAACACAAACTGTACAGTGCAGACAAACTCTTTGCATATATGTATGTAAAATTAGCAGAACATACCAACAGTCCATGATACACATAGCCTACGACATGCAGTTCATATATGCCACCCTCTTCCCATGCAACAGATGAAGTAACTGTCAAATCAATGTTCAAAACCAATCAACAGACAATGGAGACCTTCCTTCACCACTGAAAATCAGAAATACGGAGAAAACACAGCAATGATCAATTGTTCAGCGATTGCTCCTCATTACGATAAACAACGTCACGCACGACCTGAATGGAACGAAACAAACACGGACTTCTGAAAGAGGAAGAAACAAACGAACATACTAACAAAATGCACACGTACTCACCAGTCACTTACAAAAATAAATTTAACCTTCGTAAAACCAGTTAACTGGTCTGCAGGGCAGCTGTAGCCCAGCATGTAGAGCTCATTGGAGTGAGTGATTTGTTTGGTGTGGAAGTGGGACACCAGCCTCGAACTGATTTCAAATATGAAGCTACTTTTCCTGTATATTACTGCATCTCATTCTAGCATTAAATTCGGCTTTGTACAGACAAATATCTATTAAGTCTAACTAATGTGCTTGAACATCTCCTAATATGAAACTAGCTCAAATTTCCAATAAATGAAAATATAGGTCTTCAAATGAAGTGTAGAATATATTTGTATTTAGCAGCATAGCCTCGGTCTACTTCATAACATTCTAAACGGTATTCATCATTCAAACTATGAAAACTGTTAAAGCAAGACAGGCTTTGTCAACTTGGCTGATAATTGACTAGTCGTTAAAATCCTAAGTAGATGTGAGTAGATGACGATTTCAAACGCAAAGTGCAATAGTCTCAATCCAGAGTATGAGAGAGCCTTATATAATCATGCCCATTCAGTGTAGCCCTACACCTCAAACTAGCTTCAGACATTTCTAGCTGTCCCATACTTTGGTCCTTAAGAAAACGCATGCAGGTGATTAGTAATAGGTACCCCGGTCTTGTACTAAATGAACATTTGAAGTAAAGGACATCATTTGGAATCTCTTCAAATTTGAATCGAGACGATTAAAAAGTAGAGACAATTGTTCTTTGTGATGAACTCTAGTCACAGTGAGGACAAAAACTGAAGAGGACCACCGTCCTCTGAGTTATTGAAATTGTTCGGCTGGATTCTCGTGTTTACGGACTTTGGTAACAATCAACTTTTATGTGTTTGTGGATTAAGTTGCTACTGAATCTCTCTGTGTGTGTGTGTGTGTGTGTGTGTGTGTGTGTGTGTGTGTGTGTGTGTGTGTGTGTGTGTGTGTGTGTGTGTGTGTGTGTGTGTGTGTGTGTGTGTGTGTGTGTGTGTGTGTGTGTGTGTGTGTGTGTGTGTGTGTGTCTGGGGCATGAGGCACCTTTAACCCAGCACAGACTGGGTACATGTTTTTGCATGCTGGGTTAGAGGTCATCACAGGCACATGATGAGCAGTACTGGACTCTGCATGCTGAGCTAGGAAAAACCCCTCTCATTTCAGAATCATAATATCTGGTAGTTAAAAATCTATTTATTTACTTATTTACTTCTCTCTTTTTTTAAGATTTTTGTTTTATTTGTATACAGTGAAAACATCGTAATAGAAGCCATTTCTTGCACTGCGTCAGCGTTGCAAGAACAGAATGTAATACTAACCTTACCCATGCCTTTGCTGAACAAAATGGGTGTGCAGCCAATAGTAATGGTGCTTACTTACATTGAGCTGTTAGTCTCGTCACATGTAATGTGCTCGCCAGAACTAGCCCATTGTTCAGAGAAGTCAGCATGTCAAAGAGGGGCCTTGACCAGAGGCCTACAAGGCCTATAGATATTCCTAGAGCCCACGCTCTAAATTAAGAGCAAAGAAAAGTGTAAATTCACCTAGTTACTGGGGTTGAAACCTGTCTGCACCATACTAGATATAGTGATATGTACTCTATACACCTTCTCCAGCTCTTGTGTTTGATTGCACCGGGCATGACTAATGCCCTCGCTGGCATTTGCTGTCTAAGTATACCTTTGTCCCTTTCTAGATATTACGAGAATGAGAAGACATGAGCGCTGAACCTTGGATAATGAGTTTGATTCTGTTTAGGAGGCTCCATCCACTTGATCAACGTCCCTTCACTATTGAAGTCGTGAAAGGACTTTAAGGATGGGTTTATGGAAATCCAACATTGTGTTTGAATAACTGCACACCAGAACGCATCGCACACTGCCCGGACAACAAATTTTGTAAGTAACCCACAAAAGGGAAAGATTTGGTAATTCGAGCTTTGAGTGGGGGACACCTAGAAAGAAAGAGACACAGGAGCATCCTTGATTTAAAAATAAAAAAAACACGAGTTGTGGACTGCAGTCCATATATGTATATCTTTACAGTATTACCCCAGAGTGTGGCTGGTGTTACTGCGTATATAGAAAATAGATCTGAAATGTACGGTCTCTGCTGCGACAGGGTTCAAGAAAAGGGTTATAACGGGCGACTGTTAGCAGGCAAAAGAACCGCCACTCAAGCGCCTGCGGTACACAATTTCATTCTCGTGGATTGTCTCAATTAATGAAAAAACATCGGCTTTATTGTATGTCAAAAGGCATTCCATAATCAGTTAGGGCATTCCATGGTGAAAGTTTAGCTGGTTTATCCAGTTGCATCCTCCTAGTGCACAGCTGACCACTCTTCCGGAGCCAGTCCATCGTCGAATTAAATCGGAACAGTCAGAGGAGTGTAGGGGGAATGTAGGTAATGGCGAGGAGAGAGCAGAGGACGCCTGGATCTGATCCACAAACATTGAGAGTCTGACAAAAGGAGCACGGCTCTCGGGGGTTGAGCATGGCCGAGCTGGGATCTGGCTATGTGGTGGGCTTGGTTTCCTTGCTGACAGGTTTGCCTCCGTTCATGACGGCCGGCTCTGTGCTTTTACTGGGAGGCACGGCAGGTTTGGGCACTGTCTCCCCCACGTCATGCAATGATGGCTCTCGGTACATAGCGACTGCAAAAGACATTAGAGAAGGCAAGAGTCAGTCAGGTAACCACATCTGTCTCTCTTATTGGAAAGGATTTTTGAGATTGGCCAGGAATATGACTGAAATCTGTGAATAATTATGTGTAGAAAACTTTTTCCCAACTCATTTTCATTTCGAAACCTGAAACTTGGCTAAAAAGACAACATCATTAGGGAAACTCTGACAGGACATGTGTGAGTTTGTCAAATTGCAGGCAAGCTGTCATCAGAAGATGGTCTGATCTCTTGGGATGCATTTGACTGTGTTCACTGCTTCATGTCAGTTCAAACTTACTGTATTCTTAGCAGTGCCGCTACACTACGGGTTGCAACTGGTGTTTAGGTGTTAGCGAAAAATATAATGAACACACAACAGGATGAGAGACTGGTTTAAAATGTGAGCATCTGTACACAGCAATAAAGCATCGCACAGACAGGAACGGGCCACACATCATTGCAAATTACACCTCAAACCGTACATAAAGCATCAATCTCACGCTAGCCAGACACATTTTACAGTGTGGCCATAAAGAAGCTGTAAGGAATATTGGGAAGGACAGGTTGTCCATCATTATTGTATGAAGGTAGGTATTAGATATGTAGTGCTGTGAAATAATGTTTATTGAGTAATAAATCATTATGTAATTAGATCATGGAAATATAAAGCCAATGTTTCTGGTCGAACCCTTGGTGAAGAGCTTATTATCAAGATAAAATGTTCATTTTACATCCTCATGATCCTCATTTACCCTAAATCTGAAATTCGTCAGTTCCTGTGACCTGTGCTTGCTCTGTACAGATGCTTTTCTAACACAAATTTTAATATTATATCTCTACAAACAAAAATGTGTTCATTTCACAGTTAGCATATGACTTCAGAAGACTTGCAATATAACACACATGCCATTTCAAATCATTTTTATGCTAGTTTTATGGTAATATTTTTTGTCTTTTTAGGATTCACGTTAATGTAAAAGATATGGATATCCTGTTGTGTTCCACCATAATCATACAGCATTTGAACATCAATAGGGTTCTTACCCTCAATTTTACCCAGAACACAGCTAACATCACTGATAAGACCTCTTTTGCTGATTACAGTGTTTCTCAACTTATTTTACACATTTCTAAAGTCAGTGCTTTCAAAACGAATAGTTCTATTTAATTCAGCAAAACTTATCGGTTACTGTTGTAACCCTAGTTCTCTGAAGGAGGGAACGGGAGACGTAACGTCGACGTGAAGACATAATTGGGATCCCTTCAGGGAGCCCTATCAACTTCGAGTGTCTACAGAACGAGCCAATGAATGTTGGGCGTGCGTGAAAAGCGTCACGCACCCCGCCCGCAGCGTGAGTATAAACAGGAAGCGGCGCACGCACTCTTTGTTTTTCGCTGAGGAGCCGAGATTATGATGGCCGTACAGCGATGGTCAGCATCCGTGACGACAGGACGTTACGTCTCCCGTTCCCTCCTTCAGGGATCAAGGGGTACAACAGTAACCGAGACATTCCCTTTCAGTCGCTCACGTTCGACGTAACGTCTCCCGTTACGGGATTACAACAGTAACCGAGACGTCGGGATCCCATGGAAAACGCCATGGTTGCTGCCACATCCAGCGCCCTGCGGAAGAATCTCAGACCCCCATCTGGCTGGGGCGGAATACCTGCGTAGAGGGAGTTCAACTGCTGTTCCGTTATACCCCACACAGTGGAACTCTTGGATAACACTGGGAAAGCGTGCATCTCTAGGGGAGAGGGACGCTGCGGAAACCACATCCTGCCCGAAGGGAGGTAATATGTGGAGAATACACATATGGACTGGCCGGAGGGGCAGTGCAACATATGGAATGTCACTGGGGTTGCTCCAGCCTGAGAAGGGGGAGGCTACACCAGACAGTGACGGCAGAGCGGACTCTGCCAAGGGAAAGACACGGGCTCACCGCAGGGAGCTGACCGTGGAAGAACAATGCATATGGGATCGCCGCAGGGATCACCACATATGGAACCCAGAATAGCACAAGTTACACAAGCATACGAGCACTATGCATGGCGTCGGACGCTCCGCAACGTCCGAATGCCGAAGGGGTGCGGAGGAACTCTACAGGGTTCGTCTGAGTGGGGAACTCGACTGGAGCAGAAAGCGCACATATCCGCTCCATGTGGAGGGGAGTGGCGCAGCAAGCCGACACTAGATCGGGAACTTCGGTGTTACCGGCTAAGAAGAAAGGAAGAAACCGGCTAAACACGTAGGCTATAAAACCTAGCGAACGTGTTAGGTGTCGCCCAGCCCACAGCTCTACAGAAGGGAGGGAGTGGAAGGAAACTTGGGCACGTATCCGGGCCGGGGTCTCAGGATCACGTGAGAGTTAGCTGGCCGAATTCCAGGCACGATTCGTCGCCCGAAAATACATGCAGGCCCCCTAGCCTCTTGATGAAAGCCAATGCAACCAGGAGAACTGTTTTATTAACTTTAGACAGAATTTTTAACTCACCTGATTGCAGAGGCTCGTAGGGTGTTCTCTGAAGTGCCGAAAGGACCCGAGACAAATCCCAAGAGGGTATAGAGAGCGGGCGAGGAGGATTTAGTCTCCTCGCCCCCCTCAGGAACCTGACGATCAGGTCGTGCTTTCCCAGCGACTTACCTTCAACTATATCGTGATGTGCGGCGATAGCGGCAACATACACTTTAAGGGTGGAGGGAGACAGCCTTCACTCTAACCCATTTTGCAGGAAGGAAAGCACGAGCAAAATCGAGCTGATCGAGCAAGTGCAGGGGTTCTCCTCGTGAGAAGAACACCAGTCAACGAACAGGTTCCACTTCAATGCATAGAAGTGCCTCATAGAGGGGGCTCTAGCGGAAGTAATGGTGTCAACTACCGCAGGGGGTAGGTCTCCTAGAACCTCCGTGTCCCGTTCAGGGACCAGACATGGAGTTTCCAGAGGTCTGGACGCGGGTGCCATAAGGTGCCCTGTCTCTGAGAGAGCAGGTCCTCTCTCAGAGGGATGGGCCAGGGAGGGGCTGTCGCGAGGAGCACTAGTTCTGGGAACCAGGTCCCGTTGGGCCAATACGGCGCAACTAACAAGACCTGCTCCTCGTCCTCCCTGACTTTGGACAAGGTCTGTGCAAGAAGGCTCACTGGGGAAACGCATATTTGCGTAGGCCCGGGGGCCAGCTGTGTGCCAGAGCATCCGTGCCGAGGGTCCCCTTGGTCAGGGAATAGAACAACTGGTAATGAGACGTGTCCGGGGCGGCAAACAGATCTACCTGTGCGGCCCTGAAGCGCCTGAAGATCAGCTGGACCACCTGGGGATGGAGTCGCCATTCTCCTGGTAGCACCCACTGCCGTGAGAGCTCATCGGCTGCACGGTTGAGCAGGCCCGGTATATACACGGCACGAAGCGACTTCAGATGCCTCTGACTCCAAAGGAGGCGATGGTGGGCGAGTTGTGACATGCGGCGGGAGCATAGACCACCCTGATGGTTGATGAACGCAACGGTTGCAGTACTGTCCGTACGGACCAGTACATGCTTGCCTAGTAGTGGCGTTCTGAAGCGGCCCAGCGCAAGATGTACTGCTAACAACTTGAGGCAGTTGATGTCCCAATGCAGTTTAGGCCCCGTCCACAGACCTGAAGCTGCATGCCTGTTGTACGTGGCCCCCCAGCCGGTGGCAGAGGCATCCGTGGTGACCACAGAGTGCCTGGACACTTGTTCTAGTTCTGAACACCTGCCCGCAGGAACGAAGGGTCTGACCACAAGCTGAGAGTTTGGCGACAGTGCGGAGTCACTTGGACTTGGCCGCTCTGCCACGCCCATCTCGGGACTCGATCGTGGAGCCGGTGTTGGAGCGGCCTCATATGAAGCAATCCGAGCGGCGTTACCGCGGCTGCAGATGCCATATGCCCCAGGAGCCTCTGAAACAGTTTCAGTGGTGCCGCCGTTCTGCGTCTGAGCGTGCTCACGCAGTTCAACACTGACTGGATGCGGCCTCGGTGAGGCACGCTGTCATGTTGACCGAGTCCAACTCCATACCGAGAAAAGAGATCCTCTGCCCGGGGGCAAGCTTGCTCTTTTCCCAGTTGACCCGAAGCCCTAAGTGGCTGAGGTGACTGAGCACCATGTCCCTGTGTGTCGTCGAGGTAGTTGAGAATGCAAACACCAAGCTCGCACATGGGAGCAATGGCCGGCTCCACGACTTTCGTGAAGACACGGGGTGACAGGGCCAGCCCGAAGGGTAAGACTTTGTACTGAAATGCCAGTCCCTCGAATGCAAAGCGAAGAAACGGTCTGTGTCGAGAGAGAATCGAGACATGAAAGTACGCGTCCTTCAGGTAGATCACTGCAAACCAATCTTGGGGACGGATGCATTCGAAAATGCGTTTCTGCATAAACATCTTGAACGGCAGCCTGTGAAGGGACCGGTTCAGGACGCGCAAGTCCAAGATTGGTCGTAACCCACCGCCATTCATAGATACAATGAAGTATGGGCTGTAGAAGCCGGTCTTCATATCGGCTGGAGGGACCGGCTCGATCGCATCCTTCGCCAGTAGGACTGTGATCTCTGCTCTGAGCACAGGGACACTGTCCGCCAGAACAAAGGTGAACAGAATGCCCTTGAACACAGGGGGACAGCAGGTGAACTGAATCGCATAGCCGAGTCTGATAGTACGGATGAGCCAGCGAGACGGGCTGGGAAGCGCTAGCCAGGCTCCCAGACACCGCGCAAGCGGGACCAATGGCACCACAGACGTACCCATGGTGGGGCAGCGCGGTGGAATGCAGGGACCCGACTCGGACGGCATAGCGGTGTACATGTTCAATTCACACCTGGCACGCATATTATATGGCATATTATATTGAAAGCTTGAAGCATAAGTTGGAGATTTTGTGTGTGCGTTTTTATTTCCGCTTTCAGATGCCTGTGTTTGAAAACCTTGACCTTAGTTTGAAGAAATGTGTTAAACCAGTTGAGAAAAAAACTGTAAAAAGGCATCAGGCAAAAACATATCTCTCAGGGACTCATGCTCTTCATTACCATTCTGCTAGTGTCACAGTGACCTGGATGTTAACCGTTCTCTTGAGGCTTTCAGAGCATGCTTTACCTTCTAATGGCTTGGGCAGGAAGTGAGCAGCTGGTTTAGTTTTCTTCACCCGGTTCCCCTTCATGGCCTGGCCATCTTTATTCAAGCCAAGGAACCATGCTCTCCCCGACTCCTGCTGCCTATACAGCATGGATGAGTAGATCACATAGTAGTTTTCAAACACAGACTCTTTAAACTTGCATTCCGGCGTAAACAGTTCCTGCAAGAAAGAGAGACGAAAAAGAACGGAGTCACACGAGAGCTGTGGGAAATTTTGTGTGGGATTTAGAAAAGACAATTTTGTCTTTTATCTGCTGAACCCCATGAACCTGACGTACCAATACACAAATCCTCACAAGTTGATATCACAAATAATCATATATAATTTGAATAATGTTTTTTTTATTAGTTTGACTTGGTAATATTTAATAAAAAAATATATATAATATTTCTAAATAATAATAATAATATATATAAATATAGCATTGTCATTTCTATCTCATCTCTACACCCCCTGCACTTCCATTAAAAATTCCCTAAGGGTTTGCAAACAAAAAGTTGGGAAACCCTAATTTCTAACATTCAGATTTAAGACACATTAAGTTCCATATTTATTTTGGCAGAGAGGGAAATCACAACAGCTATACGACATATAGAACGGATTGTACTTCTATCCCTCACATCCTTGTTTCCATTCGTGCATTAAATATGGCGGCCACTCTGAATAACATCTATAAATATGTTAATACAGATAATTGAACAGACAATGAATCAGTTTGTGAAGTTTTAGTTTGTGTAATCAACAGAATACAGACTTCCCAGAATAACATTAATTTCTGTACATTGTCCTATTACTCTCTCTGTATGTATAATGATATGCCTGAGGTCTAATTTGTAGGCAGACACTGCAGGTCTCTCTGCTGATACCTGAATGAGCATACAGACAAAATAATTGGCCCCAAGACCAAATGTGATATTCGCTTATGACAAATTAATCTCTACTTTCACCTTAACTCCAGGTGCCATGCTCAGCCAGGCTAAGTCTATTATTTTGTTCAAATATCCATACCAATTGCACAATCTACACTTTAGCAACGGCATTCCAACCTCTTCTTTGCCATCTTTTCACTACAACTGATTCCACCCATCAGAGCATTTGAGAAAACGTACTAAGTAAATTATGGGCATACTGTCATCTCACACTTCATTTGCCTCCACAAAATTTTATTTTGTAGTTCATTTGAAAAGTTTAGGATGCCAGACTGTGAATCTAGCAGAAGCACTAAACATTATCTGTAAATATTGAATATAAAAATAATTTCTCAAAACGAGAAGTTTAAAGGAAAATTTTTTCTCTCTCTCTCTCTCTCTCTCTCTCTCTCTCTCTCTCTCTCTCTCTCTCTCTCTCTCTCTCTCTCTCTCTCTCTCTCTCTCTATCTCTCTCTCTCTCTCTCTCTCTCTCTCTCTCTAGAAACTTAAGCCACGAATCTGATTAAAATTCCTTTTTTTCATAAATATCTCACACCTCCTTATCCAGAACATAAAACTGCATCAAATTATTCAATACAAGAAAGTAAAAACAAACAGCAAAGCTGTCAAATGGTGTTGTGATGCAAAGGTCTTTAAGAATGAAGGTATTTGAAGTTGTAATTCAGTAGAGTGGCTTTGCACATTCCAATAATGATTCAGTCCATTTGTTTGAAATAACTGGTGCATCAAAACCACTCCTTTCATGGTAAAAAACAAACAAAACAAAACACTTGATTTTCAAAAGTCAACGAATTTGCGACAGCTGAATGTAACATCTTTAGTGTTACATCACCTGAGTAACATGTAATTTATTTAAGCCACGAAATAAACTTAATTTCGTAAAATAAGTCTAATGATCTTCACAAAAAGCATTTTGAATGCTTTCTCCAGCACTTTTTAATTACACAAAAATGAAACATAATTAACCCCTCTTGCACATTACAACATCCGTAAAAAATTTGTTTGACCGTCGGTTGGAATATTAGAAATACAAACATCGACATAACACACTTATGGGCATCACTCACTTCACTGAATACTTGCCGGCTAAGAAATAAATAATTATTACCATACGATCTATCTGTTTTGAAATCCACATTGTTTGAATATCACAACATCGATGTCTGTCAAAAAATAACGTGCACAATACACGGTAGTTTATACTATGCATTCTGAATCTGACATTCTTGATTTTAATATTTTCAATAATTGTCTGTTCTTGACTGATCATTTTTGCATAATTTTGGCAATAGATGAACTGTTAAATGATTTATCTTGAGATGAGTCCCTGTAGTTGTCCAATTTGACTCTCATATGCTGATGTAATATATATTATAAACTTGACAAGTGATTTTTATAAAATGTAGTTTAATCATTATCTTCTAAGTTGTTTAAAAAATTACGGCAATTATCGAAGTTAAAACTTTAAAACTGCTTAAAACTTTTTAATTATTTGTTACATTAAATTACCCCTTAACAGATGTTGACTCATATATCATCCTGACTGACCATTCATCCTGACCATTCATCTCCTCTGTATGATCCATTATTTGGTGCCATCTGTAAATACAGTGTGTATGTTGCATTACCCTGCAAATTTTTGCATTGATTAAAACTTCCAGGCTTGCTATGTCGATTCAATATCTTCACCACTTCAATAATCCAAGGAGCACTTCTCTCTATTGGTAAATAGCACCAAAACTATCATTTGTAAACCTACAAGTTCCATTAACACTCATTAAACTGCGCATTAAAGACCTCACATCTGAATAAGAAAGCAAGATCTAAATGCATAAATTTGCATATCTTCTAAAAGACTCTTCTAATTGGCAAATAAAGATTTTACAGTAAAACACTTCCTAAATTCTTCCTTGTGAAAATAACACTGATGAATATGAGATTATACATCTCATATTTTAAGGTCAGTTAATCACAAATAGAAATCCCCATAATACATTATGATGAAAGTTAAAACTAGTACAACCTCCTCCTAGTCTCTTTTTAAAAGATTAAATAACCATCAATAGAATTGTTCTTAAAAATATTATACATAGGTGCTACTGTAACACGTATGTTCTGTTTTGGTTTCATTTTCACTGTGTTCTGTGTCCCTATTTAGTTTCGTTGATTGTTAATTAATCCCACACCTGTTCCTAGTTCTTTTAATTATCTCTCCCTGTGTCTTTAAACCCTGAGTTCTGTTTGTTCCTTTTCTGGTATTGTAGATGTTGGAAGTGGTTGTTTTTCTGTGATTCTCCTGTGTGTTCATTATTAGATTGTGAAATAAAGACTTTGTTTATTCTCCAATGTTGTGTGTGTGCTCATTGCAGCCACCCTAACGTGACATCTACGTTTTTGAAAACTATTGTTTTTGTGTGTGTGTGTGTGTGTTTTTTTTTTTTTTTTAGCTAAAAGAAAGTCATTTCCACAGAGCTCATTCTTGCCTGTTATTTCCGTGCTAAATTGTTTCTTCTCAACTACCTTACTTGGTTAGAAAAGAAGTGGAGACAGGAACTAAGTGGCATGTTAGTCAGATGCAATTGCAGAACAAATGGGAGTAAATTGCATTATGTAAGGGAGTTGAACTCGGATGTGTTTTGGAGGGCTCTCTTGCACCCTTGATTAAACACTAACAGCTGACTTCATTGACTGCATGCTAACCAAGGGCTTTAACACAAACCAGATCCTACCAACTGGTGATCAAACCTTGCCAAAGACGTGCTTTCAGGCATATTGAAAAGTGAAAGTTCAATTGTTGTCATTTTATAAGCCACTTTTATTACACAAAAGAGCTTAGTCGAGTGTGCCTTTAATTCAGAATGCACAAGTAAGGCTTAAAAAATGTGTGCAATGTGCTTCATTCAACAGAAATGACCAAAGACAATTATATAAATGTTTACTGTAAGGTTAAATTAGTTAGCAATAGTGGACACTACAAAATGTTAACCACATCTGACAACAACAGCAAACTAATTCGCCAGTTTGGCCTTACTCCCTTTAACATAACTTCTCAAATGGAGCAACATGTCTTCAAAGTCTTAAAGGTTTTATTTTTCTCATAGAGTGTCAATATTTAACAATCAATTTTTATTATTGAATAAATAAATAAAAACTGACAATTATTCACAGTTTCTTAAAACATATATGTATACATTAAACAATAAATGTTGCATTTATTTTGCCAAAACTAAGCATGCTCCTATTGCCAAAAAGAAACAATGCAAATGTAAAGTACATTTTTATAAGATAGAGAAGAATCATCAAGACCAGAATATAATTAGTCACTTCTTAATGATGCTCATAAACTAAAAAAGTAAAATGTGTGTATATATTTGTAATGGTGATTACACTGTTTAGAACATGTCTTTCAAATTTTGTTTCATCTTAGTAACTTAGCAACTTTCCTTTTGAAATTGATTATTTCGATGTAGAGAATCTACAAAATCTCTGATTCACAGACTTGTCTTGAAACAAAGCCTGTCATTCTTTGTTGTCAGTCTTAGAAGTCTTGAGTATGATAAAAGCTACACTAAACTTACTCTTAAAAAAATTCAGTGGCTTAGTAAATATCACAGTAATAATTAACTTTATTAACTTAATACAATCTCTGAATATCATTTACTTGATGGTTTGAGTTGAACATACCAAAATAATTGACTAAAAATCCAACAGTTCATTTTAAAATGTACAGTTATATTAAAAAACAAACTCACTAAAATAATTTAGTATTTGTAGAGTACTTTAAATCGTTTTATTTAATGCAAAACAACATACAGTTGTTGTGACACCTAAACGAGTGTCGCACATGTCTGAAACGCCTTGCATAAAACATTATTCCTAAAGATAATGAATATAAATAATTTGGATGATAAAAAGATTAAAAAGAACTGTGCAATGTTTGTTTATTGGCAGGTGATGGAGTCAGTCGCGTCGCAGCATCTTTCGGATATGAGTGAAAGGAGCGGAGACAGTGGAGATCGAGAGAGGAACAGGCCTTAACCTGTGTTTTGTTTTGTTGGTGTTTTATTATATGTGACAGCAGTCGTCCGTGCGGGGCTGCTATCTTTTACTTTCATTTTGTATTTGTTTTATTTTATGTCATTAAAGTCTTTATATGTTCGCCGGTTTTCGCCTCCTTCTTCCCATAACATCTAACCTTGTTACAGTAGGCAATATTGTATACATGTTAAAACAGTATAAAATATGCTGTATTGCTGTACTCATCGATAATAAAGGCCAATGTCACGTACACCGGTGGTTGCAGTATGGAATATTTTACAAAGGTTTAGAGTAAATAAAAAAGTTAATATTACTCATAAATAAAAACAGTTAATATTACTCATAAATAAAAACAGTTAATATTACTCATAAATAAAAACAGTTCCCTTTCAGTCGATAAGATCTGAAATGGGATCACGCCAGGGAGCCTATTGTCTTTGAGTATTATTGAACGAGCCAATACACATTGGCGTGCGAGATCTGCATCTCACACTCCGCCCCGCAGCGCGGGTATAAATACGGAAGTAGATGCACGCACCATTTGCCTTTCGCTTCGGAGCCGAGCTTCATGTCTGGATCTGAAGAGTGTTGTTGTACAACGAGCGAGTGTGTCGGCGCTTCTTTGGGAAGTCTCTCCTGGTGTCGGTGTTTGCAGCGCGAGTGCAGTGGTGATCGCGAGCTCCAAGCTCTCAACTGCTGTTCTCACAGCAACCAAGTTTCTGTTTGTGTTTGTTTGTCTGACGGTCGGTTGAGGGCGAGAAAGTGAGTGCATCACTGACACAGGGTGCACCATTCCTGTGTTAGAGTTGCCGCGGTCATTCCCCTGTGTGCTCCGTCATTGGTGAGAGTTTTTCACTTCCTAAAAGAGCAACACGGGTGCGTTTGCGTCTTTTTCAAGATGTCATTCCGCCCGTGCGTTTCTGGGTGCGGTCGTTCCCTGTCTCTCTCTGATGGTCACAATTGTTGTATCACGTGTTTGGCCTTACAGCACGCTGAGAGAGGTTTTGTGGACAGCTGATGTTTTCACTGTGGGAACATGACTGTCGCAGTGTTGAGGGCGAGACTCGCCTTCGTTCGCGGAGAGCGAGTCCCCATTACCACGCCCCACCCTGCACGGGTGCTGTGTGGGATGGGTGACCGGAGGGTAGTGTTGGACGTCCCGCCCGGTAACCATTCCCTGTGGGCTCCTCACCCCTCCCTTCCACTGCTGCCATTGGAGCCTCCGGTGTTGTCCGCTTGTCCATCTGTAATGGGTCGGCCAGCGGTTTCACTCGGGGCTCCCCTGGAGGACAGGACGTCGATTGCAGCATCTGAGGGTGAGCTGACTTCTGGAGATGAAGACTCGGCTGCGTGGTCTCCCTCTGGGAGTTCAATGTTGCCCGAGCCGGATCCAGAATTGTCAGCTATGCTGAAACGGGCCGCCGAGGCTGTCGGGCTCGAGTGTGAACCGTCCACCGTGTCCTGTTCAGTCTCGGTTGGATGATTGGTATCTCGGGGCGGGCCGTGCTGGTTCTCAGCCCGCCGCCCCAGTGCCCTTCTTTCCCGAAGTGCATGAAGAGCTTACTTGGTCGTGGACGGCACCTTTTACTGCTGAAAACGACTTAAGTAGTTCTTCCTCCCTCACTACCCTTGTCGGAGGAGTGGTGAAGGGTTATGAGGCTATCCCTCCAGTGGAGCGGTCTGTTGCGACTCACTTATGTCCAATGGCCGCTGCATCCTGGATGGGGGATCCTTGTTTCCCCTCGCGGGCCTGTGAATTCGCGTCAGGATTGGCGGTCAGAGCTTACAGAGCTTGCGGGCAAGTACGCCCTCCGGGGTACGAGTGTCGCGGCATGTGCGGTCGGTCTAGCGATGTCCACCTTGGTGGTCCAGGAACGCCATCGTTGGCTCAGCCTGGTTGAGATGGCGGATGCGGACAAGGTTCGGTTCCTGGACTCCCCAATTTCCCAGGTTGGGTTGTTCGGCGACGTGGCGGAGAGCTGCGCCCAACAGTTCTCTGCCACCCAGGTTCGGACGGAGGCTCCCCGACACACCCTATCCCGGCGGCCCGCTGTTGCCTCCACCCTGCCGCCGGTGATAGTCCCTCCGCCTGTTCGTCGCCGAGGGCGTCCCCCTGCCGCTACCTGCGGTTCCGCGGGGTCTCCGCAACAGCCTTCACCCAGGCCCCAGCGTAGAACCAGCAGCACGCAGGCCGCCCGGTCTGTCTCAGTCACTGCCCAGCCAGGGGGCGGGTGTCAGAAGCATTCCTGAGACAGGCCACCCAGGGATGGGGGGACTAGCTCTTCAGATGGTTACCGTTCCACCATTGGCTCTCCGGAGTCCAGTGGTACCCAAATTGTCGAAAGAGCGAATTTCTCCGTCCCTGGGTCCCAAGAGGGCGAGGCTGGCGGTTTGCGACCCTGTGGAACAGCCTTGCTCCCCCCAGCCCCCTCTTGTTCGCCAGCCGGCAACACGATGCGTTCGAGGACCCGGTCATCAGCCTTCTCACCCATCCTCTGTTGCCCCGTGGAGTCAGGTAAGTGCAGCACGGCTCACTCAGACCCCGCTTCGGGCCGCCCACGGGCCTTCCGAGCCGGGTCCCTGTCCTCCACCTCACTGCCCCACCCCGGGTATGCCTGTGGTGCCTCTGGTCCCCCTGGTCCGGTTCGTCGAGGCCTGGAAAGTGCTCTCCAATCCGTCCAGCTGGCTCCTCCGTACCATCAGGCTCGGCTACACGATTCAGTTCCGCCGGAGTCCGCCCAGGTACAGTGGCATTCGCCACACTTCGGTGTCGAGCAAATCTGCTCCTGTCATGCGCGCGGAGATCGCTGTCCTGCTGGCGAAGGACCCGATAGAGCCGGTGTCTGTAGCCGATATGAAGACTGACTTTTACAGCCCGTACTTCATTATACCCAAGAAAGTTGGTGGGTTACGACCAATCTTGGACCTGCGAGTCCTGAACCGGGCCCTCCACAAGCTCCCGTTCAGAATGCTAACGCAGAAACGCATCTTCCAATGTGTCCGTCCCCAAGATTGGTTTGCAGCGATAGACCTGAAGGACGCGTACTTTCATGTCTCCACAGTTGATGCCATCATCTTGGCGTATGAGTCCCAAGGTGAACCTTGTCCCCCCGGACTGCAAGCTCACTCCACAAGGAGTGTTGCCGCTTCTTGGGCGTTGGCACAGGGTGCCTCGCTGACAGATGTCTGTAGAGCTGCGGGCTGGGCGACACCTAATACGTTTGCTAGATTCTATAGCCTACGTGTCGAACCGGTTGCTTCCCGTGTGCTCTCTTCTCCTACGGACCGGATACGTGCGCCATTTTGCTCCAGTTGAATTCCCTTATCCGGAACCTGTTGAGCTCCTCCTCACCCCTCCAACGTCGGACGTGGCGGAACGTCCGGTGTTACGCCTACCACTCGTATGCAGTGTGGAACCCGTGTTAGGCTGGGTCCATATGTTGCGGTCCATACGGCGACCCCATATGTGTATTCTTCAACGATACGGCTCCCCAAGGTGAGCCTGTGTCTTTCCCTTGGCAGAGTCACTGTAAATCGGTGTTGTCTCCCCCCTCTCTAGGCTGGAGCCACCCGAGTGATATTCCATATGTTATACTGCCCGGTCCTCCGCCCAGTTCATATGCATATCCCCCCCCCCCTTTTTTCGGGGTTGGTTGGGCTTCCGCAGCGTCCCTTCCTTCCGATGTTGGGCACGCTTTCTCAGTGTTACCAAGTCTAACTGAGTGGGTCTTGTGGAACAGTAGCGACTTCCTGGCCTAAGCCCTGTCCTTTTCCGCTAAAACGTCGGGAGGATCAGAAGGCTTTTGTCTAGGCACTGGAAGGTGGCAGCGTTAGTGGGGTGTTCAAAGGGTGATCCCATTTCAGTCGACCGTCGACTACGTCTGACGTTATCGACTGAAAGGGGGTAGTCCCCTTGCCACTACCGCTGGACCACCGCTGACTCAGAGTTACGCTCGGCTCCTCAGCGAAAAGCAAATGGTGCGTGCATCTACTTCCGTATTTATACCCGCGCTGCGGGCGGAGTGTGAGATGCAGATTTCTCACGCCAATGTGTATTGGCTCGTTCAATAATACTCGAAGACAATAGGCTTCCTGGCGTGATCCCATTTCAGTCGACCGTCGACTACGTCCTCCGTTCCCTCCTTCAGGGAACGGTGGGTTGCATACGCAACCAGGACGTTAATATTACTCATAAATAAAAACAGTTAATATTACTCATAAATAAAAACAGTTAATATTACTCATAAATATTGGTTTTAGATGTTTTTCCCAATTATTTATACTCAGTTTTATTTGTTAATATACCAAATGCAGTTACTCAGATCTACTTAATTTGTTTACATTTAATCAGTTTATACAGTGTATGTAATTGATTTCATTGCTTTAACATTTAATCAATATTTTTAAGTGTAAAAATGTTTCACCAAAAAAATGAAGTAAATCATAGTAAAAGTTTTTAAGTTAAGTTTTTAAAGAGTGTAACTGACTGAACTTAATAATGTATTTAAAATAAATATGAATAAATAAAAGATATAGAAAGAGGACACAGACTGCTTGCAGAAAATTAAACACAACAAACCACAAATGAATCCAGTTTAGTTAATACATTTCTTTATATAAAAAAACTATTCTAATAATTAATATGCAAAATTAGAGATGTGTAGTCATTAGTTGTTTCTCAATCTCAAGGATACTTCCTTGGCAGGACTGGTCCTTCGAAGTAATTTCCTTCAGAGGCTAGGCGAGGCTCCTCTTTAGCATTCGGAGAACACGTAAATGGAACAGGCTAGCAAGTGTACGTCATTGCATCATTACGTCAGTGAAAAGGTCCACTTTTGGTGCTGCAAAAATTCAAAAAGATCAAAAAGTTGTGATGATGTACACTACCGTTCAGAAGTTTGGGGTCAGTACGATTTTAAATGCTTTTAAAAGAATTCTCTTCTGCTAACCATGTTAAATTACTTTGTACAACTTAACTAGTTATTTATAAAAGAAATGCCGGTGACGGCAACCAAGCTAACAATTGTTAAATTACAGGTCCGGTTCAGTTAGCCATCAATAACGTAATTTGTATATATTTGTATAATTTGTATAATTTGTAATATCAATACGGTAGTATTTTGTACTGGCATTTAAACGTTAAACTTTACTTATATGTACGGTTATAACAAATGTATGGTAACGTAAATATTACATTTGAAAGCATATTGCCCCATTATTGCTCCGACTCCGCTAACGTCCGACATTTTTTATTTTTTGAACAAGATAGCAAAGCTGCGCGCATAGGATTGTGGGTGATTTGAGAGCGTGAAGGCTACACATATGCATCCTTTCCTGTGTATGGGATATTTTCAGAACGAAGAACTCAGTCCTTGGTTGAAATTCTGAGGATCCTCGACATTGGAACAGTCCTTCGACCGATGTCGATGACGTAGAATCCTCGAAATTCCGGCTTCCGAGGATCCTTCCTTGACATTGAGAAACAGCTATTCAGTTGTTTTAACATCCTTTAATAATGCGGACTGGAATTCAGATTAATTTGAAGTCTCTCAAAATCTGTTATTTATTTAATTCTTGTTTTTGTCTCTCTCTCCACTGGTTGTGTTAACCACAAGCAGACTTTAGACACACTTCAGGGATACTGAGAGCTAATTGGTTTGAAAGGTTCGAACTGATAATGATTGGTTATCTTATATGGAAGGCGGTTGCATTTTAGCCAGAAACAAACAAGGCTAGTGCACATAAAAATAACTTGTATGCATTGTATACCGATTTATACACAAAAATGATTAAAGCAACAGTTAATTTTACCGGTTTAGTGATGTATTTATTTAGAACACATTTTTGAGCAGGCTGAGCCTCCCTTTCTTGCTAAACTTGATTTTTGACTGCAAACGTCTCCCATGGGCCGGCACAAAGAGAGCTGGCGGGCTATACAATGAAAGCTTTATCTAATTTTGCATCCTAGCCAACAAATTAGACAGGTGATATGTGCCACACGTTCTAACTTTGATCTCTGGCAGCAAACAGTATGAGGAAGAGGCAATCCATGCTTTTAACCGCCTTCTGCCTGATGCTCTTGTCTTGACAGCTCTTCCATTTCACAGCCTGCTATTAAAACAGCACATACCTTTCTATCGCGTAACCATGGTAACGCTTGAAAGGCTCCTGCCTAGCAATTAAGTTTTTTTTTGCCTTTCTTTCCTTTTTATTTTTTTGAAGGGAGACATCAGTATTTTTAGTGTTCGAATATGCAAATACATGAAGTCTTTTGTTAGTGTTTCAAGAGTCAATGTGTGAAACAATGCATTATGAAAGAGTTGGTGATCTCAGTAGGAGCATGTTGAGAACTTAATTACTATCAAGTAATTAAAGACTGTAACATAAATATATCTCCTTTGGTATTTCACCAGGCTATCATAGAACAACCAATCTCCTACGAATGTACAAATGCTTCTTATAAACTGCACCCCCCCCACAAAAAAAGACAAAAGTCGCTGTTTGTATTTAAAAAAATCAAATGCTTAAGAATCTACAATTGGATCATTATTGCTCTGATTATTATGTTTCTAACATGTTATTTGTTTGGCAACAGTTCTTTTAACCCTAAATGCTATTCATTTGTTAAACAACCATGTAGGAAGACACATCATGGAAATACATAGGATGTTATTTCCATCAATTGGTGCAAGAGGTGCATACATTTTTGGTCAATATCTTGTATTGATAATGCAGGTGCCAATTCATCTGCGAAAATTATTCTTCTTGACATTTTCATCCTGGAATATGGCCATGATTCCAACATGGTTGTTTAAGAAATGAAAAGCTACACACTCCATCAATTCATACTTTGCAGTCACGTGACTACCATGGATACCTGGCGGGCAACAAACGCTGAAAAAACGGCAAATTTACAATACTAGCCTACAATCAATTATATAGTGAGGCTATTTTGTTTCCATAGCACATTAACAAAACGTTTAATGATACTAATAACACTAAAAACAATAATATTAATAAATATTAATAAAATCACTAAAATGACGAAACGATCCCGAGCGAGGTCTATATCATTTTAGTGATATTCGCTATACCGTTATATCCATCGTCGTCTCTGAGAGAACGCGGCGTTAATGCAGCGACAGATGCTGAAAGCTCAGTCCGTTTCTACTTTCACTTTAAGGGAATGACTGAGTTTACATGCACGGTCTTAACCCGATTATGCTGAATAATAGTGCATCAAATTGTACACCAACTATCTGGCATGTCGTTTACAGCTCAAAACACCAACTTTTGTATATTAAAACTGGCGACGTCCTGGCAAGATCCTTGATTAGTTTACTGGGTTTCCTTGCTAGACAACGACGTTCTTACCCGCCAGCCAGCACTTGTGACGTCATGTGCAAAGTATGAATTAGGGTAAGAAGAACTGTTGCCAAACATATAACATGCTAGAAACATAATAATCACAGCAATAATGATCCAGTCATAGAGTCTTAAGCATTTGCATATTTAAATCCAATCAGCGATTATTGTGTTATATTTATTTTGGCTGGAACGTGTATTTACTTTATTTTAAAATTCCAAAACAATGAAATGACTGAAAAATGTAAGTTGAAACGATATGGATATGGATCTTAATAATGGAAAGGGTTAGAAAAGCTGCTTGGAAGAAACAGCCCAGCTATTGCACCTGTGTTTCACCACTTACGTTCATACTGCTTTGAATGTGTGGCCGTAATTGACCTTGGCTGGTGCCAGAAAGGGCAGTTTACTTTAGACACAGATAATCAACCTCATCCCTCTCTGAGAGCAGACAGAGACGGGGGGATGGGGGAAAGAGAGGGAAAGTGAAGAAGTGAAAATACAGAAGTGAGAGAAAAGAAAGGTTAAGGGAGTCTGGGCTGAACTAGGAATACAAAAACAAAATAAACAAGGGGAGACAGAACACGAGAAAGCGAGCGAGACCTGCAAAAAACGTGCTGGGCTGCCAAAGATTTCTCACTAACAGAAAATGTTTAAATTGTTTAAGGTTAACGTTTGAATTAAGTCTTTTAATATTGAAGAGACTGAGCTTCCCTCACATCTCTCTTCATGTTGAAACATCAAAAGAGAATCGTATAATGTGATCTTCACTGAATTTCCTCAACCAGCCAAACACTAAGGATGCTGTTAAATATGGATGGTACATAAATATGTATTATACCGGCAGGCTCTGATGAGCCTCTTGGCAACGTGTGCATCTTTTGACTTGATATGAGGAATGATAGGATAGGGCCGCAAAAGGCTTGTTGACGGTTTTGTGCACATGTAATCTGTCTAAAACGTAGTCCAAACAAAAGGAGGCATATCAGAGAAACGTATTTGTTCCTGTTCAAATTGGAGATGAGGGTGGAGCCTTAACCACGGCACTTTATGTGTTACGGTTCACGCTCTTCAGTGGCAGACATCTGCATTCACACCATTCATTTCTGCCCTAATAATATTCATATGTGCATATTATTCTACATTTGCAAGCTCTTTGGCATAATATCAAGCCTGTTGAAGCCAGTCTGGATATCCAGTGACTTACACTGCTGAACATGCCACAGATTACCAATTCAAACACATCTTTTTTAAAGTGCTACTATTAATCCTTTTTCACTGTCATTCCTCTCTGTTGATTATGAAGTGACTTTTTTCCATGATGAATAGCTAAGAGCCCATTGCCTTTTGAAGAGCAGTCTAACCGCAAGCACTTAAAACTCTCAGTCCAGCCTCCCTGAAGAGAGTGACCTTTCGGCTGTTTGGTAGATTTTTAACACCAGCTCTATGAAAGGCAATGTCCCTAGATTTTGAGTGCACTTTAAGTGTCTCAGCTACATCTCCTGTGTGTTTACTCAGAAACTGCAAATTCTGTACTGTAGGTCCTAAATCCTAAATGCAAACCAGATGAGAGGATCAAAAATCCAAAATCAACTAAAGTATAGGTAAAAACAAACAAATCATTTCTAAGTTGAGAATATGTCGTAAGATATACTCAGTGACTGCAGTATTTATGCCACTCTTGTCTGAGGGACGCATCATGCATAAAGCTCTCAAGACTGAATTGAATGGCTGGTTGTGGTCCAGTTCACACTAGCACAGACTGGATCCGAGGGCTGAAGAGGACGCCCTTACTGTAGCAGGGTCATTCTCTAAAATCAGTGCCATTTGAATACCACGTGTCCCTGTGATTTACTACTGAAATATTTAACAGGATAGTTAACTTATTCACATTGATGCCCTATGATTTCCGTGATGTGGAAAACAAGGACAGAATCGCAGAATCTAAAAAAAAAATTTTTACTGTATAACGCGGAATTTCACAGAATTTGTCAAATTTTTGATGAATAAATAAAAAGCAGGTCAGTACACTTCAATCAAATCACGATATAGACTAGTGTCTGTGAATATTAAACTGCAAAAAGACTATTTAAATATAAATCCTGCATGTTCTGCACCGCGGACGCGGTTTCATTTACCACACACACACTGAGGCACGTGTAATTCATTTAGCACACATACACTGAAGCACATGTAACGCTTGTGGTGTTTTCAGCCTCTGCCATCTCACTATATGAGGACATGAATGATTTAAATTGGATTAAACCATTAAAATGGAATCCAGAAAACTTGAAAACACAGAATTTGGTCAAAATAGATCAGATTTTGAGGAAAAAAATTTAAATGTATTTCATAGGGACCCAAACATGCAATTTTTATTAAAAAAAAATTCTAAGTTTCATGATTTCAATTACTAGACCATAGACATGTTTTTTGAGTCAAAAAAAACAACAACCGGAAATGTAACGGAATTTGTAAAAATGAAATGGATTTCATAGGGCCCTAGATTATATATAATTTTTTTTTTAGCTTTCATTGAAATTATACTTTTAAATGTATATGTTCTACATATATATATATATATATATATATATATATATATTCACTTTTTTTTAAATGCGTTCCCCCATTTAAAAATAATTATTGAAACAGAGACATGTTTCTTTTACAGTCTTTATCATTATTTAATTTTGTTTATTTGCCTATAGGGCATACAATTGATCAAAAGTGACAGTAAAGACATGTACTGTACAAAAAATATATATATATATATATATATATATATATATAAATGTCAAGAATAAATGACATCTTAAAATATATTAAAATAGAACACAATTATTGTAAATTGTAATCGTATTTCACAATGTTGCTATTTTTACAGTATTTTGATCATTAAATTTTCCTCTTAACAATAAATTGAACAATAAATGTGAAATACATGCACTTGGTGAGCTTAAGAGACTTCTTTCAAAATCATTTTTAAAAAATATTACCAACCTCAAACTTTTGAATGGTAGCATAATTGTACAACACTAGAGACTGTTAATAAATAAATAAATAAATAAAACTTTTTTTTGTTATTTGGGGAAAAACATTGCCTCAATGTCCATGGTTGTTACGGTCCGTTCTGAGGTGAGAAAATATTATTTCCCTAAAGTTCGACAGTAACCTTTTCAAATGAAAAATAAACAAATCCTGAAAATTTCTAGCATAAATGGCACAGTTTCCTGTGAATGACCCAGCCGCAAGTCAGTCTAGGAACTCCACACAGTGCTCGACCTTGAGGGAGATCTCAATGGATAAACTTCCTGTGAGCCAGCACTTGCCACCAAAGAGCTGTTGATCTTTAAATTGAGGCCAGTCTGGTCTTAAAGAAGTAATCCAGCAGTCATTATTGACTAGCCAGGAGATGTGAGGTCTCTCTAACAAGCTGACAGACTGCAAGAAGGCAGTACTCGGGGCTGTGGCAGTCACACGGCGCACAATTCCCTAGCTGTCAGGCTGACAGAGATGTAGATGACACACAGTCCAATGCCCTAAGAGAGAAACATGGATTTTGCCTTTAGGCTTTCAGCTGCATGGGATTGATTCGAAAAATGCATCAAATATCTGTGCGGTAAACAACGGCATTTTGTCAGCTTGAGGAAACCCTAAATATTATGCAGTGTGTAATGCAACTTGTCCTGCATAACTTATTCCATGCACATAAATAATACTTCAAATTCTGCAGCTTGATGTAGAGAGGCATACTATACTTTCCTAAGTGATCCTAAGGAAACAGGCACAAAAAAAATTCATAGACTCACATTGAAGGAGGGTGACCTGATTTATATCAAGTTGGGGGTGGAAATCTTTGATTTGGTCAATTAGCAGCCTCTTAGCAACCACATAGCAACCACATAGCAACAACCTAGAAACCTGCAAAAAACAACCTCTTAAGAACAACATAGTATCTGCATAACAATCACTTATAATACCCTAGCATTAAATATTGAAAATCATTGCAAATGTTGTGGCAGCAAGGTTTGCACAGCCAGCCACTCACATGTTCTACATAAAACATAAAAAATGCAGTATTCTTCCTAGGGATGAAACTGTATGAAAATGTCTTATCACGATTATAGTGACCAAAATGATCACGATTACCAATATTATGCTTTGTTAAAATGAGATGAAAATGTTCAAAAAAACTAATACGCACACAGAAAGCATTTCAACAAGTTTTATATTTGAAAATCAACATACAACAAATAAAATTAGCAGCTTTTTTTAAGCATACACATTCAATTATATGACTGTCGTCAATAGCAGATCATTATAACACAGAGCACATCTCTTCTATCACTGCGGACGCACTCTCTCGTTTCATTAAAATTCAACTTGCCGTCTTGCGTCTCAGTTTTTGACTGTATTGAAAATTAAATCAGAGGACTTTAGTAATAATACTACTATAATATTGTTGTAATGATCATCTGTCTGGATGATTGTTTTGTACACTGCACAAAATGGATTCATAAACATCTCATTGATTGGGCGGGGTTAGACTAGTCGGTTGCGGACATCCCTTGTCTTTACTACAAAATTACTGGTAAATTACCATTTAGGAATAATTTAAAACTGCTATTTGTGCAAGACGTGCTGACATAAAAATTCTGCTTTGGCCAATCATAACTCTGTCGGAGATAGACCCCGAAGCCGCCGCCAGGCGCCGCCATTTGCGCCATTTAGAATTTCAGCCGCCGCCAGCCAATAATTTCGTAAGCCAAATTGAGCCGCCATCTGATAAAGTTTGGCTGAGCTGGCTAGAATTATTTGCATCAAATAATAATTCTATCACATAGAGACATACACACACGACACGAATATATAAACAATACACGAGATCTATTTTCCCACTGGATTCATAACAGCACAGTCTTGTGCTCGTTGCTACGATACACAGACTCACAGTGAATTGACGACCAATTAAAATTGCTCGTTCCCTTTCGTTGTCACTCCGAGTTACGTCGGATGACGACGAATGGGGTTTCGCTTAGAACACCTATCGACTTCGAGTATTACAAAACGAGCCAATGGCAAAGAAATGCCATGGGTCTGCGGAATTTGCATAGCGTATCTCCGCCTTACCTCGTGGGTATAAAAGGAGGACGCCGGCAACAGGCAGATATGTTTTCGCTTCGGAGCCAAGAGTATTTCTTCACTCCACAGTCATCTCTGACTTCGCTCTACGAGACGAGCTTCTCTCTCCGGTGTTGGTGTGACGGCGATCTGCAGCGAGCTCACAGTGCCTGCTGATCTGTGCAGTAATCTGCCAGTGTGTGTGTGTCTCCCTGTGCGCTTCAACATCGCGGAGTTTTTTTCTCTCCTCTCATAAAAGAGCTCGCACGCGGCACGTCTTTTTAAAGACGGCTCGCCCGTGCATTTCTGGTTGCAGCGGACTGGTATCGGACTCTGATGGGCACGAGCGCTGTCTAGTGTGTTTGATCATGCTTGAACAGCGCTCGTGGGTGACTCATGTTCTCGCAAGGGAACGTGATCATCGCGTCATATATAGGTCGAGACTCGGTGAACTCGCAAGAGTGAGAGTCCCCTCATCCACCCCCCGATCTTCGGCTGGTGGCCAGGGTGACCTGAGGGTTACGGTCTGGAACAAGGCGCCGACTACGTGTCCGTGACCCCAGCCCCCCTCTTCAATGACGGTGCCCGCTAGTGAACTGCTGATTTCCGCGAGTCTACCCTCTGGTGGCCCGCGTGTTTCAGTTGAAGCTACAGAGGAAGATGCCATGTCTGTTGCAGCATCACTAGGTGGGCTTGAGTCTTCTGGAAGTGAGGGCTCGTCACAGCTGCCACCTTCCGGTGTGCATACGGCTGTGCCTGAGTCTGATCCGGAGATGACGGCCATGCTTTCCTGGGACGATTGGTTTTGGGTAAGGCCGCCGACCCTCGTCCGTGGCAAACCCCAATACCTCTCTTCCCGGACGTGCATGATGAGATCTCGAAGTCCTAGAAGACCCCCTTGTCTTCTCAGGACCGCTCGCTGATCTCATCCGCCTTTCCTCCCCTCGATGGGGCCGCTGCCCTTGGGTACACTGGGGTTCCCCCGGCTGAACGCTCTGTTGCGATGCTATGTGTCCTCAGAGTGCTTCTTCTCGGCGCAATCCTAAGCACCCGCCCGTGGCCTGTAGTTTTTCGTCTACGCTTGTGGCGAGATCCTGTAGTGCCACGGGACTGGCAGCCGCCTCTCTGCATGCCATGGCTGACCCAGATGCTCATGGACCTGCACGAGGGCGGGACTGACCCAGGGCTCTTCACTGAGCTGCGCGCCGTCACTGACCTTGCTCTCCGAGCGACGAAAGTGGCCGTACGCTCCCTGGGTCAGGTGATGCTCACCATTCTGTGGCTGAACCTGTCTGATGTGCTGGTGTCGCACGGACCCGTCTGTCCGACATTCCCATATCCCAGGTCGCCCTCTCCGGCGGTGCGGTTGAGGGCTTGACCAACAGCTCTCAGCCGCTCATGAGCAGACTGACGTTGATTCTGTCCCGACGGCCCCGCCGTCCGCCCAGGTCCCTCGGTCTGCCCACCGCCGATGGCGCCCCCCCGCGGCTCCCACCCCGCCCGTTCACCCGGGCCGGCTCTGGGGGCCGCGGGCGGACGCCACAGCCCCTCTCCAGCCCCGCCCCCCGCTACACGCCGGGTTAAGCGGCGCTCCTGAGACGGGCTCCTCGGGGATGGAGCAGACTGAGGTTGACTCTGTCCCGACGGCCCCGCCGTCCGCTCAGGTCCCTCGGTCTGCCCACCGCCGTGGGCGCTCCCCCGCGGCTCCCACCCCGCCCGCTCAGCCGGGCCGGCTCTGGAGGCCGCGGTCGGACGCCAAAACAGTCCTCTCCAGCCCCGCCCCCCGCTACACGCCGGGTTAAGCGGCGCTCTTGGGATGGGCTCCTCAGAGATGGGACTCAGTTCTTTCCAGGAGCTGGTAGCAGGACCACTCCTTTCCCCGGGTGAGGGCCGGGGAAGAATCCTTATTCTCCAATGAACTGACTCTCCCGTCTCTGAGCACAGAGAGTTCGGACGACACAGAGCGCCGCCCACATGCCGTGCTCTCCTCGTCCCCCTCTGTCCCGGAGGTGGTTGACACGGCGTGCCGTCCACGACCGCTTCGCCCCTGTCCCCCTCTGTCGCCAGACCCTTGACAGAGCAGGCCCCTGTGGAACGCTGGTCCTTCCCTGGCCTCCTCTGTCAGGGTGCGGTTTTGACCTTGCCCCCACACCGGGCCGCTATGCCGTCCACGTCTGGGCCGGTCATTCCGCTTCGCTGCACCACCGGAGGGACGTCTGTGGTTCTCGACGCCGCTGGCACAGTTGGGAGCCTGCCTAGAGCTTCCCTTCTGTTCCGCGCGAACCATCGGCTCGGCTATGCGATTCAGTTCGCACGGTCTCCTCCCCACTTCAGGGGAGTCCGCTCCACTTTGGTCGATGGCTATGCCCTATCATGAGAGCGGAGGTTGCTACCCTACTGGCGAAGGGTGCGATTGAGACTGTCCCTCCAGCCGAAAGGAGGTCCAGGGGTACAGCCCCTACCTCCTTGTCCCGGAGAAGTCTGGTGGGTTACGGCCAATCCTGGTCCGAACCGCTCCCTTCACAGGCTGCCGTTCAAGATGCTCCTGGCCAAACGCATTTCTGGATGTGTGCGGCCACAGGATTGGTTTGCAGCGATCGACCTGAAGGACGCCTACTTTTATGTCTCTGTTCTCCCTCGACTCAGAACATACCTTTGGTTTGCTGTCAGGGCGCGCGCATATCAGTACGCTGTTTTCCCATTCGGGCTAGCCCTGTCTCTTCGCGCCTTCACAAGGTTGCTGAGGCTGCCTTTGTTCCTCCATGGGAACACGGGGTTCGCATCCTGAACTATCTCGGTGACTGGCTGTCTTAAGCTCACTCCTGAGACCAGGTTTGCGAATACAGGGACCCAGTGCTCCGGCACCTAGCTCGTCTGGGCCTTCGGGTCAACCGGGGAAGGAGTAGACTTTGCCCCGTGCAGAGGAGCTCTTTTCTCGGTATGGACTTGGTCGCCTTCTCCACTCAGCCATTGCTGACTTGCCTGAGACTATCAAGCGCAAGAGGGCGGTTCCACTGAAGTTTCTTAAGAGGCTCCTGGGGCATATGGTATCTGCAGCCGCGGTTCGCCGCTCAGATTGCTTCATATGAGACCGCTTCAGCTTTGGCTTCGCGACCGAGTCCCGAGGTGGGCATGGCAACACGGCACCTTCCGAATAACTGTTACTCCGTCCTGCCGTCAGACCTTCACCCCGTGGTCGGACCTCAGTTTTCTACGGGCCGGAGTGCCCCTGGAACGAGCTTCGCGGCATGTTGTTGTAACGACAGATGCCTCCTCCACGGGCTGGGGTGCCATGTGCAATGGACGTGCTGCCGCGGGCTCCTGGACAGGACCCCGCCGCCTCTGGCACATCAATTGCCTCGAGTTGCTGGCCGTACGTCTTGCTCTGCGCCGCTTCCGGGCCGTGCTCAAGAACCAACACGTACTAGTCCGTTCAGACAATACCGCCACTGTAGCGTACATCAACCATCAAGGTGGTCTACGCTCCCGCCGTATGTCGCAACTCGCCCGCCACCTCCTCATATGGAGTCAGAAGCATCTGAGGTCGCTTCATGCCATTTACATCCCCGGAGCCCTGAACTGTGCAGCCGACGAGCTCTCACGGCTTCAGCCCCTCCCGGGAGATTGGCGACTCCATCCCCAGTCGGTTCAGCTGATTTGGGACCAGTTCGGGGACGCACAGATAGATCTGTTTGCCTCTCACGACTCGACCCATTGCGCCCTGTACTATTCCCTGACCGAGGGCACGCTCGGCACAGATGCACTGGCGCACAGCTGGCCGCGGGGCCGCAAATATGCGTTTCCCCCAGTGAGCCTTCTTGCGCAGACCCTGCGCAAGGTCAGGGAGGACGAGGAGCAGGTCATTCTGGTCGCGCCATACTGGCCCGCCCGGACCTGGTTCTCCGAACTAGTACTCCTCGCGACAGCACCTCCCTGGCCGATTCCCCTGAGGAAGGACCTCCTTTCTCAGGGACGGGGCACCCTATGGCACCCTCGTCCCGATCTTTGGAACCTCCACGTGTGGCTCCTGGACGGGACGAAGCAGGTTTGAGTACCCTTCCACCTACGGTGGCGGCTACCATCACTTCCGCTAGAGCGTCGTCCACGAGACACGTCTACGCGTTGAAGTGGAACCTCTTCGTCAACTGGTGCTCTTCTCTTCAAGAAGACCCCCGGAGATGTTCGATTAGTGTCGTGCTTTCCTTCCTTCAAGATAGGCTGGAGCGAAGGCTGTCTCCCTCCACCCTGAAAGTCTATGTTGCCGCTATTGCCGCACACCATGACCCAGTCGAAGGTAAGTCTGTTGGAAGGCACGACCTGATCATCAGGTTCCTGAGAGGAGCGAGGAGACTGAATCCTCCTCGTCCTCCTCTCGTTCCCTCTTGGGACCTCTCAGTAGTTCTAACTGCCCTGCGGAGTGCTCCCTTTGAGCCTTTGCAATCAGTGGAGCTTAAGTTCCTGTCTATGAAGACAGCGCTCCTGGTTGCATTGGCCTCCATCAAGAGGGTGGGGGACTTGCATGCATTCTCCGTTGACGAAGCGTGCCTGGAATTTGGGCCGGCTTACTCTCACGTGATCCTGAGACCCCGGCCTGGATATGTGCCCAAGGTTCCTACCACTCCCTTCCGGGACCAGGTGGTGAACCTGCAAGCGCTGCCCCCGGAGGAGGCAGACCCAGCCTTGGCACTGCTCTGTCCAGTACGCGCCCTCCGCGCCTATGTAGACAGGACGCAGTGTTTCAGGACCTCAGACCAGCTCTTTGTCTGTTATGGTGGGAAGCTGAAGGGAAAGGCTCTCTCCAAGCAAAGGCTGTCTCACTGGATAGTGGACGCCATTGCCTTGGCATACCAGCAGCAAGGTCGACCGTGCCCCCTTGGTGTGACCGCCCACTCCACCCGGAGTGTGGCATCCTCTTGGGCTCTAGCGCATGGCGCCTCGCTAACAGACATCTGCAGAGCTGCAGGCTGGGCGACACCTAACACATTCGCCAGATTCTACAATCTCCGAGTGGAGCCAGTGTCCTCTCATGTACTCGCTTCAACCAGCTAGTACTGGACCCGCTCAGGTGTCTTCGCTTGCTCGCCGTTCCACTCCACGGACTGGATACGTGCGATATTCTCCTCAGGTGAGCTTCCCCGAAAAGCCCTGAGTTCCTCCAGCACTCCTGACGTTGGCGCCAGTGTCTATTGCCTGTGCGTCGGCTAGGTGCCTCCCGTGTGCATGGTCCCTCCTCTGAGCGACCCCCACATGTGTATTTCCACTGTAAGCCTCTTTGAGCATGTGTATTTCCCTTGGCAAGCCACCTTGCCACCCCTGGGGTTGAATTATTCCACCTGCGGCTGGACACCCCAGTGTTCTCCATATGTCTCCTTCGAGTCATATGTGTATTCTCTAAGTCCCCCCCCTCTGGGTTGGCAGTAATTGCATATTTCCCCTAAACTTTGGGATATGCTCCCCAGTGTACCTTGGTATTCCTGTGCTAAATAGGAGTCCTTCGTCCGTGCCAGTCTCACGACAGGGATCTCAGATTTACGCAGGGCACTGGAAGACAGCTGAGAAGGTGGCGTGATTAGACTGGTAACCCCATTCGTCGTCATCCGACGTAACTCGGAGTGACAACGAAAGGGAACGTCTCGGTTACGTATGTAACCCTCGTTCCCTGAGTAGGGAACGGAGACGTTACGTCTTCCTGCCACTTTCCGCTGTACCGCGGGGATCGCCTGAGCTCAGTCTTGGCTCCTCAGCGAAGAAACATATCTGCCTGTTGCCGGCGTCCTCCTTTTATACCCACGAGGTAAGGCGGAGATACGCTATGCAAATTCCGCAGACCCATGGCATTTCTTTGCCATTGGCTCGTTTTGTAATACTCGAAGTCGATAGGTGTTCTAAGCGAAACCCCATTCGTCGTCATCCGACGTAACGTCTCCGTTCCCTACTCAGGGAACGAGGGTTACATACGTAACCGAGACGTTTTCCGTACAGAAGAAGCGATGCATTTTTTTCTCGCACTGAGGTGAAATGGCGGAAAGAAGCAAGCAAGGTAATTTTGATCTCACTTCTCACATACTTTGCTAATTCCTACTTACTTTTTTTTTTAACTTAGGCCTAGCCAGACTTTTGTTAAATATTCAGGGCACGGTTGCACAAACACCTGAATCAAAGATATGATGTTATGAACCAAATATTCTGGAACGGAGAGATTTACTGGTCAATTTTGAGATTTTTGGATATTTGTCTTCCATGTCTTCTTACAGACTTGTGGTGAAAAAAAGTCCGAAATACACATTTAGGTATTTATTTTACTACACTTCGTCTGTTTGCGTCTGTAGATTTCTCATAAATTCAACACAAGTTTGCGTTCTTAATCAACATAACGTTACTTCTCCGCGATCAGACTACAAAATAAATATGTACATACGTTGTGAAAGTAAAATCTGGTGTTTTCTTTATTACATTGTATTGCATTTTGTAGAAATATAGTGTAAGCCATGCATTGCTTGGAAATATTGAGATCTAGTAAATCAGTATAACATAGACATCTGTAGACATGAAGTGGCAGCTTCAGCCATTTGCAGCTATGAAAAGTTTGGCGGCTGCAGCAGCCATTTAGGTTTTGGCTGAGCCGGCTAGCCAGCCAATAACTTCATCAGCCAGCCATTATTCTCAAAACAAATGGCTTCGGGCTCTAGTCGGAGATGTTAATAGTAAGCTCAGCTGCTTTTAATTGCTTTTCTATGAAAACATGGGCTAGACAAACATATGACCTTTGCGCCACGTCTCGTGTTGAACACCCCGCCTTTTTTCCATTCATAAGCGCTGCAGTTCTGCAAATCATTTTGCGTACAAAAGTTAGTACAGTACTATAGTAACTATTATGGCTAAAACATGTTCTGTGTGTGATCATCCCCTTAAATTAGACAGATAGTGAAACTAAAGCGCCTCTCCTCGTCCAGGTGGATGAAGAAAACGGATAAGCATTTAAAGGTAATTTCCGATGATTGACATCACAGAGTTTTCCGGTATTTTGTGTGTGAATGCTATCTTACCATTAAAATGACCGAATGACATGTGTTGTGCAAACAGCACATTTGTGTATTTACCGGAAAAAGTCTATCTGGTAATTTCATGGTAATCTACCGGGTTTAATGTGTTAAAGAGGCAGATAGGGCCGTCACGATTCCTCAATTAAATTTGAATACTCGATTGCAATTTACCTGTGTCGAGTAACTGGCAAAATACCAGAAGTGGTACATGCCACGGACAAGAATCCATGAACCACATCATTAGACTGTTTTTTAAGGCTGCACAGTGTATTAAAACCACTTAAAAAACATACAATAGCATAGAGCTATTGTGATTTCACAAAGGCTGCAATTCATCAAAATAAATATACGCCGTGCGGGTTTAATATATACTATATGCGCTTTAATTATTTACATGCGCCTAGGTTGTGCGTCTCAGCAGCTCTGCTCACAGTAAATGCTTCTCTACATCAACTGTTACATGCATGGAGCACATCTCAAACTCCATCTCTGCATATGCTGTGATTTTGGGATGCTTTATAACGTTCATCTGAGAATGCAATGTTGTAAAGTATTCCACTGAAGGAAAGTTGTAGAGAGAAACCAAGTCCAGTTTATTTACAAACATAACAAGAGCAAACATAAAACAAAAGCTTGGGGTGGTATGAACTCAAAAACACTGACATAACCGTTACGCTTACCAACCGTGGTTACAGTGAAACAAAACTTGACAAAGACACATGGCAAACATGAGGGCTTAAATACACAGAAGACTAATGACAAGACAAGGTACACCTGTGAACAATGAAACAATGAACCAATTGACAACACGACATATCAGGGAACACATGGCAGGATCACATGAATTGAAATGGGGATCACATGACAGACTTGAAACAGGAACATGAAACATAACCAAATCGTGACAAATGTGAGCCATTTCGTCAGATAGCGCCAACACAGGAGATTATGTCAATATGTTTCTAAATATGCAAACTGTTCATCGCAACTTACAATAAGTTTAAACCCTTGCTCTGAGTGGCCAAATATTAAAGATTAAGTTAACATTTGAATTAAACGTAATTTGGTCAATATTAAAGGGCCACTTAACTGCCTTGAAACGCGAAGCATTATTCAATGTGTTGATGTAATTTCCACTGAAACAGGAAGACAGGGGGGGACATATCAAACAGCTCCTCACCTTTTTTTAAATAGCCAATAGCGTTTCCTTTATATCAGAGCTCGACCATAGCCACTGAGCTATATATATATATATTAGTGCTGTCAAAATTAATACATTTTTCAGTTTAACACGTTAAAAATATTTAACGCGCTTAACGCAACATCCGTTTTTTTCCCATGTAGCTGTGTTAATTTATATGATCACGAAAATGCTTTTAAACAATTCAAGTGCCCCAAGACAAACGAGACTGCGCCAGAATCAAGTTCTCTTTCGCGCTTGAAGGAACAATAACATAATTATGCAAAAATGCCTGTTTTGTCGAGTATTCTCATAAGAGCAGTGTTAAATTAGTTAAATAACTTGAATGAACTTAAAGAGTTGTGAGAAAATGAGATGCACGTCAGCTCTGCATGTAAAATAATTGTTTTATAATGATTTAATAATAAAAAAGCTTTAATAATGATTCATCTATATATAATTTATAATTTATGCAGTTAAGACTGTAAAGTATTTGATAACTTTATTCAATTTCTGTATATTTCCTACCTGTTAGACAGGTAAAATGGTAATTATGACATTTATTATAATGGGTTTATGTAAATATTGTTCCCTTTCGTTGTCACTCTGAGTTACGTCGGATGACGACGAATGGGGTTTCGCTTAGAAAGCCTATCAACTTCGAGTATTACAAAACGAGCCAATGGCAAAGAAATGCCATGGGTCTGCGGAATTGGCGTAACTCCGCCCCACCTCGTGGGTATAAAAGAAGGAAGCCGGCAGCAAGCAGATATGTTTTCGCTTCGGAGCCAAGTGTATTCTTCTCTCCTCAAGCCATCTCTGAATTGTCAGCTTTACAAACGAGTACCTCGAGTGTTGGTGTGACGGCGATCTACGGCGAGAGTGTGCTTCCTGCTGATCTGCTGCAGTTGTCTGCCAGTCGGTGCGTTTCTCCCCGGGTGCTTCAACACTTCAGTTTTCTCTCACAAAAAGAGCTTACACGTGGCACGTCTTTTTAAAGATGTCTGGTTGCGGCAGATAACCATCGCGTCATTACGGTCGAGACTCTGTGAACTCGCAAGAGTGAGAATCCCCTCATCCAACCCCCGCTCTGCGACTGGTGGCCAGGGTGACCTGAGGGTTACGGTCTGGAACAAGGCGCCGACTATGTGTCCGTGACCCCAGCCCCCCTCTTCAATGACGGTGCCCGCTAGCGAACTGCTGATTCCCGCGGGTCTACCCTCTGGTGGCCCGCGTGTTTTAAGTTGAAGCTACAGAGGAAGATGCCATGTCTGTTGCAGCATCACTAGGCGGGTTTGAGTCTTCTGGAAGTGAGGGCTCTTCACAGCTGCCACCTTCCGGTGTGCATACGGCTGTGCTCGAGTCTGATCCGGAGATCACGCCGTGCTCTCCCGGGCAGCCGCGAGCATCGGACTTGAGTGGAGGCCTCCACCCTGTCCTGAGCGCTTGCGGCTGGACGATTGGTTTTTGGGTAAGGCCGCCGACCCTCGTCCTCGGCAAACCCCAATACCTTTCTTCCCGGATGTGCATGATGAGATCTCGAAGTCCTGGAAGACCCCCCTGTCTTCTCGGGACCGCTCGTTGGTCTCATCCGCCTTTCCTCCCCTCGATGAGGCAGCTGCCCGTGGGTACACTGGGCTTCCCCCGGTTGAACGTCTGTTGCCATGCAACTATGTCCTCAGAGTGCTTCTTCTCGGGGTGAGCCTAAGCACCCGTCGGCACGGATGCTCTGGCGTACAGCTGGCCGCAGGGCCGCAAGTATGCGTTTCCCCCAGTGAGCCTTCTTGCGCAGACCTTGCGCAAGGTCAGGGAGGACGAGGAGCAGGTCATCCTGGTTGCACCTTACTGGCCCAACCGGACCTGGTTCCCCGAACTAGTACTCCTCGCGACAGCACCTCCCTGGCCGATCCCTCTGAGGAAGAACCTTCTTTCTCAGGGACGGGGCACCCTCGTCCCGATCTCTGGAACCTCCACGTGTGGCTCCTCGACGGGACGAGGCAGGTTTGAGTACCCTACCACCAGCGGTGGTGGCTACCATCACTTCCGCTAGGGCGTCGTCCACGAGACACGTCTATGCGTTGAAGTGGAACCTCTTCGTCAGCTGGTGCTCTTCTCACCGAGAAGCCCCCCGGAGATGCTCGATCAGCGTTGTGCTTTCCTTCCTTCAACAGGGGCTGGAGCGAAGGCTGTCTCCCTCCACCCTGAAGGTCTATGTTGCCGCTATTGCCGCACACCATGACCTCATCGAAGGTAAGTCGGTGGGGAAGCACGACCTGGTCATCAGGTTCCTGAGAGGAGTGTTTCAGGACCTCAGACCAGCTCTTTTTCTGTTTTGGTGGGAAGCTGAAGGGAAAGGCTCTCTCCAAGCAAAGGTTGTCTCACTGGATAGTGGACGCCATTGCTTTGGCTTACCAGCAGCAAGGTCAACCGTGCCCCCTTGGTGTGACTGCCCACTCCACCCGGAGTGTGGCGTCCTCTTGGGCTCTAGCGCATGGCGCCTCGCTAACAGACATCTGCAGAGCTGCAGGCTGGGCGACACCTAACACATTCGCCAGATTCTACAATCTCCGAGTGGAGCCAGTGTCCTCTCATGTACTCGCTTCAACCAGCTAGTACTGGACCCGCTCAGGTGTCTTCGCTTGCTCGCCATTCCACTCCACGGAGTGGATACGTGCGATATTCTCCACAGGTGAGCTTCCCCGAAAGCCCTGAGTTCCTCCAGCACTCCTGACGTTGGCGCCAGTGTCTATTGCCTGCGCGTCGGCAAGGTGCCTCCCGTGTGCATGGTCCCTCCCCCGAGCGACCCCCACATGTGTATTTCCACTATAAGCCTCTCTGAGCATGTGTCTTTCCCTTGGCAAGCCACCTTGCCACCCCTGGGGTTGAAATATTCCACCTGCGGCTGGATACCCCAGTGTTCTCCATTTGTTCCTTCGGGTCATATGTGTATTCTCTAAGTCCCCCCCCCCCCCCCCCCCCCCTCCGTGTTGGCATTAATTACATACTTCCCCTAGCTTGGGATATGCTTCCCAGTGTACCTTGGTATTCCTGTGTTAAATAGGAGTCCTTCGTCCAGTCTCGACAGGGATCTCGATTTACGCAGGGCACTGGAAGACAGCTGAGAAGGTGGCGTGATTAGACTGGTAACCCCATTCGTCGTCATCTGACGTAACTCGGAGTGACAACGAAAGGGAACGTCTTACGTATGTAACCCTCGTTCCCTGAGTAGGGAACGGAGACGTTACGTCTGCCGGCCACTTTCCGCTGTACCGCGGGGATCGCCTGAGCTCAGTCTTGGCTCCTCAGCGAAGAAACATATCTGCTTGCTGTCGGCTTCCTCCTTTTATACCCACGAGGTGGGGCGGAGTTACGCCATGCAAATTCCACAGACCCATGGCATTTCTTTGCCATTGGCTCGTTTTGTAATACTCGAAGTTGATAGGCTTTCTAAGCGAAACCCCACTCGTCGTCATCCAACATAACGTCTCCGTTCCCTACTCAGGGAACGAGGGTTACATACGTAACCGTAGACGTTTTAAGTTCACTTAAATTAAAAGTTAGCTATTTTTTAAAGCCTAATAAATGTTGAAATTGATAGCTTTCAATTATACTGTAATGTTGAATATCTATAATTAATTTTAAAAATCTATTTCATAGAGACATCAGAAACTATATTAGTATAAGTAAGACTGGCCATAAAAACATGCCATTAAACAAGTATTTAAAATACTGTGATGATGATCCTTTGTGTTGACGTCATCACCATTTCAGTATGTCTCAAATGTGTGTTAAAGGTAGCTATATTTAGTTTGCCAAGTACATTGTTTAAGCGCTTTATTCACATTTCATTACTGCATCTCGTGTGCAATTAGCTATGGACGTTTGCAACCCCACAATTCTTACGTTCAGTAACATCATTCAAGTTCAAATTCTTTGATTACCATTAGCACTCGCTGAAGTATAAGAAGTCACAAGTAGGCTAATGTTTTTACAGATTGTTTATTAGTAATTTTACATGATATAGCTCCGTGGTATTGTATGTGCTTACCTGTTGGTTTCTGCTCTGCTCGTTCCGGTAGCGCGCGTAACCGGAACGCGCTTATCATAGCATGGGTCATACCATTTCCCACAACTGGGGGGAGGCAGTATAGGTGTGGAGGGAAATGTTTGTTCTGTTTAAGGTATGTTTCTTATGGTAACATTAATTGGTTTAAGCTGAACTAATGATATTTTTTCGTCTTTGTAAAAGATGTGTTTGTTTTAATGTCATTGTTATCATGTACATTATTAAGCCAAAGTATACCCTGTACAAAAGGTACTTCCTAATTTCGTTTGGCGGGAAGTGTGTGTATTTAACCGGAGTGTTCCGGCTATTAGAGGAGGTTGGTGGTTTGCTCTGTTACAAGAGTATAACATTATGTGAGTTCTATTGTTGATAGAGAGCTGTATCAGCAATTTGCCTTTGTGTTTAATGGGCAGAGGTTATAGTGCTGCTTCGTTAGCATTCATCATGTATTTTTTTTTTTTTTTTTTATTAATTTGTACTTTGCATGGATTGTTTTTGGATTATTAATAAATTATCTATTTTTGCACCGCCAATCATCTTGTCATACCATACCTTCCTAACTCCTTCCTAACCATTGGGCTACAGCACCTGACTTAGGACAGTCTCAAGGGCCTTCCTTTGTGACATATACACTGTCTTTAAGCAGTTTCTAATTTGGAAATTAACTGTGAAATTTTTTTTTTTTTATTGTCGATTGACAGTACTAATAACCAGTACTAATGACAGTTCTAGTACTTGCATTTGATACTTTATTTTATGATAAATTATTGCCTCATTATTATTATTATTATATACTGTATTTATTTTAAGTTATTTAAAGGCTATTGTTTGCTTTAGTCTATTTTTATTACCACAAAAAAATATCAGATTACTCAATTAATGGTCAAAATAATCGGCGATTACTCAATAACCAAAACAATCGTTACTGACAGCCCTGGAATTAATTTCAATGTGGTGGCCATAATAAGAGTGACATGCCTAATATAAAATAAATATGTGACTCAAGAAGATCTGTAATACCTGGAGATATCTGTCTGTTAGCATTTCAGGCAGTTGTTTGGCTTGGACGCACAGCCCATCTAGTGACTATGCTGCCAGAGCATGAGCTGTGATGCGAAAGGCAGTAAACGGAGAAAAGTTCATTTCACACTTTTAAGAGTCCTCCGAAAAGGACTCTTAAAAGCCTCTGGTGGGCTGCAGCTTCAAGCTAAAAATTTTAGTAGAGCATGTTAGCAGGGTTGGTTTAAACTTATGTATGCATACATGTGTCTCCTTCGTAGACAGGATTTTCCTCCAGCAGGAATTCCTGTCTGCCAGCGAGCATAGTGAGTCACCTTTCACCTCACATTCACAGCTGGTGTCAGTGTGGGAGAATTTGTCTGTGTGTGTATGTGTGAGAAAAAGTGGAAATTATTATTTCCTCTCTTCCATCCAATATCTGTTTTGAACTGCTAGCCAGAATATCCATTGAAGTATTTGCTGTTTCCTCTAATCCCTTGATATGCCTGTTTGGCGGATTTGGTAAGTGCAGTCTGGTTGGAGATATGTACTTTATCACGGATGAAAATCTAGGATGACATTTGCTGGGCCGTACTCTTTGAAGACCTACATTTCATTTTACATAGCCAAAAATACAGGAAGGATATGAAGATCTCCCACTTTAATGCTAAGGAAATAAAGAAACACTTTAAGGCGAGACACTACAGGTGAATAGGGTATTTTTTTTTAACTAGCAGATATCACCATGAAACTTTGCCAGTTGATTACCTACATTAAGATGAGAAAAAATTTTTATTACAAGTACAATTTAATGTTTAAATATGCAAATGAGGCATGGTCTAATTAAATATGTGCTATTTGCATATATTTTAAAAAACGAAATCTGAATATAGGACAAAGCCAGGTTCAAAAAAATTTTTTTCATTGTGTTCACATATTAGACGGGGAAAAAATTATAGAGGGATTTATGGATATCTACTTTTGTTCTCCTGTAAATCAGAATATACTGTCAATAGCCTTAAAAAATGATTTTCGCCATGTTTTTTGGAATAAAATGTTATATAAATCAGGCTAGGAATAATATATTTACAAATCCCTCTGTAAATGTCTTCATAATAAACTAGGTACAAGACTGGAAAGTTTGGTGTATATAGGTGCTACTGAACTGGAGATTTCGGACTTGGAGTATGAGAGAACAGTCATTTTGAGAAAACAGGCTTTAAAGATTTAGCATCAGCCAATGAGATTGCGCATTTAGAGTAAAATCCCCCCCTTTTACTTTCACGATTGGTTGGTGAAAAAAAGGAAATGACCATATTTGGATCCGACAGCATTGTTCAGGAGAGAGAGCTTTCTAACGGTGTGTGTGATGACAGGGTGCAGATTGCGATCGCGGAGCAGAGGGATGATTTATAACGACAACTTTTGATGAATTTATGAGAAATCTACAGACGCAAACAGACAAAGTGTAGTAAAATAAAGACCTAAATGTGTATTTTGGACTTTTTTTCACCACAAGTCTGAAAGAAGACATACTATTGAAGACAAATATTCCAAAATCTCAAAATTTACCAGTGAAAAAAAAACGATGCTTTTGCCAGCCGTGTCTCGCCTTAATTCCACATATCCCTAATGCGGAGACAAATAGCACATCTTGATCAAGGAACAGATCAAGCTTTATTCCGTAATATAACAAATCTGTTGAAACCTTTTGTTGTCCCCAGATAACACAGATGGAATCTGAGTGATATGGCTGATCTTCAGTCAGAGACTCCAATAGGAGATATCGTTTTTCTTTGTTGTTTCAAATTGGACTCTTACACACACCCAGGGAGGCAGACTTTGCCTTTCACTGGTCCAGAGCATTGCTCACAGAGATCTGTCAAACCCTCTACACAGAGGAATATCAACTGCACCACAGGGCATATTTAAACCATCCATCTCCACAAGCATGGGAATAACATTCTCTGGCAGTTAAAGAAGCCCCATCGGGGTGACATATCTGAATTCCTGAGGAAAACTTGTAAATGTAAAATGTAAATTTACTGAAGTCATGCTACAGGTACAAAGATGATATATATTATTTGCTTTTCAGTCTTCACAGTAAAATTGTGAAAAGGTGAAAACTAAAGGGATAGTTCACCCAAAAATTAATATTTTGACTTCATTTACTTACAATTTTATCTTCTTTTTAGTTACTCTTTAGTTCTATGATCCACAGAAGAAAGTCAAACAGGTTTAAAACAACATGAGGTAATGATGAGTAAATGAGTAAAAATGAGTATCCCCAAAGAAAGAGATATCTTTAAAATCACAGCTGCTTCTCCTAGCAGTACAATGAAATGGAGGGCAAACATATGTATAAATACATAAAAAATACACTATGTCCTTTAGCACTTGCAATAAATTCATAGATGTTTGGGGTGTTTGAATGGGGCTTTCCATTAAGAGATATCTGTAAAATGCAGCTTACATACAGTACAGTGACATGCTTTGTCCTTTGATTAAAGACAGGTTATACTTATGTGAATCCAAGTAATTATAAGCATGAGTTAACCTTTAAATAGGGCTTTATTCCATGACCTGCAAATTAATAATGCATCTGTATCATCTCTGGAATATAATTTAATCCTAAACTAACCAATAGCCTACATTAAGGAAATTCAATGCAACCTTTTAAATTAATCAGACATAGTGCCCTCACAGGAAGCTATGAGATTAGCAGCAATGGGTTTTACGCTAAAAAAGAATTATATTAGAGACAAATCAAGGTGAAACATTTGCTACTAATGTTTGACTGTTGGATTTAGTCACTACCGCATTATAAACAAGTGTCCAATCAGAACAGTGAGGATTGGGAACTTCTCAGCCAATTGGAAAGGTTTAAATTGCCCCTGTGCTCCTAGTCACTAGCTGCATCCCCAGATGTTTCAGTTGCTTAAATTAATGATGTAACCCATTAAATGAAATGGGAGATGTCTGCTAAAGGAAGGGCTCACACTGTACACTTATGACTGTAACTCTTGTTCCCTGAGACTTGCTTCAGCGCAGAAACTAACTCTGTTGTGTGCCGGCATCCCTTTGTAGCTTCCGTGAATGCCGTCACATGTTACGTCATGACGCAGGATTGGATTAGTTTCATTCATACTTCAGATGTGTTACGCTAAGGGCGACGCAGTTCGAGTTCCCTCGAAAGGGAACTACGGTCAACAACCCTGGTTGTCATGCAGGAGTTACGACTCTCAGCAGAGCATTTGGACTTTGTTTATTAACACACGTTAGTGTGTGCGCTTGTTTGCAGAGTTTATTATGGTGTGATAATTTAATAGAACACCCATTAAACAGAGAAAAAAAATCTCAGTGCATTCTGCCAAAAACACTGCCACAAAATTACAGTAATATTGTCAACACAATGTTTTGGCATGCAATGTATCACAAAGGCCATAGATATTTCAATACTACAAACATAATTCAAATAGATCCTGCTCACGAATACAAGTTGATGGAGGAGTAGTTCAAAAGGGAGGCCTAAGGTTGGATCTCTGCTCTCTTGAACATGGTTTGCAAACCAAGCCTGTGGTCTTTCATCCTTACACTCATCTGTTCAATAGTTTTGCAGATCCTGTGGAGCCAAATTTGAGAAGATATAAGCCAGGCAGCACAGTCCAAATGTACTGTGTGGTAGAAGAGAGAACTGATTATGTTGGGGGTCTATCTTTGTTTATAGAGAACTGAGAGCTGCCACCCCCCCATCGCACTCACACAAACCATCTAACGCTCAGAAGAGTGAAGCTGCCAGAGCTGTCAGAGCAGACGTGTATGTGGGAAAGAGAGTGGGTGTTCGTGTATGTTTATAAAACAAGACTGTGGAGGGATCCCGAATGGTTGAAAATATCTCCCCGCCTGGCAGCGGGGATGAGGCGCGCTGTTAAAGGTAGCGTGTGGGTTGAGCGGCTATGCTGTGCAGAGCGTTACTGAACAAAACCATCTGGGCCTCAGAGATATCTTCTGAGAAACAACTGGAGACGCCGTATCTCGCTTTTCATCTTATAGCGGGTGCATGCAGAAATGCCACGGCTTGTGCTGAGAGCTAAGAAACACATTCAGACACTTCAATCCACGGTTATAGCTGTGACATATATTGACCATAACTCAGATTAAAAAGGCCAAATGGTTTTGATTTTAAGAAACTTTGTTTCCGCAGCTAAGCTAGCAAATATTGTAGCATTCATAAGTCACTCTAGAAAAAAAATTAATAAAGTATAAATGCAAGAATGCAGGACATTTAATGCCGTTGCATAAACATAATACACATTTATGGCGACAGATGTCCACATGCTTATGAAATGCTAGACATTTGTCTGGTATCTGTGATTATGTATTAGTGCTTCTGATGAAGTGGATGTTTTACATTAGCTAATAATAACCTCTTAAAATGTAGTGAGATTAAGCTGTCATCTGCTTTTATATGGGCGCTCCAATGAAAACGTGACCTTGTCTTTTAAAATTGCTAACTGTCATGCCATTTCATCCTCTGTGCACCTCACCCTGAAACAACAGCAGCTGTTGTTTACCCTATTTTTTTTTCCTTTAGTGTGTGTTTGTTATTTATGACCTACCCCTGTCAAAGTTCACATACAAGCAATAGTCTCAAATTATGTCCGGAATACCTAACTCTTTCCACACCAGCATTTTTTTTAAATTGCCAGTAACAAAAAATTGTCATGGCCCCCAGCATAATTTTTTGTATGAATATCTGACAGTGGCGAGCAGGGCGAGGCCGAGGGACATGAGAGAATGGCGCAAGGCCAGTGGCGTGATTGATAATGAGTGACACCTGCGCAACGCACCGGTCTCGTATCTCTCACGGAGGAGCGGAGGCATAAAGGAGGAGCGTCGACAGTGAAGATCGAGAGATGAACAGGCCTGAACGTGTTTTGTTTCTGTTTTGTGTGGCCAGCAGTCGTCCGTGAGGGGCTGCTGGCTTATACTTTTGTTTTTGTATTTGTTTTATTTTGTTCTTAAAATGTTGAATGTTCGCCGATTCCCACTTCCTTCTTCCCATAACATCTGAACCTCGTTACACTGACCGTGCAATATCGAAGGAAAGTACAGACCCTCTTCTTTTAAACAAAACAAGCTTATTTCTAGCTTTATTCTATCTTAATGCATTCTTTTTTATCAACACCATAATGTGGATAAGTTTAATAAAAAAAGTAACATTTTGGTCAAAAAGCTGAAAAAAAATGCGTTTTTGTCAAAGACTACATCCATATCAGATTCAGAACGATGATCAAAACACAGATGGAGTAGATCGATTCCATCAACACCCCAAAAGCTTTCACAATCCTATATTTCGTCCTGGGTCAACAGGAGGGACTGTCTGATATTGATTCACCAGATTTGTTGTTGCCGTAGTATCCAAAGCACAAGCTGTAAAGGCTCCGCCCTCTTTTGGAAAACCGACAGGGAGCTTGATGTCAGCTCATTTGAAATTAAAAAGATACACAAAAACAGAATGTTTTTGCTTGCAGTCAAAAATGGCATTTACAGCATAGTATAATAAATGATTTGTAGGGTATTTTGAGCTGAAACTTCACATACACATTCTGGGAACACCTGAGACTTATATTACATATTGTATAAAGCGGCATAATAGGTACAAGTTACAAATCTACAGCATGCTGTCAACAAAATTCTTTTCAACAATGCCCTTACAATGAAAGTCTATAACCGTAAATAAACATTAGAATACAAGATTTCGTCAGTCACGATTGTGCAAGTGAATATTCCGTCATGACCCAACACCCGAAACACGAGAGTCTAGTATTGTCGTCTGCAGCACGCTTGACGCTTGCCTTGTGCAACCCATTTTGAGAGACAGGGAGATAGAAGACACGGGAGCACTGCTGAATCACTCATTCTGTTTGTGAAATTGCGTCTCGCAGATAGTTTTTAAAAGACTGATTCGGTTTTATAATCTGTGTGGAGTAATTTACTAATACAATCTACATGCTAAAGTGAATCAATGATTGCGGGAATTTCCCGCATTATAAGTGGGAGACCTGCGGGAATGATTAGAAGTATGCGCAATACCCGCAATCCCACGCCGAAATTCAAGCCCTGGCCTAGCACGTTTAGACGATTTAAAGAGCATTGCATCACAAACAACAACATTTTGTAAGGAATAATTAAATGATTGTCTTGACCTGTGACTTTCATTGCAAGTGCATTATTGTAAATGTAATTTTTGTAAATGTAAATTATTTTCAATGTTAATCGATAGTATGACAGTATGATATCCGGAATACAGACATCCCAACCTACAAGAATTAATTTCAGTGAGGTATCTCTTTTTGTTGACCTGGGGGGGGTCCTCTCGCTCTCTCCTTCTCTGCCGTGCGCGCGCTACACGGTTTGGAGCTCGCGAGCTCTAGATTCCGGGAAATGTGAACTAATTTGCGGGCATCAGGGAGCCCCTATCAATATGCGGGAGTCTCCCGGATTCACAACATAAACAAAAAATGATAACATGTAGTTATGACATCAAGCAACAGAAGTCAATATTGGTACATTTACTGCCATGGCTTTCTTGTGTGGTTTGTGAGGTAAAATGAATCTGAATGATTCAAAGCCTTTCGGTACTAGCTTTCCATATTGATTTCTGTATAGCGCTTTAAATGAAATGCTTTCATTTTGAGAGGAAATAAAAGACACTCTAGAGCTCTAGGGTCTGTGTGAGTGAACCGTTTGATACAAGGGGTGAAGGAGTGCTGTGTTCTTTACATTTTCTGAGCACAGCTTCATCTCTGTGACTGCCTGGTCCAACGACAGACTTATAGAACAGATCTGTGGGATGCTGTCTGTACTCTTGTGGCTCGAGGGGCTGGCATGGAAACAGTTATTGAGCTTGCAATGGTGCTCATTACACTTTCACAAGCAGCCCAAAAACACTGCGTAATGAAAAAAAGGCTGCACTTTGTTCTGTAGACAAGTGTGAACGCTGGAAAAAAAGTGAGATAAAAATATGGAGACCCTATGACAGGGACATCTGTAGAGAGGTGATTATTCAAGGTCTGTATAGTGAGATTGTATGACAGCCTTATAACCAAGCAAGCTGATGGAAAAATCAAACAACCTTCACTAGAATGTCCTCCCTTTCTCAAGTACTGCTGGGAAATGGGATTCATTTCAGCCAATTGGTTCAATTGGCTAAACAATTTACCAGTCATCATCCCTGAAAGGTGTTCACTAAAGTCCCTTAAATATTAAGGTTTTGTTTCACTATTGCTCATCCTTATTATTGTTCTTCCAAGCAATAAATAAAACAGACTGTTGGAAAATCTCACTGTCTTACAGAATACCTAAGTCAGAATGCCATTGAACCTTAAGAGTTGGCCAGTAAACTACCACTCTGGCAACCATCTTAACAGCAACAGATTGGCAACCACCCAGAACACCCTCACTTTTTTTTTAGACATCACTCATATTTTTTTAAGAAAACATAAAACTCTAGTAATGTTATCTAGATTTTTTGTTTTCTTTATTTATCATATTTATATGTACATTTTTGCATTAAAGTATATAATGTTAATTAAGATCTTAATGTTTACCTTATATACAAATGATGAATGCTGTTCTGATTTTTCTAATAAATTGTATCATCTACACTATCGTTCAAAAGTTTGGGTTTATTTTTTTCAAAGCAAATTAATAATATGTGAGCATAAAGACATCGATGATGTTACAAAAGATTTATATTTCATATATATATATATATATATATATATATATATATATATATATATATATATATATATATATATATATTAGGGCCGGGACTTTAACGCGTTAATTAAGATTAATTAATTACAGACTCCTAACGCGTTAATTAAGATTAAACGCGTTAAACATTTTTCAACATTTTTCCACACCACGGAACGTTTCTCACTGGATGAGTTTCGGCGGATCGATTATACTGGAGCACCAACTAGCGTTCATGACTTCAGACAACAACAAACCACAGTGAACATGAACGAAGAAGCTGACGAGACCGCTTTGGTTGGCCCCGTGGTTGGAAGCATCGATAAGAGCATGGTTGTGTGCAAGTTATGCAACAAGGAATTCGCATATCACCGCAGCACATCGGGCCTCAAGTATCACCTCAACGCAAAACATAGAGCAGCTAGTGTGGACCTAAAGGCTACCTGAATTTCTGAAATGTACTATATTTCTAAATATGCTATTGCTACACTTAATGGCAAAAATTGCACTGGTCTGCTGGACATGGTTGAACAAAAATAAACAATATTTTGTTGCTTAAGCTTATGTTTTCAGTCATTATTAAATGGTATACTAAAAATCCATGTGAAAAAAATTACTTCTCACTGTTCTCAGGTCAAATATTTATGCAAGTTAAAATGCGATTAATTTCGAATAATTAATTACAAAGCCTCTAATTAATTAGATTAATTTTAGGTCATAAAATCTGACAAATGTATGTGGTGAGGACCAGCCTGCCGCATTACAAATATCCTGAAGGTAAACACCCAAAACTAAAGCCTAGAGACAGCCATACTCCTTGAAGAATGGGCCTGAACAGCCACAGGTGAACGCTGTCCGGCCGCTTCATAAGCAAGTGAGATAGCCTCAACTACCCACTTGCTCATTATCAGTTTAGATGCAGGACAACCTATCTTAGGTTACCTGAAGCAGACAAATAATTGTTCTGATAAACGCCACTGAGCAGCTCTGCGGACATACGCATCCAAAGCCCGGACAGGGCATAACAGATTTAAGATTTTCCTGATCTGGGGTATTAAAGGTGGAGGACAGAAGGCCTGGCCTCATGTACCACGGAGAAGACTAAATTAAGGATCTCTCCTCAGAGATAACCCAGCAAAGAAACATTCATTACAGAAATCAAGTACTGTACCAACAGGGCAGGAACAAGATTCAGAAGGCGTTCTCAGCACCAGGCAGAGAACAGCATATTTAGTCTTCCTTAGGAGGTAGCTCTAGACTGGAGAATGGTCTCCACGACCTTGGTCGAGAGACCTGAATCTATGAGCTGGGCCCCCTCAGAGGCCGAGCCCACAGTATCCACAACTCCAGAGCTCCCAGGAGCAAAGATATCGTGAAAAGCGTATAGGTGTAGCGGCAACTACACCTATTACATCACATCCAGTCCAAGCGGAGCTGGATGCGTGAGGGAGAACCACAAGGGCAATGCATTGTACAAGCGATGCGAAAGGTCGACTTGTAGTTTGACCGAAGTTCTCCCTAAGAAGCTCCACCACCTAGGGGTGAAGTCTCCATTCCCCGGGCCACAGCCCCTGCCTCAACAGGATATCTGGTCTGATATACAAGACCATCAGTGTGTTGTCCGGACCCTTCGCCGAGCAACCACTCATGATTGCCCCCGACTTGTGAGGGAAGCATCCGTCGATAGCATTATGCGTCGACAAGAAGCCCCCAACATTCGGCCTGGGCGAGGAACCAAGGTTTCTTCCACATGACTGAGGCACGAAGGCATAGCCGCTGTCACAAGTCTGTCCTGTCATATGTAGCACATGTGGTGTTCTGTGTTCCTGTCCCTGTCTTGACTCCTCCTTCCTTGTTATCTGATTATTGGTTAATTTGTCTCACCTGTTTTTCCTCGTTACCTTCCTTGTTTGCTCCCCTATTTAGTCTCCCTGTGTTTGTAGTCCTGTGCTGGTTCGTTGTTATCATGTTCCTTGTGTTTCCTGCTGATCTGATTTATTCTTTTTCTGTTTTTGTTTGTTAGTTTTTGTATTTATATTTACTTTATTAAATCCTCTTCCTGCACTTGAGTCCTCGATCCTTTCCACTACCCAGCCGTGACAGCCGCGTGACCTTGATCATGCGAAAACGTATTTCCCCTCGGAGAAAATTCCTTGGTCCCGAGCCACCACTGCATGGGGTCTCATGTACAGAAGGCCAAAAGTAACTACGTTGGACGCAACTACCATGAGCCCCAACAGTCTCAGAGACTGTTTTGCAGTGAGTGACTGACCTAGTTTTACATTATACACGGCTGTGAGAATCGCAGAAATACGTGCAGGAGACAGACGTGCTTGCATTGTTGTCGAATCCCATAATACACCTAGAAAAGTGGTCCTCTGAGCTGGGAGGAGTACACTCTTTTTGGTGTTAAGCCACAACCCCAACCTCCTTATGTGGGACAGAACGACATCTCGATGTTGAACTGCCAAAAGCTCGGACTGAGCTAAAAACAACCGATCGTCGATATAATTTAATACGCGAATGCCCTGGAATCTCAGAGGAGCCAGGGCTGCATCCACGCATATTGTAAAAGGTGCGGGGTGATAACCTTGGCCGAATGGAAGAACCCGATACTGGTATGCTTCGCCCCTGAAAGCAAACCTCAGGAACCTCCTGTGATGAGGATGGATAAATAAGTAAGCGTCCTTTAAGTCTATTGTGACAAACCAGTCCTCGGACTGAGTCTGTGACACAATCATATTTAGCGTAAGCATACTTTGAACTTAAGATTCTGAAAACTGCTGTTTAATTGACGCAGGTCTAGAGTAGGACGCAACCCCTCATCCTCTTTTGGAACAATGAAGTAATGGCAGTAAAACCCTGACTGTCTGCCGGGAGGAGGAACCCCTTCTACAGCTCCTTTTGCAGAAGTGTCAGTACTTCCTGCTCCATAACCAAAGCCTGCTCGGGGTCCACCACAGTGGGGAGGACCCCTAGAAATCTGGGCGGACAAGAACCGAATTCTGAACCCTTTTCTATAGTGTGCAGGACCCACGAGAAATATGTGGCAGTAGTTTCCACGCTGCCAGAAATTCTACTAGGGGAACCAGTCTCTCAAGACTGGCTTCTGGATTTGGTTGAACAGTCACTACGGTGCCCTGAAGCGGCGAACCGGCAGGGAACAACCGAACTGACCGTTCTACGACCCTCCTCGGAGGATCGTATGGGGGACGCTGACACCTCGGTGCCCTGAACGGCGAACCGGCAGGGAACAACCTAACTGGCAGCGCTGCGAACCTCCTCAGAGAGTCGCACCCCAGAGGGCGCCGAGGAGAAACGATTTCTCAAAACCGTCCCTGCGCCGGAGGAGCCCTCAGAAGCCTGATAGCCTCGTTTTTTTTTGTTTGTTTTGAATGACAGGACTTCCTGTCTAAGCTTTATTAGAGATGACGACAGTCCTCAGATCTTGCCTACCTCTAAATAACTAAGTTCCTACGACCCTCCTCGGAGGATCGTATGGGGACGCTGACACCTCGGTGCACTGAACGGCGAACCGGCAGGGAACAACCGAACTGGCAGCGCTGCGACCCTCCTCAGAGAGTCGCACCCCAGAGGGTGCCGAGGAGAAACGATTTCTCAAAACCATCCCTACCCCGGAGGGTACCACCCTTTAGAAGCCTGATAGCCTCGGCGTCAGGGCTTCCTATTTGTCCAAGCTATTTTAGAGATAAAATAGTCCTCAGATCTTGCATATCTCTAACTGGCTAGACTGCTACTGCTACCCAAGTCCCCCTCGATTGTGGAGGAGCACAAATGGCGATGCTCGTTTTGCACTCTGTGCTGCGAGGAGCTTAGTAGACCGAGACTGCTCCGCCCAGCAGTCTCAGGAACATTAGATTGGTGAGGAAGAAACCTCTGGAACCCCGCTGAATGGTGTATTTCTTAGTTTTTTTGAAAGCGGAGCGTCCAGAAGAACAGACATAATTTTATCTTATTTGTCTTTATTTGTAAATCAGAAAAACGTATATACATATATATAAATATATCACTCCGTGGCCACCAGCAGGAAAACAACCGAACTGGCCGTGCTGCGACCCTCCTCAGAGAGTCGCCCCCCCCAGAGGACGCTGAGGAGAAACGATTTCTCGAAACCGTCCCCCCGCAGTATAGTTTATCTGTTTTGCACGACTGCAATTCTAGAATAGCGTCAGTGCTGACAACCTCACATTCATCCATGTCTTTATAATTTACCCACCAGCGCTGCCTAATAAAATTTTTCTTTATTTATTTAAGATGGCTGATGGGTAACGTCGGGGTTAAAAATGATGACGCCGACTCGGGAGAGAGAAAGCTAGCAAGCGTCTCTTTAACACGAGGCACTGTCATACCATGATACTTAATACCCATAGCATTACTATATTTAGACTTTTGGGCATTAAACACATAAAATAGAAATCGGCTTATTCCACGATCTCGACACCTCTTTAGTGTTGTGTGGAGATAGCAAAAAACGGCAGTCCCCGACGAGGAGGCTGGGATACAGAGTTTTTCTATTTTTAGATATATTTCATCTAATAAACTCTTTTTATTTTCACTCTCATAATGTTCAGCTGGCCAGAAAATATTTAACTAGCAACAGCACTAGATAAACCTCCTTTTAAAGCTCCTCTTTATTCAACAGAGTTATGAGCTGACTTATTTATTCATTTATTGAAAACTCAAACATCTGCCTTTTTCTTAATATCTTTATTTGTTTTGTTCTCTTTTTCTAAACAAAACACTAATGATACCAATTCCTCGGAACTGGAAATCCCCAGCACTGGATCTGGGAGGTGAAAGCTGAGATAGGGCGGGGCCCATCCCAACCCCAGTGGTCAGATCCGTTTGCGAACCCCAAAATGCGAGTCGCCACCGTACATCGGCAACAGCGGAACCCGCGCATGGAGCGCGAACCGAACCGTCCTCCTCGAAGAACGCCCGGCGGGAGCGTAGCGTCCTCACGGACAGCTTCTCGCAATGCTCACAGTCAGCCCCCTTGAGAACTGACTGTGGCATGCTCCACTCCCAAATAGTAACAAAAAGCTGATGTGTGTGTCCCCACCCATGATATAACGTGGGCAGGGAACAACACAAAGCTGCTTGCTCTCTTTTGCCATAATATATATATATTACAACTTGACAGACAACAATAAATATGACAAGGACAGAATACACAGATCGCTTGCTGAAGGCACAGAAGCTGTCGCGGTCTGATTTCAGGGTTGCTTTATAGTTTCCTGGTCGATGACGTCACCCGCCTATGACGTCTCGCTCTTCCATTTGACTGATTATACACGTGCTTCGCGACGCAATCATGCAGAGAATTCCCACCGCGTCTCAACGCAGCTCGAGTTCCCTTGAAAGGGAATCATGTTTCGGTTCGATACGAAACAGTACTGTCATGGTTCGGTACGTTTTCGATACAGCAAAAAGAAAGAAATGGCAGAAAAATTTCCTTGATTTTTTATTTTCTTTTATTTATGAAAACTAACATCATAGAGTATGATCTTTTTCTACTCTGAACAATTTTGAGCTATACTTGACTCATCTTCTGGGGTGTCTTAGCAGCATATAAAACAAAAACAGCTCCTTGTAAAAAAATTTATGTAATATTGTATTAGTTGTAAACAAATACAAAGAAATTAACATTTGAGGGCAGCATTTTTATCAACTGCGGGTTGATTTAGAGCGATGGTCTCCATTGTATCTCTCTACGTGGGACAAGGCAAACATCATTAAAATGATTTGTGCTCCGAAATTCAACTACTTGCTACAGGCTATCCCAGTCCGAAATTCCTTTGCGCTATTTCAAGCTATTTGATCAACTTTGTAATACATTTTTATGGAATAATTAACGCCCCAGGATGAATCTGTGAAAGCTGCAGAGGCCAGTGGACAGAGGAGGATTAGGTGTGCCCAACTTGCTCTTTTACCATTATGCGTTTACCATTAGGCACATGGCACAGTGGTCTTTACCCCCGGAGAGAGCCCTGCCGTGGTTCCACCTCGAAAGCACAGTGTCCTCCCCTCTCACACCCATAGCATACATCACAGCTAAATTAGCCCAACTGAATCAGTCACATCCCATTTTGTCCCACATTCAGTGGGTCTGGAAGAGAGTAGCTAAGATCTTTAAATTTGATCCATATCTGCACCAGGCTGCCAGGATTTAGCAAAATCCCAAGCTCTGTATAAATAAATCTCCCTTCCTTTGGAATCTCTGGTTGCAAAAAGGGATTAGGGTGCTCGGAGACTTGTACCATGATGGGACATTAAAATCCTTTGAGACAGGAATTTGACTTACCAGGTAATCAACAATGGAAGTATTTTCAGTTAAGACACCTCCTGGTGCAGGTATTCGGCTACCCTTCAGTAGTCCCACCGAGCGGTGACATGTTGGAGAAGGTTCTAACAATTTGTGGGTGGGGCCATGAAGCCTCTGCCTACAACGCTATGATCCTTACGGCCTCGGACTCTAATATATTGTCCCTTAAAATGACATGGGACACTGACCTAAAGGTGTCATTCACAGATGCAGAATGGGGCAGGATTCTTAGAAATGGGAAAAAATGTCAAGGGAACTGCGAACGCGACTTATCCAAATCAAAATACTGAATAGAATAATTTGGACACCATTCAGGCTGCATAAGGTTGGTTTGGTTGATAACTCGGAATGCTGGAGGTGTCAGGACAAAAATGATACCCTTGTACACATGCTCTGGAGTTGCCCAAAAACTCAGGCATTTTGGTCTTCCCTACATACAATCGTAGAGAAAATTGTCGACCAGAATATCCCGTTCACCCCTAGTCTGTTTATTTTGGGGGACCCTTCACCATTAAGTAACCTGACCCCTCCACTCTCTAACTGGACCCAGACTGTCCTCATGCTAGACGAATGGAAAGACCCCTCTGCACCTGCACTGGATTTGTGGTCAGCTGGCTGCCCTTGAACAACTGTCCTACAGGTTGCTTGATAAAGTGGAGGAGTACAACTTGAAATGGGGGAAGTATCATTCGTACACCTTGGAGGTTTAATGGCGTTCCGGCTCAAAAACATAGCATTAAACTAGAAAACATGACTGATGGATACATTTTGATAGAATACGGTACCTACATTTAGGCAAGGCTGTAACTCAAGGGCTAGGTGCTGTTTTTTATTTTATTTTATTTTATATATATATATATATATATACATTTTACATATATACATTTTTCAGATGGATATGTGTGTGTGTTTAAATTTTTCTGAAAAACCAATAAATTGTTAATCATAAAAAAAAAGCAAAATGATTAAAAAATAAATATTTGGTAGTGGAAATGCCAGCCACCTACTGGTTACAATGGTAATTTAATGTCTTGTTTATTTTTAAATAAGTGTGAGTTCCCTTTCGTTGTCACTCCGAGTTACGTCGGATGACGACGAATGGGGTTTCGCTTAGAATACCTATCGACTTCGAGTATTACAAAACGAGCCAATGGCAAAGAAATGCCATGGGTCTGCGGAATTTGCATAGCGTAACTCCGCCCCACCTCGTGGGTATAAAAGGAGGAAGCCGGCAACATGCAGATATGTTTTCGCTTCGGAGCCAAGAGTATTTCTTCACTCCACAGTCATCTCTGACTTCGCTCTACGAGACGAGCTTCTCTCTCCGGTGTTGGTGTGACGGCGATCTGCAGCGAGCTCACAGTGCCTGCTGATCTGTGCAGTGATCTGCCAGTGTGTGTTTGTGTCTTTTTTTTTCTCCTCTCACAAAAGAGCTCGCACGCGGCACGTCTTTTTAAAGACGGCTCGCCCGTGCATTTCTGGTTGCAGCGGACTGGTATCGGACTCTGATGGGCACGAGCGCTGTCTAGTGGGTTTGGGCTTTGATCATGCTTGAACAGCGCTTGTGGGTGACTCATGTTCTCGCTGAGAACGTGATCATCGCCTCATATATAGGTCGAGACTCGGTGAACTCGCAAGAGTGAGAGTCCTCTCATCCACCCCCGATCTTCGGCTGGTGGCCAGGGTGACCTGAGGGTGTTTTGGTCTGGAACAAGGCGCCGACTCTGTGTCCGCGACCCCAGCCCCCCTCTTTAATGACGGTGCCCGCTAGCGAACTGATGATTCCACGAGTCTACCCTCGGGTGGCCCGTGTGTTTTCATTTGAAGCTACAGAGGATGATGCTGTGTCTGTAGCAGCATCACTAGGTGGGCTTGATTCTTCTGGAAATGACGACTCGTCACAGCTGCCACCCTCTTGTGTGCCTACGGCTGTGCCTGAGTCTGATCCGGAGATGACGGCCATGCTTTCCCGGGACGATTGGTTTTTGGGTGAGGCCGCCGACCCGCGTCCACGGCAAACCCCAATATCTTTCCTCCCGGATGTGCATGATGAGATCACGGGTCCGCTCGTTGGTCTCATCCGCCTTTCCTCCCCTCAAGGGCCGCTGCCCATGGGTACACTGGGGTCCCCCCGGTTGAACGCTGTGTTGCCATGCTACTGTGTCCTCAGAGTGCTTCCCGGCGCAATCCTAAGCACCCGTCCAAAGCCTGTAGTTCTTTTCGTCTACACTAATCTGTGGGGAAATCCTATAGTGTCACAGGACAGGCAGCCGCCTCACTGCATCCCATGACCGTTCTGCTGGTCTACCTGACCCAGATGCTCATGGACATGCAGGAGGGCGGGACTGACCCGAGGCTCTTCAGTGAGCTGCGCGCCGGCACTGACCTTGCTCTCCGAGCGCGAAAGTGGCTGTACGCTCTCAGAGTCAGGTGATGTTCACCATTCTGGGGCTGCCGGTCTGATGTGCACGATGTCAGGCGGACCCGTCTGCTCGACACCCCCAACTCCCAGGTCGGCCTCTTTGGCGGTGCGGTTGAGTGCTTCTGCCCAACAGTTCTCAACCGCCCGTGAGCAGATTGAGGTTATTCTGCCCGACGGCCCCGCCGTCCGCTCAGATCCCTCAGTCTGCCCACCGCCGAAGGCGCCCTCCCAAGGTTCCAACCCCGCCCGTTCACCCGGGCCTGGCTCTGGAAGACCGTAGGGGGCTGCCACAGAAAGAACCTTCTTTCTCAGGGAAGGGGCACCCTATGGCACCCTCGTCCCGATCTCTGGAACCTCCACGTGTGGCTCCTGGATGGGACGAAGCAGGTTTGAGTACCCTACCACCAGCGGTGGTGGCTACCATCACTTCTGCTAGGGCGTCGTCCACGAGACACGTCTATGCGTTGAAGTGGAACCTCTTCGTCAGCTGGTGCTCTTCTCACCGAAAAGACCCCCGGAGATGCTCGATCAGTGTTGTGCTTTCATTCCTTCAACAGGGGTTGGAGCGAAGGCTGTCTCCCTCCACCATGAAGGTCTATGTTGCCGCCATTGCCGCACACCATGACCTCATCAAAGGGAAGTCGGTGGGGAAGCACAACCTGGTCATCAGGTTCCTGAGAGGAGCGAGGAGACTAAATCCGCCTCGCCCTCCTCTCGTTCCCTCTTGGGACCTCTCAGTGGTTTTAACTGCCCTGAAGAGTGCTCCATTTGAGCCCCTGCAATCAGTCAAGCTTAAATTCCTGTCTATGAAGACAGGGCTCCTGGTTGCACTGGCCTCCATCAAGAGGGTAGGGGATCTGCACGCATTCTCCGTTGACGAAGCGTGCCTGGAATTCGGGCCGGCTTACTCTCACGTGATCCTGAGACCCCGGCCTGGATATGTGCCCAAGGTTCCTACCACTCCCTTCTGGGACCAGGTGGTGAACCTGCAAGCGCTCCCCCTGGAGGAGGCAGACCCAGCCTTGGCACTACTCTGTCCAGTACGCGCTCTCCGCGCCTATGTAGACAGAACGCAGTGTTTCAGGACCTCAGACCAGCTCTTTTTCTGTTATGGTGGGAAGCTGAAGAGAAAGGCTCTCTCCAAGCAAAGGTTGTCTCACTGGATAGTGGACCCCATTGCTTTGGCTTACCAGCAGCAAGGTCGACCGTGCCCCGTTGGTGTGTCTACCCACTCCACCCGGAGTGTGGCATCCTCTTGGGCTCTAGCGCATGGCGCCTCGCTAACAGACATCTGCAGAGCTGCAGGCTGGGCGACACCTAACACATTCGCCAGATTCTACAATCTCCGAGTGGAGCCAGTGTCCTCTCATGTACTCGCTTCAACCAGCTAGTACTGGACCCACTCAGGTGTCTTCGCTTGCTCGCCATTCCACTCCATGGACTGGATACGTGCGTCGGCTAGGTGCCTCACGTGTGCATGGTCCCTCCTCTGAGCGACCCCCACATGTGTATTTCCACTGTAAGCCTCTCTGAGCATGTGTCTTTCCCTTTGCAAGCCACCTTGCCACCCCTGGGGTTGAAATATTCCACCTGCGGCTGGACACCCCAGTGTTCTCCACATGCATCCCTCTGGGTCATATGTGTATTCTCTAAGTCCCGTCCCCCCCCCCTCTGGGTTGGCAATAATTGCATATTTCCCCAAAGCTATGGGATATGCTCCCCAGTGTACCTTGGTATTCCTGTGCTAAATAGGAGTCCTTCGTCCGTGCCTGTCTCACGACAAGGATCTCAGATTTACGCAGGGCACTGGAAGACAGCCGAGAAGGTGGCGTGATTAGACTGGTAACCCCATTCGTCGTCATCCGACGTAACTCGGAGTGACAACAAAAGGGAGCGTCTCGGTTACGTATGCAACCCTCGTTCCCTGAGTAGGGAACGGAGACGTTACGTCTGCCTGCCACTTTCCGCTGTACCGCGGGGATCGCCTGAGCTCAATCTTGGCTCTTCAGCGAAGAAACATATCTGCATGTTGCCGGCTTCCTCCTTTTATACCCACGAGGAGGGGCGGAGTTACGCTATGCAAATTCCGCAGACCCATGGCATTTCTTTGCCATTGGCTCGTTTTGTAATACTCGAAGTCGATAGGTGTTCTAGGCGAAACCCCATTCGTCGTCATCCGACGTAAAGTCTCCGTTCCCTACTCAGGGAACGAGGGTTACATACGTAACCGAGACGTTTTTCTACATCTACTATTAACTCTGAGACACTGAGGTCTAAGGGGTTTTTGGGGTCCTTGAGGTGTTCTGACATGCTATGAAATTTATGCTTTTTTCAGTTATTTATAAACATGTTAATGGCAAAGGTGTAAATTCACTCTATATAGTACAAACGGGGCTACCGTAATATGTGAACCACACATATGTGAACAACACATGTATGTACATGTTTGTATTTTTTAGAGAATAATGTTTAAGCGTGGTTATTGAAAAAACTAAACTTAAAGTGTCTGAAATAAGGCCACAAAACACATACTAAATATGTGTCCAAAAGACTTTTGACTAATGGGTGTTGTTGCCTAGAACTTTTGCTTCAAAATGATCTGAAAATCATCCTGCCTAATCATTTACACAAAACAATACATTGATTTAAATTTTATAAGACACCTTTTGTTTGGAAAGGCAATATGCGTGGAGGCGTGTTCATTCCTGAGAAGACAAAGGCCAGATAATGTGCCACATACATAATGAGCTGTAAATTAATTAGCCCATTCACACAGCTGTGTCACAGGGTCCCAAAGAATGCAAGGACAAAAGAAATGATCTATATATAAATATGTTACAATTTGAAATTGTAACCAATTACAAATAGGTTACAATTACAACAACAATTACAATTTTAACAATATTTCAAGTGTTTTTCTTTGTAGAAAGTATACATTTTATCATACGTATTAAAAAAGGTAAGGATTCATTAGTTTGAATAATGGAACAAACACTATAATAACTTCTTAGTTGATAATTCAATATACCTACTTTATTTTTGACAAAACATCATACTATAGTATATTTAACTATGAGCAGATATTGGTGAACAAAAGCGTACCTATTTAATGTGACAGTAGTCTTTTTTTACAGTCAAAACTTTATAATCTATCCAAAACTAATCACAAAATCTTGTCTAAACATTCATATTTAGTCCTTGTTACAATATTTGTAACATATTGTGTATGATATATTAGCATATACATGTGAATTTGCAGTTTGTTGCTTATACAGACATTTTATTTCTACATATTTCAGTCTATTTTTACTCATCTTAGTAGGCTATAGCAATATAGTTTGGATGAGTTCATGTAAACATAACGCTTACTAATGTAGGTGCGAAAGTGAATGAACGGCACAGACACGCGCTGTATAACTGTAGTAAGCAAAACGCGTGCGCCTGTGCCGTTCATTCAACATTTAGCCTACACACAGATACGCAATTCATATTTAAACAGTCTTTTTTGCGGTTTAGAGTCAGACACTATTCAATATCGCGATTAGAACAAAGCACTTAAGAATAAATAACTTACTACATCAGCTGGATCCGTTGCTCCTCGAAATGAAACTACCAGCACTTCTGGTACATTCTCCAGGGTTATTAGATAGTATTATTGCTCAAAGCGTAGGGATACGCTGTGTACACAGCTGTTGTAAGATACTGACTAAACATGATGTTTTATAATCCATTTGGTGGGCGTTGGCATGTTTGAATGGCTTGCCTTAGATCATTTGCGTTTGAATACCGCGCGCTCTCCGTTGGCGTGGCACATTAACGCGTAATCAGGTATAATGAGCTGGAAAGAAAAAGACTGACATCTCTCTCTTTTCATACAGATTACATAACTGATATGGGGCTGTGTTAACAGTAAAACGTCTGTCTTTTAACAAATTTTACAAACACGGATGGATAATAAAAAATGCTTACTGACATTTTGACCAAAAAAAACAACCAAAAACAAAAATGTTTAACTTTTTTTAAACCCGTCAATTTACAATTATCTTCTCTCTCTGTGAACGCGCGGTCTGAGAGAGGTCTGTGTTTGTAAGAGAGAGCTTGCGCAGCACTGATACAACGGTACTTTTTAATCCATAAGTAACTAATGCGCTAGTTTTCATACAAAATAATTATGTAACATACTTAGGTACTTTAGTTATTATTATCTCAATAACGTAACACATGCAGACTACGTTTCTCAACACTGAGAATGAATAAATAAACGCCTGTTTCTCCAGACTCGTGCTTATCAGTAATCCACAAATCACAGAACTTTCATAATCACTAAGCCATAGCGATTTTAATTTTATTTAGATTTATTGTTCATCAATACTTAAGCATTTTATAATTTGCATGGCTGAATCATGTTTTGCTCTTATCTGAGTGACCATGAATGACAAGAGTATTTTAAGATAATGAATGCATGCGATCACTCCCGTATGATCATCGAATCCAGATTAAGTTTACCTAAGCCCGTTTACCTTCAGGAGTCAGAAGTACTGTGACTACTACAGTCCTCGCTTATTAACTCAGTCAGACGGCGGAAGGGGGAGTGGAAGAGGATCGAGCGGGATTCTTTTTTGCTGCCGATTTTCAGTCTCTTTTTAATGATAGGCCTTACGCATCTGTCAATCATCCCCGTTTGCTATTTGGGGAATGAACCCAGCGCTATGATTGGTCGAACTCGCTTCTTTTGTTCTTGCTTGATTTGAGGACTGCGCGTGCACAGAAGCGTCACCAGGTTTTTGTGTAGTTTAGAGTGACAAATCGCACCACCGTATTTTGAGGTCAAAATGCGTACCCGCTACGCAAAAGGCTAACAGGTTGGCAGGTCTGTAGTTATAAAATTAAGAAAACACTTCCCCCAAATTAAGTTTTGTTATCAGATTATAGTGTTGCTAGCAACTTTTTCAAAAGGGTAGCCTAAGGCTGATGCTATTTGAGTAGCTTGGAGCTTGGCAAGCTGCAGTTTCAAACTCTGTTAATCGCTGAATGTGTTTGTCTGTAGAGTTGCCAGCTTGATGGCTCTAACATTGCTATCTACCACAGCATAAAGCAAAGGCAAGAGTTTGTGATGCTTTTATGAAACATCCATCCAAAGCACGCCTGTAAAACTGAGGGTGGACAAGGCTGGGAATCAATCCACAGAACACACCACCCACGATCACCATCAAATCTTCTCTGAAAATAAATAAGATGCTAAGCTAATTACAGGTCCTCCAAGTGCACTCTGACAGTTGCTACGACTATACGCAAATCAGTGTTATCAGGCTGTTCAGCTAAGACACAACTAATTACATCTTTTCACTTAATGTCCTGGTCAGTTTTGCCATTGTAGCGTCTCTTTTATCCTTCATGTTTCATGTTCAGAAAGAAACAGGCTGCACTATGCTTTGACATATTCCACAATTAGAAAGACAAATTAAAGGAACTATTTCTTCAAGGGTCAAAAGTCTTTTCACATGTGAACATATTTTATGGCTTTGGCTTGCATTGTTGAGTAATATGGAAAGTAAAAGTAGTCACAATGGCCACTCTATGAAGCTTGTCCTGTGGGTACTAGATCTCTTGTCTTGTGAACTCAATTTATCATGTGTGAAGAAGATTCATGGAGGACCCAGTAACATCAGGATCCTTCTGATACAAAAATCTAATGAATATACATCAAGGTAATGCAGCATTCAATGTGGACCAGCTAAAAACAGGGCTCGAAATTGCGACCATTTTTGTCGCATATGCTCCTGAAATTTAATCTGTGCGACCTAAAAATATATTTGGGAGCATTTGTGCGAGTGCAAATAATGGTTGTGGTGCGACCTGTTTTTATTTCTCTACAAAACGTTCTATTCAACGATTACATCCATTCAAACTTCATCCTTGTTCTTAACTTTAAAGCAGATTTTAAATTGGTTAATATTAGCTGCCAATCACTCCCACTCACTTATGCTGCGCTCCGTTGTCATGTGACAGAGAGCTGACTACCGCGTGAAATTTAAAAGGCTGAATAAGAGAGATGAAACGAGGTGTTTCCTGCATTTAATTTTTTAGGCGACCGCCAGTCTTATTTGATCGGTGAGTGATAGATGACTGACTGCTGCGCTTGAGACAGGGCTCTTATGTCACTGAAAGAACGAGCATAGAGAGCGAGAGCCGGTCGTGCGCGCACTCTCTCCGTCTTCAAACTGTCGTCCCTCCCTCACGCATATTAATCGAAATCAATTGAGAATTGACACAATGGTAAAAAGGTAAGAAGACCGAAGTTTCACATGGAGCAATCAGAGATTTTTCTTCTGAATTACCGCAGGGTGTGAACTGTGCAAAAATCTTTTCTGAAAAGCGTTCCGCACATTCAGCTGACATAAACCACAATTTCAATAGACAAAACAAACTATCCAGTGATGAAATGTTTTCTGTGTTGACACGAATCTTTTGCGATGTCCTAAACTGCTGGGATAATCACACAACAATGCGTGCCATAGCCTACACGTCCACTAATGACACGTGCGATTCGCGAACTAATGACTCCTTTTAACTGATTACATTTAATGAATGGTTAAAACAACTTATCTGTCCAACACTGATCTCACAAGACGTCTGAATCGGTGTATAACAAATCGGTAACACTTCACAATAAAGTTCGATTATTAAACTCTAGTTAACTACTTTAGTTAACATTAACTATTAATAAACTGCATTTCTACAGCATTTATTAATCTTTGTTAATGTTAATTTAATCATTAATAGTAGCTAGAGCTGCAAGATTATGACAAAAATCATAATTGCCGATTATTCCCTTGAAATTGTAATTGCGATTATTAATTACGATTATCACAATTTACATTGAATATATATAGGCATATTATAATACATGTTTACACAAAAAGTGTTAACACACACACAAGTACTGTCCCCCTTTACTTAACACACATAAATTGTATAACTCATAGTAAAGACTAGAAAAACATTAGGACTATGCTAAAGCAATTAAATATAGCAGTCCCAAACTAGTTTTTGTTAATACAATGTTGATATGAGCCACCACAGTCATTTAAAAATATAAAAAATAACACAAAGTGATAATAAAGTGGCATTTGTGGGTTATGGAAACGACACTTACCATGGTGAATACACAATATACTAACAAGAACTGTTAATTAAACAGCTCCTGGTGAATAGAATGAAAATCATACCTGCATGCAAATCCTTCTCAGCTAACACGTGATTTATTGCTATTTTACTTTTATTTCGTGACATACTAATTTACATTGTAACGATGTTGCATGCTCGTAGTTTCTTTTGCACTTTATACAGTGAAGCGATACACAGCGCGCGCCGCCGCATTTGCGCGTGCAATTGAAGAGTGCGCGCTACGAGCACAGTACGGGACAGGACAGTAAAGTCCGTTTTTCTGTGAAAGTCTTTTTATTTCAGCGTACACTTACGTCACTGCCTGGTATGTCATATTGTGCTGGGTTTTCTGAAGTAGTCGTGATTCGCCTCTCATAACATATTTTTCATAACATATTTTTTTCATGTAGATTTATTTATTTATAATATTCAAAACACTGTAAATAGGTTCATAATCTGTAAATCTGAAAATGCCTATTCTGACTAAACCAAACTGTGATAGTTTTATTCTCATATATTTATATTTATATATATTTTTTTATATATTCTTATAATTTGTAGTATTATGTTTCATGTTTCATGTTGTATTTGTATTTGTATAGTCCACTGGAAGCCTCAGTACCAAAACAAATTCCTTGTGTGTGCAAGCACACTTGGCAATAAAGCTCTTTCTGATTCTGATTCTGATTCTGATTTATGCTCTAAACACACACACGCAGAGTGGATTTTCTTTTGTAATCGCGGCTTTGAACGATTACGTAATCGTGGCATCTGTAATCGTAATCGCAATTAGAAATTCGATTAATTGTGCAGCCCTAATAGTAGCCTTATTGAAATCAAAAGATGTATTTGTTAACATTAGTTAGCCTAATGCACTGTGAAGTAACATGAACAAACAATGAACAGCTGTATTTTTTTAATAACTAAGATTAACAAAGATTAATAAATACAGTAACAAATGTATTGCTCATGGTTCATGTTAGTTGGCCTAATGCATTAACTAATGTTAACAAATCAAACCACATTTACTCAGAACACCTTTTAAAATGAGAATGTAAGTGTGCATACCACATTTATTTATAGTAAGAGTGGTTAAGAAGATGTAACCTTAATGAACTACAGTATTTTCAGGTTATTTATATGACAATGTGAAGAAAACTTACCAAAAGAAAATGTTTTTAGTTTAGACTGGAGTGAGGTGAAACCAGAAAAAAAGTGCAAATCAAGTTGTTGTTATAGCTGCTAATTGTATTCGATTGTATATGGTAGAAAATTTGTTAAAATAAACTTTTTAATGCTACTTTTTTATTCTAGTTTTTGATATTGATATGATGATGTACCAAAATAATTATTAGGTTTAGCAAAGAAGGATTTTATCTTACAAAGCTATGAAATCCAAGTGGTAAAATCACAGCTTAAAAAAAAAAAAAAAACGAGGGCAAGAAAGGATGATCATCGGCCACCACTGAAAACCAATACATTTTAAGCACGAGAGCTTGGTTAAACACGGAGAGAGTGCCAAGCACAAAAAAAATGTAGGGACAAGTGTGTGGAAAACAAATCAGGATCGATTAATAAGGCTTTTAATCACCAGAATGCTGCCGGTCGTTCCACTCTACTGGCAGAGCTAAACGTCAAATTTGGTGGGTGCTCCAACATTTTTGCTGGTGCTCCTAACTTTTTGAAGTTGGGAGTACCAGTGCTACCAAGTGAAAAAGTTAATTTCAAGCCCTGTAAAAAGACTAGCATTTTAGGTTGTTTTAAGCATTACCATTACAAATGTCCACCATGCATGGCATTGTGAGGTAAGAATGCATGGAAACCTTCATTATCTACTGTAAATCGACTTCAGTGTCATTTTCTCATAAAGTACAAGTGAGCTAACAAAAGTGAGAAATAGTTTCTGTTGAATTGTTTGCGTTGCCCTCAGGTTATTTCTGAGGCATATAATCAAAGAGACATTTTCTGTGAAAAAAATAAATGTAACTCCTCAAAAAAAGTGCTAAGTACTAGTATATTAAACCATTTGTATACAATCCCAAACCCCTGCTGTTAGAGTCCATCAGAAATATGTAATCTAGACAAGTTTTTTTTGTTCTTTTCTTTTCTTTTTCTATTTTAGATTGGGAAATCCACTTATGTTACTGACAGGAAAAAATGGATTTGGAATGCAGTACACTTTGTAGGAACTAAAAAGAATGCACAATTAAGTAGTAGAAATACTACTACAATAGTAGAAAACCTAATTTTTAACTTCAAAATCAGAAAATAGGAAATTAAGTGAAAAAACACTGTTGTAGGCATGACATCGCTCTGTTACAGACCTGACAGTTCTGAATGTGGCACTTACATGAAGAAACTAATCTGGGGTCTAAATGCTTGGAAACCACCAAAGTCTGAGGCATTGGTAAGCTATCCATTTAGACTGTGCAAGAAATGTAATTAAAGCCCCGATACGATCTTCCACAATAAACCACTAAATGCTGTGATTTACAATAAAGTTAGCTTTCACTGCTTATTTCAGAGTGAAGCAGCATTGCTATAGTGCATGTGGGGCTCACACTGAGCAACAGAAACATGAGATTTACCATATCGCAGCTCCAATCGAAAAATGATTGCAAAATGATTGTTTTGACCAAATAGTTTGATAGCTAAATGAGCAGTGTATTCATAAAGCTTTCATTTGAATCAGCTTTGTTAAGACTCATATATTTGATTTAATATTTGTTTTTCTTCAAGCTTGATTTTTTCATTGCATGGTATGCCCCAAATAGTTAATGGCATTTAATGTATGCATGTTGACAGTAAGTCAATGGGCAGCTGGGCAAAGTAGAATCTATTGAAAACAAATGGAAGCACCTTATGGAAATTTAAAGTGTAATCACAACAGATGCGGATTACAATATTGACATTGATTATAAGTCAATGCCATTTAACTAATGAATCAGTTCTAACAGAGTGAATGCAAATAGTTATAGTTTATACTAGTGTGCACTTGTCCAGCAAATACTACGGGCTCTTCAGCTGTTCCCCAATGAACAGGGAATACAGAGCTCCTCTTGTGTGTGCACGGAGAGAAAATTAAAGAGAATGCTTGAAACATAAACAAAAAAACAGTAAATTTTTCTGATTTATCCAATGATTCAGTCATAGGGAGTGTCCTTTAATCAGTGTGCAGGGCTCCAGGTTGCAACCAAATGGTCCCATTTTGCAACTTTTTTTTTTTTGTGAGACAGTGCGAGCATCTTTCACAACTAATCCCACGTATTTGACCTGCAAATCAGGCTCCCTGTGGTAGTCCTGTTTTACACAGTGTTTGGCAATACACAGATTACATTACTTGTCCACCCTGCCACCGCACCGCACCGCCCCCACTGTCGTTTTGCTTTTTTATAGAAATAAAAACCATTTTGTTAAGCCTGACAATAGACGCTACAATTATAAACTGAAACCGTCTGCTCTGCTCCATACAGCACGAGCTGTAGGTTTGCAGCACAGTTCAGCAGGAGTCAGATTTAACTTATTACCTAACGAGAGTAAGGCGAGAAGACTGACAGGATTAGGCCCGATCACACAGAACACGGTTTTCAGGTTTGAAAACGCGAGACGCACCGCACTGCCTTTTTTTGGTGACTTTTGTTTAATTTAGAAAAGAGCAGTGCGCTGCATGTTGATAAACAACCACCGAAACAGCTGTCCTGTCAGTCTAATCAAGGATTAAAGCGCGAGAGCTCTAGAATCTTTGGTTTGCTGTCAAGTAAACTGTCATATAATAGATATAAATGCATAAATTTTATTTACTTTATTTACTTTTTGTTAACATTGTGATAGTTATGGTTCGTGAAGTTATACAGCTCGGGGTAACCCACGACAGCCACCACAAGTTTCTACTCCCTCTCCGGACATTCAAAGCAACGGTAAACATTCGTCCCTACAACGGAAGGCCCGCCTCTCCATTCATTCGATTGGACAGTGGGGGGAAAACGCGATGACGTCGGGCGCTTTTTTTGCTCAGAGTTCATTTTTTCCAACTTCAGACGCTCAGAGTGCTCCTCCAAAACACGAGGCTCAACAGCCGGTTAAAATGTGAGGCGCCTGGGGCGCATAAAAAAAGCACAGAACGCTCACTGCCAATAGAAAACAATTTTAAAAAATTGTCTCAAGTGAAGCTCTCTGACTGCTCGTAACAATATAAAAATCCTCCGATATACCCAAAGCTTTTTTCTCCAGTGCCATCAAGAAGATTCTCCACCTTTCAGACTGTCTCCTGCTCTCTAATCGATACTGCGTACTTTCCACTCTGTTGTGCTCAGATTATCTGTCAGATACACATAATGCACAGCTCCAAAAGTAGGTCGTCTCTTTTTTTGCAACATCCTTTTTTATGAAGACATAGGCAGATTTTAGCTGACACAACCCCCCACCCTTTCACTTTATTAGTAATGGCTGCTGAAGTAAAGGCTGCTAAAAGTAGTGGCTAATATTACAATATTCATAACATTACTGTTTTACTGTATTTTTGATCAAAGACCAAACCTTGGTAAGCATAAGAGAATTCTTAAAAAAAATAAAAAAAATCTTACCAACCCCAAACTTTTGAAAGGTAGTGTATAACACAAGGATGCTGACTGTATTCTTGACTGAGCAGTACAGGTGGATATATAAAGAGGGATGTACAGGACAACCTTAACCAAAGGAGAGCATCTTAAAGGAACATTTATGACTTGATGTGTCAACATTATTATGTTTCAGGCCCAAAGAGTAAAATTTTATGAGAACCAAGGCACGTTATAAACAGTGAGTTATAAATATTGCACAAGCAGATGACCGTATGCTTCAGTCCATAAAGCCCTTTTTTGTTTCACAGCTTGAATTCTAAAGCTCATAAAGTCATTACATGGCTGAAAACAGATGACAAAAATTCATGTTAAAAGCATGGCCAAACTTGCCTGAAGATATGGCCAGACAAAAAGAGACCAAACTGGCATGGCTGTAAGGCCAATGTTGGGGAGCAAGCAAAGTATTCTATTTAGATAAAGTCTGACAGTGAAATTGCTTTCGCTTCCATTAGTCACCTGACCTGGTTTTGTCTATGTATTTCCAAATAAGACCTGCTTTCTGCCACACCAGCTGGCAAAGGGAATTTTTATCAGCGCTCCAAGCTCCATCTCACTGGCTTTCACGTGACACCTTCCTCCTAATCCTCCATCCTCCTTTAAATTACTGCATTGAATTCTAGGTGAGCGAGCCTGCTCTCTATACCAATGCCAGTCAAATCAATGAAAAAGCATGGACATTTTGTCAAGTCGTGACCCTTTGGCTATGTATTGCAAAAGTGCTTAAGCTTATTGACAGACTATTCATGATTTAATTGTCCACACAACGGACATAGTACTTGGGTTAGATACAGTTTTGACTACAGTTATAACTATATATAGGCCAAATGACAATAATTGAAAAAGACAAAAGTAAATGTGGTATTATTCAGCTAAGCAGAATGCAAAACATGGCCTAATTATAAATGACTTGTCCCCTGATTCTATTTTCCAAGCCAGCTTTTAGCTTTGACCTTATTGTTCATTAATGCATGAAGATGGCTTCTCACCAGTCCCTGGTTCCTCCCTCTGCTGTCTCTGTATTTAGGTAGCACAGGTTGATGAAGCTTATTTAAAAAAAAAAACACAGGTCCTCATGACGATTTGCATTCAAGATGCCAATTTAACAAAAATAATAAAGGCTAAAGCTTTTTAGCATATTCAATTTAATAAGGTGTTTCATCAAAAAAATTTATGCTCTGTGATTCCGGTTGCTTGCTCGAACAAAAAAAAATTGTGTAGAAAGATTTAGACGTGAGGGTAAGAATAATAAACACTTGAGATAATCAGACTGAGCCATCTGCCATCAGTGAGAAATGCCATGGGATGAACTCACTCATATCTTATCTATTATAGCTTATATCCTCAGGTTGTTTTGGGGCTGCGGCTTCTTGCCCATTGGAGAAGCATTTCCTTTTAACAGGAATAAATATGTATAAAAAGTTGAAGGAAGGTATTTTATTTGTTTTAACAGAGCAGATAATCTTCCAAACGTCAGGCAGTGACCATCAGCGGTAGGGCAGGGATAGGATGGTGCTTATCTCTGACTGGATAGGTTATGTGAAACCTCTGGTTAGATATGAGATTACTGTTTAAAAAATATGCAGTAAGATCTTTAACCAACATGTATGTCTACCCTACAAGACATCCTGGCAACCAGCTAACTCATTGCAGGACATTAAAAGATTTTATTTTATTTATAACCCCAATTGTACACCCCCACTGAATGAGATTACAAGTACTGTAGAAAAACATCAAGTGAGCGGAAATATTGTCATTATGTCAGAAGATGACAGATGTGATTACTTTAATTCATGGAGCTAAAAGCTCTATCACTCAGAAATATGCCAAAAAGATCCATAATAAGATTTAACCATTACTGCAATGTGTTGTGGCTGCATTGTTCATTAAGTGTTTCACACTTGAAAAGTAAATCAAATACTTAACAAATGAAAACAGAAAACAGCTTTGTAAGCAACCTCTGGTAGCAATAGTTCAAACACAAGCACCAAAGGGATGTTAGTCTACAGGGGCCAGTCTACTGATGCGAAGAGTCAATCTAACATTCATGAAAGGTAGCTTTAACAAGTGTGGCAGTGCAATAAAGCTATAGACCTGTCTCTCTTCAATGCATAGAAAAGAACAAACGGCTTTGAAGAGACCCAGAGAGCCAAAAAAGGCCAAATCACTCATAACAGTGACTTGAATGAATATACGATTATTTTTTAATGCTCTTTGCCATTTGTTTTAATAGTTACATACACATTTCTCATTCAATCAAGCAGACAAGTATGTTTGCTTTTCAGACCAATGCTCTGTTTTGTATTTATATAACTGCATAACTGTCATAGCTGCAGCCACCTAGAAAAGGAGCTTGATTATTATTCCAAAGGATGAATCAGCCTATGAACATCAGCAGCAGAGAGAAAAGTAAAGTTTGAGCCATTTGAATAAAATAGAGGGATTGAAAAATGGAAGATTATTGAAGTCTTTCTTTTCTCCCAGGCATGAGTCCATTGTGCCGAGACTCCAAGACGTTTCGATACTATCAGGTCACTTGTACTCCTGCACTGTACAAAAAAAAAGGCCTGACAGACAAAAGACCAGGATTCAGTGCTAGAGCTTCTTAATGGAATTCTACTCTATTCAACAGGACTATTGTATTCTTTTAGCCTGACTCTAAGATAGAATAGAGAACAACTAATCAAAGTGGGCTGTCAGCGTGCCTTCATTTGTGTTTGACTGGTGAAAGCAAATGAGTAACGATTGATCGTACACTATAAAATGTCATTAATCTGCAATACAATAAAATGTTGGAATGACAGAAACGGACACAAAACTCATTTTAGCCAGGGCAGACCAGTTTTAGTGGCCTGTGGTTTTCGTTAGAATAGTAATAAATCTCATTCTGGTTTATTTTCCTGCTTAGCAGTCTATGCCAAAATGCTGCATACTATTAATTCCACAATTTTTATTCATTTAGTTTAGCAAAAACTATCGAATATATAAAGTACAAAGCTCTTTGAAAATGGTTAAAGTCAAGTTTGCCGTAGTGCTAGGATTAAATTTATTTTCTAATAAATAAAAAAAAAGGCCCCTAATGGATGCAGGGTCAGGTAATAACTGCACGCTCTCATAGAAAGAGGAATAATGACAAATGAATCTACAAACCGGAGAAAAGGAGGGGAGCTTTCTCTGCCATTACCTGAGTCATTCACACAGGAACAGAGAGAGGAGAAAAGAAGCAGTGATAGAAAGCTGAGAGAGTGTGTGGGCGCATCCATAGAGTTGATTAGTAAGCCCATTAGGAACGAGAAAGATTTTCATTGTGTAAGACTCCACAGTGAAGTATGCTGGGTCAGCTGTGGCTGAATATTGGAAGTTTAAGCTTTGTTACCTGGGAAAAATAGCTTCTGCATTTCAACATGTTTAGGGCTGCAGCTATCGATTCTTTTTGTAATCGATGAATCAAGCACTTAATCGATCGATTAATCGAGTAATCGGATATTTTTTTTGTGTGTTTTATTAACAGAATAGTTATATTAAACTTGTGTCTATTTCAGTTAAAGCTGTTATAAGTTATATACTATAAGTTATATAGTATGCAAGTTATAAAGCTATCCCATATGTGAATTTTCCTTTAAGATGTTATAATATAACCACTCTAAGCATCTAAGCATATTTGTGTATTCTGGTAGTTTAACGCTGAAGAAGAGCTGTAACGTGACTTGTTGTTGAACACGCAGTAAAAGCTGACGCACTTTTTGTTCCGTGCGTTTTAACTGAAAAATGAGTACTCCGAATCTTTATTAAAAACCAACAGGCTGGGGACTTTAATTTTTTGTTGTTGTCTGTATTTGGCAGACGTGAAATACAAACAAGGTCTCAAAGACTGCAATACAATATTTGTTCCTCCATCACATCCCAGTGTGTACAGTACATGCTGAAATTATTGTTGCGTGGCTACATAAAAGTTTAAGCATATGTGATTTATTGCTGCAATTGGTCTGACTGGCGTGTGTGTGTGTGTGTGTGTGTGTGTGTGTGTGTGTGTGTGTGTGTGTGTGTGTGTGTGTGTGTGTGTGTGTGTGTGTGTGTGTGTGTGTGTGTGTGTGTGTGTGTGTGTGAAGGGGTTCTTTCTAAAAATCAGCTAAAAAGAAGCTAAAAATCATATCTAGTCAAACCGCATCACGACATCGCTACAAATACAGTATGGGATTAAAATCAGCGAACATCAATAGGCTTAGACTACGTTACCTTGTTTCAGTGAGTTAAGTGAATTAAGTGTGTATTTGATCCCACACTTTAGAGAATTTCTGCCGTTTATTTACATATTTATTTTCCACCATTGCGCCAACTAAATTCAAAATATATGCTTCCTGAACAGGTCCGTGTGAATAAACGGTCCGTGTGAAACAATCAAATCCCTGCGCCGCACGTATAGTGCGCGTCATAGGAATTTAACGAGGCTTCGAGGCAGAGTTTTTGCCTCGAGGAATTTTTGTAATCGAGTAACTCGAGTAACTCGAGGAATCGTTTCAGCCCTAAACATGTTTAGTCCATATAACTATTATTCTAAAACTAATGTCTAGCATTAAAAATACCTGTATTATTGGAAAACATGAAGGGGGCATATACAGAGGGACTTTATACACTCTTAAAAATATATGACAACAATAAAAATATATATATCAAAGCAAGTTTAATTTATATTAAAGATACTTTTCATGGAAAAAAAAGAAAAATATCACAAAAACTTTCAAATTATGAAACAATTAATGAATGAAAATCTTTAGACCATCTGGTCATTGAAACAAGTTTGTTCAGAGATTAAGGTCTAGAATCATACGTTTGCAGACATCAAATGGTTTGACATTTTGTTATTGAATGCAATTAAATCCATTTATTTTAAGTGTGGCTTAAGTGTCCAAAACTGTCTAAATACTTTTGGGGGGATGTCTGACATCTGCCTGTTTCAGTATGCAAAGTTATTTGTATGATGTGACACCTTACATTTAAATTTAGATTGATTAGTTCAGTAGACACTTTTACCCACACTGATTTACAAATACAACTACCAATGCATTACCCCCAGAGAGGAATGGTTACAGTAGCAGTGTTTCAGCAACATATCATGTTGATAAAACTACTAATGCTTATGTGGGTGTGCATAACTGTGGTGTGCATTTAAAACTAAAACCATAATAGAGACATGCTATTATTTATTATAGCTCCATAATTATTTCTGCCGTGTAAAAGACATTTATATGTAACTTCGGTCAGCTACAGTACCTGTGTACCTATCTGGACATATATTGTCCCACATCTGTTTATTAGTGCAATATTTGTTTTTACAGAATTAAATAATAGATCACAAGATGTCCAGTCTAAAAAATTTGCAGTAGTCACAATGACTCATCTTTTACCTGCAGTGAGAATATTTTTTCATATAAGTTTGAGCTGTATAGGTATAAAGGAGTAGCAAAGAGGGAATCAGCTTTGAGCCTGAGCTGATGTGTCATTGTAAATGAAACAGCCATGCCGACATCTGAGAGAGGGCAAATGACTGATACTGAGAGTGAGGGTGGGCAATTTTGTATGTGCAGATTTTCTATGTGTCTAAGGCCACAAATACATGACATTTCATAGTTAAACTATGGTAAATTTAAAATCCGACCAAACCCTGTTCCAGAACCAAGGGAGCTTCCTTGAAACATACTCATCTAATTACAATGAAAATATTACCCAATATTTGTATGTGCTAGGTATTTTGTGGCAATTAAAGATAAGCATGTATAGCTTAGCAATATGCTAACAGAAGAATTTCATTGGAATCAGTTGTGTATCACTTCTCCCATGTACAATCAATCATTTGTTTCAGCTAGGATACCTAATTAGAAGGAGATTCTGGTACAGAGCAACAGAATCTTGAACAAACTGCCATCTGTAAGACCTGAATTCTTCACAAACACTGTGTACTCACTGATGTGTACAGATGGCCTTCTCCATTCATGGCAATGTACAAGCCCGTCTTCACAGACTGAATAGCAACGACCCGAAGGCCCACAGGAATGAGGTTGAACAACGCTGTAAAACAATACAGGGGTTAACAAATGCGAATTTCCCATGAATTTAACAAATAATATCTGAAATAAGAAGTGGAATTGTGGAATTACTGTCAAATTGAAAATGAAAACATTTTGAGTACAGTAAAGTGCTTTTGAATGTTGCTATGCAGTTCTCAGAGTGATTATGATCTAGAACAAACCACAGTCCTGCACGCGGACGGGTGAACAGCTTATTTTGATGTAATGGCTGGAATAATATTTGTGTTGTCATTTGTGTTGCAAGTGCAGGTCGGGAATCAATTGGCATGGGCAGACTGCAGGTCCAATAGCCAAGAGACTATTTTTAAATGAAATTGGTACCCACTGATAGGCAGCTGCTTATTTGTGTTCGCGCTCTATAGTCTGAAGTTAAAATGTTATAATGGCCAAATGTTATAATGTTTCAATGTGGTTTAGTGTTGAGCACAGCAACGTTTGCGCGCTGCCTGCGACTGAAGTGATTGACAGCTTCAGTCATTAAGAGAGTGCTCTTTGCCCGCTTTCTGTATAGCCTACAATCTATTCTCAATTTGAATAAAAGTTTTATTTTTTATGCTGCTAAGAGGAATGTCCACGTATAAACTGCAGTTTCAGGAGAGACAACCAAATTTAAATGCAGAGTGAATCTGCTAAAATATCCCTGATATAATGATATATTATGACAATATAGGCTCATTTGGCAATATTCTTTTAATTTAAGGAGAGCTCTAAGCGTCAGTATGTGGCCTATTTATGCAAATTTGTTCAAAATAGCCTGCATGGGCATATTGCTCACATATAGGAAAAAGTTTTGTTTACACGACGGATGCACTTTCTCATCTTTTTTTCTGTTAATTATCTGCCGCTTGTCTATTTTCCTTAAATGCATCAACTCAGAATGCCATGTTGGTTTTATTGCTTGTGTTTCATAAGAAAATAAATGATTAAATTAGTGCTGCTGTCGGATAATGGGTCAGGTGTTCTGTCAAGTACTGCGGGGGGGCGGGTGCAGGTTTACCAAACAGGGCCCGGCCCGTGCAGGACTCTGGAAAAAACCGCTAACCCCAAAAATAATAGCAAATAATAGCATAATAACATCACTAAAATAGAATTAGAATTGGGCTTCAAATCTGAACCCATAAACTAAGCATGAGCCGCATAAACAAGTGTGGTGCATAAAAACTGATACACGGAAATTGAATGGAGGCCTCATATTATGTAAAATAATTGTTTTTATGCCCAGTGGGCAGCAACTGAAGCCTGGCGATACAAGCTGGATCATAGAAGTCTAGTGATTGGAGACAGTAGTAGTGCGTGGCAGATTTAATGGATCTTTTGTTGTTGGAGCAGCTCTTCGGTCTTGTTAGGTAACGGCCATTGTTTGTACTGGAGGGAAGTAACAGCCTAGCTGGTGACACTAAGTGCATCCAATGGGATGATTTAAACCTAAAGTGTAATGAACTGACTTCAACTTACTGGTAATTGGCAGAGCTCCCAGGGTGCTAGAATTTTATTTCAGAAAAGCCCTTTTCTGGAAGACTCTGGTGTGGCAAAATGAGAGTGGGACAGTTACATCAAAGAGAGTTTCTGGAAGTGCTCCACAAGCACATTGGAATGGATTCTTACAAGGGCACCAACATGGACTTTGCATCCTTGTCTTCCAAAGCAAGCATGATATTGAAATCTCTTATGCCATTTCATTCTTTTCCTTCTCCTCCGTTCTCTCTCAATCTACATATGGGTTTTTTAGCTTATAGAATTTATATAAATAACCCATATTAATATTATTATTTAACTAAAAATGAAAACAAAATTAAGTGGAATTTATTTATTAAGATAACACAAGCATTTATTCATCTAATTATCAAACAATAAATGAATGAACATGATTAGACAAAATGGTTAAAAGTCAATGCAAAGTTGGCAAAAAACTTTAATTTCAGAGAAGAGGAGTATAATTATTTGTTTGCATATCACTCTGTTTGAGATTTTGTTATCTAATGCAATTAAATGTTTAATTTTTTTGCAATTACATTACATCCAAGTGTGGCTTAAGTGTCTGAAACTATCCAAAAACTATCCTGGGATTATGTATATTTTTTATCTATATTTGGGTTTGCAACTTAAAAAATAAATATTTTATATAAACTTATAAATTATATAAATATAATATATAAATTATATAAAATATATATAAAAATATAATTTATATAAATAAAAAAATTATAAGTTTACCTAAAATGAAAACAGTTTGTTTTCTTTCTTGTAAGCACTTCTGTTTCCTTTAGGAAAGGAAAATCTAGTTACTGCTATTACCTTAAGCTAAGTTAACTACTTTTATTACCTTAATAAAACTTTGATTACTTTGAAAAAATGAATAATCAATGTGTTTTTATATTGTTTATGGAATTTTTGTAGGTGTCACAACTGTCAAGCGTCATCTTCTCTCTGAGTGTGTGACTGACAGAGAGCCCTCTGTGTATCACTCTGTCTGTACAGCTACATATTAAAATCAAATTAAGCAGCTGGCCTGAAGCATTTGAAAAGCAGGCCCAGCAGAGGCTAATAATACACCTCTACCTCCTGAGTTATCATCTCACATGCACACACAAGTCTCCCAGGACCAGCCTACTGCCATATCAGCAACAGTGATAACTACAGAAAATGAATCAGTAACAGGGATTTCAAAAGTGTGTGCAGTAAAAGTAATGATATGCATTTGTGCACACTTTACCTTTTAAGTGTAGCATTTTCCCCACCAGAAATATCACGCAGGAGTCATTCCTTTTTAAACATGTCCATGTTTTGATTATTTGGTATGTGCAATGATTATGAAATAGAGGGAACTCACAAGAATTACTACTGTCATCCTTTGTCCCGTCAAGAGATCCATCTGGGTTCATCTGCAAGTAGTATCCCTGCCTGCAATATAACCTGGTCACTATACCCTTGAGCTGGGGATCTGTGGAGAAAGACAGAAAACAACAGTTCTTGAACTATGGAGTCTAAAGATGCCATGAATGTAAAATGAAGTTTATGTAATCTACCAATAAATCCAAGGGCGTAGGTTTAGAGGGGGACGCTAGGTACTAGTCCCAATCAATATTTTGAGATGACAAATTTGTCCCCACCAATATTTAGCAAGCTCCTTTGAACTGCTATTTTGATATTTGCGCTCCATTTGGATCTTTGCGCTGCTATTTGGATCGATTCCAACGGCCAGGACGACGACAGTACAAGATACGCCGTAATTTGATTGGCGGCGGGGTATCTGACAGGCAGGCTACACGCGCGTTCCGGGACTACTTTTTGTGCTTGCACTCACTGGCAGTGAGCGGGTGGTGTGTGCGTCTGTGCGCGCGTGATGACGCCGACTGTAAGTTACCAGGGCTGTCTCTCTGCCTGCCATATACAAAGGCCAGAGTAAAACATTTTAATATTCCGGTTTTTTTTTTGCCCCTTTTTGTACTTTGTAGATCAGCTATGTCACCCAAGAAGAAGAAAGGGGACATACGAAGCTTTTTCATAAAGCAGAGTGTAAGTAGGCAAAAATAACTAGCCACACAAATAACTAGCAGTAGTAGTTTATCTTTATTTTTCTTGCTCATTTCGGGTCTGTTCGTGCAGAACAGTTGTGCCTTCACATCGTACAACCGATGCGAGCTTTTGGATATTGGTTTGCGAACTTCCAACAGTTTTATGGACAACCTTCGACTGCTTCCTGAGATCGCCAGAACACCCGAGGCTATGCACCCTGCCCGGCCGGGCGGAAGTGCTCGCAGGCGGCGTCGAGATCGTAAACAAAGGCGGGGGAAGAGCGGAGGACTAAGAGCTAAGCTAAAGCTAACACCCCATAGGCTCTCTTTACCCAGCATTTTCCTTGCCAATGTACGGTCGCTGTTGAACAAAATGGACGAGATTCGACTCAACATCACATGCAACAAGAGAGTTTTGAACTGTAATGTCCTTATCTTCACAGAAACATGGTTAAACAGCGGAATACCGGACAACGCTATTGAGCTAGCGGGACGCCATACATTCTGGGCGGATAGAACATTAGATGGCTCCGGTAAGACCAGAGGTGGTGGATTGTGCATTTACATTAACAAAGCTTGGTGCACAAACTCTGCTATTGTTGGGAGACATTGTTCAGCTAACCTTGAGTTTCTCATGGTTAAATGTAGACCGTTTTATCTACCGCGGGAGTTCACTTCCACTATTATCACTGCAGCCTATATTCCCCCGGATGCTGATGCCAAGTTTGCTATGAAAGAACTTCACACAACCATCAGTAAACAACAGACTGTCCACCCGGAAGCTGCGTTTATTGTTGCGGGTGATTTTAATCATTCAAACTTAAAGTCAGTGCTACCGAAATTTCACCAGCATGTTTCCTGTCACACCAGAGGAAACAAAACTTTAGACCATGTTTACACCAGCATGGCTGTTGCTTACGTCGCGACACCCCTCCCCCACCTAGGATAGTCAGACCACCTTTCTTTGTTCCTCACGCCCAAGTATGCACCTCTCATCAATCGCGTGAAGCCATCAGTGAAGACCATCAAGGTGTGGCCTGCGGGGGCAGATTTCTCACTCCAGGAAAGGTTTCTACACACTGACTGGAGTATGTTTGCCTCTCAAGCCACCAGTGACTCTCACACGGACATTGACTGCTACACCTCCTCTGTACTGGATTATATTAATACCACCATTGACAGTGTTACAACCCAGAAGCAGATCACCACATACCCAAATCAGAAGCCATGGATGAACAGGGAAGTGCGACTCCTATTGAAGTCACGCAACACTGCCTTCAGATCAGGAGATGCACAAGCCTATAGCACTTCCAGAGCAAATCTGAAAAGGGGCATCAAAGAGGCCAAGCACTGCTACAAGCTTAAGATAGAGGGACACTCTCCAACGCTGACCCTCGACGCATGTGGCAGGGCATTCAGGCCTTCAGTGACTACAAACCCACTCCCTCCACCTCCGCACCCACTGATGTCAACTTCCTGAACGAGCTAAATGACTTTTATGCTCGCTTTGAAAGAGACAACAGTGAAACTTCCACCAAGCTCAAATCCCCAGCAGACCACCCGCCAATCACACTCTCCTCCACAGATGTCTGCAAGGCACTGAGCAGGTTCAGCGGGCACAAGGCTGCTGGACCAGACAACATCCCTGGACGCGTACTCAGGGCATGTGCGGAGCAGCTCGCTGGGGTTTTTACAGACATTTTCAACCTGTCTCTTGCCCAAGCAGCAGTACCAACATGTTTTAAATGCACTTCCATTGTGCCAGTGCCAAAACACTCCAGCCCGAAGTTCCTTAACGACTACCGCCCTGTAGCACTCACACCCATCGTAATGAAGTGCTTTGAGCGGCTGGTCCTGGCACACCTAAAAGACTCTCTACCATCCACATTGGACTCACATCAGTTTGCCTACCGTAGCAATAGGAGCACAGAGGATGCAGTTTCCATGGCACTGCACTCTGTGCTCACACATCTGGACAAAAAGAACACCTATGCACGCATGCTGTTTGTTGACTTCAGTTCAGCATTCAACACTGTCATCCCAACTAAGCTAATAGCCAAACTTGGAGACCTGGGCATCAACACCTCCATGTACAACTGGATTTTTGACTTTTTGACCAACAGACCCCAGAATGTTCGATCTGGCTCCACCTGCTCCACGTCCATTACACTCAACACTGGTGTACCACAGGGCTGTGTGCTAAGCCCGTTTCTCTACTCCCTCTTCACCTCCGACTGCAAGCCTGTGTACAGATCTAATTCCATCGTCAAGTTTGCGGACGACACTACGGTGATTGGTCTCATCAGCAACAACGATGAGACTGCCTATAGGGAGGAGATCAAGCACCTGGCCACATGGTGCACTGAAAATAACCAGCTCCTCAACACCACCAAAACGAAGGAGCTCATCGTGGACTTCAGAAAAGAGTCAAGAGGCACACATGACACCATCCACATCAATGGAATGGCTGTTGAGCGTGTCTCCAGTTTCAAGTTCTTGGGAATCCACATCTCGGCGGACATGTCCTGGACAACCAACACCTCCTGCCTGGTCAGGAAGGCTCACCAGCGCCTTTTCTTCCTGAGGACACTGAGGAAGAATCAGCTTTCCTCGACTATCCTGGTGAACTTCTATCGCTGTGCAATAGAAAGCATCCTGACCAACTGTGCTACAGTGTGGTATGGGAGCTGTTCTGTTGCAGAGCGCAAGGCACTGCAGTGGGTGGTGAAAACCGCCCAGCGCATCACTGGGACTCAACTACCTGCCATCGAGCACATCCAGAGGAAATGCTGTCTGCACCGAGCTCGCACCATCCTTAAGGACTCCTCTCACCCAGCCCACAGACTGTTTTCTCTACTGCCCTCCGGCAGGCGTTTCAGGTGCCTCCGGACCAGGACCAGCAGACTAAAGAACAGCTTTTTCCCCAGAGCTGTCTCTTTACTGAACTCTAACCCTCACTGATCCCACTCCCCTCATATACTGATAATCTCTCCTCTCCCTCCTCACACCTAACTCCATTTTGTTATTGGTTATTTGTTATTTGCAATGCTATAATGTTAATTTGCACTGCTGACTATTATCATAGTAACAACTGTTTACATATGCATCTTGCACTACTCACCTGACTAGAATATCAATTTGCACTGCCGACTGTTTATTTACAGTACCAATTGTTTACATATACATTGCAATACCGTACTTTAACTGTAATATGCAATTACTTTCCATTGCACTTTTACTCGGATAGCTTCTGTCCAACTTAATTTGCACTACTTTAAATCCATTGTTATAATGCTCATTTAGCCTTACTTATTACATATATCTATCTGAAAATCCTGTTTATAGTAATAACCATCTGCTCACATTCTGTATATTATCACATTCTATATATATCACATTAGTATACTAAGCTCACATTCTGTTTATAGTAATAGTCATCTGTATATATATTCATAGTACACATTCACCTGTAAACTCTGTTTATAGTAATAATCATCTGTATATTATGTTCATTGTACATATCTGTAAAAATTCTGTTTATAGTAATAGCCATCTGTATATTATATTCAGTACATATCTAGCTATATTTATTCAGTACATATCCATGTACTGCACTTACGGAACCATTGTATATCCTGCACTTGCTGCTATTGCACTTCTGGTTAGACCCAAACTGCATTTCGTTGTCTTGTACCTGTACTTGTGTAATGACAATAAAGTTGAATCTAATCTAATCTAATCTAGTGACTGACCAGGCTTTCAAATGCAGATTCTACTGTGGAAAATAGTATTAACTGGTGATCCTGGTTACCCAGGATATTGTTACAGTTAAACCTAGCTTCTGCAATCTTTCAAGGTTAGGAGCAATAATTATGGGTGTGCAGCACGGATAGACTCATAGAAGTCGCGCTATCATGATAGAATGCTACGTTAGCAAGTCACTGAATGTTAATTAGCTTACCTTAACTTAGAATCTTGCAGTCATAAACAGTGGATCAGATCTGAGACATTTTTCGTTTCTACATTCTGTTTATGTAATGTATTTGTGAGTGTAGCCTATACTTACTAGACACATGTGCTGGAAAAACATGTTGGCAATGTTAAAAAGGCGAAAGTTAACACTGTTGGTTATTCAAATATAATGAATCATTATTTGATTGGTAATATCCAAATAACAATATCTGGTAGGAGGGTTAAACTTGCTAGGCATAGAATAGACCACAAAATTAATCAACCATTTTGTATGCAGGAAAGACAGTATCAAACCACAACAGATTTACATTTTATTCATTTAGCAGACACTTTTTATCCAAATCGACTTACAATTGAGAACAATAGAAGCAGTAAACCTAGGATAACAATATGCAAGTTTTATGACCCTTCCCAGTTTAATCTAATGCACTTTTTTTTTTAGAATAGAATGGGGGGGGGGGGGGGGGATGACCAAACCTACGCCCATGAATAAATCACAATGACAATGTAAAGAAATAGTCCACCAAAAAATGAAAATTCTGTCATGATTTACTCACCCTCATTTCATGTAATTTCAACTCTGTATTTTTTCTTTTGTGGAACACAAAATAAATATATTTTGTAGAACACTGGGAACCAAATAACACTGGAGCCCATTGACTTCCATTGTATGAAAAAAATAACAGACATTTATCAAAATATTTTATGTTCCACAGAAGAAAGAAATGACACAGTTTTGGAACGACATGAGTAAATTATGACAACATTTTTATTTTTGGGTGAGCATGATTATGCAAAAGGATAGCTAAATGTTAAGGAGAAGATGTAAAGAAAATCTGTCCTGGATTAACTATGAGGAATTTTGTGCTGTGCAGTGACTTTAATGTGAAGTAGACTCAGTAGCGCCCTCTTTAGCTGGGCCTGATAAAGATTTTTCTTGACCCTCTAGTGCCTGAGTACCATACAGCAAAGCCGTAACCATGTCTTGAACATGTATTAACCATGTATTGGTATTTTTCATTTAAAATAATTAAATAATTACAGGATTAAAAGGGATTTAAGCAAATAAAAAACAAATAAGAACGGCAAAAAAGTTATATGTCTAATTATAAAGTAATCAACTATTTGCAAATACTGTTTTATTTTAAAATATGCACACATTCAAACATTTCTTGTCTTGTCACATTCAGTTATGAATTACATGAATCAAATAAATTATAGTATATTTTCAATTTAAAATGGCAAAATCTCATTATAAACAAGTTAAGTAGTTTGCATTACTAGATATTACTGTCGATCGTTTCTATCGTAAAACTGTTGTAATTAGCTAAACATTTATTTTGGATATCTTTCCACGCACACTTCCACCATTAAAACTAAAGCATCATGTTGGAATTCGCACTCATCTTCTGTGAGCAGTAAGGCCTGCCTTCTTTGATCTGATTGGTCATCTCAGTCATTTTGACATTGATGAGCGCTGTTAGACCGCTGAAGCAGATCAGCCTACAGATTTGACTTTTAAAACTTTTTGTCATCTTAACAACATTCAAAGCAGAGAGTAATGGAATGCAGCAGAGCAAGCATCAAGAATATCAAATGTTTTGGGACAATTTGGCCATTTATAATTATTGGGGGGGGGGGGTCTTCTCTCCTTCAATATCTATGGTGGTTACGGCCCTGCCATACAGAAATAGCCTACATTCTTAATAATAATAATAATAATAATAATAAAAGGATATTGTTACTATAATGTGATGACATAACTGTAAAGCAGAATAGCAGAAGAAACAAAGACAGTTATAATTTGATATTAACAGTCAGTTTATCAGACAAATCACTGAGGTAACCAGGCAAGTGAGCTCGCTGAGTCGCTGTTCACATGAACAGTTTGGGTAGCACTGTAATCTTATTTATAAACAGAAGGAAAATGTTTCATGATTACAAATGCCTCTAATTTTGCATGCACAAATTGTCACTGGTCTGTTTTTGGAAAGAATTAAATTGGATTTGAGGATATCATACTGTAGTAAAAATAAAGATATTGGAAAGTGTGTCCCCTCTAGGTCTTTTTATGTCAATAACTGATTCTGTATGAATTTGCTCCTGAGTTTGTCAAGGTTTCTTGCTTAGAACAGTAAGAGGAACGGATTGTTTTGTCATATGAGAGTGGAAATCTTAAGGAACTAACAAACCAAAGAAGGTTCAATCAAAACATTCTTAACTACAGTTTTAATACACACATTACAGCTACGCTGTTTTAACCCTCTGGGGTCCTTCATTTCAGGGTCACACTCAGGGTCTTCGGGACCAAATGGTCCGGAAGGGTTTGATTCATATTTATTAAAAGAAAATCTTTTTTTTTTTTTTTACTTGTTTTTTATAATATTTTTTCTTTTCTTTTTTGGTGTTTTGTGATAATTTAAGATTTATAATTAATATTTATGCAATAAATATGACCCATTTCCCCCCCATTGTATATAATAGAAAAGAAAAAAAGAAAAAATAAACATTTTTAATTTTTTTTAAAGCTGTATTTCATTTTAGAGTCAAGCCTAGACCTCATAAAAGCAATTTTTGAAATTAGATGGATGCCATCTGGTGGACAAACTGAGCATTTTAAAAATGCAAAACCCATATGTAATCTGAATTTATTCGTTTGTTTATGTATAAAAGTGTGTTTGTGTGTGTGTGTGTGTGTGTGTGTGTGTGTGTGTGTGTGTGTGTGTGTGTGTGTGTGTGTGTGTGTGTGTGTGTGTGTGTGTGTGTGTGTGTGTGTGTGTGTGTGTGTGTGTGTGTGTGTGTGTGTGTGTGGATGTGTCTGTTTTGCACTCTTGATGTTTTATAGATTCACCCCTTCACTGTTGTGTGCTTTTTTTCTGGATCGTGGCTGATTTGTAGATTGTACGCACAAAAAAACTCTGTATTGTCACATTTTTGCCAATTTCCCATTCATTTCCTATGGCGGGACCATTTGGTCCCGAAGGCCCTGAGTGTGACCATTTTTTTTACAACCACTTAGACTATTCAAATCCTGTCCCCAATTTTTTGGGGTGTTCATATACCAAGTACCAACAAAGTCACCAAATTTCGGACCATTCCGATGAAGCTATGATTTTACACATTTTTTTTATTTAAATTCTTCGGGACCATTTGGTCCGAAGAACCCCAGATGCGTCTGCTCAGAAGTATCGCAAAGGGAATACAGGACGTGTGCATACTAGACGGTGCTAATTCAGAAAGACACAGAACAGCAGTTTGCACTGTTGGAACTCATCTAAATACAGTAGACATGTGGTGGAGGAGCGTTCAAATACAGCAACAAGCATTCACACCAAATTATCTCATTCCAAGTCGTCTGAAGAATTGCAAAGGGAGACGCGTTTCTCCAGGTTTGACTTCAATAATTGTGTCTTCAAATCAATCATAATGTCTCAGGTTTTAATATGTGGACATCAGCTAAATTTGCAGTCATACGGGTTTATAATGAAATGAGAAAGAGTAAATGTTTTTTTGATGAACTATTCCATTAAAATTGTAAATGCAGTATGTGAGGATTTTAAAACGATAGTGTGAAACAACAACAAAAACACTACCTTTGGATGTTTAACTCTGGGGAGGCAGTGTTGTGCTTTAGCAAACACTGCTTGGGGGTAATCACATAAATATATGCGAGTGACACCAATTTCAAGAGACAGGAAGGGAAAAAACCAAAGGATTTTTAACAGCATGAAGTGCTTTAGTCTCATTTGGTTATAAGGGTCTCCTGTGATACACTTAACCAGCCTTGTTGTGCTTAACTCCACGCTGGTAAACAAATAACTACCATGTCATATTGATGTAGGTACAATGCTGCAGTTTACAGTTGGCCTGCTGCTCTGGATTTGCCTGTGTTACGCTAGGGCAGGGCTGAAGAAACTGTCACATCAAAGGTGGAGAGAGAAAAAGAAAGAGCGGGCGAGAGAAAAGAACAAAAGAAGGAAGGAGAAGGCGAGTTTAAAGGGAAAGAGAGATACAAAGAATGCTAATCACAGTGGTGCTTTATGATATCTGCCTCCCCCTACACAGAGATAACGCTGAGACAGCATCCTGAGACGCTTAAAGACAGCAAAGATTTCCCCAGAATTTACTTAGATGGGCACTATGAGGAAAAAAACAAAGAACAATCAAAGAGATGGGCATGAGCTATGGTTCCATGTGCATGCCCAAACTAACGGATGCAATATTGAGAGGATGTGAGGAAAATGACATTTCCTCATTTTCTGAAGAAAATATATGTGGTGCTTGCTCATGCAAAACTCACCAGTGTGATGCCAAGATGTTACTACGGTTTATATTGTTTGTTTGTTTTTAGCATGTTGCTAGTAGAGATGCGCGGATGGGCTATTATTTCATCCGCAACCGCATCACAAAACTCATCATCCGTCCGCCATCCATCCGCACCAACGTTTTTGACCAATTTTCCCGCCCAACATCCACTGATACAAGGCGCTGCTGATGACAGCCACGAGACTAGACACCGCCCGCGACCCGCCCGAACTTAATTAAAATATGTTTTTCCGTCACGTCATCCGCCCGATCCGCGGTTTATCCGCAGAGTCCGCGGCTATAACCGCCAAACGCGCATCTCTAATTGCTAGGTAGTTGCTAGGGTGTTCTGTGTGGTTGCAAGGTGGTTTCTTACTGGCCCAATTCAAAAGAGCCCAACTCGAGTGTCTACATTCTGGTCTCTAGATACGACTCAGCTCACTCCTTTAATGCATACCTATGGGATTTTTTTTCAACTGATTTATCACCTAAAAACCATAGTACAATTATCTTCGACAAGCCATCCAGTGTGAGGTATAATTCATGCCTGCAGCACAAATGGTGTAAAATATGTTTTGAAACATTATCTCTACACATCAAAAAATCATAACGAAGCTTATGTTAGCAAAATCAATGTAAATAAATGGCATCCATGTAATCAACATACAGAAGATACATCTCTCACTCCTTTCCATAAAAAATAGCTTAAAGCGGCACTATGCAGTTTTTTTAGCTTAACTGAACAGCTTCGGAATTATTGGAATGGTTGCATGACTCTTTTCGGGTTGAATGGTGGCTGTCTCGCCTAGGGGGGTCACGATTCTCCAAATCCTCGATTTGATTACATTTTCGATTCTAAGGTCACAGTTCGATTCGATTCTCGATTTTTACTTCTTTTTTTTTTAAGCACAGGTTGCTGTTGCTCCTAAAAAGCTGTCATTGCAATCTCACATATCTCTGTCATTATCAATGAAGCTGACTGCACAATGCATCTTTCATAATATATAGTCTACACTTTGTTTGTTATAATTAGAGGATTTGCCAGCTTACAGAATTCAGCACTGAACAAAAAGTCCGTTTTGAGCGGTGAGGAGAGTCTATCTTAAATGCTTCTGATTGGCCATTGCGTTCAAGAAATCAACACACATGTCTGTGATTGGCTAAATCGCTCAACGTTGCAAACATGTTATTAATAGAAACTCTGGCCTGTAAATCGTTTTTTATTTTGTTTCAGTTGTTCTTGTTGCTTTTCTGCAACAGATAAATAAAAATGTATTCGTTTTTATATGTTTTATTCATAGATATTTCTAGTTTGCAGGAGTCCCGCGAATCGTTTTATTCTCACGCACACACAGAGTGAGTGCATTACCGCCCGCGCTCGCACGGCACTCGGCCATCAAATCTAGTCCCGCGCCGCACTCTATTGCATTGCGATTGCACGTCTCAAGCGCCCGGCCCGAGGATAGTGACGGGAAATGGTCGGGCCAAGTTCGGGCTCGGGCATAGAATCTAAGTTAGAGAACTCACAGCCTTTCAACACGTGTGTTTTTTTTCCGCGCCGTGAGGAGTCGTTCATGAACGATCCGTTAATTGTCTCTGTCACGCGACAAATGAACAAAAGACTTGGAAGGTCAAGTAATTATTAATGTTCCCTGTAAATCATTTTTGACTGCATTATAATTATTTCTTTATTCAGAATATGATCAAGATTGCGTAGGTGGATGTGTTCGGGGAATTTGCCTGTTAAAAGTATAACATTTAAAGCCCCTGAAATGACTAGAAAAAAGATTAGTTAATTTTGATGAACGAGATTGAACAATAGAGTCAGTAAAACGATCCGAACTTTTCATCACGGGCGCGACTTGGGGGCGTGGCAGCATCGACGATTCCATTTTTTATTTCGAGTTTTGAAATTGTGAATTAATTTCGATCGATTTCGATTTAAAATCGAAATCGTGACGCCCTTAGTCTCGCTGCAAAAATAAGAGATTCTGTCATCCTTTACTCACCCTAATGTTGTTCCAAAACTATGACTTTCTTTCTTATGTGTAACAAGAAAGAAGATTAGAGAAATATCTGTTTGTTTGTTTTCGTATATGAAATGGAAGTCGATGGGCTCCAATGTTGTTCAAAATATTCCACTTTTGTATTCCACAGGCAAAAGAAATTCATCAATTTGGATTGACACAAGGGTGAGAGAATGTTGACAGAATTTTAACTTTTGGGTGGATTATCCCTCATAATCATATACCTCAAACTATCTTTACAAACTGCTTTATTGTCACACTGAGAATAAAGAATCAGGCATTGTGACATCTAAATATTCTGGAAATACATCTATTTTTTAAAGATGATTGATGTTCATAACATTCTTCCTTATAAAAGGTTAGCAGCAGGTGCATGGTTGTGTGTGTGGTGGATAGAGAGACAGAAGGAGACAGACAGGTGGAGGCAGCTCAGACAGACAGTGGTGGGGGGCATGTCTCACTGCACACAGTACCAGCTGCAGACTAAATCACATGTGATTGACCCACTACAGACCTTCACGAACAGAAGAAGGACTTTTCCAGCTTTCGTAAGCACACCCGCACTATTCATGGTCACAGGAAGGACTGAGAAAGACCCGCCATTACATAAAAATGTAACTACTAGCAATATGACATTCATACTCTCTTCCCAAATATTAATGTAACTCATAAGAATTTATGAAAAAGAGATGAATAAAAAAATTTGTAAATGTATATATATATATATATATATATATATATATATATATATATATATTAGGGGTGTAACGATACATGTATTCGTATTGAACCGTTCGGTACGAGGCTTTCGGTTCGGTATTCGGTACGCATTCGAACGAACCGAACAATTCGTTGGACCATATTTCCTGCTGACCAAAATCCACCATCACAACGTTGCGCAACATCAAATGGCAAACGTAATGAAAGCAGAACGAAACTGCGCTACTCATTATTTGGTGCTTCACGGATCGTTTATCAGTTCGGACCATCAACATCAGTGCAGCGTGAGCCGATCTTGATCAAGCGACACTGTTACACAGCGCTGAGAGATCCGATAAACAAAGCATTTGAATTCGCCACTGAAGTAATAACATCGCTGCGAGATCTAGTGAGAAGCATTAAAATGTCTCCGTTATTAACGGATCGAACAGCGCTGACGTGGAAACCAGGAGAAACGTTGTTCCATGAATGAACTAGTTATAAGTCCACATATCAGCAACATTCACCATGGATTTACTGTAGTAACACTCACTGTAACCATGCAAGTTTGGCAGAAATAGTCAAATGCTTTCAAGTACATCATCACACATCTTTTTCCAGCACTTCAAAACTCAAATATTATCATATTTAAATGTTATTTTTAATGTGATGACCAAAACATTATTTGTTCATCCTTCAAAGATTACCCCCATTTATAAAACTAAGAGTTTCAAGATGTAGGAAAACTCACACTTATTTAAAAATAATTGTTCTTTTAATAAATAGGAAATTTCTCTGGCATTTTTCTTTTAGCTGTATTGTATCGAACCGAACCGAACCAAACCGTGACACCACTGTATGGTATCGAACCGAACATTTTGTGAACCGTTACACCACTAATATATATATATATATATATATGTATATATATACACTATATATTAGTGCTCATCTAACATAATATGTTATAATATATATATATATGTGTGTATACTGTGTGTGTATATATATATATATACACTGTATATAAATATATATATATACACTGTATATACACACATACATAAAAACTTGAAAGATTTGACAGCACTTATGTATACTACATATATATATATATATATATATATATATATATATACACACACACACACACATATACACATACACACATATATATACATACATATACATATATATATATATATATATATATATATATATATATATATATATATATATCACCTCTATAAATAACAATATAATTGTTAAAACCGTAACATTGTGGAACATGGCGTAAATGAATTAAACGTGTCAAACCGGAGAGTAATTTAGTCATTACAGGCGAACTGACATCAAGCTCAGTAATTTACACAGTGCAAGAAGAAGCACCACCTTACACTCAAGACTAAAGGAGGCGCTGTGCACTTTCAGTCAGGACTAATTGAGTGTATGCAAGATTCATCAGACTTTTTAATGAGACTTAGCATAGAGAGAGATTAAAAGCTAGTCTCCAGTGGTGGTCTTCCATTCCATTGAGCATTCTAATTGGACGCAACACATAACGTCCAAACAGCGTGTTGAACCATGTCTTGCAGTGAAGAATCTCTGTCATATTTATCACTTATCCGGATAAGCATCAGAGCACTGAACTTTCATAGTGGATAAATGCAGAAGCACAAAATGACAATAAATACCACAAAACTATCTAATTTTGGGGCAGTTGAATACAGATGTTTCTGCACCCTTCCTGGTTCGCTACATGCTTTTAGCGAAACTTGAATACAAGGTTAGAGTTATACAGTTTGCTATAAAAGAACTGTTCAACCTTCCACCAACTAAATTTATAAATTGAATTTGCCACAGGGCATTTTAGTAAGCAGTCACTTCACAACAATGTTTATTTTTTCATGGCCGTGGGACATAAAATGTCCTGTGGAGTAAAAAGGGTAAAAATTGCTCTCAGAGATGCAATCAAAAAGATAACCTCTCTGTTTTGAACAAAAGATTTTAAATAAATGAAAGATGTACTTGTTTTTACCGGCTTGACGGAGACCTTTCATGTCTGGAGCCTTTTCTCAGATTTTTTCTGAAGTCAGACAAAGACATTTACAAACAGCTCAACCACTGCATATTATTAGAATTGTGCCATTCATATATCAACATGGATGGCTTGAAATTGCATAAAGGTGCAGCATCAAAAGAATAAATATGCCAACAGTTGGTCAATTTCAATATCTGACCTATAGTGAGTCTTAATCAACTTTTATTGTAAAATACCTATGCCAGCCTAAAGTAATTTGCAATTTTACAATGTTGTTGTGACCCCAGTGAAATCCTAGGAAAAAGCTAAAATATACAACTATCAGACTGTATAATATACATTTATCTAAGACTTTGGTAACAACTGACACCATTGACTGGGCATTTGAAATGAACAGTCTGTTTCAGAATCTTAAATCGAAATGGTACCTTACAAACCAAAGCAAGACATTGAGCCAATGTTGGAAAAACTTTACTTGAAAATACTGAGATATTTAGGTTTTCTTATTAACTACTGTGTTACTATTGATTCTTTACTCAATTTTGCCCTATGAGCAAAGAAATATTTTATGATTGATCCCAGAAATTTGTTTTGGATGACAATCATGGCAAAAATTGAGCGAGAACCCAAAATAAAACTTTTCTTGTGCTTACTAGTGCTAACACATTTATAAAAGTCAAAAAAAAAAAAAAGCATGATAATGTTCAATGATAATGGATCAATGCAACATGACAGACTATCTCTGTAATAATCTAGTCAAACCAATACGCTGTAAATAATAGCATTTTGCTTGAGAGTCAAGAAAGTCAAATTTAAACAGTATATCAGGACTGTTTCTTGTTTAATTTTTTTGAATGGGGCGCTGACCAAACATGAAATCACAAGACTGAGGTCCACACTAGTCCTCCAAATGCAGGAAGAAAAAAAAATTGCACCTCTCTTTTGGCAAACTGATATTGCCATTATTATCAACGTTCATTCGCCACACATTCGACAAACCGAAAGGACACTGAAAATACGCTTGAGGAATTTTTTTTAAACTACTGTCTTCTCTGATTTCTGTTACTACACTGCCACAAGGCACAATGTCTTAGTTCATGGTCTGTAGATGCTTTTCCATACTCTGGGGATATATTCCTATTGTCTGTATGTCACGACCTTAAAGTCAGAGTTAAAATGGAGACGAATGTAGCATCTCTGCCTCGTATGATGGGAGGCTATGCTCAAAAGCTATGCTCAACGTGTCCTTTTTGTGACCACAACTAAATAACCAACACTAAGCTAACCATGATTTCTCCTGAGCACACAAGCTACATGTGAAAGAGCCATAGGAGGGTGGGCACGCTAACACTCAGCTTCACAGAGCCCCTGGTGAGCCCTCAAGGCTGTGAAAATGCTCACTGAAGATTTTGTGAATCTAGCTGCAATGGGAAATTAATGAGGTAAATCTCAGGGGGTGCTCCGTCAAAAGTAACTCAGGCAACAATGCAACAGGCAGAAGGACTCAAAAAATGTTGTCTAACCAGCTGTGAGCACTGGTAGTCATCTTAAACAGCAAATGCATAAAGACACCTTATTTTAATGTTTTCGATTCTCCACGTGTAATTGTAAAGTGAAATCATGGTTAAGCTTAACCTACAAGCCTTGTAAGAAACAGCTTTCCAAAAAAGTTAAACCTAGGTGTGTAAAGGGAGGCCATGAGCTGTTCGCCATCTGTAATAAGATGGCCGTCACAGGTGCACGTTAGCCAAGAAGTTGCAGGGCTAATTCATCACTCTCAGTTTCTCCTGGCAACAGCTACATCTTTTACTCACTACTTATTTGTGCAAGATTCCCCTCTGGACATCTCTGACAGGTACCATGATATACAGAATGCCAAATCGCCACCTCTATAATAGTTTTATCAGACTGTAGCTCATCTATTGGAAAATTTAAGATTTTTTTTTTTTATTTCCACATGCAGCCAAAAATGTACACACAATACACACACAAATATTTTCTGGCTCTAAAAATTAGTATTTCACACCCAGGCTGTGACTATACGTTAACACAATTAACTCTATGATATGTGACTGTCCTGAACTGACTGTCAATTTAGTAGAAATTGAGAAATTATTTATAATTTTCTGATAATATAAATGTATTCTCTATATAAATAAAATTGCTATATAAAAGTGCTGTATGATTAAAATGTATTATTGTTGTTGTTGTTATTATAAATACTTACATTTATAATAATAAATATTTAAGTCATGTCATTTTCTTTTTCATTTCATTTTTCACCTGAACAGGTCTCTATTACTGAGGGGGTGACAGGAATCGAATCTAATTTAATTTTAATCTTACCTAAACTAAATATTGTGTCAATTGTATTTCCATTCAAATAAGCTGTCATTGGATGTTGTTTACTGATGATGTGATTTAGTTGGGGGGGGGGGGGGGGTTCTGCAACAGTTGGGCACCTGCTGCTTTACTTGCATTCATGAAATGTGCTAATAATTCAACATCAACAACACATCTCAAGGGTATAGCAAAGACTGGGAAAGAGATTGCCAAATATCAGAATATTTCAAGCAACATATCTAGCTTAGTATAAAAATCATATCTAGCTCTGATATAGGCTATGTGGCCTTAAATACAGGAGAAAATACTGAGAATTATTTTGAAAGTATGACGTACATAGGTTCGAATTGAATGCGTGGTGTTATTACTGACTTAACAATTTGTGTTAAAAAAATAATAACAGATTTGCAGACTGATGGAAATAAAACTGTCTGTCAAAGAAATCTGTCAAGACACAACACAAGTCTATGCAAACTCTATAAGCTAGTCTCGTCGAGATAAACAGCAGCTCAATGCCGTAGGTCGCTGGTCGTCAAAGCTGAATGTGAAAATGAAATGTGGGCGTATTATCTCAAGACATTAGAAATAGCATAGACTTTTTATGTGCACAATTATGTTTTGTGTACGGAACTTCCCACACCTTGTCGTCGTAGTCTGCGTTTCCTGAGGCCGAAGATTCGCACTTTGGAGAAGATGTCGACCAGGTTCCCATTGCAAAGCCCTTTATTCTTATTGGGGCTTTTTCTCCTCCTGTTGGTGGATGGTCGGTCTATATGCTGCTCCCGTGCCTGTCTCTTCTGGCGGATCAAACCGCTGGCAATCGCAGCTGCCATGTCTCAAAAACAGGGCTGTTGAACTCCTTACACACAAAGCCCAGACAACAACAAACCGCCCGATCTGTCTGAATTATTGTCCCATTTTTGCGACTGTTTGTGTGCTCTGCCCTCTGAAATGCACGGATGATGATCAGAGATATCCACACATCACGAACGGCGAAATAAGACACTGAATTAGCATAATGAATACAAAGGTGAAGTGTTACTTAACTGTCCGTATTTCACATGTTCTCCGATTTTCATTTCGAAGTCACGCAGGTTACTTTTCATTCCTGATTTCACAATGGTTTTCGGAATATGATTCTGACATGAGTTGCCTGGCTGCTCCAAAACATAGAATATGAAAATATATTCACGTCACGCTTGAGAGTCTCTCCGATCCGTCACTTTCCTTCCTTTGTTTTTGACCCGGTCCTGATGAAATTCAGCACCCTGGCCAGCGACGTCCACTCCCGGAGTCTTAACAAACAAAACGTTTTTCGTTCTGAGCTGTCAAACGGAGAAACGCGACCACCTTCGTCTCCCAGGTGGAGCCCTGCGACTACACATATTCATGTCTCACATATTCACCAAGTTTAGCAGATATCCACGCCGGTTCTGTTCAAACGTTCACTCATCTTGAGAATAACCGACGGCGCAACGACGGTGACTTGAAGTTTGAACGAAGGTGTTGATAAGGGATCTCCTCAGACGATCACTCCCCATTCAGTCCCATGTTCTAGGTCGCGTGGTTATTCAATAGCGATGTGCGTTTGTTCCTTTTCTAAAGCAGCATGTCTTGAGAGAGAAGAAATGTAAGTAACACTGAGCGCCTCCGGTGAGATTGACGTCTACCCGGTGTGACGGGAACGAACAAATAAATCAACTCAAATTAAAAAGTCTTTGACTGAAGCGGGTGTACACAAATGTGCAGCATAAGTGCAAACGTTAGCCATGAAAGAAAACGTATACAAGAAATGCTCCTCTTCATCCTCCAACTCGGTCTCCAACCGTTTGGAGCGACTGAGGCGCACGCGCTTCCCGCCTCAGTCTCATAGATCAACGGCATCAACAAGTCTTAACGACCACGCGCTGCCCGCCTCAGCCTCACGGATCATCAACAAGTCTTAACGACAAACTCCTCCTTTGCCATCATTTCAAAGACGAGAAAATCCAACCCTTCACTTAATGACCGTATGTATGTGCACGGAAGCATTGTTTTCTGTGTGCACGAGCTGATAATAAGATTCAAACCCGCCGATGACATAAAACAAAAATTAAATTCTGATATAGGCTATATCATCTGATCGCCTGATCGTCTGATATAATGTATTGTTTATATAAGCTATAAGCTGTTGACATATGCGCCAAAAATATTTAATTATAATTGTATTCCGATGCCATATTATATCTAAATAACAACTCTCAGACGTAAAAAAACATGTATTTTTCACTGAATTGCTTGTATTAGGAACTGTCAAGCACAATTTATTTTGTTTATGAGACAGAAAGCCTGAGAATATGAATGCATGAGAAATTAATTTCACTCAAGCCCACCGACACGCACGAGTGCAAAACGAACCAGGACTACAACATACCTCTGAGGTGCTATTGAGACTCCCTGTGCTTTAGACAAACACACCTATGTAATGCATTGTACGGATGAGTGTCTGTGTTTCTATACGCCTAAATATCTGTCGTCTGTTTCTTTAATCATATGGTAATGAGTGTTGCGATAAGGGCTGGGGTGCCAATTTAATATCATGCCCCAATAACACGCAGTATTTTCTCATTTAGATTAATATCACCAGTGAAACACAATCACAGAGAATGAATTTAAAAAAGAAAAGAAAAAGAAAAACTCAAGAGGGCCATCTGCTGTTTGTCGCTGCAATGAAATATTCAGTCTTTCATCCCCTTGATGTTTTTAACCCCTTTTACCAGACTGACAATGTAACTCTGGAATGGTATTTCCACACCGGTCACTGCTTGAGCAGATTACAGAGAAAATATTAAAAAAAATATGGAAGATGCATTTAAATATAATAATATACACATTCATAGACATTCACAAAAGTCTTATTGCATTAAAATGGGGAAAAAAGCTGACCTTATAAGCATACAAATCATATGTGCTCAGAAATACCAGACTGATAAAACAATGAGAGCTTAAACTGTCTGCATCATTGCCGGTGAAGCAGCCACTGCAGTTTGAGCAGCCGCCAGCAGCGGACACTGTCAGCTTAAATATGACTCCATTTATTTACAATAGCACAGATAGATCACTAGGTTTCATGAATAACCCATTAACATAAACACATCTGTACTTCATGGACATTCAAATGTAAATATATTTGTAAATATATAAATCCAAATGCCTTATTTAATGTATTACATTAACAGATGATATAAAGCATTATATAATGCAATAATTTTGGCTAATAGCTTATACATTCAAGTTATGCAGCTGTTATAAATTTATATAGTAAACGCAAAAAAAATGCAAGCAACATGACATACAAAATAGAGGATTTATAGTCTGACAACATGACTTTGTGCACAGAAAAAGAACAAAAGATTATGTTTAAAAAAAAGTCTGTAATCAACGCGACTGCGGGAAACTATAAGAAAAAGGAATTAAAGAGCATGCCCGTGGCATTTTCTTAGTTCTTCTATTCTGAGTCTCATGAATACAGAATTGGATCTTTTACCTTTTCCTCTCCAATTTCATCTTTAGTGTATGGCAGGAAACTTTACGCTTCAGAAGCGTTTACTCAAAATAAAAGGAGGCAATCAGATGGCAAATGGACCTCACAGCAAACCCCATGACAAAAAGAGACCAAATAGGGAACAAGCATTTAAATTCTGAATCAACTTACACGCATGAGAGATTACTATACTTCAAAAAAGAAGAAGAAAGAAAAAAAAAGAAAAGAAAGACAACTGCATTGTCATGAATATGAGATTGTGCACATACCTACATGCTTTCTCCTTCTGAACGTATGAGACTCCATAGTGAACCCATTTGCACATTCAACCCGAGGTAACAGCGCATTTCTCTGCCTGGCTGTCAATGGCCTGGCCCCATTTATAGGGTCTATACTCACAGATAACATTATTAAGATCTGCCCCAAACAATTGCCGTTCAGCCGGCTGAGATCACCTCCTTCAGAGGCAAATTCTTTAATAACAATGTTCCACTCTGAACTTTTAATTATGATGAGCTGAAGTGTTCTGTATTTTGCTCAATTTTACCTAGAGTTTAATGTAGAGGCGCCCATGCGAACAGCACAGCTCAAAGATCATAAGAGAACAGATGTGTAATTCAAGAGAAGCACTTTTGATGTAGAACTAATTAACTGCTATACAAATGTGAGCCAACTCCAGCCTCCCACGCTGTCCTCCACCTGGTCTTTTATGAACATTAGCTGGCAAGATGAATGAAACATAGTCATTCTAGGAAATGCCATACGATACAATACCACATGAAATCAAAGAGAATGGACAGCTAGTCTTTTTTTTTTTTTAAACATGAGATGACTGCAATTTCTGTTCTATACAAATGTGCAGTGCTCTGAAGCTGTCCAAATAATAAAAGGGAAAGAGAGATGGATGAGAGATAGAGGTGGAAGGGAATAAGAACTTCAAATTCACCAAAGCCCGGTGGAGCAACGAGACCAGGAGAATTAAATCTTACTTCAAGAAATGTCACAGCAGACAGAGACACTAAATAAACAAGTCGATTCTTTGTATCACTATGGACGCCTTTAGGGTCGTCTGGCTTTTATAAGCTGTCGTGATGACAGCAGTTGTAAATTGGACTTAACGTCATACGTGCTGAGACGAGAGGAAAACAGGAGATTTAGTGCTTTGTTGAAATCAAATTGTTTCACACTGTTGGGGTGGGAGAGGGAGTTTAATTTAATTGAGGAGAAAGTAATGATTTTTGGTTAGTGTTGTTGACATCGGGGTTTAATCGGCTAGGTGAAATGTTACCGTTCTGAAAAGCTGAAGACACTGAGGCTCTAAGACTTTGAATGTGGAAGTGAATGTAGTGTTTTGAACAGAAATCTCATCATCGTCTACTTGAACTTCAATGGCTTTAGCTAATATAACAGACTTGATTTGGGAGTAACAAATCAAAGGATTAAAAGGAAAATGAGAAATGAGTTTTATGTTTAAGTGGCGGAGATTTACTCTCTCATTTTGGGGGAATTACTGGAGGAGATATCAAACGTAAGAGAAAAAAGAATTTTCAATGTTGATACAACGAAAAATCTAGACAGCAATACCGAGTCTTATAAACAACATTAAAGCAATATGACTGTAATTCTGGTTATATTGATTGGCAGTTTCAGCATTAAAGATATATACAATATAGTATTAAACCAAAATGGCTATCAAAAAGTCATATTCTCAGCACATCTACAATAGCAGCAAAGTGTCTTTTTGTTATAGACCCAGATAAAAAATAAATACTTATAATTGACAATATAAGGTCTAAACACCATGTGTATATATTCATATTAGCATATTTCCCATATTATGTTATATGCAATATGTCTATTATGTGCAAATGTTCTGTTCCCATGGAATGAACTACAACATTTTGCATAATATGCAGTACACAAGCAGAGGACACTGCGTGGGATTCTGTATCCCATAATGCAATGCACTTAAATTCACCTTCCATTTTTAATAACGTTTTATTGAGTTATTTAATCAGACTGCTAAAAGTGAAGTTATGTTTACACAGAATTGCATTAAAAATGCAATACACTCAAATTCACCTTCCATTTTTGAAAAGTTTTTACTGAGTTATTTAATCAGACTGCTAAAAGTGAAGTTAAGTTTACACAGAATTGCATTAAAACTGCAAAATAGCCATATTTTCTTTCCGAGATGTTAACTGGACATGACCTGCTAATTTAAATGTAGAAAGAGAAGATCATGTGTTAAATTTGTTAGATGTATTGAACAATGTTAGATGTATATAAACAATGTATTGTTGTTAAAAATAAAACATGTATTGGTGCATATTGTTTCTATATTTTTAATCTGTGCATATTCTTCTATAATAAATTGTATGCAGTAGGCTACACTGTAAAATATGCAACAAGCTCTATCTTGCCTGCTTTGCAAAGAATACATCATACATGATTCTTTCACTTTAAGTAAAAAAAAAGCAACTCAAAAACTGATTTGCATAGGCTGTATGTGCATGCTATGTTATTCTGCGTTTTGAAAAAATAAATGTGACGAGTCTCTAAATCAAGCTCAAAGCTTATAAGACGAGCACCTGTGTTAAATCAAATTGTAGATTAATGAGACAAGAACAAAAAGAATCCAGCAAATCAATAAAAGTCTGTTTGAGCTTGAGGGTTTTGCCGTTAAGCTTGACATTTAAATATCAACAACAGATCTCATTACAGAGGTGGGAAGGTCAGTAATGTAGTAAAATGAGAAGGGACACTTCCCTGTAAACAACCATACATCTCCTTCAAACTACAGACATTTTATCAGGGGCCAAAAAAACGAATAAGCCTAACAATGAGCAATCAAAATACATTATTGCATATTAATTCTATTATATTAGAGTAACTGGTTCTGGCACTGTTGAGATCAAAATATAAGGCTTGTATTATTTATTGTTATGTGTGATTTTATTGTTGTGACTGTTTTGTTTTGTGTTACAGTGCCTGTTTTTATTGTTATTATTTTATTTTAATTGCACTTTTGTCGCCTTTTCCCTTTATTAAATGTGCTACATTAATAATATAAAATAAAATTATTTTACATTAACTGTTATTTTTTACATTTTATTAATAATTATTGGTGCTTCATAATTGCTCATACTTCTGGTTTAACATACTATGACAACTTCAGAGGTATGCTGTTACGTTTCTTAGTGATTGGACATACAATCTAAATAATAAACACTGTAGTAACCACTAAAGCAGCTTTACAACTGTACAGCAATTGCCACAACCCTGGTAATGACAAAGACCCAAAGAGTTTTGCATGGCGAAGCACCACACATATTTATTTACTTATAAAATCTACAAATTTAGCTTTCTTCTATTACTGGCACATGGCACCAGTCTAAAATCTTCAGTATGTGTGAACTATGGGAATTTTGTCTTACTTCACAACACGTTTGTATGTGTAAAGTGGTATTGTGATTTCCTAATGTCATTTTTAGTTGTGTTTTCTCACTGAACGAAAAGAATAAGAGGAAATCTGAGAGTGGTAAAAGGTTACATGACATTACTGAAATTGTGTGTGGTGTGTGTGTGTGTGGGGGGGGGGGGGGGGGGGGTGTCATATTGGTTTTTAGTCACTGTTGAAATGTGTTCCATATTGTACTGAGAAGAGCAGTGCTCAGTGATATACACAGCTTCAGTTTTGGCTCATCACTGACGTCTGAACACTGAGAGCAGAGTGAATTTCTCTGTGAGAGAGTGTAGTCTAAATGACAGAGAAGAACACAACGCATCACACGCCGTTACTCCCACCAGGGGGGTGGGAAATGCCGGGATAAGCTCCAAAGAGATGGATATAGACAGAGCTGCTCCCTGAACAAGAGTTAAAAATTCAGCTCACATCTCTGCGTGTCCTTTGATCCGGTTTTTAAGTATGCAACATTCAAAAGTGTCTTGTCAGCATTGGAGCAAAAAAAAAAAAGCTCATCCGAGAAAGCCTGGGCAGAGAATGTGAATTTAAATGAGTTGATTCACTGCCTGGAAAGCCCTCTTTTTTCTGGTCTGTGAGAGAGAAGAGGGAAGGACTCTGCAAAGTAATCTCCCAGTGGAAACTCAAGGGACCTCCAAGCATACAAAAATGGGCCAAAAGCGTATAGCCTTGAGAAACCCCTGGAATGATAATTATGTTCAGTTCAGTTGAAGTTAAAACATTGCTATGAAGATCCACAGTATATCAAATGCTCTCATTTCAGTTTTAGGGAACATCGGGGTCCAGTGCACAGTCACCGTTAGCTGACATCAGGGTTTCCTACCTGTTTTTGCAGCAGGTAGATGCTCATTATAGAAATACATATAAATCATAAATGATACAGACATCACTGAATATAATGATAACTTGCAGTTTAATAAGTGATTCATTAGCTCTGGTTGATTAAATGAAGTGAAGGATTCATTCAAGTAAATTGTCTCCCTTTAGTCTTAACTGCTCTTTAAAAGACCCAGCTCATAAGTAGCATTCGTTCATGAATGAGACTACACTAATCATACTGTATGTTTTTGATTCACAAAAAGAACTGGATCATAAGTAATTTGTTTATGAATAGGTTTAGACTACTCACGTAGTTTTACAAAATGGACCAAAAGTAATTTGTTCATGAATCAGACTATTTGTTTGTGAATCGGACTACAATGCTCATGCTGTATGTTTCTGATTCACAAAAAGAACCAGATAATAAAAGTCATTTGTTTATGAATTAGTTTACACTACTCACGCTGTGTTTTTCATTTTACAAAACGGATCATAAGTCATTTGTTCATGAATCAGACTATTTGTTTGTGAATCGGACTACACTGCTCATGCTGTATTTTTTTGATTCACAAAAACAACCAGATCATAAGAGTCAAATTGTACAGCATGTTGTGTTTGAGTGCAGAAGACGTTTCTTATTATTTGACAGTACTCTGCCATGGAGGATTGACTTAACTGCTGAAAAGAAGTGCAGAAATAACCCTGGCTGACATTAAGGGTCATGTTATGTTGAACCACCATTTCCCCATCATTCTCTCTGATCCACACCAAATGCATTTCATCTCAAACTGGAGCCCAAGGGAGAAATGTAGCCTACCTACAGTCTGCAGTGACATTTGAGCTGTTCAAACATGATGATAGACTCTCCGTAAGAGTGTGAGAGAGTGAGAAAGCCCTAAAGGAGATGTTGGCACACAGGGAACGTCCCCTCAGTATATCGTCCACAGTGTATATGCTCCCACACACCACATGCTGTGGCCTGTTTCTTACACTGGCCTGAACCAAATAACATCAAGTAAGATGTTAAAATCCTACCAAAGGCCTGCAGGGCACCGACACAAACCCCTACATACAAAACACACACACATTATTTAAAATGGGAAGTCTGGTAAACGTGAGAAAGAGAGACTGCGACAAAATAAGCATGAAAGCTGGAGGGAGAGAGATGCATCACTACCCCCAACAATTCATAAGATAAATGGGATTTCTATTAGGTACATCCATTGAATGCTAATACCAAGCAAGCTGCTTAGTCTAATGCCCATCCCTAATCTGAACCTTTTTCTCTGGACTGCCTGTTTCAGCAGTTACATGGAAAATCCCTGTTGGTCAACTTGTATAGCTCAGTGGATTTTTTCCCCCACTCGTGTTCGCTTCATGACGGACGATTTTTTTACCAAAGCTTGCTCCCAAGGATTTGTTCTCTTGGCTGAAATGGAATGCATAATGAATTCACACACTGACAACATACATTTGTTATAGTGATATGTCAGCTATTTTGAATGACAGGAGTAGATTACAATGTATTAGAAATGTGTTAGAGTCAATATTTCTCTGAGGAAGGTTTATAATTCTCTCATGAACAGTCCTTGATCCATTTGTCAATGTGTTCCCATGCAGAGCAGCATAGTAACTCTAAACGCACATACACGCACAGGCCTTATCAGAGCTGAAATCCTTTCAACTGACCTGGAACCAGCTTGAAATATTAATATGGTCTTAATTAAATCACAATGTTGTAATTTTATACCTAAGTGAAACTCATTTAAAATGAGCAAAACCACAGATCAATAGGAACTGTACCTTTTGTTGCAGACTTAAATATCGCTTCCCATGAAAACTGATCTGGAATGCCAAACAATGATAAAGCTTAAGCTACGTCAACAAAACCTAGCGCAGGCTGTGAGTGTCACCGTACCATTGGAGTCGGGTTGTGTTAAAGCAATACTTTGTGTGAGAAAGAGAAGAGTGAACATTCTTTTTTTGTGTTCCACAGAAGAAAGTCATACGGGTTCGGAACAACATAAGGGTGAAAAAATTATTATAGAATTTGGTTAACTATTTATTTAATACAGCAGTAATCAACCTTTAATTTCACTTTACACACTTTAGGTTATACTTTACTTCAAATGTCAACTTTATACATTTTACTAACTAGGCTTTTAGTAATTTTGCTACTACATTTCAACTCTCAGAGTATTAGACTGTTAGGTCAGGGTAAGGGTTAAGCTGTTATACTTGCAAAGTTACTTATATTTAGTAGAATGTCTAAAGTGGACTATCGAAATAAAATGTTACCACACTTTAAAATAAATTTAATTAGGAATATTAACGAACATTACTATGTTATGTAATACCTAATGTTAAACACATCAGTTAGAAAGTTATAAATAAATTAATAATAGTTAGAAATGGCATTAAAAACACTTTGACACTTTAAAATAAGGTTTAATTTGTTAATATTATTGAACATAATGTAACATGAATTAACAATTTTTTTAAAGCATTTATTACTCTTTGATAATTATATTATCAAAGATTAATAAATGCTGCACATTTTTAGTTCATGTTAGCTATTGCATTAACTGATGTTAACAAATACCTTATTGTAAAGTGTTTCCGACAATTCTACAGTATGTTTTATATATCCTCTTCACAGCACCCCTGGTTAAAAGCCCCTACTTTAATACAGCAGTTTTTTGTTGTTGTTGTTGTTGTTGTTGTTGTTGTTGTTGTTGTTGTTGTTGTTGTTGTTGTTGTTGTTGTTGTTGTTGTTGTTTTAAACAGAAAAAAGTAATTCAGTGACATGAACAGTAGTCTTACATGTCACTTACATCTTAGAAGTCACAAGTTAATCACAAACATTTCCTCAATCTTGCTTCACAGTATCTGTGCTAATGGTGCATAATCCTATAGTTACACCATTTAAACAATACATTACAATATTATCTAAGTCTCCAATTATCTTGGCCTCAATAGTAAGAAAGTTTTAATGCTTTTTCATGCCTGCAGAGGAACCTTAAGTCCTGCAGAGCCTTGAAAAACTGCTGACCAGGTGCTAAAAGCCAAGGGAAGGTCAGCTGCAGAGAACACAGAGACAAAGACCAGCCCTGGACCCTTCTCATCGGCCAGGAAAAGAGATTAGCTGTCTAGCGTCTGGCCCACAGCAGGCAGAAGTGCACTTAATACTGTTAGCGATCGTAGCAGGTGTGAACTGAGATACTAACTGTGGAAGTGTTGACTGTGTACGTACCTCCAGAAAGCGTGCGATAACCTCGCCACACACTGCTCAACACACTGCTTGTTTACAGTGTGTGTACAACCACTGCAAACACAAACCAAACATTATGCACCCATGATAAACTCTCTCTGACATATTTACAGCAAACAGATTCTCCCTTGAAGGAAAACACACATTTAAATGTCATTCCCATAACAGACACAGTGCAACACTGGATATCCGAATCAGCACTGATCCATATCCCACAATCCCCACTTCCCCGGAGAGAGAGAGAGAGAGAGAGAGAGAGAGAGAGAGAGAGAGAGAGAGAGAGAGAGAGAGAGAGAGAGAGAGAGAGAGAGAGAGAGAGAGAGAGAGAGAGAGAGAGAGAGAGAGAGAGAGAGAGAGAGAGAGAGAGAGAGAGAGAGAGAGAGAGAATAGCTATGCAGAGATTGTTTATTTGCCCATGGCTATATTATAATGAGAATTAAAATAAGTAAAAGTTACTCGTTTTTTCAACATGGTTTGTACTGGGATAGCTCACCCAATAATGCTGGTGCTCTGTTTTGCACACCATGAATAAGGACGGGACCTTTCCAGCTTAAAAGAAAAAAAAGCACCATAAAAGTGGTCCATATGACTTGTGCACTGTATTCCAAGTCTTCTGAAATCATACAAAAGATGTTTGGCTCACTGAGTCATCAATCTGATTTGTGAACCATTCTGAATTGTGAAAGAACAAACTGTTTCATGGAAAATATCTATTCACAAATCAGACATTGCTACTTCATCATGCGATCTCATAAATATATCTAGAAGAGGGCTTTTGCCAAGATTTTTATATAACTTATATTTCAGTCTTCTCCACATAACAAAGTTTTCAAACAGCTTCAGAAGATGTTTCGTCTAGTAATCAAAGGTGTAAGTAATCAATCGGACCTGTGAGAGCAGACACAAGACCAATGTAAAAGCAATGACACAAATTATATAAAGGGTTTATGTGATTAGGGGCTTAATCACCTGCAATTAATGATTTATAGTTCTTACAGTACGATCAGCTAAATTGTAAATTGCTGAAATCCAATTCCAATTCCAAATCCAATTTATTTATTGATCCCCATATATATATATATATATATATATATATATATATATATATATATATATATATATATATATATATATATAAAGAAAGTTACTAACATTTGTGTAAAGCAATACTGAAAAGGTAGGATATTAGAAGACAAATTCAGTTGAAAAGTCCTTGTTGGGAAATGGGAGCCCCACACACCCCCACAAAAAAAGATCAATTTAAATAGCAAGAAAAATAACAGCACTCAGATGTGAACAGTAAGTGCTAGAAAATGTTTGTTTTCATTGATGAATGTTTGTTTTATGCTATGCTGTTATCAAACCACAAGAGGGGGGTCAAGAGCGCAGCAGAGAACAGCTCAGTGATATCATTTAGAAATCAGACACAAACTGCAAAGTGTGGCTAAACAATCCCTCATGACAGCCATTATCCGTTACGTCATTTAGTAATGACTCTTTCAGCTGAATTGTGAATATAATACAACACCCACCATAACATCCTGAACAGAATCTTTAGCCGCTTGACATAGGCTCCATGATGAGGTCCTCCTAGCTAAACCAATAACGCAACTTGTCTAGAAATGCTATTTCTGTAGTTTATGTGTCTTATTTACTAATGTGGTGCAACATGAAAATGACCATACTAGAGAATAAAAAAGGCAGGATAAGAACACAGATATCAAAATAAGAAAGGGCCTTTATGTACACGTTTCAGACAGCAAAGTTGCCCTCAAGTGGTCAGATTGGGCTACTTCAAGATTGGAGTCAGAGGAGGGGGAGATCACTGCAGAGACTACAAATAGTTCCTCACTGATTTAACCATAGCACAAAACACAGCCACGGCACTGACCTGTGAACAAATTTAGCGACAATTTAAACACACATGCTCTTTGCAAATAAACAAAAGAGAAGTCAGGTATTCGTGCATTTTAAATGTCATCAAAAGCAACAAACACGAGCACTTTCAGGAACACGAAACATCTGGTACGTTGCTGGATGACATGCTTCCTGTGAACTGCTGCAGGCGCCATTACTCACATTCAAAATCATTATGGCTGTGTCCTGGCCGACAGAGCGTTGTGCAGTGAAATGCAGATTGATCTATTGTCCTGTCCTCACCCTGCTATGACATCATCAGCAAGAAGATCTTTTGGTGCATGTCGTTAGGAAGTGTATTATTTCACTTCCAAGAGTTACATAATACAGACGGCTCTCTGTAGTTTCTCACTGCTCTGAACCCCACAGCATGGATTACAGCCCGAAGCCAAAAGCGATCCGATAGGAGTGCAAGTGTGTGAGTGAGTGTGTGTGTGTGTGTGTGTGTGTGTGTGTGTGTGTGCGCGCGCGTGTGTGTGTGTGTGTGTGTGCGTGTGCGTGTGTGTGTGTGTGTTGGCCCAAATTATACATACTGTGCAACACTCTCACACATAGGCCTACCGTAAGAGATTTAAATGCTTTATATGAAGGTGAGAAGGACGGCTTGCACCCACTGCAAGTTGGGAATTCAGAGAACTATCTGTTAATCGTGTCATTCATTAAACACATCAGCATTTTTAATTGATCTGTCAACAGCCACTGCATGTTTAATCCACCTTCCAATCATGTAGTTAATGGGTTTATGAATTTATCTTCCTGTCACGCATGTCTCCCGTGAACATCCCAATATTGACTGCTTTTGGAGATTAAAGATTATTTTGGAGTTACAGTTTGCCCAAAAACGAAAATGTACCTTCATCTCTACTCATTTTTGGTCTGTTCTTCACATAAAGTTATGGTATGGCTTCAGAAGCCTTAGGAACTGCTGCCCACTTCTTTGTAAAAAGAGCATATTTGACATTCTGCAAAATAAAGATTTAAATTAAATGAGGGTGAATGAATGAAGACAAGTTTAACTACGGGAGGAAGACAAAAATAGGCTAAGGACATATACACATATCAAAGCTATTTAACAATACTAAAAGTTACTTTATCATTAATAAAATATGTCTTTGTGAAGCCACTATCAATTAACACAAATTAAGGCCAAGTAAAATTATTTTGATATTTACTGCACGTTACCACAGTCCATCTAATTAAGGTTCCAGTAAGTGAAATATTACATTATAATGAACAAAACCGATTTTTGAAGTGATACTTTGAGTGTGATTACATTTTGCAGGCAAAAAAGGTCTATTGTCCATAATTTAGGGATGTATGAAGCACAGCTCACACATAGCCTATAGTCACTTTTTTAGCAGTTTTAGCCGCTTAAATCAATGCATGAACAATTTGAACCCATTGTGAAATCTGCATGGGGAAATATTCACCCTCACGCAAAATTCCAGATTGCGTAGATTCCTATTGAATTGAATGGATTTACCCCGCAAACTACGTCTACTCATACAAGACCTGCAACCATAATGCTAGGATGTTATGGGTGATTGCCAGGGAATTTATATTTGTTTTAGTGATTCACACTAGCATTAGTCTAGCAACATCCCATCTCTAAACTAATGAAATAACGTGCAAGTTGCATCTTTCATGAAAATAACTTTTTGTGTGGTGTGAAGAGTTGCTTCCTAAAGTGTTCCGAATCAGTCACTTAGGAGTTTATTTGCAAGACAGCTCACTGAATTCTGGAAAAGAGCTAAATTATCTTGACTCTGAGAATCTATGGTTTTCCATTCTGAAGAGCTACAAGCTACAGGGTTAATATAATGAAAAGAGTAGACATCTCAAAAGTTCAGTTTAAAAATTGGAGGACATCTTTCAGGCTGGAGAAAGAGTGGTAATGGAGCATGACAGGATACATCCATTTCACAGGAGACAGATAGACAGGCAGAAAGAGAGAGAAAGAAAGAAACAAAGAAAGACAAATGTAGCAGCGCTCATGTTGTCTTCTCCACTAGGTATGTGACTGTAAGCCCGTTTATCGGTACAAATGGGGGTTTCCGATAAGACGGGTAAAGGTTTCTACGCGTTACTGTTTTTCCTTTTACGCTACACAACAAGATTAAATGAAATAAATTTTCTCATTTGTATTACCTCGTTATTTCATCTGACTCCACAAATGAAAAAGTTTAATGATATCAGAGCATTATTAAATGTGAGCGAATGTTTGATTATTGTTTCTAACTCTTTACTTATATTTTACCCGTTCATATAGGAAGCTATGTCGCTCAGAGGTCCTCACGCCTTGTTTAATGCGGGTCTCAGGTTCACAATCTCGCCCGCTTTGGTCACCAAACAGAGATAATTGCTATATAACTTATAGCATAGGCAGGATTTGTCCTCTCCCTTTCTTTTCCCACCTCTTCTGCCCAGGTCTCTTTGACGTGGTCAATTCCAGCGAAAGCAAGTCTTATTGACAGGCTTTAATGAGATTGCTTCCCCTCATCTACCTTAGATCCATTGGCTCTCTTCTTTAGCCACAGCTACATGATGCCCATCAGGCCGTGATTTACAGCGCTTTCCGTAGATGTCTTTTTTCATACAGATCCTTTTTAAAAATGGTCCATAAATCACTAGATACCTGATAGCCCCGAAAGACAAAGAAGCCATCTTTATCACATACATTTAAAAGAGTGATGGTAAAATAGTGGCTCTATCTTTTTTTTTAGTATCACTATTATTATTGCTCAGATTTGGGGATAGGGATTTAAACAAACCCCTCACCCTGCGTGTCCACTAGCGTGTGGTGAGCAGAGATGAGCGAGTGTTGCCAATTCATTCTTTATGGATGGCAGGCTTGTGCGGGGACTTTAGGATTGACAGCAGAACAGAATAAGTGGTAAGAGTGTATAAATGTGAGAAACGTCTTCAAAATGAGAGCTTAAAAAAGCGGGGCGGTAGTGAGGTCAGACCCAGAATGGATCTATTGGCTCCATTTACATTTTTCGCACATTTATTATTCGCAAGACCTAATTTTTCAGACACGTTCCTGGGTCAACATATTTTTGTTGATCCTGGAACAACATTCCTGTCTGAAAATTTTATCCTAACCATAATCCCACCTATAAACCGAATCCTACCAATAAAAATGATAGGTGAATAACGTCTCAGGTTACTATTGTAACCATAGTTCCCTGAGAACAGGGAACGAGACGATGCGTCCATCGACGCCATGGGAACGCCCCCAGCGTGACTGCGTCTGAAGCATCTATGTCAACTAGTCCAATGGAAAGAATGAGCGTCACGGGCGGGTGACGTCATGACCAGGATATGATAAAAGCACATCCGGTGCAAACCGGCATTAGCTTCGAAAATTGCCGAAGCAAGCCGATCACAGGGATGCAGGAAGTATGGCAGGGTGACGCATCGTCTCGTTCCCTGTTCTCAGGGAACTATGGTTACAATAGTAACCTGAGACGTTCCCTTACGAAGGGAACTCAACGATGCGTCCATCGACGCCATGGGAACGAGAATACCCAAAGCGCCAGAATTCCAAGTCCCTGAGTGTCAGTCTGTTGTAACTAAGCACTAAGCACCTGAGAACCTGGGGCAGCATCCAGGTCCAAGCTGTAAAACCTCATGAATGTGAGCGGTGAGGACCAGCCCGCCGCATCACAAACGTCTTGGAGAGAACTCCAGATAATACGCTTAGAAGCCATACTCCTAGTGGAATGAGCCCTGACCACCAAATGGTTGGCCAGAAGACTCACAAGCAAGAAGAATAGTCTCGACTATCTATATGCTCAATAGGTTGGATTTTCTCGACAGAGAAGTCCGATGAACATAAGTGTCCAGTGCTCGCACTGGCACAAGAGGTTCAGCTTTTCCTGGTCCGAAAAATGGGGGAGGACAGAAACCTGCAGCACAATAGGCCTCGGAATAATGGTAGGCACCTTTGGAACATATCCATGTTTCGGGTAAGATTGCCTTGGCCATCCCGGTGCACTCAAGGCAGGTGGGGACCGAAAGGGCCTGAAGGTCTGACTCTTATAGGGACGAAATAGCTAGCAGAAAATAGTCTTAAAAGAAAGGAACTTCTCTGAGACCAAATCTAAGGGCTCGAAGGGAGCCCCAGATAGGCCTTCTAGAACTATTGCAAGGTCCCAAGCCAGCACCTTAGTGCAAGTTGCATGCCTCAGCCTCAAAGTGCCACGAAGGAAACGAGTGATCAGGGGGTCTCGACCCAAAAATGTAATACCCACCAGGGCGTGGAAAGCCGCAATGGCCGCCACACATATTATACCTTAAGCGTGGAAGGACATAGACCTGATACAAAGCGTTCTTGCAGAAACTCGAATACTGTGTTTACTGAACAGTTAACCGGATCCCACTGACGCTGGTAACACCAAGAAGTGAAAAACTCTCGAAATAGTGAATATAGTTTCCTCGTAGCGGGAGCTCTGGAGCTTAGAATGGTCTAAACAACCTCGGTTGAGAGACCACTCTCTATGAGTTGGGCCCCCTCAGAGGCCAAACCCACAGTTCCCAAATCCCCTGCCGGGGGTGCAATATTGCATCCCCTGCCTGAGACAGAAGGTCTCTCCTGATCGGGACCTCCAAGGGAGGTCCGTCGAGGAGAAAAATTAGGTCCGCAAACCAAATTCAGCTCGGCCAGGGTGGTGCTACTAAATAGGCTTATTCCATCCTGGCGGATTCACTCCAGAACTCCTGGGAGCAGAGCAACGGAGGGAAATGCGTACAGACGTAGCCTCGGCCACGTCTGCACCATAGCATCCAGCCCCGAGGGGACTGGTTGAGTGAGGGATAACCAGAGTGGACAGTGCGTCGTATGCTGAGACGAGAACAAATCCACTTCTGCCTGGCCGTAAAACTCCCATATTTGCTCCACCGCCTCGGGGTGGAGTCCCCTGGCCTCAGCCCCTGCCTCGACAGGGTGTCTGCTCCAATATTCTGGCCCCCCCTGGAATATACACTGCCCTCAGACAGCGTAATTTCTTGAGGGACCAAAATAAGAGGCCACCAACGTGTTGTCTGTGGGTCAAGAACCAGAGTTTCCTCCATATAACCAAGGCGCGGGGATACTGCCGCGTGATCTTGATCGTAAGGAGTGGGTTTCCCCTCAGGGAGAACCCTCTGGTCCTGAGCCACCTCTGTAAAGGTCTCACGTACAGCAGGTCAAAGGGTATCACATTGGACGCTGCTGCCCTGAGGCCTAACAGTCACTGTTCCAGAACAACACATGATGGCCCCTCAGGTCTGGGAGGAGATGTCTCAACGCATTGAAGACGACCATCATCTCTAGGCAATTCATGTGCCAAGAGAGATGATGACTCCTCCACAAGCCCTGAGCTGAGCGGCCTTCCAATACCGCTCCCCAGCCGGAGAGGGAAGCATCTGTCGAGATCACAACTCGATGGCAAAGAGCTCCCAACACCGGACCCTGGGTTAAGAACCAGTGTTTCCTCCATATAACCAAGGTGCGGAGACACCGCCGCGTGATCTTGATCATACGAAGTGGGTTTCCCCTCGGGGAGAACCCTCTGGTCCTGAGCCACCACTGTAAAGGTCTCATGTACAGCAGGCCAAAAGTTATCCCGTTGGACGCTGCTGTCACAAGACCCAACAGTCTCTCTAACTGTTTTACAGTGCGTGACTGGCCTAGCCTCAGCTCTTTTGTGGCTGTTAGGATAGCAGCTACACGAACGGGCGACAGAGTGGCCCGCATCGTCACTGAATCCCATACCACACCAAGGAAAGTGGTTCTCTGTACTGGAGAAAGCACACTCTTCTTGGCATTGAGCCTCAACCCCAACATCTGCATAGGAGCGAGAACGACACCTCGGTGCCGAACCGCTAACTGTTCTGATTCCGCTAGAATCAGCCAGTCATCTATGCAATTCAGAATGCATATGCACTGCAGCCTGGCGGGGCCAGAGCTGCGTCTACACGCTTCGTGAATGTGCGGGGTGATAGAGCTAGACCGAAAGGAAGTGCCTGATACTGGTGTTCTTTGCCCCAAAGAAACCCTCAGGAACCTCCTGTGCTGAGGGAGGATGGAGATATGGAAGTATGCGTCTTTTAGATCTATCGTGACAAACCAGTCCTCGGATCTGATTTGAGTCACGATCTGTTTGAGTGTCAGCATTTTGGACTTGAGTTCCAGCACCAAACACTCCAACAGACGAAGATCTAGTATGTGACGCAGCTCTCCATCCTTTTTTGGAACAATGAGATAACGACTGTAAAGACCCGACGCAATGTCGGGTGAGTACACCTGCTCTATAGCTTTCTTTGCTAACAGGGCCTTTACCTCTTGCTCCATTACCAGAGCCTGCTCGGAATGCACTAACGTGAGCAACATCCCGTTGTAGCCTGGAGGACGAGAACCAAATCTGCCTCTTACTACTAACTGCAGGACCCATAGAGATATATTTGGCAGTAGCTTCCGCGCTGCCAGAAAATCTACCAAGGGAACCAGCCCCTCGAGGCTGGCCTCTGGTGTAATAAAGACAGCCAGTTCGGGGACCTGAAGCATACTGGCAGGAACCACCCGAACTGACTGTTTTCGAACCCCCCTCAGAGGGCGCATTCCGACGCAATGTCGAGTTGACGCTGCGCCAGAAGCTCGCTGGAGACCGCTGCGCCCCGAAGCACCAAGGGTGGCGGGGTTGGCAGAACGGTCCCCTGAGGGCACCGAGATGGAAAGGGCACCGTATAATGAGGTGTACACCATTCCACCCCGGTTGGGGCTGCCCTCACCGGTCTGACGCCGGTGGCGCCAGACCTTTTCTTTTGAGCCGCAGCCTTCTCAGCGTGAAGAACGGTCCTCGGATCCGGCTTCTGCTTTGAAGGCTTTGGCTGCTGTGTTGTGTATGAGAAACTAGACGGCTGGAGCTGCTCACGCCCAGCAGCCCCAGGGGGTTGGACATAGCGAGGGAGAGATTATCTTGTATCTTTCTCTATGATTCCCATCAAATTGAGCCAGAGGTGTCTCTCAGTGACCACAAGGGCTGCCATCCCTGAGAGATAAATCTGTGGCCCGACGGAGTTCTCAAACCCCATCGGGCCAAACTCCCTCACTTCTGTCCAAATACCGCAGCAGGTCAGCCTGATATGCTTGTAGCACTGCTATGGTGTGCAAGCAGGCCCATGCTAGACCCACTGCCATATATGCTTTTCCCACTAGATTAAAAAATAGTTTTCTTTAATGGTTTAGTGAGAGAAGCCGACGCCTTCAGGTACGATACTGAACCGGGAGACAGATAGCTCGCAAGCGTCTGTTCTACCCGGGGTATTGCCCCATAGCCATACCCTCTTAACCCCCAAATATCTGAATATACATGAATGTGGGGGCTAAAAGACAAGAGGAGTAAGGCTTTTTCCATGATCTAGACAGCTCGCTGTGCAGATCGGGAAAAATGGAAGGCCCCGTGATGGAGGTGGAAAAATAGAGGGAAGGAAACTCGTTTAATTTATTTTATTTTTAGGACGAGTGCCCCCTTATTTCTGCTGGCCATAAATATTTAATTTATCTACAGCCTTAGTAAACACTTCCACCAGCTTATTATTTTTTATATATATTTTTTATATATATTCACTTTATTTTATATATAATATATAAACTATCATATATATATATATATAGGCTATATATATTTCTCATACGCTGGGGAAAGAGATGGCAAATTCACTTCCCCCATGATTGTGTCACTTTCAATGCCCAGCACATCTACCTCCTCGGAGGTAGAGCACTGAAGCATTGATTTCTCTCTCTCCCCGGGCGGAAGAGACCGCAGCGCGGGCTTCCGAGACCGGCGAGAGAGCACTGGATCCCTCGTGGAAAGGGAGGAGATAAGATCCGCGGACCCGTCTCCAACCCCGTAAAGAGATCCTATTCGCGATCCACAGGAATGCATTCTCCGCGCTGCCTCGGCAGACGCGGGACCTGTCACCCTGAGAATTGCGAGCCCGGCCACTTTCCTCGAAAAGTGACAGGCGGGAGCGGAGCATGCGAAGCGAAAGCTTCTCACAATGTTGGCAATCAGCCCCCTCGGAGGCTGATACCGCATGCTCTACTCCCAAACAGATCACACAAAGCTCGTGTGTGTCCCTACTCGTTAAATAGCGCGAGCAGGGAGAACACAGAGTTGTGCAATTGTTTAGTTTCCATAAATATATATATCAGACAGACAACAGTAAATATAACAGACAGTTTGACACAGATCGCTTGCTGAGGCAACAGAAGCTAATGCCGGTTTGCACCGGATGTGATTTTATCATATCCTGGTCATGACGTCACCCGCCCGTGACGCTCATTCTTTCCATTGGACTAGTTGACATAGATGCTTCAGACGCAGTCACGCTGGGGGCGTTCCCATGGCGTCGATGGACGTATCGTTGAGTTCCCTTCGTAAGGGAACATAGATACATAGCACGTAACCCTGGTTGTAAGCCAACACTTTACATAAACTGTAAACTTGATCCTCAAATCTGATAGGTTGATTGTAATGTTGTTCCAGGATCAACAACATTTGTAGAAATCAAGCGTTCAGCACAAGCCCTGAAAAGTGAAGCCAAAGCGTCTCGATCACCCTCCGGTGACTGGTCCTAGTATAGGTCATAAACCCCGCCTCCCCATGTTATTCAACGGGATGAGACCAACGAAACAATTAAATTACACTTCACATATCTTTTTTCCAAAGATAGTTTCTATCATTTACTGTAGCTTTTATCACGCTGATGTAATTTCAAGTGTTTGTTTTTAAAATAAGTTTGTTTTTAGTTAGTTATTTGATGCTATAAAAACGGTGCTGTGACATCATGATTGAAAGGTTCTCTGAGCGAAAGTAGTCACTGAAGCACCAATGGACTTTTTTTGTATTTGTTGTATTTATTTTAACAAGGTACTGCAATCAGCAGACATGAAAATTGGAGCAGAACGGAGGAACGGAGCAGACAGAGGCCACTTAAAAAAGTGCAGGAGCTTATGCTTGCGATTGATTCAGCGAGTGTGAGGGCGGGGGCGGGGCCTTGATTTCGTGGCTTTACTTCCTGCTCACTACAGCGCAGGTCTGGTCCCGAGATCGCTACTGCGCCGACTCAAGTACCAAGATGTCAGCGCCATGTCGGGACACTGGCGGCTTCACTTCTCGCCAATGGAAGAGAGCGAAGGGACGTCGTCCATCTTTTTTTACAGTCTATGGTTGAAATCAGGTTCTGTGTGTTATTCAGTCAGAGTAAACAAAACACCAAAATACTCTGACAATACAATACTATCTCTAGACCAAATTACATATAAGCAGGTTATTTTTAATGAATTAAAAACATTTATCACAAGTATAGTCCAATTCCCAAACAACTGACTAATAATGATAAATATTAGCATATATATTTGAATAATCAATAATGTCATTACTATTAATAAAATGAATGAATTAAAAGTCAATGCAATATTTTTTCCTTAGTATTGTTGTGTGTTTGTTGTTATTAGTAAAAAATATTCGTTCAACCAAAAATGAAAATTCTGTCATCATTTACAGTACTCACCCTCGAAGAAAGAGATATTTTTAAGAAAATTAGGTTCCAAACAACATTGGATCAATGTGTGGACAAACCAAAAATATCACAGAGGCACCTTTCAAAGTTTGGTACAACATTAAGGGTGAGTAAATAATGTTTTAAAATGTTAATTTGTCCCTTTAAGGCCAATTACTGGAACAGATTTATCTGTCTTTTTTTTTTTTTTTTTTTTTAATGGAGGGGAGGGGGACATTATTTTAAAAAGTTGTTTTTAATATATTATTGTTTTCAATTTATTCATTCAATTCAATTAAATACATCATATCATAGCAGCTTTACAGAAAGTAAATAGTCCATATTACAATTTAGAGTGATCTGTTATCACATGGTAACTGTCCAAGTTATGTGTTTCAGAAATTTACATATCCAAAATCACAGTTAACTAAAAATGTATTAATTTAAACAATGTAATAATTTAATGCAGAAACAATGAGCTCAATGAAGTAACGAATACTTGTTTGTTAAAAAATTATTGAGACAATTCATCATTATAATCAAAAAAATACTAAATGAAACCTCTACAAAAAAAAAAACAGTAAACCTCTGGTTGGTGTAGTGGTTGTGGTTTGAGAGAGCTGAATGTAAGGATGGGGTTTGGCTGAAAACGGCTCTCAAGTCTACAGCAGCTCTAGAGCGATCCTATGGAAGTCTGAGTGTGAGTGACAGACGACAACAGATCTGGGATTCCCCAGTTTACTGATTCACGACACGTTCCCTCTGCCCGACTTTCCTCCGCCCACTCTCTCTCTCTCTCTCTTCTCTCTTTCTCTCTCATCCTTTTACAATATAAAGGTGAAAGCCTCTATGCGTTGGGAGACCACCGTTGTTAGGTAACAGCCTGCAAGCTCCCTAAAGGCACGTGTAGACTGTTTATGACTATATCACTCCACAGGTGCATTCTTTCTGCGTCAACACGCTTAAACGCACGCGCACAGCCACACACAAACTATCCAGTGGGGCGTCTGCACTCTAGATGCCTGCAAGCATTCACTCACTGTTAACCGTAATACATCAGTAAAGATCAAATGCTATAAACCTCAGAGTGCTATTTATGCCTGCTATTTATGACAGTCTCCACTACGTCTGCTCTGAGGCGTTTCTAAGAATTCAACAAAAAATACTAAAGCAGCCAATGTAACACTTCCTCATGCAGAAAGCTGTCAAGCAGAGCTGGAGTAAAAGAGAAGGTGCAAATGCCTGTGTGTTTGGTGGGAGCTCTCTATGACGGGCATCAGACAGTTCACACACTGAAAAAAATACATTTTCACTCAGAAATTGCTAGCAAATTTCACAAACAATTTTGAAGTAGAAAAACTGAACTAGTATTGTCCTGTTTACTCCAATAATCTTTGTTTTTTTCAGTCTACAGAGCAGCAGAGAAAACGTCCCCTGTAAGTTCTTATAAAATATTAATCTGATCATGACCGATTCAGTCAGGCAGAGGCAATATGGCTCTGGGACGAGTCCCTTGACCACTTATACCGCCATAATATAAAACTTTGTGTCCTGTGGGCTTGACCTCCTTTGAATAAATGTCCAGGTTCAGCCACTGGGGAGGATCAAGCTGCAATATTTCTGCTAGCATTACTCAATCAGGACAGATTGCATCAAACTGCCTTCAGATGATTAAATACCTTAAAGATTGTGGCCATGTTGTAATAGATCAAAGAAAACACAATCAAGGAAGCCATCTGTCCACTACCTTTTTCTTTGTGCCTATATTGGGGTGTGGTATTATCGCTGTACTGTGCAAAAGAACCCAGAAGGCTCCTGTTTCGGTAGTTTTAGCATTCTGGCACAGTTTACACAGCTAAATGAATGACTGCATCAGATCTACTGATGGTTGGTGCCAATAAGCTGGAGAGTGATATAAGAGAGTGGATGGATCAATGTCTGTGTGTGTGTGTGTGTGTGTGTGTGTGTGTGTGTGTGTGTGTGTGTGTGTGTGTGTGTGTGTGTGTGTGTGTGTGTGTGTGTGTGTGTGTGTGTGTGTGTGTGTGTGTGTGTGTGTGTGTGTCTTAAAGCGCACATTCAATTAAAGTAACTCATCAAAGTGTTACAGTATAGGTCCAACAATCTGAGAGCTGTCAAGAAGGATTGCTCCTAGTCTTTGTAATAGTCTGTTTTTATTCCTTAAAAAAGGGACAGAACTAGATTGGTACCCCCTCTCTCTCCCTGTAACTGTCCTGCTGAGTCTTCTCTGTCCTATATAATATCATATATAGTGTCCTACAAAAATATTGTGAAATATTTTTATGTTTTTAGATATCTACTTTCTATTTAAATATATTTTAAAATGTAATTTATTCCTGTGATGGCCAAACTAAATGTTCAGCAGCCAGTACTCCAGATTTCAGTTCCTGAAATCATTCTAATATGATGATTTTGTGCTCAAGAACTTTCCTTTCTTATTATTATCAATGTTGAAAACAGTTGTGCCGCTTAATTACAGCATTTATTTGAAAAATATTTTTTTTGTAGCATTTACTTTTACTTTTAATGCATAATTGCATTTAATGCATCTTTCGAATAAAAGTATTAATTTCCAAAGAAAAAATCGTGCTAATCCCAAACGTTTGAACAGCATTGTAAATATGAGAGTAAATATTTTCTAATCCAGTTTTAAGCATTTGGTTACAAGGTAATCTAAAGAAAAAAAAATGTCTTTTATTTATTGTATACCCTGTAATTAAATTATCAATAGTTTTATTTCATAATATCATGTCAAAATTTACATTTTATCAATCCAGATTTAAAGAACATTTATTTTTAAGATGTAGCTAACATTATCACAAATTTTAAGCAAAATGGAAAAAAAAAAACGATTGTAAATAAATAGTGCACTAAAAAAAAAATAAGTTTTTTTGTTTGTTTTGTTTTCCATAACATTATTTTCTTTAATGTACTGTATCTTTTCAATGAATGTTCATCAGCTAGTGAAAGTATACAATCCCCACAGACAAATGAGATTTATCAGAAGAGAGCAGTTATTGATCCGTCGGTCTGATGTAGTTTACACCAAATAGCTGATCAAAGATTGTCTTCTCTATCATTTCATTGTGGGAGGTTACACATCTGGTCCAAGCGAAATACACTGGCACCCTGATAATAAAACAACGACAGCCTCAGTTTGCTTTATGGGCAAACTATTAATGATAATAATATTAATGATTCATCAGTCTAGGACAGGAGATGCAGGATAAAACTCCTTTCTCATAGCGATCAAAGGAACAGGCTTGCACTGACGTAAGGGGGGACGATTGCACTTTGACAAAGACACTTCGTAAATCCTATGATACAAATTACACAGACATAATAAGAGCTATCACTAGCTTCATTTTCATTTTTGTGATATGCGCTAGCCTTCTGAGTTAATCAGTTGTCACTTTAGATAAAAAGGTCTGATAAATGAATTCATGTAAATGTACTGAAGCCCCCAATTACAGGCAATCTATTTTATCCAATATAAATAGGAAATGATCCAGGGTGGTCTCAGTGTGCTGTGGGACTGTATAAGATGGATGATGTTTAAAATCAGCAGGACTTATCACAGGGGCCATTTATGAGAAGTCCCTGGAGAAAGGCGATGTTGAGAAATGGCACAGTTGAGCTTTGATGATAATCAAATTCCAAAGACGGCGGAGCTTTACTTTTGAATTCTGTGGCACTATCAAAACATGCTCTGTTTTGTTTTTTTCAGCATCCTTACAAGCCCAATACAGCAATATTGGCCAAACCAATAGCAATGGACGTTCACATTTCCAATTGTATAATATTTAAAAATAAATATATTTTGACATGAACATATTGTTTTGTATTTGGGGAATTATTTAAATATAAACCTTTTGTTTTAATAATATCATGTTTACTATTTTTCTCACACAGTCGTTCGTATAATTTTTTATCCATTTTAGGACAAGAGACCAAAACATATTATATTATATATAACATATTATATTTTGAGGACCTTGGCATTTGAAAACTCTTGCCCTAGTTTGTTTACTTTACACCACTAAGAAAAACCTTGTATTGCCATATGAGTTTAGTGGGGTAATATATTAATCAGTTAAAACAGAAAAAGAAAATGTCTTTTTTGGCAGTCGGCTGGTTATTGGTTTTCTATAAATCACACAAGCAATATTTACAAATGAATCACCACTAGAATGAAATACAAATAAGAATGAAAGATCATGAAAAAAAATTAATTGTGTCAAAATAATCTATATGCAATTATATACTACATCCAAAGAGTAGTGCATTCTAAACTGCATTCACCTCACAGACTTCCACTGGAAGTGTATTACTTTATTTTTTCAATCAGGGACAAGTAAAATTTTTCTATGCCAAAAGAAGCTTTCGATGGATCTTAAAGAAATTGCTCACCTGAAAATTCTGTCAATAATCACCCACCCTCATGTCATTACAAACATATATGACAAACTTTTGTCGTTTTTTTGTCTATAAAATGAATAATCTCGTTTGGACTCCATTGACTTTCATTGTATGGAAAAAAACATCCTTCAAAATGCCTTCTTTTGTGCCCACAGAAGAAACGGAAGTCATACAGTTTTGGAACGACACGAGGGTGAATAAATAATGACAAAATTTTCATTTTCAGATGAACCAAGTAGTTTAACCTGAAAATACTCTCTTAAAGATGTGCATGTGTGCGTACGCGTATGCGCATGTCTGTGTGTGTGTGTGTGTGTGTGTGTGTGTGTGTGTGTGTGTGTGTGTGTGTGTGTGTGTGTGTGTGTGTGTGTGTGTGTGTGTGTGTGTGTGTGTGTTTGTGTGTGTGTGTGTGTGTGTGTGTGTGTGTACGTGTGTGTGTGTGTGTGTGTGTGTGTGTGTGTGTGTGTGTGTGTGTGTGTGTGTGTGTGTGTGTGTGTGTGTGTGTGTGTGTGTGTGTGTGTGTGGTCCCGATAAACCCCTCGTTATCTCCCCACAAAGATGGCAATATCTGAAATCTTTGTCCTTGTGGGGACATTTTTTGGTCCCCATGAGAAAAACAGCTTATAAATCATACTAAGGGATGTTTTTTGAAAATGTAAAAATAGTGGTAGGGTTAGGGGATAGAATATACAGTTTTAAAATCATTCTGTCTACGGTGGGCCACAAAGTTCTAGAATATGATTTGCAAGAATGAGCTGTATGTGTGGCAATAGTTAAGGTCAATCCTGCAACCTAACCTGTAACCGTCTGGCACCTAGACAGGGACGTTCATTTATCAAGTCAAACAGTGGCTGCAAATGACTCCGACTTTTCTCTGAAGTGGTGGGGAGAAAAGGGCATAATGGAACAAAGCATATGATATAAGGCATGATATAATCCCGGTCGGGCCACAGTAGATGAGCTGAATTCAGAGAAGGAAAATGATTCACAAGCACTCTTCTCCATGCCACTTCATTCATCGTAATTCATATTGAAATATAACAGAACTCAGCATCCGTGAACAAATCAATACATCTCTGCAGCCGGAGCCGAAAAATAAATAAATAAATAAATTAACTTAGGCTTTATTGAGCTTCTTCAATTATTCAACAACTGCTCTATTAAACCCCAGGGGCCTTTAAAGATACAGTAAGGCGATGAGGGAAGCATTCTGAGCGGTGCTCACTTCCAGGTCTCAGCCCATCTGCTTAAAGACAGCTCTCTCCGCACGCCGAAACCCTCAGGAGGCCAGCGTTAAGAGACCTGCCTCTTTTATCTGTGCACCGTTGATGTATGGCACTCGCGCTTTTACGTCCTTAGCTATGCGTACTCCAGCAAAGCTGAGCTGGTGAGCAGGTGATCCTGCAAAACACCTACTATGCCACAGGGAAAATCGTCTGCCTGATATGTGGCGCCAGATGCTGATTTAGTGCACTAGCAGAGTTCTAAGGGGAAGGAGTGGGGAGTGAATAGGGCATTAAATCATAAGCTGAGCTGAGCTGGGTTTCAGAGCGGTGGAGATGAAGAGAACTACAGTTAAGGAGAGAGACAGAGATGTCACCTCGTTTAACCTCCTAGCAAGCTCTCCTGGGACCATCAAGCCTCCACCTGCATGTGGGCAGCAGGCTAAGTGTTGCTATGGGTAGCATAGAACCCACTGACCAGCTGGAAACCACATTGAGCCATCCCATAGCTTCCAGCATGCACCTGTCACATCATATCCCCTGCATCCAGGACAGTACTTTCTAAAGAAGAGCTCTTAGCATCTTAGCTCACTAAAAAAATGTCAAAGTGAGTGGCTTTGATCATCAGGCTGGTAAACGCATCATCAGTTGCCATTATTTATGAAGCAGATATGCTGTTAAATGTATAAGGCCCTGCTGAGATTCTCCATTGCGTTAATATCAATGTTGGGGAGTCATTAACTAAGGGTGCGTTCACACTTGTAGTTATATTATCTTTTTTTTTTGTCCGGACAACAGACTGTAAAAAAAGATCTCTGCTTCCTTCCACTGCAGAAAAAATGAAGCCAAAAATATTCCAGCAACGGTCGTTGATAAGAACTACCTAAAATGACAGAAAACATCTTTGGGAAAAAAATATTTTGAGATTTTATTGAGATTTATTATTATTATTATTATTATTATTTTTGGCTCATGTCCCATTTGTTTACATCGAGAGGGCAGAGTTTAAACCATCAGGGTGCAATTGAAATGCTTTGGCTTCACTTTTCAGGACTTGTGCGGCACACTTGGCCCATACCAAAACAGAAAATGATACATTTAGGGGGTGTTGTTCACACTTGTTACTTAGGTTCTCTTGGTTCTTTTGGTCTGGTCCAAAAAAGAAAATGACGCATCTTTTCAGAGGTCTCGGTTCACTAGTTTAGTGCGCACCAGGGTTCGAATGGCAGCGTTCAGACTTATTCAAATGAACTGCATTGACGGAACAATCGCACCAGAGTTCATTTTAAGTTCAAACCTAATAAGTGTGAACAAACCCTTAGTCTTGGTCGCTTATTGTTCGCAATTTCATTTTTAAGACCAAACCTAAAGATAAAGAACAAAAAAAACAAACAATAAATAAATAAACACTTTTATGACATATATTTTGCGACAGAACTTACAGAACATCCAAAACAATGCAGTGTGCTGGTCTAAATATGCTCACTGTATGTGTGTACATATGATGGTATTTTTACCTGCTCGTGAAGAGCTTATAACATGCATAAAGGAGTCAAAAAAGCACCAGGAATTCCACACAAACAAAGATCTGCTGCAAGGAGACACGGTTCCGACATCTGTACCAAACTGTAATGGGATACGTAGCTCCTATGACGAGAAAATCCAGGTATACTTGAACATTTTGTCCTTTAGCATAGGGGTCGTGAATTGATGCTGAACTGTATACTGTAGGGTAGTGAAGAGAGGTAGAATAGAATAGAATAGAATAGAATAGAATAGAATAGAATAGAATAGAACAGAATATATCTTTGTTGCCATTGTCAATCAAATTTGCCAAATGTCCACTAAAGGGAATCACTTTATTCAGACCAATTCATTTAAATTAATTGGTCCAAATATGATTCACCAGTTCATTTGAGTGATGTTGCTTCTACAGTGTAATGGATTAGAGATTCTATTCTATTCTATTCTATTCTATTCTATTCTATTCTATATTGTGGAAGGTTTGTTACACTTTCTTTACGGTGACATTGGTGACCTTAAATAAATGTAAATGTGGTTTACTTCATTATATATATTATGCTGTGTATCTGTGATATAAATACTGTGATATAAGATTTTGGTCATGCCGCCCACTCTCATATTGCACTCTTTCTGTCCCCTCATTCCCTCCCCCCGATTGTATAAAGCAGCTCTGGGCTTTAGAGAGTTGGTGACAGGCAGAAGCCACTGAGACTGAGAAAGCTGAGAGGAGTTGCCGGAAGAGCCTGTAGGACTCACAGGGATTAGCAGTGGTGAGGGACAAAGGGTCATGGCACTGCCAAGCGGGTCAGACTGCTGAGGACGGAGCAGTGGGGCATCTCTTTATTCCATCTATATCAGGAGTGCTGGGTTTTCAACTGTGGGACTCATATTAACCCCTGCTGGGGAAATTACAGTGACATCATGTATTCATACTCGTAATGCTTTAGATGTTGCCAGTTTGTTGAAAATGTACGTCAGTGTTTATCCAAATATAAAACAATGTATCTGTGCTAGAAACACACAAAAAATATCCCTAATTAGATCACATTGACGAAGCACATTTTACTATCGTCTGTTTTCGAATTCAGCACCGTGGACAGCTCCAATAAGTAGAAATGCCTACAGATACACAGTTCTTCTAACATTCGTCTACATTACGCCATTCTTGCTGAGTGCTGAATCCTACAGCGGAAAATTAGGTTAAATACTTGAAACACATTGGAAAAAAGTCACCTCATACTAGGGCAGAACAAAAGGATAACGGCAGCATACTCAGCCCATACAGCTTCATTCAATGTGGCTATATAAAGGATGGCCCATAGAACTAGGCATGTTACACAGCATGGTCACAAAATTACTCCACGTATGTCACTGGGAAATGACTAGATTTATGGACTTCATTGTTTTTCAGAGCCAAAGAGACTCGAAGTTCTCCACACAGTTCTTACAATAGACAGCAATAGCATAGGAGAAACAGAAACTATGTTCACAAATGTATTTATTCAATACTTCTGAGATGGATGGATGGATGGATGGATGGATGTGTCTCTAAATGTAATTTTACTGCTATTTCTCTCTATAAATCACTGTGTTGTTGACATAAGGCAATGAGTAGTGATAGCCAAGCACATCATGAGACTTGGGCCTGACTAGCTTATGCACACACATACCCAGTGTTTGTGGCTCTGTAGAGTATGCTTGGTTAGTTGGAGGCATCTCCAGTGGGAGAGCGCTCTTTGGTGCAGTCTGGACTGATGAGAAGCCAGAGATGTGGGGGTGGTGTGGGCTGGGTCATGCTGACTGCACTGAACTGGCACCAGGACTGATTAAGTTCAGTATCGCTGCCTGGGATCAATGATTTCAGGAAATCAAATAAGGTCAGTCTCATCAAACGCAGTATACCTACCACCTAACCGCCAAATGTTTAACATGGGTCTAAAAGCGCTAAGGTGATTTGGCTAGCAAAACAAGCAAAGCAGCACCAGATGTGGCCTACAACAGTCTCAGCCTCAGATGCCCACAGTCCGCTCACTGACCATCTGATGCATATTGCTTACAAAAAAAAGGAATGCAAGTTCTCAATCTAGAAAACTCTAATCTGATTGGCTGACTTTACACAACTTCCACGAATAAAGGCACATCATTCTTTTAGTACAGACAAAAATTCGTACTAGTCTATATACATATTTCATATAAAAAAAATTCTGTTAGGGAGCAAAAATATGTATATCAACATCATATCATACATGTAAATAACTGATAAGAAAAAACTGGTATCACATTACAATAAGGTTTCATTTGTTAACATTCGTTAATGTATTAACTAACATGAACTAACCATGAGCAATACATTTGTTACTGTATTTGTTAAGCCTTGTTAACATTGTACAGCTTTTCAATGTCCGTTCATGTTACTTCACAGGGCATTAACTAATGTTAACAAATACAACTTTTGATTTTAATAATGTATTGTTTAAATTCCCATTAACAAATATTATTAAATAATGTAGAAGTCCAGTTCATTATTAGTTCATGTTAACTAATGTTAACTAATGAAGCCTTATTGTAAAGTGTTACCAAAAAAAATCAATTTCAATGAAAAAACAATCAAATGGGATTAACTTAATGACAAATTACAAGATGACTTGTTCTTTCTTACTTTCAAAATTACATGAAATGTCCTATTAGATATATTATAGTTTTTCACTGTACAAAGAAAGGGAGTTTTACCATAACATTTTTCTAAAAATGAACATCCATTTCTCATACTGAGCATTATGTTGTGATGCCTAAACTAAAAAAACTGGTTTTAATATTTTCTTTTTAATTTATTAAATAAATTTTTAAAACAAGAAATTCAGTGGGAATCTATCAGCTGTGACATAAAGATGATTCTTAACTTAGCATATTAATAATATAGGCGCATCCCAAACCCCATCTAAACAACAATTAATACAAATGTCTGATAACCAATAAATGGCACGATTGTTTAATTAAACATAATGGCAGTAGTGCTTTTGCTATTTGGCGAAATGCGAGATCAGCTGCCTCCTGCCAGTGCAAGACACCAATCCAGCACAAGCTACATAAAAAAACTATTTGCATGCACTATGGCAGAGTACAAATGATCCTACAAAAAGCACTGAAATGATCTGATCCATGAGAGTCTGCTGAGGGATTCACTCATTCGGAAAATAGTACACACTCCACACAGAGTCACTGTTGCGCATTAGGGTGTACGTGTAATATGCTATTCGAGAGGAGTACGGTGGGTAAAAGGAGGCATAAAGATCATACACAGCTTCCATTAAGCAATGAACATCCCCTCATTTACAAAGCAGCAGTCACATTGTTTCCTGCACTTTGAAGTGCACTTCTGCAGGTATGTTTGAGAGCAAATTACCTCCAGTTTTTATGCCCACTTAAAGCGGTATGATGCTTAGTACTGCAGCTCATTCACATTTGCTATGCTTGAAAATGAATGGGCAGAGTACAGAGTGATTAAGATCTCCATATTTTTCAGGATTACTTTTCCAAACATACAGCGAATGTAAATCATAACTGGACGTTGAGCTCTGCTGTAGAGTGGCGGGTGCGGTGGCTGATAATAAAACACTGAACCTAATTACACACTTGAGAAAGAAGGGTAGATGGCGATGGAGAAGAATCAGGCCATGACTTGAGAAGGCAGTCAGCGGAAGGACATGACATAAGAAGGAAGCCAGTGATCAACCTTAAGTGGATCTTCCGCTAGTTGCGTGGAACATAGACTCTTGACATAGTCCATTGAGGATTGCAAGACCTTTAGTTTAAATTATGGAGAGAGTCCTCTAATCAATTTGTGCTTTTTTAGAGGACATACTGTATTTGAGTACATACTTACCAATAGCTCTGTGAAGTGTCGTGCATAATAATTGCATATACACCACCTGTCAGAAATTTGGAATAATTAAGATTTGTTTTTAAGCATTTATTTGAAACATAAATCTTTTGTAACATTACAAATGTCTTCACTGTCACTTTTAATCGATTTAATTAAATAAATACAAAGTTCTGGCATGAAACTCTCTATGGTGCAGGCTAATAGGTCCTTTTACTCACCTGTTCATAATCACATCGTTATCTATAGGGGGCAGCTGATTGGTTCCTGCCATATCAGCAGCCAATGAGCTCGCTGGTCAACCTTCAAATACTTGGGTAGCATTTGTCTTAGCAGTGCAGCGTGTTTTCAGAAACCCTCCACCTTCTCCAGCCAGCTCCACCTGTATAGATTTACTACGGGTAATGTATGCTAAATTATACAGCAGCAGCAGCATGTCTTACTTGCTCACAGCAGCGTGTCGTGTATGTATTGGCAATAGCAAGTCCCGCACTTGCTCTGCCGCAGCAGCAGCAGTTTTTCTAAGAAATGTTTCTTGAGCACCAAATCAGAATATTAGAATGATTTCTGAAAGATGACGTGACACTGAAGACTGGAGTAATGATGCTGAAAATTCAGCAAAGGAAAAAATTACATTTTAAAAAATATAATTTTTATAATATTTCACAATATTACTGTATTTTTGATCAAATAAATACCTTGGTGAGCAGAAGAAATTTCTTTCCAAACCTTTGGCCAGTATAGTGTATAAAATTCTTATTATACATCAATATTTATTTTCATAACATTTACATTTCTTTTTACACAAGCATACGATGACATCCTACTCAAAACCAGTCTGAGCATCAGCTCAAGTGTTGTCTGTTTAATGATGTTGCAGTCGATTCCAAATGAACTAAATTTGAGATGCGCTTCTACAGATATCCCCTGCTGAGTGTGTAGGGAGCAGTCAACACTGTGCAGGGACCCTGTGAATCGAAACACAGCTTATGATTTTGCCAAGTAGGGCAATTTTTTATTGTTGGTCTTGGAACCATATTTATGTTAACCAGGGCAGGGTTGGGCCAATCTTATCAAGCCTTTTCCCACTGATTTAACACTACTTAAAGGGTTAGTTCACCCAAAAAATTTAATTTCTGTCATTAACTAATCACCCTCATGTCGTTCCAAATCCGTAAGACCTCCGTTCATCATCGGAACACACATGAAGATATTTTTGATGCAATCCGAGTGGGATTGAACCACAGAGGTTGAACCACTGTTGTCACATGGACTATTTTAACGATGACTTTACTACCTTTCTGGGCCTTGAAAATATCAAGATATCAAAAATATCTTGATTTGTGTTCCGAAGATGAATGAAGGTCTTACGGGTTTGGAACGACATGAGGGTGAGTAATTAATGACAGAAATTTCATTTTTGGGTGAACTAGGGTACAGGTTAGCGAAAAGGTTAGGATTGCACATGTGCTTTCTATGCCCCTACTGCATGTTGGGATGTCGCACTTAAGATGCAATGAGTCAGTGCTAGAAAAAGCAGGCCTATAGGCATTTTTTGAGTCACATCTACAGTATTTGACTCAGTATGTATGTATCTGGCTCAGCAGCACTGCATAATCTAACTTCACTTGTCCATTCTCATTGAGGGATGATCATTGTTACTGCAGGCACATTTTCTGGCTATACACCATTAATTTCATACAAAACCCATATTACAGTTTAGTTTTTTATTTTGAATTGCAATTCTGCATTCTGCTTGATACCTAAATTCAACTCAAAATTGAAATAGGGAAAAAAAACCTGCACCACAATAAATATAATGAAATCTAAATTATAAAAATGCATAGCCTTCCCTCCTGTATACATGTTAAGTCATTAAATATGTGTGCACCACAAAATGGCTGCAACAACAAACAAATCAAAGAAAATAATTAGAATCCAATTTTTCCATTCATATGCACTCATTAATATTCATTATTTAAACGAAATAGACTAATCAAAGCTGCTGTCTGGTTTGATTTGGATTTTGTAATAGTTCTATTCTAGTTTTAAAGTACAGACACAATATAAACCATAATACATAGGTTAATTTCCTAAATACTGTAAACACTGTGGCCGTGTGGCACTGACATTGCTCTGTTTGTTTGAGAGGCATGACACAGCATCTTTTGCTCAACCAATGACATGAGTTTGGGGCAGGACTTTCCTTTGGAGCCTGTTGAAAATGTTTGGAATTCTTTCTTTTGTAATTCTGTTTGTGCATCTAGTAGTCAGAAATTACACACAGCAGCTGAAAATAAATTCAGCTGAATGACAGAATGACTGCATATGTGATTCACAGAGATCTAAGCTGCAATAAAGCCAAACTACCTCATAAACACCAAAGCCAATGCTCGATGAAACTTCAAGAGAAAAACATTTTAGAAATGATTTGTCCATGTGACAACAACTGTCTCAACATTCATAAGTAAATTAGTGAGTGATAACTGCTCCTCATCTCAGGTGTCATATGGGGTTTCTTACTTTTTTCTGTCTTAAAGGAAATAGTGGCATCTGTCCTTAACTATGAGAAAGGAGTTACAATTTACACTTCTAAAAATGCTTCTTACGCCTAGGGTTAACAGGGAATTCAGTGCAAACAAAAACATCTACAACTCTCCCACACTAAACATATTCATTCCTCAAAGCTCCACACAGGAGATTTGGTGTCGCCCTCACTGTGGAAACAGATCTTTAACTAAAGCTCAGAGGTGAGAAGACACGTGCACCACCTCTTTCCTCAGCGCAGCACTTTCAACAAGCATTAAAAATAAATCATGCACTTAAATGTTTGTTCATTACGCAATCTGTTCATCTGTGTCTAATGTGTGTCTGATGGTGAGACTCAATATGTTCAGAGTCAGTATAATTCAGAGAGATACTCTCCTGTACTTCCTGTACACGTAGCGTTGTGAGGAGGGCATTATGTGTGGTGTTCATATCCCGTGAGGATTTCATCACACCTTTTGGGAACATAACACACGCATATACTGTTATAGGAACCAAAGAGAAATAACACCTGCACCATTTCTCTGTTTTAGTCATTATGTCGCAAATTATTCCGATTATGAACATGCAAGAGGGAAAAATGGAAATGTAGCACTTTTGGTGTATATTCAGAATGTGCAAAACAGGGTGAAATTATTTAAGAAAGTGTTGATGAGAAGGGGAACGTGAGAGGGATGCTGTTAAAACAGAGTCCTGTGGAGCTGTGGTTCTGCGGTTAATGTAGGTAAACAGGTGAGGTATGTTCTCTCCCAATGGCCAGAAATAACATAAAAGAGTCTACTTATCCCACCATTGACTCATTGTACATGAGTCACTGTGTGGCACAGCAAGAACAGCAGAATATCCTCCACTGGGATATGATGTACTCCCATAAAGTTCTGCATGTGACATTTTCAGGGAGTTACTCGCAGCAATACCGATATGAACATAAAGATGAGTAAAGCCCAAAAGATATTTTTAAAAAGTCCAGCTAAAACCACTTTAGGTGTAGCATTCATCTGCTTAAGTCAGCATGCATGTTTTCTTAAGCAGTGCATGATCATAGACATATACTTAGACTGATCTATATCGCTGTATCTAATTGTAAATAATGTACATCTAATTATAATCAAGTAATTTAATACCATGATATATACCAAAACCCACATGATGCAATCACTAGTCCAAGAGTAACCATCTTTCTGCAAGTTGCATCACTAAACCAGTAGGTTCAAATAAGTGTCTGTCTGAACTCTTCATTCATTAAAATAATGTAGATTCATTCAGAAATGAAACGAGTGACTGTGAGAAGAGGTCCATTCATACCAAGGACGATAACGATAAAGATATAGTTTTAAAAATCATTCTAAACGTAAAAGAATAGCAGAATAGAGTCCACACCACAACGATAATGGCACAAAGAAATCAAAGAATCTCTCTTCACAATGATTTTTTTCCAGTTGGATGGATGGATGCGCTTTTTTTGGCTTCCAAATCTAGGGTACCATTTACACCCATTAAATCTTAGAGGAGCCAGGATATTTTTTGATATAACTCCGATTGTGTTTGGCTGAAAGAAGAAAGTCATATACACCTAAGGATGACTTGAGGGTGAGTAAATTATGGGATAATTTTCACTTTTGGGTGAACTAACCCTTTAAGGCACACTAAATCCACCACTTCGGAGCAGTATTTAAGGCTTAGCCTATCCCATCATTCATCATGTTCAGGAACTCACATACCCACGAAATCGTGAGATGTTGAGGAAAACTTTCTAGTGTAAGTTCAATTAATTATAATAATTTTGGAGTAAAAAGTAAAGTGTTGCACAAAACTTTTGCAACGGCTTTGCATCACCTAATTAGAAGAACCATAATTAAATTGTATCATGTTACATATAGGGACTATTGAATAGGCATTTAGAAGTTCAAAGAGTTAAAGCGCAAAGAATTGAAAATCAAAATGTGGTGATAAAGCTCTGTAAAAACTTTTGCATTTTTACAACACTAATCAAATGATCTACACACATGAGGTCTTGTATAAACACTTCACATTAAAAGTTGTAATCAGTATTAACCTATTGTTTATTGACCTGTTGTATAAAAGCAAAGTCACTCACAATCAATCTGTTTGTCTCAATATCACAACTCATCATATCCTTTGCTGTGCTGCTGTAGATTAAGTAGCAGCTGAATATTGGTGCAAGAAACAATGTCAGAGTATTTTAAGATATAATTCCTTTTGCATCGGCTAGACAATGCAGACCCTGAGCAGATGAACAATCATGAATATTTTTCGTAATGGAAAAGGTTTTTGATTCCCAGCCCAAATGCAGAATAATTTAATATTTCATATTAGCCCATATTTGTAATTTCATGTTCTCCTTAATTGCGATGGCAGTGCTGTTTTGCACCATAAAATGTTTTGGAGACTCCAAACACAGGGGCAAGGTTAAGTGCTTCTCCAAAAATACAGAATTATATAAAACTCCAAAAGCTAAAAATGTGTGCACCTCAGTCTTAAACCAAACACACATCTGCACAAGCAATTGAAAATAATGCTGTCCCCTGCGTATACTGACTAAACTAAGCATGCATCACTTGGAATTGTCATGTTGGATAGTCATGAATTAGTCATGAATTCAGTCATAAGAGGTTTGTAATTCCCTTGCAGTCACTTATCATTAGCGAGCTGAAAATGAAAACAGCATCAGACTGCAATTAACCGACATGTAACTTCTGCTACTGTAAAACATGTGCGACAAACACATTTTTCCACCACAAATTACATTGTTTTCACCTTATCTTAGGTACACACAGACTGGCAGAAAATGTCCTGCTGAACAACTCCATTACTCTTATAAACAAAGGTATAACAATGGTCATAAAAAACAAACAGGAGGGATTAGAATTTCACGTTGTGCTCTTTCTGCTGACTGTAAATCCATACTGAACATGTCTTGGGGCAGTGCATGCTGAGTTCTTTGCTGACACGTGCATTTGTGGCTGTTAGAGATGGCTATTATTGAGAGAAGAGATGGAAGCTGAGGTGCTACAATAATGACATTCGTAATTGGATTCCGCACAGATCTTAACATTACTCCAGAACTGTGATTTTCATATAGCTTGGCCAGCATGTCAGTGCTCATGAATGAACAAGTATCATTGTTGGGAAAATCAATACTTACCTTAAAAAAAATGATCAGATGAAACAAAAAAAAATAGCTTTTTTGGCAGCAAACACTTAAGATGGGTTTTGTGTACACAGGGATTAAAAAAAGTACCCCATGTGTAAAATGAAATGCTGTATCTTTAATGCTGTGGGCCTAATTTTCTGCCAGAGGTCCTGGACATCTTGTTCCGATATATGGCATCATGGATTCGATTCAAATACCAACAGATAAAAAATCTAAACCTGACAACCTCTGCTAGAAATCTTATTACGGGCCATGTTTGGATCTTCCAACAGGACAGTGATCTAAAAACAAATATCAAAATCAAAACAAAAATGGGTCACTGAGCACAAAACCAAGCATAGGCAATGGCCATCCCAGTCCCTGACCTGAACCCTATAGAAAATGAGTGGGCTGAACTGAAGAGGATCAGCGCCAACATTGATCTGGGAATCTGAAGGATCTGGAGAGATTCTGTAGGAAGGAATGGTTTCTGATCTCTTGTCAGGTGTTTTCCAAACTCATCAGGCATTATAGGAGAAGACTCAGAGCTGTTAACTTGGAAAATTAGGCCGCAAAAAGTATTTAATAAAGGGGGGCAAATAATTGTTCCCAACGTGTTTTGGAGAAAAACATTTATGTCATAGTGTGATTTTCCCCTCACTTTCATTGCTTTTACTTTGATGAAAGGTTAGATTTTTGCAATTTTTTTAAATAAAATATCAAAAGTATTAAAAATGCAGATTTATTTTTACAACCATCTCTGATCATATTTACCTAGGAGGAAAAAATAATTGTGACCAGCACTATAGGTCTATGAACTACACATCACCATGTTTACACAGCAAACAAGCGGTGAACAAAGTTATCTTTTCTGAAAACAAGGCAACATCTACACACTGTGTCTGTAAAAATGCTGCGTGATTTCAGTTACCCAAAAATAAAAAATGAACCATGCCTCAGCAGCTGACAGTAAGAACAAGTGGATTTCCTTTTTTAGAATATTACTTTATATTTTTTTATGTTTAAAACCTGTTAACTGTCACTGGCCCACCGGTGGGCCCATTTGCCATTGCATGTTTAAAACAATTATATCCTATATGTAACCTGATCTAATATTGACAAACATTATATCGTTGGAAAGCTCTAAGTGTGTACTTTTCATATTTGACCACTGTTTTGCAGGAAATATTATGATATACAGTTGTATGAATAGTCATTTATAGTAGTAATAGTTGTTGTTTCAACAGTATATTTGTATATCTTTCATTATTATTTCATTATCTTTCTTTCATATGTTTATTGAAAAAAATAAATTAAGGAACTGTTTATACTCTTTTAAAACATTTTACATCTTGAAAACATGTTTTGAATAAAAAAAAGGATATCAATCTGTGTTGTGGTGTGAGGTTAAGTGGTAAAAAGTGTCCTTTTGGAATCATCAACTGGGCATGAATTTCACCTAGTGGCCTTTGTTGGTATAGCAGCTCATAAAATTCTCATTTTTTAAGATATTAGTCTCATATTTGGAACACAACTTCTTTAGAACTATGGCTTTTATTTCATATAATATTTAGGGTGAACCAAATTTTTATTGATATATTATTTTAATAAAATATAAAAATTGTATTGCATTACTTTTTTATTACAATAAACTTAAACAGCTATAACTTTTTTTTTTTTTTTTTTTTTTAAACTACAGACACCTGTGCAACAAACTCTCTTCTTTAAAAAAGGACCAGAATGAGGATTAAATTCAAAAGGGTTCCAGAATTACATTCATTTGAATTTCGACATCAACTTTGCAGGCCTACACTCAAAAATGGGCGTGACAGTTTTAATGATGTAAAAGTAACAGTTACTTTTTTACAATTAAGATTAATATAGTATTTTATTTTTAGAGTAACATTCCTAACACCTACCTAAATACATAACATTATTAAAACGAAACATATTGGCTTAAATAGAGCTGAGATGGACAGGTGTGTGTGGAACAGTCAGTCCAGGTCGGTCATAATAATACACTCTTGTTTCATCTAATGGCTCTGGATTATGTCCGGCAAATGGGGCTTGGATTGGATTAACAATATTTAGGAGATGAACTCCTTTTTCATAACAGATGAACCACAAAACGAAGGGATATACGAACATCTGACTACAACATTCCAACAACAAAAGAGAAACACTAATGATATTGCAGAATTTTGATGTCTGGTTTAAAGTGTATGTGAACTATAAGAGCAGGGTTATTATGTGAGGGTGTTAACAGCAGAGTGATTCACACCCGGGACTCTGCACCCTCAAGTCTCACTCAGCGCCACTGAGGCATCAATAGTGTGTTATCAGACCCATCAGGTGACATGCCTATTCTTGGAGTTTCCATTCAGCATGCAGAGAAACAACACACCCAGAGCAGGTGCCCGCAGGACACTGGTGCTAAAAACCATGACTGTTATAATCTTGGCTTTGGTCATTTGCGTCCACACCTGCATGTGACATACACTTACAGCCTCATTAAAGTACCCAAAAGGCCAAGTGAACGTGCATTACTAAAATGTGACAGTAAGGAAATGTTAATACGCTGTGTAAATGTGTGAGAGCATGTGACAGCAATCTGTGTACTGGACTATGACTTTCTCTATCTGCAGGGCTGACGTCACCTGTGCTGTCTCTCTGATCTAGTTAAAGTGAGCAGATTTCTGTCAGGAACCAGAGCAATGGTGAAGATAACTCATTATTTGTAGACTCTTTCCACAAAAAAACATTCAAAATAGACAGCTTAAAATAAAAAATCAGTAAAAAATTTGATTGTCAAACCTAATAGGGTCCAACAAATATTATATTAGCGGTTTTATTTTATGTGAAGTTTGATAGTTTGGCAAACTAAATACAGTTTTAATCAACAAACATTAAATAAACCTCAAAATTAAATAGACAAAATGTTTTAAAAAAATTAAAACAAAGAAATAAAGATAAATAATAAGTACCTTTAAAGCCTGTCCCACCTCAGAGGTCTTGAGCTTCACAAATGTATCCAATTAAAATAAAATAAAAACAGTAGTATTTTTAATACAATAAATTGAATTGATATTAGTGCTAAAAGTAATTCTTGAAAAATGAAAATCTTGTAAAAAGTATTTTATATATTACCTAAATTGTGAAATTGTGCAATAATATATTTTTTTAATATAATGTTTATATTATATAAATAATATCTAAATAGTAGGACACCAAAGTCCACCATATTGATGCAGTGTAGGTGGTGTATGTAGTGCACTAGTGTAGGTAGCGTAACTACACTAATACCTCCTCTCAGCTTCTGTCTACTCTTATCATCATCCTCTCCCTTTTGTTCACTCATCTCCTGAATGATAGTAGATGCTGTGCACTGATGAACTGTTAGTGGGGGCGTCTCTTCACTCTCTGTTTATCCTACACAAACAAGTGGTTTTCTGAGTCGCCCGGTTAGAGTAAACACTGTGTCCTTTAGCTCTTTAGCTAGAAAAGAAAGAAAGAAAGAAAGAAAGAAAGAAAGAAAGAAAGAAAGAAAGAAAGAAAGAAAGAAAGAAAGAAAGAAAGAAAGGATGGAAGGAATGAAGGAGGGTAGGAAAGAAAGAAAGAAAGAAAGAAAGAAAGAAAGAAAGAAAGAAAGAAAGAAAGAAAGAAAGAAAGAAAGAGAAAGGTAGGTAAGTATAAGTAGGAAAGAAAGAGAGAAAGAAAGAAAGGAAGGAAGGAAGGAAGGAAGGAAGGAAGGAAGGAAGGAAGGAAGGAAGGAAGGAAGGAAGGAAGGAAGGAAGGAAGGAAGGAAGGAAGGAAGGAAGGATTATATTCTGCTCAATTAGTAGGCCTGTGCAAAAAAGCTACAGTACATTTCCCATCATTCTCTGTGGCTGCAAGATGACACATACATAAACATCAATTACAAAAGTAGTCCATATTATTTGCACTTCCTATCCTTGTCTGGAAGTGAAAAAGACATAAAAGAAATATGAAATTCACCAACACATTAATTGTATTCCAATTAAAATCACTTTAAATCACAATTTCTTCTCTGGAGGATTTGAAGGCAGTAATATTTCACACCTGGTGAGAGCTAGTCCTCCAAAGTGCCATATATAACACAATCTCCTGCTTTCTGCATCTTGAGGTTTTTTTTGGTCGTATGGTTTGCAGAGCCAATAGACATCATTATTTCTGGCTGACTCTATGTTCACACCCTATGTAGGAACAAACTCACAGTCATATTCTCTGCGATAAGCGTGTGACCCTGTAGGACGTTACTGAACCGTATCAGTCGGACTCACAGTCACACAGTCACTGCTAATACACTCTGACACTAACAGGAGGGGGATAAATTGGTTTGATGTGTGGAGCACTCAAAGTGGAGGAAAGCTATCTGGGTCAAATTCTGCTGACGTCCTTCCACACTTCCTGAGCCACCTGACCTGAGCAGACTTCATTACACAAAGGTGGGGAACGCGCTGGTCACCATTCCGACCATACCGTTCATGTGAATTTCGGAAATATAGCAATATCAAACAGGAACACAATGGAAAATAACCAAAGCCTGCTTCCACTGAATTCCCAGCATATTGGGGATTCTGTTACTCAACAGTTACTTAATATAATACAGTAGGCAAGAATGCCATCTTGGTTACCATAGTTATCCATTAATCTTCACTCATTCCAGATGCAAGGTTTCATTTATTTTCCTCTCTGGTATTATTTTGCTGTCTGAATGTTAATTATGTATTTTTCATTAGGATGCATATAGGGCCAGATTTATTAAAAATGGCAAATTTGTGTTAGACCGAAATACCATAAAAGCGCAGATGGGAGTGGAAAGTTCTGCGGGCGATTTTACTGACAATGTGCACATTAAGAGAAACCCCTACAATAACATATGCAATAAGATCAGCCGCAAAAAAATACTATCCCTTTTAAAGCCTTTTACTTCTGTCGAAAAACTTTCCGTTCATTCGTCAGGTCTGACAGCAGTTTTCAGGGACAGAAATTCAATAAAGTAAGCATATACTTACTAATACTACATACTTACTAATGTAACACTGCATAGTCTTCAATGTATAACTTAAACATCATTATTAATTAATACTTAATAAAGTAACAAAAGTTATTCAGTCAAGTGATTTTTTCTTTGTCCTCTGTTGTTTGATTAAAGCTGCCGTCGGCAAATTTTTTTTTTATCATATTCAGTGTAATCGACACTATAATCCAACAGAACAACATAAATAAAGTGGTTTTAGAAAAAAATCCGAGCTTCTAATTCCACCTGGAGCGTGTTATTTGTTTTGCAAAAATCCACCGCTCCTGGATCATCGGGTCCAATCAGCGCAGGGGGGTGTGAGATCTGACTGTTAATCACAGGTCGTGCACATGCCACCCCTCGCGCACGTTACAATCACATGCACACGCCTAAAGTTCACACAGTAATGAAGAGTGATGGCGGAAAAGATTCCAATTCCTCGGTTAACCTCAAGAGCTAGGAGGTCAAAAACAAAACAAGGGAAAAGAGAACACCTGCTGAAAAGAAAGAAGTAAAGAAAGAAAGCGACCCCACCCGTAAAAAAAACAGGATCAACATCGGATCGGCATTTGAAAGGTGGAGAGATTTACGTGATTTAATTGGGTTCAAGCTGGATGCAGAGCTTGCAACATATCTTCTCGACAGGTAATTGTGCTTTATCAACCAGTTAATTTATTTCTTAGTGTTATGTTAGTAATCTAAGTATATTTACCCAAATGTGTTGGTATGGATAGCTAACGTTAGCACTTGTTAGGCAGGTTCGTTAGCTTTGTTTGCACTGAAATCCATGTGACTGTAACGTTAGGTGGATAAATATGTCCAGATGAAGGGATAAAGTTCGGCTTTTTGGAAGAATCAATGCTACTCTATCTTTCTTACGAGAGTAAGAACAGTAGTAAAGCTACTGTTCCCTTTCGTTGTCACTCCGAGTTACGTCGGATGACGACGAATGGGTTTTCACTTAGAAAGCCTATCAACTTCGAGTATTACAAAACGAGCCAATGGCAAAGAAATGCCATGGGTCTGCGGAATTTGCATAGCGTAACTCTGCCCCACCTCGTGGGTATAAAAGGAGGAAGCCGGCAACATGCAGATATGTTTTCGCTTCGGAGCCAAATGTAATTCTTCACTCCCTAAGCTATCTCTGATTGTCAGCTTCTTACGAGACGAGCAACTCTCCAGTGTTGGTGTGACGGCGATCTCCCGTGCACTTCTGGTTGCGGTCGGGTTGTGTCTGAGCGCTGTCTAGTGTGTTTGGGCATTAATCACGCTAGAGCAGCGCTCGTGTATGAGTCATGTTCTCTCTGTGGGAACATGACCATCGCAACACTTAGATCGAGACTCAATGATCTCGCAAGAGTGAGAGTCCCCTCATCCACACCCTGATCTAGCGCCTCCTCGAGAGGCTCTACTTCAGCTGGTGGCCAGGGTGATCTGCATGATGAAATCTCGAAGTTCTGGAAGACTCCCATGTCTTCCCGCGACCGCTCGCTGTTTTTTTTTAGGTTTTCGTCCACCCTAGTGGCGAAGTCCTACAGAGCGGCGGGACAGGCGGCTGCCCCTTTGCATGCCATGGCCACTCTGCAGGTCTACCAGGCCCAGATGCTAAGGGACATGCACGAGGGTAGGACGGACCCAGGGCTCTTTGATGACACCCCCATGTCCCAGGCCGGCCAATCCGGCGGTGCGTTGGAGGATTTCGCCCAACAGTTCTCCACCGCCCAGGAACAGACTGAGGCTATTAAGCATATTCTGCCCCGACGGCCCGCTGCTGCCTCCACCCAGCCGACCGGGCAGAACCCTCAGTCTGTTCGCCGCCGAGGGCGCCCTTCTGCAGCTCCCGCCCCTCCCGCCCGGCCCAAGCAGCAGCCTCCACCCGGGCCCGGTCGCGGAGGAAGCCGTAAGAAGGCGCCCCAGCCCTCTCCAGCCCCGCCCCCCGCTAAACGCCGGGCCAAGCGGCGCTCCTGAGACGGGCTGCTCAGGGATGTTGAAAGTTACTTCACAGGAGATGGTAGCAGGACCACTCCTTCCCCAGGTGGAGGGCTGGGGGAGAATCTTTTGTTCTCCACTCCACGCACAGATAGATCTGTTTGCCTCTCACGACTCGACCCATTGCGCCCGGTTTTATTCCCTGACCGAGGGCATGCTCGGCACGGATGCACTGGCCCACAGCTGGCCGCGGGGCGGCAAATATGCACCTTATGGCACCCTCGTCCCGATCTTTGGAACCTCCACGTGTGGCTCCTGGACGGGACAAGGCAGGTTTGAGTACCCTACCACCAGCGGTGGCAGCTACCATCACTTCCGCTAGAGCGTCGTCCACTAGACAGGTCTATGCGTTGAAGTGGAACCTCTTCGTCAACTGGTGCTCTTCTCACCGAGAAGACCCCAGGAGATGCTCGATTAGTGTCGTGCTTTCCTTCCTTCAAGATGGGTTGGAGCGAAGGCTGTCTCCCTCCACCCTGAAAGTCTATGTTGCCGCTATTGCCGCACACCATGACCCAGTCGAAGGTAAGTCTGTTGGGAACCACGACCTGATCATCAGGTTCCTGAGAGGAGCGAGGAGACTGAATCCTCCTTGCCCTCCTCTCGTTCCCTCTTGGGACCTCTCAGTGGTTCTAACTGCCCTGCAGAACTGGCCTCCATCAAGAGGGTAGTAGACCTGCACGCATTCTCCGTTGACGAAGCGTGCCTGGAATTCGGGCCAGCTTACTCTCACGTGATCCTGAGATCCCGGCTCGGATATGTGCCCAAGGTTCCTACCACTCCCTTCCGGGACCAGGTGGTGAACCTGCAAGCGCTGCCCCTGGAGGACGCAGACCCAGCCTTGGCTCTGCTCTGTCCAGTATGCCCTCTCCGCGCCTATGTACACAGGACGCAGTGTTTCAGGACCTCAGACCAGCTCTTTGTCTGTTATGGTGGGAAGCTGAAGGGAAAGGATTTCTCCAAGCAAAGGTTGTCTCACTGGATAGTGGACGCCATTGCTTTGGCATACCAGCAGCAATGTTGACCGTGCCCCCTTGGTGTGACTGCCCACTCCATCCGGAGTTTGGCATCCTCTTGGGCTCTAGCGCATGGCGCCTCGCTAACAGACATCTGCAGAGCTGCAGGCTGGGCGACACCTAACACATTCGCCAGATTATACAATCTCCAGTGTGGAGCCAGTGTCCTCTCATGTACTCGCTTCAACCAGCTAGTACTGGACCCGCTCAGGTGTCTTCGCTTGCTCGCCATTCAACTCCATGGACTGGATACATGTGATTTCTCCTCAGGTGAGCTTCTCCAAAAGCCCTGAGTTCCTCCAGCACTCCTGACATCGGTGCCAGTGTCTATTGCCTGCGCGTCGGCTAGGTGCCTCCCGTGTGCATGGTCCCTCCTCTGAGCGACCCCCACATGTGTATTTCCACTGTAAGCCTCTCTGAGCAACCCTCAGGGTCATATGTGTATTCTCAAAGTCGTCGTCCCCCCACCCCCCCTCTGGGTTGGCAATAATTGCATATTTCCTCTAAGCTATGGGATATGCTCCCCAGTGTACCTTGATATTCCTGTGCTAAATAGGAGTCCTTCGTCAGTGCCAGTCTCACGACAAGGATCTCAGATTTACGCAGGGCACTGGAAGACAGCCAAGAAGGTGGCGTGATTAGACTGGTAACCCCATTCGTTGTCATCCGACGTAACTCGGAGTGACAACGAAAGGGAACGTCTCGGTTACGTATGTAACCCTCGTTCCCTGAGTAGGGAACGGAGACGTTACGTCTGCCTGCCACTTTCCGCTGTACCGCGGGGATCGCCTGAGCTCAGTCTTGGCTCCTCAGCAAAGAAACATATCTGCATGTTGCCGGCTTCCTCCTTTTATACCCACGAGGTGGAGCGGAGTTACGCTATGCAAATTCCGCAGACCCTTGGCATTTCTTTGCCATTGGCTTGTTTTGTAATACTCGAAGTTGATAGGCTTTCTAAGCGAAACCCCATTCGTCGTCATCCGACCGTAACGACTCCGTTTCCTACTCAGGGAACGAGGGTTACATACGTAACCGAGACGTTATTGTATGTGCTATCTGACTAACGGTAGCTCTGTTATATAAGCAATAGAACAATGTACAATGACCATGTCTGCCGCATATACCATACAGCAATAATAGCGTTTCAGACAGACGATGGTGTTTATTTACGTTTAATTGGTGGGTAATCCATTTCGTAACAATCTACTCCAAAATAACAAAACAATAATAACAAAATACTCCATGGTGTTGATGGATGCTGATGAGACGGGCGCGTTCACAGAAAATCTGGTGCACAGGCACTGACGAGCACGAACTCGATGGGAGGGTATTCGTTGATAGTGGGGGAGGGGCATGAGAGTATTAAACATTCAAAATTTTGCCCAAGTCCACTCAATCTGCCAGACTTGCCAACTGCAGCTTTAACATTAAAAACACAGACAGCAGCAGGACTATTAGGCTGCTGTCACTTTAAGAGAAAATGCACAGATCCAATAAACTGATACTGTACATTGTACACGTTTACTTTCTCAACTTCTTAACGTTCACTTAAGACATAACCGACTATGTTTACTAGGACACTCGTATGTATGACACTATTTTTTGTCAATTTTGTCTGAATTTGTCCACTCCATTGCAAGAAGACATGAAAGAGAGCTCAGTTTAGTATTCGCACGCTGTCTGAAGCGGCTGTTTGGTAGAGCGCTTCAGATGGGTGCGCATACAAAACTTTCCACACGGCGCATGAGTAACGAAATAACCCTTTCGGGTCTTCTTGTCAAAGCTTAAACTTTCGTTACAATGAAGTGCTGGCCCGTCAACTGTCCCGAACGTCGTTCACATTTGTTCACATTTATGCATTGTTAGAATTCATGAAAATCTTAACCAGCCAACTGGCGAGTTTGGCGAGCAGGACGAGGCCGAGGGACGTGAGAGAACCGCGCGAGGCCGGTGGTGTGAGTGATAATGAATGACACCTGTGAGACGCACCGGTCTCACATCTCTCACGGAGGAGCGGAAGCATAAAAGGAGGAGCGACGACGGTGAAGATCGAGAGAGGAACAGCGCAGAGCGCAGTCTCGTGGTTGCCCCCCGGCCTGTGAGGGGCGATGGGGGTATGTGGCGACAGGGACGTGCAGAGAGTTCCTCAGGGGCAGGGGCTCAAATGTAAAAAAAGGGCATATATATATATATGCTTATATATTTTAGTATTATAAGTATAAACTACTATTTTTAATGTTTTTTAAAGAAGCCTTTTATGCTCACCAAGGCTGCATTTATTTGATCTAAAAACAGTAATATTGTGAAATATTACTACAATTTAATAATAATTGTTTTCTATTATAATATACTTTATACTATTATAATATACTAACCTTTGATACTTTTTTCAGGATTCTTAGTTAAATAAACAACAACATCTTAAAGTAGAAATATTTTGTACCAATATACACATACCGTTCAAAAGTTTGGGGTCAGTCATTTTCTTTCTTTTTTTTATAAAAGAAATTAATACTTTTATTCAGCAAAGATGTGCTAAATTGATATACAAAAGTGACAATTGAAGACTTATAAAATAATTTCTATTTTAATTTGATGTTGTTCTATTTAACTTTTTATTCATCAACGAATCCTGATCCTGAAAGTATCACAGGTTCAATTAAAAAAACTGTTTCCAACATTGATAATGAATCAGCATATTAGAATGATTTCTGAAGAATCACGTGACACTAAAGAATGGAGTTATGGCTGTTGAAAATCCAGCTTTGCATCACAGAAATAATTTATATATATTTTTGAAGTTTATTAAAATAGAAAACTATTATTTTAAATTGTAATATTTTTTTAAATTGAAGTAATTTTTACTACATACAATTAACGCTAGTTTTGGTGCTGTTTTGTGCAGTGCTTTGTAGTCAATTAGCATCCACTAATTCAACGACGCAGATTCAGATCGCTTCATAAATGTAATTTTCATACGATTTATGAATGACCAGAAAATAACCGCTCCACTTCACATTGTCCAATGAAATTTGAACTTCTTGTGCACTGCATTTGCCTGATGTCGATTGGTTGGTGTATTATACATGACAAACAGGCTTCGATGAATTATGTAATATTTTAAAATATGTGATATGTTGATTTTTGAATTAACACACTATCTTTTATTTTTTGATTTTTTTTTTTTTTATTGCCGTCGTGCCATATAGGCCTACTCACTGAAAGAACCACATTTGGCTCGAGAGCGTCGGTTCCCGAGCAGTCTGTGGAATACATTTACACAGTGCATTTTCATTTTAAAACACATAACCTTCGCTATGGTTGCGCCTGCTGTCCACACACACAGTTTTCGACCCTCGAAGGGAGACAGGAATAAAAAGGGCAGGTGCTCAAGCCCCCTTTGAAGTCTATGTGTGCACATGCCTGTGTGGCGAGCAGGACGAGGCCGAGGGACGTGAGAGAATGGCGCGTGGCGTGAGTGATAATGAATGACACCTGTGAGACGCACCGGTCTCACATCACTCATGGAGGAGCGGAAGCATAAAAGGAGGAGCGACGACGGTGAAGAATGAGAGAGGAACAGGCCTGATTTTATGTTGTGTTTTGTTTCTGTTTTGTGTGGCCAGCAGTCGTCCGTGAGGGGCTGCTGGCTTATACTTTTGTTTTTGTATTTGTTTTATTTTGTGATTAAATTCTTTAAATGTTCGCCAGGTTCCCACCTCCTTCTTCCCTGAATCTTAAACATTGCTACAGCAAGTAACACCGTTTCATATATTCTTTTACTATTTTTACTTGCATTTGCCGCTTGGTAAGTGTTAATTGTTATGCCCTGTTTGCAAGAGAATGCAAAAGCATTGACAAATCATTTTTTCCTCCCATGTCATTCTTATCCTTCACCATGTCCCTTTGATAGCTCTGTACTAATGTCATTTCATTGGTGTCACAATTATAAGGATGTTGCAAAATGTTACATTTTGGTAATGTTCTGTTTCCTCATTAAAATGAATGAGTAACCATGGTAACCATTATTTGTTTTCCCTTCATGCTAAAACCACGCCCCCAGTATGTAGTAGCAGTGTCTCCTTTCGAAGAATCCGCCCTCCGAAGCGTAAATTGTTGTAATTTCTTTATGCCTTTAGAATGGAATGAATGGTTTCTTTACTGAAATGAAGCAGCTTCAATGACATAGCTAATGTGTTGCAGACTGTATGGTAAAGCTGAATGTTATTGATCAGCCTTTTGACGTTCAGCTACTACGCAACAATCACCATTGTTCTGACTTCAGCTGAACACAGGCTCCGCCTACTCTGAACAGAAATACATGTAATTAGGCAGCTGAACAGACTCAGGTGGGTGTCAGGTACAGTCTCTCAATGTCACCCTTTAAGAGAAAAGCTATTACTTAATGTGTAGATTATATAACAAAACAACTCGAGTTCTATCCCATAAGCACACAGACACTCTCAAAGAGCCTTACTAATTAAAAGACGCATTGATTTCTGAATACTACCTGCAATGCACGAGCTGTTCACGGGGTGGTAAAAAAAAAGAGAGAGCAGACAATCACTGGCATACTCAGGGAGCATGTTTCTCTGAATATACTAATATATGACCCTGAATGTATAAATTAGATTTTCTTATTCTTTTTGATTTTGACCAGTTGCTTTTTTGACAAGGGTGACTTAAAACATTTTCTGTTTAGCAGAACGAAAGATTTTTTTTTTCCAAACAATGAAAGTAGATGGTGCCAAGCTAAAAAGGATGGATGGATGGATGGATGGACAGATAACAAAATTCAATTCAATGTAAGCGTTGCATGAATAATTATTTACAATTCTGGAGCAACAGTTCATCATATCAGTTATATTCAATATTCATCTTTCTCACCTCTTTGAATGATTTTAATGAGGTTAAAAAAACAGCTCTATTTCACCAGCATGTGCGTACAACATGCCTGGACTTGCCAGGTTGAAGACAATTAAAGAGCCAATTATCAGCGTGCTGTGGAGAGTGAGGCCCTCAGCTGTGGGCCAGTGGAGATCAACACCAGCATGGCCGCCTGTAGAGTATGGCAAAGGTGGAGTATGAAACTGTTCTCTCAGGGATATGGCCTGCACACAGATCTCAAAGAGCTATCTATCACAGCCAGACATTTCCAGCAAGTCAGCATTTCTACAGCGGCCACACACGATACACACCACGCCAAGCACTACCCATGGGCTACAGCAGAGAGATGAACCGAGGAGATAAGCGCTTATATAGATGCAGGAGATACTGATAGCACTAATGCCCATTTGGATAACGTTTGGGAAAAAGTTGGCATCAAGCTGGAGGACAACTTCTCCCTGTGCTACGGTTTTGTCTTTCCCTGTTTGCTTTCAATTAAATTATGAAAAGCATCATTCATATTTACTGTGTTCCTATTTAGCACCCAAACTCTGGAATAGTCTTCCTAGTATTGTTCGGGAGGCACTCGGTCAGTTTAAATCTAGACTAAAGAACATCTCTTTAACCTGGTATACACATAACACATTATGTGCATATTATTAAAATCAGTTACATGAATGTTAGGCTGCATAATTTGATCAACCGGAACCGGGAACCCTTCCTATAACACCCGATGAACTTGGCATCTATGCTAATATTAGTCAGTCTGTCTGTCTCATCCTTATCCCGAGATTACCGTAGTCAGCCAGACCCGGTCCCTATCCAGATCAGATGGTGGACCTGCACCTACACATGACCAAAACGCAGCCCTGAATGTTAGCAGAGACCACAAGAACAGACAGGTCCTCGCACAGACCCTATGGCCACCCTCGGCTCCATAACCAACGTGAAGAATGTATCTTTAAGCAAAAGGAACTGGATGAATATTTGAATGCTAACAATCCCAATCTGAATTCAGACTTGTGACGCAGCCTGAATCATAATCATACTGTATTTGTTCGTTGGCCAGAGAAGAACTGGCCCTCCCCACGACTGAGCCTGGTTTCTCCCAAGGTTTTTTTTCTCAATTCTGTCACCTGACGGAGTTTGGGTTCCTTGCCACTGACACCTCTGGCTTTCTTGGTTGTGGACACTTAATTTTCAACAATATTATTAATGACTGGACGCTGTTGTATGAGAACTGAAATGGGCTGAATGAAGACATCATTTTTTGCAGAACTGCTTGATAGATGAAATGAACTCATTTAATAATTGATGACATTTACAACGAAACTGAATCAACACTGAACTGACTTCAGCTTAATAACAGCCGAAATGCATAATTTTCCTGTTATCACTGTAAAGCTGCTTTGAAACAATCTGTATTGTATAAACCGCTATATAAATAAAGGTGACTTGACTTGACTTGCTAAAGGCAATTTCATTTTTTTGTAATGTAAAAAAAAAACATATAATATTACAAATAATTTAATAATTAAATTATCAATAAATATATTTAAATAAATATTATTATGTATTTTTAACAATTATTTTATTTATAGATATGGTCAGCACTGCACAGTTCTATTACAATGCAAATAAATGAGTAAATAATAAAGAAGAGCTGTTGGCACCAAAAACAATCAAAGTCTCAGAGTAATCGAAAATAACCCTTAAAAATGAATGCAGCGTTCCTGGCCAAAAGATTGCTTACATGAGCATTCACTTGATCCATCCAGGAAGCCAAACCCTGAACGTGGGATGCAGCACTTCACCGGAGCCAAAACTCTGAAAGCTGCTGGTTAGGAGCATTTCGAGGCATTTTTTAAGCAAACTGTAATTGCCAGTGATGAATTTCAATGACATCCAATGTATGAATAAGTAATATAATTTCTGCTCAAACAAATCTGTCATGAATTACACAAATACTACTTTTTTTAAACGAGTCAATGAATTGTTAATGTTGTGGCCTTTTTATAGACTTTTTTTTTTACTACATTTAAAAAGACTAATTTAATGCAGTCCAGTCTTATTTAAAATTCATAGATTTATGTTTAGAGAAGGTAACGGATAATCATTGCTCATGCCGCTGCTGCATTTCAGATACAGAAAAACAGAAATGAGAAATCCTTCTCCTCTTTGAGAAAACATGAACTTGTTTCAAAAGAAACATATTACTATAATGGTTTACTAATTCAGGTCATATAATTTATAATTTAATCAGAATATTACCTCTCTGTACATACATTTACAATTATATCACATTTTCTATTACAACAGGTACATTTACAAAAAACAACAATAACATCAACAACATAGCAGTGTTTATCTAAATGCTCTTCTATAAAATGCTTTAGGAGGATCTCAGATATAACAATTTCTTTTTGAATTGTTTTATTTACATGACTCATGCAAAGGAATCAACTCACTAAAATGAATTGAACTTTCCAGTGCAATAACAAAAATGAGATGAAAACATTTAATTTTTTCCACAACAGTTTTGTGTGAAACACAACACGACCAAAAATCGTAAGAAGCATTTTGTCATGCTATAATGCTACTTGTAGAAAAGTACACTACAGTAGCTTGTTACTAAAGAAAGTATTAGGAATACAGACTGGAATGTTACTGAAGACTGAGCACTGCTAACTCATTTATTCTTCTAGCCCATCTAAATAACATATTGCGTGCATTATAAAATGATTTATAGTTTAAAGAACCATTTCTCTTGCTATAATATCTATCCACACAGAAGGAACACATCTCCTGGCCATGAAAATCTTACAGATATGAAAAAAGGAAGAACCTAGTTCTCAATAACCAACACAGACCATACTGCTGGAGGGATATGACATTTATGGATTCATAATGCAGTTAAGGCACAATAAAAAACACAGTCCCAGTGCTCTGCAGACGCACTCACACAGACACACACACACACACACAGACACACACACACACACACGTGGCTGAACCTAGAAGTGACTGACTCACTGGAATGAGTAAGGCTGAGTAGCAATTCTATCATTACAATCATTAACTCTAGATGTGACATATGTGACCTTGCTTGGATATATCATTCTTATCATTCTATCATTCTCATAATATGCAATGCACATCACCTAATTTCTCAAAGAGTCTGAAAACTGTTTGTTGGAAGATTCAGTCTCTCTAAACCCTTTCTACCCGAGAAACCCGAGATACTCTGCTCTGATTGGTCAGACGGCTCAGTCTGTTGTGATTGGTCTAACGCTTACAGGGCATGTCGGCAACCAAACGCCCTTTACTATATCTGAATTTCAGCTCCGGAGGCTTCATTGGTGCTTGATACACAGTGATACGAACGGTAACGATGATGTCTGTTTTCCTGTTTCAAATCCAGCGCTGGACCTCATCCTTTTGAAGCGCATGCAAAATGGATTTAAATGATTAAAATGTCGACAACAAGAACCAAACTCTTCCAGGAAATAATAGGAAGTGAGACTGGAATAGCTGACAACTCGTTTAGGCAGTTCTTTTCTTTTAGGAGACAATAACTTCATTTGTCATGCACTTCGATCTTTAAAATTTTGCAGATCTTTACAAACAGCTATATTACACACTGCATTACAGATACTATTTGAAAAAGCATAAAAGGGATAAAGATTAATATTTATTGTTGTACACAATAAAACACTTTCAGTGCTTTCCATATGGGCCATCTGTAATGTACGTTTGCATACTGGGGACTTGTTCATTGATGATATTTTTAGCACTTTTTTTAGCACTTTTTGGTAACACTTTACAATAATAGTACATGAATAATCATGTACTAATACATGAATTAATAATTACTTTACTATGAACTAATGATGAGTTAAGACATGTACTAATGAGGAACTAACCTTAACTACGACATGAGTCATATGAATTCCTGCATGAATATACCATCTTAACTACACATTAGTACATGCTTGTTAATTAATGCATTCATTAACATTTCGGAGTAAACTAAATCAAACTTGCTCTAGAAAATGGACACATTTTGTGACCCTAAAGAAGAGAACCCTAACTGACTAACATCCAACTGCATTATGATATAAAGACAGTAAACCAATCCATAAAATAACCACATAAATAACCATCATCTGTGCTAACACTGATTTTAATTTAGCAAATTGCATCTGTTAATGAATATGTTAGTGTAGGTATTTCACTCTTGATGGCAGCAGTGGAATCACTTAAAACAGAATGAGATTAAATTGTTTTTAATGATGAATGCATCATTGTGTGTTCAATGAGTAAGGTTAAATGTAATCATGACAGTCATTAATCATTAAATGTTTGTGACAGTTGCTGGTGTCAAATTTATGAACAATTTTACATTGTGCCCTTTTAGTACATCTTTCTTCTGATCTAGATCATGTTTGATTTAGTTTACCCTGAAATGTTAATTAATGCATTAATTAACAAGCATGTACTAATGTGTAGTTAAGATGGTATATTCATGCAGGAATTCATATGACTCATGTCGTAGTTAAGGTAAGTTCCTCATTAGTACATGTCTTAACTCATCATTAGTTCATAGTAAAGTAATTATTAATTCAGGTATTAGTACATGATTATTCATGTACTATTATTGTAAAGTGTTACCCACTTTTTTAACAGCTGTTGCACCAACAGAGGTACCATAATAACCAAAAACCAGGGGGGGGGGGGAAAGAGACCAAGGTGGTTTTTTCTTTTATGATTACATGTTTTAAATAATGCTGTATAACAAAATATTTGAAATAATCCTGAAAACTATTTGTTTTATAGCCCCCAGGTAACTGTCCTTGCCTGTTACCCTTACCTATTTGCACCATCAACACTCCTGTCTGGCTTTAGGAGGGTAATCAAATAAGAGGCTGCGTGAATCAGAGAATCCAACAACAAAACTGACCCCTGATCTCCCCTTAAGTCACCACTGCAGCAAACTACAGCCACCTCAGCAGTCATGCACTTCAAGGACACGCTGGAGTTTCTCCATAATTAGACAGTGTTCATACACAAACAGCATTCTAATAGCAGTCCCACATTCCAATTACGCAAATCTTAGGATTTCAAATTTTGAAACAGATGCACGGAACAATACTTTTGTCACATCAAATATTTGTTTTGCTTTGTTTTGTTTTCCATTAAGGTGCACTTATTATGTTAGTCAGGTTTTCTTATGACAAAATATTCATAATTCAGTTTTTTTTATGGGCATCCTGTGCCTTTATATAAATATTTATGGTTTATACATGTTCAGCTCAATCAACTGCACTTGTGGTATAATGTTAATTACCACAACAACAACAACAAAATAATAATAAAAAATTCTGGGTTACAGTGAGAAACTTTCAATGGAACTAATGAGGTCAATTCGTAAACATTAAAATGTATATATAATTAAAATGTGTACAGTGTTAACATGATTTAAGTAGGCTAACTAAATTAACCTTTTCTTTTTAAAGTTATATCTAATTGTACAACTGTATTGCCATGACAATGTAACACCTAAATACATAAAATGACAATAACAACATTACATCTCAAATAACACAGAAGACATTTTAACAGAAGAATTAATGTAAGTGCTTTTATAAAATTGCATGGTTCCCATTTCTGCTGTTAAATCATCCAAAAATTAGCACTGTAACCTCGGAAACTCATAATAAACATTATATCACAAATGCTGTCCATTGAGCTTAACTTGACTTCAAGATCGATCAATAACGCTGTCTGACGTCCATCCTTTTTGCCAAACTTTCCCTTCCTCTTCCCTTTGCCAGAGATCCATGCATACCCCTAACATCCATTTGTCAGTGTCATCAAAGGATTCGGTTTCTGAGCGATAAGAGTTTTTTTTTCCCCCTTCTTGTCTCATTCCCTCAACTTTCTATCCACTCAGAACTGGTGAAGGACAGAGAGAGGTCATCTTAAGAGATTCAACAAGACACTGGCACGCAGAATCACAGGTCTATACTCCCCGAGGGGATCGGGTTCTACTGACACCTGCCTTTCCGGGCCGGTCCAGTGCTGAGATGTTGCACTCGCAGGGGAAATTGATACAGGCTGATAGATTGAGAGGAAGCACATCTAGCCACAAACAGATTTCCCCCCCTTTTAAAGCCAGTAGAGCAGTCCTCTGTAAATACGCTGACATTTGACACGGGAATATTACACCACAGTGAATAGTGCTGTGTGTGCTTGTGGGCTTTACCAGCTACCACATGTAAATAAAAGTGTTTAAAGTAATGGACACATTCAATAAATACATTTAATCTGTATCACTGAATCACCATCCTTCTGTGGTTCAGCAGCTCAGGTTTCATTTCATATGCGTGAAAAATGTTTTCGCTGATCTGTAAGTGTAAATCACCAGACACACAATGCGAGCTAAAAGAAAAAATCCTGTAGGGCAGGGGGGTTTCAATCTGAGAAAACAAAATGTATATAATAACAATAAATAAATAAAGTTCAAATTTATGCTTTTAAATAGCCTACTGATAGCAAATCAGGTAGGAAAAGATTCAGTGTCAACTTACAGTTTTTCTGACTTGCTAAAACACTAAACCCCATTCTCTGAACCAAATTCTCAATAGTCTAAACCAATTTTTCGAATAAATCACTCTTTCTGTAAAACATTAAACAAGTTCAGGTAGTTAAAACACTGTTTGCAAATCTAATGCACTCTTTTTTCAAAACTCTAAACACATTCTCACTCACTAAAACACATTTTGCACTGTGATGCACTTATGTTTCAAAATGAAAAACACAGGTAGGCGAAAGTTAAGGATTAGTTCACTTTTTAAAAAACCTTTGCTGATAATTTACGCACCCCCATGCCATCCAAGATGTCCATGTCTTTCTTTCTTCAGTCGAAAAGAAATTAAGATTTTTGATGAAAACATTCTAGGATTTTTCTCCATATAATGGACTTCATGGGGTACCAAACGGTTCAAGGTCCAAATGACAGTTTCAGTGCAGCTTCAAATGGCTTCAAACAATACCAGATGATGAATAAGGGTCTTATCTTGCGAAACGATTGGTCATTTCAAAAATAAATAAAAAAGTTTAAGTTTTATAAGCACAGATGCTCGCCTTGCTCTGTTCTGTGATGCACGTTCGTGACTCTCCTGTTCAAACTCGTTCATCAAAATCTTTTTTCGAGTCATTTTGTTCGTTGAATGAACGAAATGACTCGAAAAAAGACTCGTTCAAAATTAACAAATCTTTTTTCGAGTCACTTCGTTCGTTGAATGAACGAAATGACTCGAAAAAAGATTTGTTCATTTTGATGAATGAGTTCGAACAGGAGAGTCACAAACTTGCATCACAGAACAGAGCAAGGCGAGCATTTGTGCTTATAAAACTTAAACTTTTTTATTTATTTTTGAAATGACCGATCGTTTCGCAAGATAAGACCCTTATTCATCATCTGGTGTCGTTAAAAGCCATTTGAAGCTACACTGAAACTGTCATTTGGACCTTGGACCGTTTGGTACCCCATGAAGTCCATTATATGGAGAAAAATCCTAGAATGTTTTCATCAAAAATCTTAACTTCTTTTCGACTAAAGAAAGAAAGACATGGACATCTTGGCTGACATGGGGGTGAGTAAATTATCAGCAAAAGGTTTTTAAAAAGTGAACTAATCCTTTAAACACAACTGCAACTCAGTTGTCATCATTTACACACAACGACTCAAAATTGTTCACATTTATTTCTAATGATGTGACCAAACCAACTGTACATAATACAAGTCAGTTCAGAGTCCCAAAATCTACTCAAAATGTTGCACTGAATCTTGATACCAACAATGGATGGAAACAATATAAGAGGGAGAGAAGGAAGAGGAATAGTAAGAGGATGTGAAGAAGCAGGAGGAGGATGAGGGCGAGGAAGAGCAGGTCTGGAGAATGTTGTCAAGGCTGGATCTGCTTTAGGGTTTTTCCCTTTGCCTGCAGAGATAACATTGTCTGTGATGTGGAGAAACTCCTTCGGCCGGACCAACATGAAGACATTATACTGAAGCAGAATCAATCTCTATCACTTACCTTGATTTTGCAGTTGCACAACTCTTCTGAGTGTACTTTACTGTAACATGTTTTTCAATTTAAAGTTTTTTACTGTAACCTTTTTGGCTTTTTCAGTTGGGTCACTGTATTTTCACAAGTATGCAAGTGGTGAATATACAGACATTCGATAGGCCTACTATTCAATATTCAGTACAATACCATACTTGCAGTGGATACAGTATACAATTTATTCACCTTACTACTGTAAGTTGCCATTACTATACTTTTTATGTAATTGCAAAATGTGTTTACTTTGTTACAATATACTTTTTTTCTTTAACTGCAAGATTGATCTGTAGTGTTTATAATTTTGACTCGCTGTGTGTATGATCTGAAAGCATTGTTTGATTTTGTGCACAGATAAAATGGTTTTGAGGCAATTGTTTGATTTTGCCAGAAGAGTCAGAGGTTCTGTGAATGTGGTTTGAAAATGTGGCTTTGTGTTTAAGGTTTTAATAAAGTGAGTGATGTGTTTCAAGAAATGTGTTTTAGCAATTCAGAAAAAGTGTAATACAAAATATTTTCCAGATAAAAAAAAAATATATATATCATATTTGATAATCATGAAAATCACTACAAAGCTCCATGATCATAGTTGGTTGCCAGAGCATTGCTATGGGGTTACTAAAGTGTTTTTGAGGCACAATTATGAGGCAGTGATGAACTAAACCCTGTACCCTATACCCTGTTGGGGGAGAAATTAAAGGGTGTCACATTCAAAGATTTTAAAGATTTTTTTTCCTGATTTATTATCAAATTCTTTTGTTAAATCAACTTATGATTTATGTGGTTCAGATAACATCATATTTTGAGTATCTGATGATTAAACCAATCTCCTTCAATTTCAATTAACTCAAAATTTTAAGGCAACCAGGTTACTAACTTTTTAAGTTAATCCTAGGGCTGGGTATCGATTCAGATGTTCTAATTTGATTCGATTTCGATTCGCAAGCTCTAAATTTGATTTGATTTCGATTGTCAATCCGATTTTGATTCTAAATTTGATTTCGATTCCCGATTCGACTCAATGAATATAGATTTAATACAAATCCTATATTTATAAAAATGAATGGTGAACATAAGTTTACAAATGGTAAATTAATAAAAAGAAATTAAGAGCCACAAACCTGTATATTAAACTCTTTTTATTTTAGGTACACTTGGGTACATTGAAACCCAACTTCAAATGAATGGAACTTTACAATGAATAGACAGGATTTTGATGCAAGATGAAAAAATGAATGCTGAAAATTGACAAGTCAGACCAGTTGCATACCTTGATCAATCGGGATCAGGTTATTTTATGTTTAAGATAAAACTAACATAAAATCTCACAGCATTAGCTGTAACATGGAGGATGCAAGGCTATAAACAGTGTAGGAAAACTAATACTGGCTTTTGGGTGATAGATAAATAAATATTGGGGGGGGGGGGGGGGGGGGCGATTTGTGGCCTTTGAGAATCGATTTTTAATCGTACACATTTTAAAAAACGATTAATCGAAAAATCTTTTTTTTTTTTGCCCAGCCCTAGTTAATCCAACAATATATTTTTACAGTGTAGGTATTTTTTGTTTTCCTCCAGGTAAAAACTGAAAACAAACAGCATGAATCAATTTGAGATCATAATAACAATTCTCAATACGATAAACACCCAACCCCAAGTATGAACTATAATAATTGGTGACACTTGCTAGCAAGCAGAGCACAACTAATAATTAATGAGTCTTGTGAACTAAGCTTTCGAAAAGTGCAGCCTATGTAAAGTTAAAGAAATGTAATACAAGTTTTTGGTGAGAAATCTTGGTGCAATGGGAGCTGCTGTTTCAGCATCTGCTTAGTCAACCAAACAATGTCCAGACTGGTAACTTAATTACTTTCAGACCCCTTACTTGAGCCTTCTATAGAAAATGCTGTGGCGTTGGGTAAAACGATCACTTTTGAATCTCCAGAGGGGAATAATGGATGTGGCAACTTAAAGCACTGCCCACAGTCCCGTGAGACCAGCTGGCTTCCTTTGTATAAATGAAATCAGTGAATTACAGTAATAATAGCGGATAACTTATAGAGGTAATTTATTAGCCATTTCACAAATGAATGGTTCCTTGCTTTCACGTTACCCGCAGGGTTATGTGAATATTGCATAAGAGACTTTGGTTAAGTCAGGATTTTTTTACAGGAATCTCACCCTGGATATATCAGTGACATTTCCCACTTTTGCACATTTAGGGCTACCAGTCCTCTGAGCTATAAAGACATTAGTGGTGAAAATGTTGCAGCCTGGTTCATTGATCTGGAACTTTGAACAAAACCCCCCTCTGTCTTCTTTTTCATGTCATTCTTTTATCTGTTCTTTCTCTTTCAAACACTGACCCATCAGTTGACATAACATGTCACTCTGTCTGTCTCGTTCTCTCCCTCTAACTGATAGCTATGTATAGTGCACATTACTTTGAGATACAAAATTTGGCATAAAGTGGCACTGCAAGAACTGGTGTTAAATGTTTAAAGGGATAGTTAACCCAATTCTGCAATCATCAACTCAGCTTCATATCAAGCTCAACATGGTCAAGCTCAAAAAAGAATTTATAATTTTAAAAGTATTGATTCAAGTTAGCATGAGAATTAAGACACAGCATTTTTTTAAATGTTAAAATGTTGTTTGTTTAATTTTGACATGAAGAAACATTTGGAGATTAGATTCAGTGAATGAGTGAGACAGCTCATTCAAATTGATTACTCAAATCTGACACTGATTTGTGAGTCTTTTGGACTGATTCAAGAACTGATTTTGGAAGAACCAATAATGTAACCTAAAGGAATAGTTAACTTCAAAATGAAAATGCTGTCATAATTTACTTACCCTCAAGTTGTTTCAAACCTGTATGAATTTCTTTCTTCTGCTGAACACAAAGGAAGATATTTTGAAGAATGTCGGTAACCTCACAGTTGATGTACCCCATTGACTTCCATAGTAGACAAAAAAAATACTATGAAAGTCAATGGGGTACATCAACCGTTTACTCACTGACATTTTTCAAAACATCTTCTTTTGTGTTCAGCAGAAGAAAGGAATGCATAGGGGAGCGCGGGGCACAACCTAACGAGGGGTTAAATGTAACGCGGACCTTTTACATAATTAGTCAGGATCAAGATGGGTGTGTTTCCGCTCTTTTTCTCCTGCTGCCAGAAGACGCTCTCCAGCGAATTTGTGGAAAGTTTTGATAAGATTTCGTGAAGATACTGGACAAAGAGTGTTTTGACACCATGCAAGTACATTTTTTCATCATAGTTTTTTTTGGATTTTGAGTGTGGTGTGTACGTCACCAAATCTAACTTTATCTGACATTAATCACTGTCTTGTTGGCTAAAACATAGCACCGTTTTGAAACATGTCAGCAACTCCTAGCAAATGTTAGCTAGGCTTAAAATATTTTTTACACAGCGGGGTTAGTTGTAGCACAGTATTACAACTAAGCCGCCAATTGTACAATGATAATCAAATGAAAACGGGAGCCACACAACGTTTCAGGTTTGAGTATTTATTTATATATTTAGCTTTGTTGGACTTTCACAAACAATGTTGGAAATTTTTTTTTTTTTAGTTTACTATGCATTGATCACTAGTTTAGCCTGTTTTTAATGCAATAAACCATTACAATTTTTATTTTAAGCTCGTTTTTATTATTTTTACTGTTATTATTATTAATAATAATAATTTTACATGCAGCTGCCACACACAAATGTAATTCAATTGCAGTTACAATATTTGATGATTTTATTTATTTATTTATTTATTGCAAAACTGTGCAGCCCTTTCATATATCTCTATCCATGATATTGATCCATAACAGAATGATGATTGGATTAGGGATGGATGTATGGATATCTATCTATACAGATGCACAAACAATATCAAACTATACAGATACAATAGTACTGAATGATGTGTTTCACACAAGTGTTACAACTAACCCCTCTGTCTGTTACAATTAACCCCGCATATGGGGTAAGTTGTAACATTAGACTTCTGTCACTTTCAGTGCAACTGTACGAAAATGGTAGGTCCTAGAAAAAAACTTTAAGTGTTCATTTGTAGCAGAGATGTGTATGTTGCTTGTGTAAAAAGAAAGATGAATCTAACTTAAATATTTTTTTAATAATTGAGCCAAAACCAAAATGTGTTAGGTTGTGCCCCGCTCTCCCCTACAGATTTGAAACAACTTGAGGGTGAGTAAATGATTACAGAAAATTCATTTTTAAGTGAACTATTCATTTAATGGATATGAAAATCGTTTTGATCCAGTACTTGAAAAAAAAAAAACATGAGCCAGTTCTTAATAAGAACCAAGTCTCGATATCCAACTCTAAGATTAAGTAGATGAACTATCCCTTTGACAGTTGTCAGCTGTGACCCCATACTAGCAAGTAACTCACAGCACCGGCAAATAGACAGTCTCATCAAATCAGTGTTCAAAACTGATCTTTTCCACATTATTCCTCACTATCCTCCTCTTTGCCTTTTTCTTGCCGTTCCTAAAATGAATGATGAATCATGTAGCAGCAGCTTAGCCCACTCATGGAAGACATTAAAACAATTTCTACATCAGTTCCCCTGTGGGAAAGTCAGTCAGTGCAACAGGTTAAATGCCTGTGCGAGAGAATGTCAAAGATGATAATTACTCTGTTTTAAAGCTCCAACCTTTAACAGAAGACAAGAGCCCTTGAGAAAGTTAAAAAAAAAATGTGTACAGCACAACACATTTACCTAAGCAGACCCCCTCATGAGGCCAGTGTGACATGTTATTAACTGCTTCGATTTGATTTAGAATAATACATCATTATAAATGAGACAGCAAAGGTTGCAAAACTTATAATGTTGTGACTAATTGTGCACAGATTCCTCTGTGAGAAAGACAGCAATTGTGACTTGGGATGAGAGGAAAATAAAGTGAAGATCTGAGACAATACTGCTGACTGGAAGCCAAAAGCAAAGTAAATCTTAGCACAAATAAACAGTAAAAGTATCCAATTAACTTTCTAAATGGGCGTGAGAGTGCAGAAACGATGTTAAAACTGTTATTTTCTTAAGTTTAATGGCAGCAGCACAGTATATGTTATCCTGACCTATTAGTGGGGATGTACGTATGAAGTTTGTTTACCTGTTGCTGCTGTTTACTTTGTTTTATTAGTTTTAGTCTATATATTTTTCACCTATATTCTCTGTCTCTGTATCTATAACTTTTTCATTAAAATTCATATTTAGAAATATCTTGCTCAACACCCAGTTACACCACATAAGATCACATAAAAGAAGTAGCCTTCAATGGGCTGTGATTACCACATCATGTTAACTTTAAGGAATGTATAGGGTCCAAAATTCAGTCTTCTTTTATTAATATACCAAGCAATTTTACAGAAACAAAGACGCATCCATTCTTTTCCAGCATTTACATAACTCCTTAATATATAACATCTAAACAAGACAAAGACGGTGAGTCAAGATCACTCTATTCAAACAGATTTCAAAAGGCAGTTCTGAAGTTCAGTTTCTTTAGACAACGGATCCCAACTCTGTTGCTATGCCACCTCTGAAAGAGATAACTATATTTAGATGGCCATTATTATGAGGCTTTTCACACATCACGACCAAGATAGATGGAGGAGGTGTAGGTGTGACGACCTATCTTATGTTTGTTAAACGTGCGTTACACAGCGCAATGTCAATCTGACTTTCTAACTTCCCTTTTCATGTGTGCAATAGTCTTGGGAGAGGACTAACATGCTCCTAAAAATAGTTTTTTTGTTTTTAAATCACTATTTCCAGTTGTAAAAACAATGTTTGTTTAAGGAGAACCGCGTGCTCTAAATCGTAAGGCGTCATTCAGCACATCAGCACTTTTAGAGTTTGAACTAGTTTGAACCAAGTACATATATTGTAAAAAATGTACAATTATTTAACTCATCAAAAATAAGTTAAAGTCCCCCTGTAGTTGATAATTTTATCTTAAAACTTTAATCACCAAAATGACATATTTAAAAGTTTTTTTCCTAAAAATAATTTCTTAATGTCTTAAAATAGATTGAATGCAACTCTACACCCTTGCCTCATTAAGTTCTATGAATATGCAAATGTGTACACTTTTTTACAGTATACAAATAATGTATACTTTAAACTGGACATAATACTATCTGAGATTGTATGTGAATAATTGGTTAAATGATTGGAGAAAGAAAAGTGGGTTTTACATACAGGTAGGCCTACACATGGCCTATATGTGACATGAGCTGAAAAGGAAAATCATTTCAAGGGACGACCACGTTATTACATTTTGATTTAAAAGCTGCAAACATGTTTTTCCTTTGCCAGCACAAGCACTAATGAATAATTCAGAATTATACCACGAATGTGCATTAAGTAAATAGGGTAAATTTGACTTTAATATGGTACTTTAAATAGGGAAGGACTAATAAGCAAGTGCTATAGCTGTTCTTGCATGGGCTACATAGTGTACATACAGAAGCCCTCAAAGACTGTCCTCTTGGGCTCTTGTAGTCCAGACAGAAGAGAAAAACCTCCTCGTTTGATGTTAATGTGATATACAGACTGATATGCGAAATTATGAAATTATGGACATGATTTAGCAAAATATAGGATATTTTCTGCATCAACATTGTAACAACTATAGATTTTAGAGTTAGGCTTGGGGCTGTATCTTGAACAATCAGTCAATAAGCTCTAAAAATGACAAAAACACAATAAAAGTATCATAAAAGTGGTCCATTTGACTCATGCACTATTTTCAATGACTTCTAAAGCAACAAAATTGTCTGTGGGACTCAGAGAAAGCTGAAATTTAAATGGTTGGATGATTACTGCAATGCTGTGCTCCAGACCTCTGGAATGGCCATCTAAGTGCCCAGCGAGAGAGACTTGAGTCTGTTGAGTGCCACTTGATTATCAAAACATTCCCACGTCAAGCATGTACATGTATGCTTATGGATAAAGAGAGTTATTTGTGGGACACATGTGAGTGTGTGAATGAAACTATAAGATAGGCTGCAGAGTGACAGTATAAACCTAAAGGATCCAGTACATTTCTATAACTTAACCAAACTTGACTTAACTAACGTCTCTTAAATTTCTATAAGGGAAATCCACTATTTCGAATTGTTTAACTGACCAAAGAACGAACATCAACTTTGCAGAGAGTATAGGGCCTCGAAGAGCAGCAAACCGGCCAATGACTGGATCAGACTGAGTAACGGTAGGTTCAGAGATGAGAGTGTCCAGAGAGCTGGCAGCCTTGCAGCCCTGCAGCACCCGGGTCTGCCCTTCTCTCGCCAGCTCCTCTAATGAGACTCACTCATCTCACACTCCAGACAGGTGAGGAGGATGTGAGGGGATGTCAGATGTCGTGAATGCATAATCAAATCATTCCCCCAACTAACAAAAAAAAAAAGTAATGATAAAATAAAAACTTGACCTTCCAGTTTTATTATCTGCAATGCAGTGATTAGTTTTATCTGTCTGGCAATAGCTATAGATAGCTGTCTTCCCTGATATTATGTGACTGACTGCACATAATTTACAATTTGATTCAATGTTTATTTACAACCATGCAGTGAGAGGAAGAGGAAAATGAAGAGAGTTCTGCTCAAATCACTCATGCCTTTGCACGCAGTCCCTGGCCCTTGTGAGAGAGAGAGAGAGAGAGAGAGAGAGAGAGAGTCAGAGAGAGAGAGAGAGAGGAGGGGGTGGCAGATTTTGTTTGCGGATTCTGAAATTTTAATCGTGCAAGATCAGCATATCTGCTGTGGTGTGTGATATTCGGCAGACTTTACACTGTCTCTCTGAGTTAAAGCAGTTCTCAAGAGCAGAGTTTCTCCACATTAGTATTACAGTATTTTGAAGGCTGTTGCTCATTTTATTATATATTGTTTGTTTGTTCATTCCCTTAAAAGTCTAGTATTGTACCTTTGTTTGTTTTTTTGTAATAAACGTAATTCAAATGTTTTTTTGTTTTGTTGTTTTTAATAAACGTAATCGTCTCAGGTTACGTATGTAACCCTGGTTCCCTGAGAGGGAACGAGACGCTGCGTTGAGACGCGGTGGGAACGCTCTGCGTGATTGCGTCGTGAAGCACGTGTATAATCAGTCCAATGGAAGAACGAGACGTCACCGGCGGTGACGTCATAGACCAGGAAGCTATAAAGCACACCAGAAATCAGACCGCGACAGCTTCTGAAAAGGCCTGAAGCAAGTCGATCAGGGCATGCAGGAAGTATGGCAGGAGAACGCAGCGTCTCGTTCCCTCTCAGGGAACCAGGGTTACATACGTAACCTGAGACGTTCCCTATCAAGGGAACTCGAGCTGCGTTGAGACGCGGTGGGAACCCCATGTCCACTACGCCATAATGAGAAATGCCCGTTCTGTGTGGAGTCCTTGCGCACACTAAGAAACAAGCAGCCTAGCCCCGGGAGTGGAGAGGTCTAGGTCGTAGAATCTGACAAATGTATGCGGTGAGGACCAGCCTGCCGCATTACAAACGTCCTGCAGGGAAACCCCTGAAATTAAAGCCTTAGAGGCAGCCATACTCCTAGTAGAATGGGCGCGGACAGCCATAGGTGAGAGCTGTCCGGCCGCTTCATAAGCAAGTGAGATAGCCTCAACTACCCACTTGCTCATTACCTGTCTAGATGCAGGGCAAACTTTCTTGGTTGAACCGAAGCAGACAAATAACTGCTCTGATCTACGCCACAGGGCAGCTCTGTGAACGTAGGCATCCAAAGCCCTAACGGGACATAACAGATTGAGACCTTCCTGATCTGGGGTAACGACAGGTGGAGGGCAAAAAGCCTGCAGCACAATAGGGCCCGCCACATTAGTGGGGACCTTAGGAATGTAACCCGGCCTAGGGTGTAAAAATGCTTTCACCATACCAGGTGCAAATTCCAAACATGAAGGAGCCACCGACAGGGCTTGCAGATCTCCAATTCTCTTGATAGAAGAAATAGCGAGAAGAAATAGAGTTTTTAGTGTAAGGAACTTCTCTGAAACCTCTTCAATAGGCTCGAAGGGAGCCAGGGCCAGACCCTCAAGTACAATGGCCAAATCCCAAGCCGGTGCTCTAGAGTGCAATGCAGGCCTAAGCCTCAGAGTACCATGGAGAAAACGAGTAATAAGAGGATCTCTCCCAAGAGAAGAAGCCCCCAAAGGGGAGCGATAAGCAGATATAGCCGCTACGTACACCTTTAAGGTGGAGGGAGATAATCCAGCAGAGAAACGGTCTTGAAGGAAATCGAGAACTGTACCAACCGGGCAGTTAGCAGGATTTAAAAAACGTTCTCCACACCATGTAGAGAACAATTTCCATTTCAATGAATATAGTTTTCTCGTGGAAGGAGCTCTGGATTGAAGGATGGTCTCAACGACCTCAGTCGAGAGACCGGATTCTAAGAGCTGGGCCCCCTCAGAGGCCAAGCCCACAGTTTCCACAACTCCGGGCGAGGGTGAAATATCGTGCCCCCTGCTTGAGATAACAAGTCCCCCCTGACAGGAATCTCCATGGGAGAGCCGTGCAGAAGGGACACTAGGTCCGAGAACCACACTCGGGTCGGCCAGTGCGGGGCTACTAATAATAGATGAGCCCCCTCCCGGCGAACCCTCTCCAGAACTCCCGGAAGCAATGATATCGGGGGGAATGCGTACAGGTGCAGCCTCGGCCACTCCTGTACCATAGCGTCCAGTCCGAGAGGAGCTGGATATGTGAGGGAGAACCAAAGCGGACAATGGGTTGTATCGTAAGATGCGAAAAGATCTATCTGAGCTTGACCATAGTTCTCCCATAGGAGCTCCACCACCTCGGGGTGAAGTCTCCACTCCCCGGGCCTCAGCCCCTGTCTTGACAGGATATCTGCTCCCACATTCAAATACCCTGGAATATAAACTGCCCTGAGTGACAGTAATTTTCCCTGGGCCCATAGGAGGATCTGATGAGCCAGTTTGCATAATAATAGGGACCTCAGACCCCCCTGATGGTTGATGTAAGAGACCACCGATGTGTTGTCTGTGCGGATGAGCACATGATGGCCTCTCGGGTCTGGCAGGAAGTATTTGAGAGCCTGAAATACCGCCATCATCTCTAGTCGGTTTATATGCCACGAAAGCTGATGGTCCTGCCAGACACCTGTCGCCGAGTGGCCACTCATGACCGCCCCCCAGCCTGTGAGGGAAGCATCCGTCGATAGCGTTACGCGTCGACAAGTAGCCCCCAATACTGGGCCTTGGGCGAGGAACCAAGGTTTCTGCCACATGACCAAGGCACGTAGGCATAGCCGCGTGACCTTGATCGTGCGAAACGGATTTCCCCTCGGAGAAAACCCCTTGGTCCTGAGCCACCACTGCAGGGGTCTCATGTGCAGAAGGCCAAAAGTAACTACGTTGGACGCAGCTGCCATGAGACCCACCAGTCTCTGGAACTGTTTCACAGTGAGTGACTGGCCTAGTTTTACCATATTTACGGCTGTGAGAATCGCAGAAATACGAGCTGGAGACAATCGTGCTTGCATAGTTGTCGAATCCCACATCACCCCTAAAAAAGTGGTCCTCTGGGCTGGGAGGAGCACACTCTTCTTGGTGTTTAGCCACAACCCCAACCTTTTTAAGTGAGACAGAACGACATCTCGATGCCGAACTGCCAACTGCTCGGAACGAGCGAGGATCAACCAGTCGTCGATATAGTTTAATACGCGAATGCCCTGGAGTCTCAGAGGAGCCAGCGCTGCATCCACGCATTTCGTAAAGGTGCGGGGTGATAAACCTAGGCCGAATGGAAGGACCCGATATTGGTATGCTTCGCCCCCGAAAGCAAACCTCAGGAACTTCCTGTGATGAGGATGAATGGATACATGAAAGTAAGCGTCCTTCAAGTCTATTGTGACAAACCAGTCCTCGGACTGAATCTGTGATACAATCTGTTTGAGTGTAAGCATCTTGAACTTGAGTTTCTGAACTCTGCTGTTTAACTGACGCAGATCTAGAATAGGACGCAACCCCCCATCCTTCTTGGGAACGATGAAGTAACGGTTGTAAAACCCTGACTCTCTGCTGGGAGGAGAAACCCTTCCTATAGCCCCTTTTTGCAGAAGCGTCAGTACTTCTAGTTCCATGACCCGAGCCTGCCTTGGGTCCACCACTGTGGGAAGGACCCCTTGAAATCTGGGCGGACGAGAACCGAAACTGAATTCTGTAACCCTTTTCTATTATATGCAGGACCCACTGAGAAATATTTGGCAGTAGTTTCCACGCAGCCAGAAATTCTACTAAGGGGACCAGTCTCTCGAGACTGGCCTCGGGATTCGGTTGTACGGACATTTCGGTGCCCTGAAGCGGCGAACCGGCAGGGAACTACCGGAACTGACCGTTCTACGATCCTCCTCGGAGAATCGTATGGGGACGCTGACACCTCGGTGCCCTGAAGCGGCGAACCGGCAGGGAACAACCGATGTGGCAGCGCTGCAACTCTCCTCAGAGAATCGCCCCCCAGAGGGTGCCGAGGATGAACGATTTCTCGAAATCGTCCCTCCTCGGAGGGGACCACCGTCAGAAGCCTGACGCCTTGGGCGTCAGGACTTCTTCTTAGCCCAAGCCTTCTTAGAGATGACAGTCCTCAGATCTTGCCTACCCCTAGCTGGCCTGGACTGCGACCGCCACCCAGATTCCCCAGATTGTGGAGGAGCCCGAGTGGCGACGCTCTGTTTTTGATGCACTCTGTGCTGTGAGGAGCTTGTACTCGGATGAGACTGCTCGGATTTAATAATCATTTTTCGCCCAGCAGTCTCGGGGATATTGAAACGTCGAGGAAGAAACCTCTGGAACGCAGCCGATTGTTTTTTCGTTTCTTGAAAACTATCGACGACACAGTTGATAGCGTCGCCGAACAAACTTGAAGGTGACAGTGGCGCGTCCAGAAAAACAGACCTATCTTTATCCTTTATATCAGACAGATTTAACCAAAGATGCCGCTCCGTGGCCACCAGGGCTGCCATAGAACGGCCCACTGATTTGGCCGTCTCCTTGGTGGCCCGGAGAGACAGGTCTGTTGCGCGACGCAATTCTCGAATTGCGTCAGCGCTGACTTCCTCACGTACATCGATATCCTTCAGCAGATCAGCCTGGTATGCCTGCAGTATAGACATAGTGTGCAGACATGACGCAGCCTGACCTGCTGCCGAATAAGCTTTACCCACCAGCGAAGATGTAGATTTTAATGGCTTGGTGGGTAACGTCGGGGTTTTTAATGATGACGATGACTCGGGAGAGAGATAGCTCGTGAGCGTCTCTTCAGCCCGAGGCACCTTAACATAACCATAATCAGCACCCAAAACATTACTGTAACAGGAAGTTTGTGGGTTAAATACTCTGAATGACGCCGGTTTATTCCACGATCTCGAAACCTCATTGTGGAGATCGGGAAAAAACGGGAGTCCCCGACGTGGAGGCTGTGTTTTAGATGGTAAAAATCTTTCATCTAATAAACTTTTTCTAGTAACACTCAAAGAATCATCGGCTGGCCATTCAATATTTAATCTAGCTACAGCACGAGATAAAACCTCCATAAGCTCCTCATCATTATCGGAGGCATGAGCTGGCGAAAACTCAACATCCCCCATATCAACACTGACGACATCCAGATCCTCAGAACTGGATAGCCGCAACAATGGTGCCCCAACCTGGGAAGGAGAAGCCGCAGCGCGGGCTCCTTCCTGGGCAGAGGCACCGGATCCAGCAGGTAAGGGTTGAGAAAGGGCTGGGCCTGTCTCAAGCCCCGCTACTAGATCCATATGCGAACCCCAAGATGAAAGCCTTCGCTATGCCTCGGCAGCAGCGGGACCCGCACCCCGGGGAGCGCGAACCGAACCGTCCTCCTCAAAGAACGCCCGGCGAGAGCGGAGCGTCCTCACGGACAGCTTCTCGCAATGCTCACAGTCAGCTCCCTCGAGAACTGACTGGGCATGCTCCACTCCCAAACAAGCAACACAAAGCTGATGTGTGTCCCCACCCGTGATGAAACGAGGGCAAGGGACAACACAACGCTTGAATTCTTGTTTCGCCATAATATATATATATATAGATAGATAATGTGCTTGTGACAGACAACAATAAATAGACAAGGACAGTATACAGAGAGCGCTTGCTGAAGGCAACAGAAGCTGTCGCGGTCTGATTTCTGGTGTGCTTTATAGCTTCCTGGTCTATGACGTCACCGCCGGTGACGTCTCGTTCTTCCATTGGACTGATTATACACGTGCTTCACGACGCAATCACGCAGAGCGTTCCCACCGCGTCTCAACGCAGCTCGAGTTCCCTTGATAGGGAATCAAATGTTATTTTTAACAAGTACCACAACTACTAAGAAAACCAATTAATAACAATTTCCTTTTTTCATTTTCAATATGTACTAATAAAATATAACACTATATTATACTATACACAATATTACTACTAAAAACTTAATTTTAACAAAAAAAATTTATAGAAACTATTCTACGATAAAAACTACTAATAACAATTAATAAAACAAAGAATTTTTAATCATAATTATGATTTTACTAGTAATGATACCAGATAATGAGTAGCAGACATCCTGATTTGAATAAAATTGCAACTGTAGAGCTGAGAAATTTTTTTTTGTTACAAATGAAAACATATTTTTAAAAACATGAACAAAAAAGTTTGTATGTAAATATATATATTGAAAAGTAAAAATAAATGGAACTCATACTTATGTAGGCATATAATTGGGAAAAAATCACTAAAAATATTTATATCAAAAAATATTTATATAATAATCCTTACATATTCAAAACATTTTGTATAAATCTAAATGGAACAAGGGAATTAACCATTTCAGTTCATATGATTTGTATTAATAAATTTAAACTTTTTTTATTTATAAATACAAATCACATAAACTGAAATGGTTCATTCCCTTGTTCCATTAAGATTTATACAAAATGTTTTATTAAGCTCTTTTTTTTTTTTTACTCATTTAAAATTCAGAATTCAGAATTCAGAAATTAAAAATTTAGAAATTTTACAGTTTCACGTCTTTCCTTGAATTGTTCAACTGGTCGAGGTTGACATGGGATATAGAAAGCAATTAGTAATAAGTAATGCAATACTTTTTAGAGAGAGTAATCAGTTCAGTAATCTAATTACACTGTTGAAGATGTAACTAGTAGCTAATAATTAATAACCCAATAACTGATATCATCGATATGAACCAGTACTAGTCAAATTCCATAACAGATATCGGATTGAAATTTTGACTAGTCTAAATTGCATTATGACTTGTAACAGTGAGGGCACTAAAAGACGAAATGGAGCTGTTAGTAGCAACACAAAACATCAGGCACTTCAGGATGCACTTACCCTTCACATCAAGTTTGATTGCACTGCGTATGCGTCTCTCAAAAATCTCCATTAACCCTGAGGTTTCCATTTCCCAGCTTCTCAACATCAACCAACCTTCAACATTGAGCTGAACAGCCAGTAGTGAACTTGTGAATGCTACCCATGCTCTTATGGCCTCTTCAGAGGTAAGCGGATGCTATGTGGCACTGGTGACCACTAGAAGCACTGATATGCTGTTGAATAATGATAACCTTTGAGAAATGTCAAGTGTTCCCAGTACAGCACATCTCTATCACTTAGATATTATGTTGTGCCTGATATTGTTCTTACAGGTCAGGACAGACCATGTTGCCAATTTCCAGTAATAGCAATCTCACCATGGAAACATAACGCATGTACAGTGCTGCAAAACACGAGAGCTGTATATACAAATGTTAGTGTTGTTTTGAGAAGTCCCTAACCGTTGTAGTTACAACAAAACTCTGTTTCAACAAAAAGTTACAGGGTTCAGAAGGAGGCCTTCATGTTCCCAGCAGATCTCTTATTGACAAGGTCAGCTTGTACCTTCTGAGTACAATATTATTCAACCCGTTCTCAATCCCAATGCGTCAAATACTACCGCTTTAATAAGAGTCCTACAAGTCTCTATGTAGACACCAAAGAGGCCTGAATCTTTATAGTGATGTGGCCGATAACCTCTTTGCTTTTAATGAGAAATATTTGGTGTCCATATACTGACAGAGAGGGCAAGTGTCATGGGTGTGGTGACGGTAGAGGAAGACAAGGAGTCCAGAATTCCAATACAAGTTTTACTAACAATATAACTCACATGGATGTACACAGGTAGACGGACAGAGGTTTACACACACACACACCAAAATACCACGTAGAACCGACAAAGACTAACTGAACAGAAGGGAACTAAATACAGACACAAATCAACAATAATGAGGTGAGCACAGGTAACACGGATGATGATGATGATGACACACAGGTGCGGGATAATGAGGGAGTGAGTGCAGGTGTGAAGACAAGAGGGATGCTGGGAAGTGTAGTGCAGACGATGACAGAGTAGTGAAGACGATAACTGTGACAGCAAGGAAGTACATCATTATGAAATTAATTTCTCACAATATCCTGATTTAAAATATGTCCACACTTAGAAAAACACTGTTTATTTATTGGTTAAACATTGTTCTGTGCTGTTCCTGTATCTAAAAAAACAATAGGGCTCTATATTTTATTAGAAAAGATTCCATTTTACAAAAATAACCTATATCTTAATCATTTGAATTTACTTCTACTACTACAGTTTCAAAATTCCTGATATTACCAGAAGTTAAAGTGCTCCTATTAGGCTATTTTAAAAGGTTTCTAAGTTTTTTTTGGAGGTCTCCTATAACAGGTTTACATGCATCATCCTAAGTAAAATAAATTAAAAAAAACTTTAATTTTCTCAAAACATACATTTTAGCATCACCTCTTTTCTCACAGTGTCTGAAACTGTTTGATAAAGGATTTTCTCTCTCTAAACCCCTTCTTTCCAAGAGCCTACTCTGCTGTGATTGGTCAGATGGCCCAGTCTGTTGTGATTGGTCTACCACTTACAGTACAGTTTCGGAAACAAAACGCCTATTATTGAATTTCAGCTCTGGGGGCTTCTTCAGCACTTGTATGCACTATGAACAGTAATGATGGCGTTGCTTTTACCACATCAATTCATGTCCAAGTCCTCATCCTTTAGAAGTGCATGCAAAGTGGATTTGCTCAGAAAACAGTGTCTTCTCGGCATGTCGACAACACGAACCACACAAAAACTCCAGTGTTTGAGGGTGTAGAAGTAGACGCTGTTTGCAGACAGCCAATGAAAACTATAGGCAAGGCATTACGCAAATTTGTTATAAATCTAGGTCCGTGCAGGAAGTAAGACTGGATTTCCTGATGACTCGTTTCAGGCAGTTCAGAGTTTGTTCTTTCATTTTGGAGACAATAAATCCATGTGCGTTTTGATCTTAGAAACTTTGCAGACCTTTTACATTCACAAACAGCTATATTACACACTGCATGAAAGGTAATATACACACAAAAAAGCATAATTGGGGCACTTTAAACCAAGGAGATTTATTATTTAGACACCTGTTGCATGCAAATTGTCATTGCACCTTCTTATTCAATTACTTTTACCTTCTGACATGGAAAAACATTCAAGTTGGTGTTCAAGCTCAATGTCACCTTCAATCATTATCCAACTGTCTGTTGCTCTCTCCGGAAGTCTCCTCCTCCTCTCTATTGTCCCCTCACTGTTTGAAAGTATCATTATTAGCGAATGTATTCAATTAGCCCTATAAGGCAGATGAATAAACACTAACAGTCCTCTAAATAATAGCAATTATCCATAAACCTACAATTAGCTGTGCCATGATGCCATACGCAATGGTATCATTACCAATTACCGCAAGAAAAATGCCAAGTGAATTTGCTATCGTAAAGGTTCAACACTGCAAAAGAATTGCGGAATAAGTTGAACAGACAATAATGCCGGGAATACTAACTTCCTAAAGGTCAGCGTAAAAAATTGACAAAGCTAATTGTAAACGTAAGGATACAAAGCACAGGGGATGTCAATGATGATGGATGAATACGAAACTTGAGGACTAATGCAATTTTTCTTAAATAAAGCAGTTTGGAGGTGCTCCACAGCTTGGAAGCAGTGCTGCAAAAAGGCAGACATACTCGGCGAGAGGCGGTGTTACAATACTGTCAGCTGCACTGCAGCAAAAATTAAACAGCACAACCTCCAGTAGCTCAGATCCCTGAGTAGACTGCTGGAAAAAGAGAAGGAGAGAGAGGGAGAGAGAGAGAGAGAATGAGAGAGAGAGAGCGAGAGAGAGCGAGAGAGAGCAAGAGAGAGAGCAAGAGAGAGAGAGAGAGAGAAGCTTCTACTCACACACACACACAGTCAAGCTGAGAGACAACTGTTCTCTTTCACAGGTTATTCATACTGTTTGCAATCCAAACAGTTACCCGCATTGTAAACCCATCAGCTAGCACAAGCTACACGCTAGAGCCAGCTTATACATAAAAAGCATTCTGCTCAGGCACTTTGACAACCAGAAACTAATAAACCAATACTATAAAGAGGAAAAAATACCATTTGCCTATCGGTTGGCACACATGCTTTGACACAGTGGTGAATTCATGAAAATAGTAGGATATCTCAACACTAAAACATATTCACTGACATCATTAAGGTATTGCCGCTGTAAGCAGAATTTAATTTAAAAAAGTGTTCATTTTCTGTTGATTGTGCCAATAAGTTATTTATGAAATGATAATCCAGTGATAAAGAAGTATTATAGCTGGCCATATATATTAAGACTTGTAGTGTTGCCACTTGCTGTATTTTAAAAAGCCAAATTGGGAACCTGGATTGGAGTGATGAAGCAATGCTGTAGAGTCACTGCAAAGTATGTCAGGTCATGGTAGTCTGCTACGTCCTCCATAACCTAGTACTAAAAAGCGGATCAAAAAAGCCCATGTGTAACATGCTATAGTCCTAGTGATTAAAAGATTTAGGCTAGTAACTTAAAAACTGATGGTTTTAAACCAACAAGGGTTTATCCATTAGCTATCACCATTGTGTCATTTAATAATAAACGCACTTCCGAAAATCAAAACCTGTAATATATGTGTGAGTAATAATATATATAAGTGATTAAAGTGCTGGCTAAATGATAACTCTGCAAACTGCCTTTGTTAAAACAAGCAGAAAGGAAACCATATTGCACCCAACTGGTGAAATCAAAGAAATCTGTAAAATGGATAAACAGCGAAAGAAAACAACAATGTAAAATAATATGTTGTAAAATGAGATTGCATCATTTCAAGCTTCTGTTTGCATGAACAGATAGTAAAACAAGTCACTTTCTCAGCACAGTCACTCCAACATTAACCTGAAATCCATGAAAACAACAATGTCTGGCTATGAAACTGAGATATATCTCATCACCTATGTATGATGCTCTTAAAGTTAGTAGGAATTTTAGGTACATCAGTATTTAATGCCTTCACAAGTATGTGATTTCACACAATAATACACTTTGAAATATACCGAAATTTTCTAATACAGGTTAAGCAAAACAAGAAAGACACCACAGCAGGCAACTATGGTCGGTTTCCTCTTTTTTAGGTCAACTACTGTCACAGCAACATTTTGGGCAGTTTTTCAAGCATTCACATCTGCGTTTGAGTGTCTGGCCTAAGAATGAGAGCAAATTCACTAAATACATGAAGTGTGGGGGAAGGGCACTTTAAAATCAATGCCATATCACGAGAGGAGTGGCATATGGTTGGGAGTCACCATCAAACCTAGACGGGTTGCCGAGACGCAGGAAACTCTGTAAGCAGTTCTGACAGATGAAAAGATCTGGCTGGTGCAGAGGAGTTGTTTGATTTCAACAGGGTGCAGCAACCATTTCAACAAAAGGAAAAAAGGTCTCTTACACACAAAAATCATACAACCTACAGATATTTTTTGTTAGCGTTGCACAGTTATTGTTATAGCCTCCTGGGACCCATACTTTTGTCTACTGTATGGACCTTTCTCAGTTTAGTCTAAAGCAGTTTTTTTTAAATAGATATAGAATTTTAAAAAAAGAAGAGAATACGGTCTTTAAAAATGACTGACATTAATTTAGTGATCAAATTTAGCATCTTATGGAAATATGATAATATTTTGTAATTATCTATTATAACGGAATAATTTTCAAATTGTTTGTCATAAATTAACATCTCAGGAAAATGTTATGGGGTTTCCAATCAAAATATGACTTTCTGTAGAGGAGACCAGGGCTTAAAGCATGTTTATCAGGCATTTTGGAAAACACGACAACTGAAGAGGGACAAGTGAATATTCTTATGAAATATTAGATATTATTATAAAAATGTTCCCAATTATTACTCTCATTATTACACTTCTTTTTTCATTATATGTTGCCCCAAGAACGCATTAATATGCAAATTAGATATAGTGTATAGATACAGTGTATTGAATGGCACTACCCATTTATGGCCATTTTACCCACATTTTGCATAAAGTAAAATGGTAGATCATTTCATTCCATTATATCTTTCACTATATACTTGAGAATCATCTTTATACAAAGTTTGGTTAAAAAGATCCTGAAACTTAAAAATGTATTTGTGAATGAAAAAAAAATCCCATTGTTTTTTCCTATACATGTCAGCTTCAATTCATTTTTTTTTTTTAAACAAACTTTTAAACAGTCCTTGTGTCCATCACAGTGCACATAAAATAACATATGAACAAAAAAATTTTTTTCAACAACAAAAAAATGTTCTCTCTCAAATGTTCTCTTACTGTTTTTTATGCTCTAAAAAATGTACTGAATTCAAACAATGTACACTTATTCCCTGGTTTTTAGGAGGATAGATGGGGGGGGGGGGGATCAATCCCACACATGACTGTTGACATCACCACTACTACAGCTCATTTTTGCTCAATTATATCAAAATATAAAAGGTGCTATATTCAAGAAGGTTATGTAAGTTCAAGCTTCATGTGCTATTAAATAACTCCATTATCATGTGGCCTGAATAGGCACAAACCTGATACAACAAATACACAGGACCTATTCAGTCAGTGTGATTACTGCAAATTACATTTCAAAGGAAATGATGAACCAAACCATCAGCATGAGGACACAGCAAAAAAGGAGGGGGGGGGGGGGGGGGTCTCTAATGAGGCATCTGATAGGCTTTGGCCATGTCAATAAAAATATACAGGCAGTTCATTGTGTTTGTGTGGACAGATCTGGCACCTGTATGCATTACTCCATACGTTATTTGATAATTTCCCTACTTGACACATGAAATTAATGGGTTAGTCTTTGCCTTTGTGAAAACATATTATTAAAAACTAACAATTTCTATGTTACTGTCAGGGTTGGACAAAATTCATGATGTAAGAAATGGCTACCTTTAATCTCTTTCAACCCCAAAAGAAATTTGAACTTGAATGAAAGGATGAAAAATGTATTGAATTGCAATTTAATGAAATTCAACAGAAAAAGGAATTTCATTATAGTCTAGTTTCATTCATTTTGGCAAATTATGTATATTTATTCCCTGAAATGTAGAACACTTTTAATCAAAATAATAATTAAAATAAATAGTCCAAAACAATTAACACAATTTTTTTTAATGTAGTCACATAACTCCAGAATGTCAACAACGTTGTTTTCAGATAAGTTTATAAAAATAAGTATTGACTTTAAAATGTGGTAAATTAGAGAAATATGTGAAATAAAGAAGAGATGCACAGATACTGAAATCCTGGCCATTACTGTTACAATATCATTTCCAAGTTATGACTGATGTTAAAATTCTATACTATTGTGTTTAAATAAATTAAAAATGAAACAGTAAAAACTAAAATCAGCCATTTTAAGTATTACAAGTGAAATTAGAAATCACAACATTATAATGTACACTAGGAACAATGGATGTTCATTTTGTGATCCGCAAAATGTTACATTCAAATTATTATTAAATTAGTGTTTTTAAAGATTACCTTGAAATCTTAAAACAAATGATATAGTATAACTATATATATATATATATATATATATATATATATATATATATATATATATATATATATATATATATATATATATATATAATTACATAATATCATCTAATATTCCTGGAAATATCTATGTGATCAAATGTTTTCAGGTAGTGAAATAAAAAACATAAAAAAAGTTTGCGCACACCTTTGTTATTGTCAGAGTTGCGATATATGGTTATATGTGCATGCAGTGCAGATGATTTATTCCCACTACATATGATACAAATGCATCACATGTCAGCAGAGAGAATAAAGGAGCGTATTTCACAGATCATTTATCCTTGAAATTATATTATACTTTAGAGCAATACCTGCTGATGAAATAAATTTGATAGCTCAAAAGTTAAAGGGAAAATATTATGACTGATATGTAACAGCAAATTGAATGCATTCAATAAAAGTACAACAGAGATTTATGTCTTCTGGAAACATTCATAATACTTGGAAATGCAGTATAAACATGAATGCAATCTGAATTATAGCCTTACTAAATCATGTCTTTATAAAATAAATATTGTCATAAACGACTGTTTTTTAGCACCATTTAACCCGAGAGCTATTTGTAATGCACTTGTAAAACAGTACACTTGTAAAAGTACAATTTTAAAAAGTAAACAGCTTTTTTCTTTTTTCAGACTTCAGATCTTTATAAATTCACTGTGAATCAGTGTTACTTTAGTATCATTGAGTTACTTTTATAGTTTTATTAAAATATTTTGAATTAGATTTTTGTATTTTCCTTTTCCATTTTAATATCAGTCAAATTTATTATAAAAGCTATTATAGTGTTATTATAGTAATTTTTTGTCCTTTCGATTTTTATAACTTTTTTCTTAAATCTGTCAATTAAGTTTTTTTTTGTATTTGTTTGTATACAAAGAGAGAAAGAGAGAGAGAGCGAAAAACTATCTTTGGTATTTGAATCAACATGAAAGCAAGACGTTAGAAGTTAAGGTCCCACATGTTGCATTTACGTTATAATGGCATTCACACACAAGGATGAACACAAACCAATTCAGACTGTTGCTTAAGCATGAACGCTCGCTGATTGATGCAAGTACAGAGAGCACTTACTTTGTCCTCTGAGGGTATCAAGGCTAATGCCACCTTCCAGGGAAGCCAGCCAAGAGCTATAAACTCTACCTGCTTCACTGTGCAGTGTGGCGCTGCAGCATGGAGCAACTTTGGTGGCATCTTTATGTAAATGTCTACTGCGTCTGAGGTGTTGCAGAGGGGCTATGGACGGTCCTGTTTTAATTGGACTGCTCTATATGTAAAGTTTATTCCATTAATGAGACCAGAAAGACACATGAGGCAGGCCATGAATATTATCGGCATCACACAAACACAGCTTTGAGTGCAAGAAGCACTTTCAAAGTCTAAGAACAACTCTTTATCCCTGCAGCATGCTGCAAATGCAGCAGTCGGTTACATCAACTGAGACACTGTGGGCTATTTTAGCTAAATAGCTAAAAAAAGTAGGACTTTTAGTTGTACAACAACCACTGCTAAAGTTTCATTCCATTGACAGCGGAATTAAACTGTTTTGTCAACGTGACAAAAAACCCACGAGAGATTGTATAAAAATCTCCTTTCAGCTCTGTTCTAATTAGAATGTTTTGCAATATAGTGCATTTCCTATATTACTCTGACAGCAATAACGTCTTTTGCGCAAACATGAGAATTGCATGAAGCAGATATACTTCAGCAATATTCAGATATTACACGACCCAGCAGGATCTTTGTCACCCATTAGTGCAAAGTGAGCAAGAGAGACATTCACTAACAGAGAGGGAATGCTGATGAATGTTTCGAAACATTCGAAACAGCGGAAAACACTAGTTTACTAATGGAAAAGCAATGCTGACATGGCTAAGAACAATTGAAATGCTTTAAACAGATGAGCCAATCATTTGGGAAAGTGATGAACAGAGAGAACACGATTCGTTGTGTCCCTATGAGCAGAAACCAAGCTGTTTTTTACCAATTATGACATTCTCACTGTTTGCAATGTATCCTGGGTGATTCTTCATTTAGAGGCACTTGACTACTTGAAATCTTGAAAAATGGAAGTTCTCCATCTCATAATCAGATCATGACCTGCTTAACGACACTTCAGTCACTCTCAAGTACCCCATGTCCAAAATGTTCAACATATTGCCACCAAAAAAAAAAAAATCTCACTGGACTAAATGACTACAGATCTGTACCTGCCTATTACATCATATTCCACTGAACTGATCTGAGTTTATAGGAAACTTCTTTAAGCTTTAGCTTGCCAAGCTACAAGTGTATTCATTATGTAAACCAGCTACTACCATTAATTGTGCAATAATTTTATTTAATTTTTTTTACTAAAACATTATGAAAAGTTTATTTTACCATTTAGTTGAAATGAACAGATCCCTAAAGTTAACAATTTTATCCCTTAAAATTTGTCTTTGATTATCAAAATTTCATATTAAAAAAAACAATCATGTGAAACAAATTTATTGAAAACAGCTTGAATGTAACTCTACAACCTTGCTTCATTTAGTGTATGCATGCCCATAAATATGCAAATTAGCTCCACCTCCACTCACCTCCACTATATAATATCATATAGTAATATCATATACATCATACACCCGCTATATTGCTAAATGTACACGATTTTCATATCAACAGAAAATTATACCAGGATAACCTGGCTTCTATTGAGACTCCCCTGCTTCGCAGCAAAGTTTATGGTATTCTAAAGCCCGCACACACACATTGATGTGATTGGTTACAAGGTAGTTTGTGTTGTAAGAAACGGCAGCAATTTCAAAACGCGTTTTTGAGACTGTCTTTGGTTCACTGCAGTTTTAAGGAGAAAGTACTCAGCAATGGTGTTGACATGAATTTGCACATGGTTTGTCTTAAAGCATATATTAAAAACACCACATAGACATATAAACTTTCACCACAGGGGGACTTTAAATGAATCAGACATCACAACCCCACTTGAGAGAGAACATTCTAGATTGTTGTGGATTATTTCCTCAGCTCACTTGTGTACAATACAGTGATGAAAAAAAGCATCTACGTTACATAAAACCAAACTATTTTGAAATTAGCTGAGTTACTGTCACACTACTGAAAAATGTAGTTAGGTTAGTATTGTTAGCATGTCGCTGTACTGTTTGTTAATAAGTATTCCTGCACGACTGCAGTTTCCAACTGTTGCATATTGTCCACTCACATTGCTAGTTGACATCATATTGCTGTGCATTTGCATAAAGTTGAACTCTGCTCAACTTTGGTGCGTCGCCAGTGGTCACATACGTTGCCTCAAATCGCCAACTGTCATTGAAAATGAATGACTTCTAGTCACTTTGCTGCTGTAAATCACTGTTGGTGTGAATGGCCCTGAACAAGCAGACTGTTTTAATCTTGTCTGAACAGGTATGAGGTAGTTAGGTAGTTAGTCTGTTGAGAGGGAAGCACAAAGGAAATAAATTAGGAAGCTAAAAAACAAGTACACTCACACCACAAAAAATATATAATTCTTTGATTGAAGAAGAATGAAAAATGTACAACCTGCAATTTGTAATACAAGTGTATTCCATGACAAAGATTGTTTCAGCCACTCAGTATTAATGTTAAAAAGGTGTAATATTTATTCATTTGATTGTTTCGTTGCGAGTGCAGTGCACTTAGACAAATACAGACAAATTAATTTCTCCAGAAATCTTGTTGCATCAGTCCTGATGAATAAACAGAGTTTGACAATGCAATAATGAGATACTACAAATCATACACTGCCATTAAATAGTTTGGGGTAAGTAAGATTTTTTTTTTTTTTAGAATACTTTTATACTTTTATTCAGTAAGGATACATTAAATTGATCAAAAGTGACTGTGAATACATGTATACATTTATAAATACAGCTCTTTTGAATGTTTCCTGGGGAAAAGTAGCATGATTTCCACAAAAATATTAAGCAACACAAATATTTTCAACACTGCTCAAAATAAAATAGTTTTAACACCAAATCAGCATATAATAAATATTTCTGAAGGACCATGTGATGCTAAAAACTGGAGTAATGATGCTGAAAATTCAGCTTTGCCATCACAGGAATAAATAAGTAATTATGTTTAACAATATTACTGTTTTGATTGTATTTTTACATTATAAAATAAATGCAGCCTTGGTGAGCAGAGACTTCTTTCAAAAACATAAAAAAATCTTACCAATCCCAAACTTTTGAAATGTGTACCTAAAATCAGTTTTTGCCTGGGGTATTAAAACAATTGGGTGAACAACAAATCCTGTAGACTTGCATTGAGAAAAGAAAAAGAAACAGAGTATCGTAGAAACTTGGGTGTATGAGACTATTGTGCCATGCAGCAATGTCATAGCAACCACCCAGATTAACCTAGTAACCACATAGCAACATACTAAAAATCATCCAGAGCAACTCCATAGCCACACACAACGCCATAAAATCATAAAGCCGAATTTTGCACAGATAAGAACCATTTTCCATTATAAACCTCCAGGCCTATACAGCACAAGATAAGCTAACTGTTTACCTTAAAGCGAAATATTTACTCATTTCCCATGTGGAAGAGATAGTGCTTATAATATTTTTCAAACTCCTGTGTTTCCCCTATGGATCACATGTTTTAAATTTTAAACGGAGAAAGAAGCAGCACTGACAAACATGACATTTTCATTATGAGCTATTACTGCCACTGTTTTGACCACAGTGAATAAGTAGACAGCAGGCAATTTAAGCTTTTAAGCAGGGTTTGAGGAAACTTTGATCAAAAGAACTAAAAAAATAAAGGATGGTTTACAGCAAGACTAGACTGCTATCTCAGACTGTACTGTCAATGAGACATAATTCATCCCAAAATAAACAGAGTTATAAACTAGAGACAGCCAGATAAATGGACTAATGTATCATATAGTTTAATTTAGGAACTAGATGTCTCATTACTTTAACAAAAAATGAGCTTTGATGGAATTTTGCTGCAAGTTATTCTTGCGTAATCAAAGACAACTCAAACAGTCTTGCTTCTGATATGGTTAGTTGTGACGTGAACAAACAACAGACGTGTCCACAGAAAAATGTCCACACCGCAGGTTCAAAATAGTGTTGAGATACAGTATGTAGTATATTTAGCTAATGGACTGCCCTTAAAAGGATAGTTCACCCAAAAATGAACATTTACTCATCATTTATGTCATTCCAAATGTTTATTACTTACTTTCTTCTGTGGAACACAAAAGAAGATATTCTGCTAAACGTGTCAGTGCTCATACTGTTAAAGTCAGATGTGGACAAAAATAGTTCCTTCTTTAAAATATCTGTAGTGTTTCACAGTATATTTTTGGGTGAACTATAGTATGCTTTAAACAGTCTAGTTGGTATAGCCTGAATGGACTGTGTGTGTGTGTGTGTGTGTGTGTGTGTGTGTGTGTGTGTGTGTGTGTGTGTGTGTGTGTGTGTGTGTGTGTGTGTGTGTGTGTGTGTGTGTGTGTGTGTGTGTGTGTGTGTGTGTGTGTGTGTGTGTGTGTGTGTGTTGTGTGTGTGTGTGTGTGTGTGTGTGTGTGTGCTTAATATTTAACATTTTTTTCACCACCAGAAGCAGGATCCAGTCTGCCAATTCTGCACAGAGGACTGATCTAACAGTGTTATGACAAACTATTCTATAAATAAATGCCATCTGAGAACAGATTGTCTATGTGAAAAAGAGTCCAATGAGTCTTTTACACTCACATAAAATAAAAATAAAAAGCTACAGCCATTACAGGCATTGTTATACTTCATGAATGAAAGGTTATACTGTAAGTACCCCTTATTCACTTGCATCCAGAGGGAGAAAGTTCTGTCACGCCACGCAGATTCCATCAGGTTGACAACCAACCTGTGTTTACCTCGGTCCTACAGCATCAGCAAACACAAACCTTCATTGCAATCCACATTGCCAAGTGCAAGACTTTGTCCCTGCCAGGAAAACATTAGCCAACACAAGGCTATCAGAAAGTGCCATCTGCTGGAACAGAAGACAGCTATTGAAACCACTCTTTAAAACTCTGGAAAAACGTTGCCTGTGACTTCTCCCTAATTTTTTTTTAAAAGAACCAGGAGCAAGGGAGTGTTACATATAAGAAGGTGCTAAGTGATAGAACTGAGATGTTGAATATAACAGAACTAAACTAAAGTGATTATACTTCACGCGGCCCTTGCAGCATGTTGCGTTTCTAAAAATACAGCCTGTGTGCCATAGACTATAACCGGCAGGCCCCAGCAGCACTCTTCTCTCTTTATTAATCTTATGCAGCTAAGACCGTAATAGCCATGATAAACTAATCAAAAACCTCACGCTTTGCTACTTCTAATCACTGACGGAGTAAAACAAATGATGGTTTCATTTAACTATGAATGCATCACACTGGACATTACTGCTAGACAGAGGCAATCACTGCTGGCTATGATTAAACTTTGGTCCTAAACTGTATTTTACAGTTACAACTATCCATTTAAAAAGAGATTTGCCAATAAATTTGCTCTTGCTTAAAAGCCATTAAAATGTCTATAGGATTTAATCTAATCATTTAAGTGCGATATTTGTGTTTTCACATGATTTTATACATTTTAATAGGTTTACATTGTATATATTATACTTATTATTTTATTATATATACTTAGATAAGTATCATGTTACAGGTCCTTTCTGTTAAAAAGCCAAAGATTGTTCTTAAAAGTTTGTAGAACGACATCAAATGTATGCATAAGGTCCGATAAGCATTATAAATGCACATAAGCTTCTGGAATATAAAATGAAGTGGTAGTGGTACAGTATTAAAATAAAGGCAAATATAGTGTCAAGAATGACATACCGTCCATTAAACTACAATGAAGAAATGTGTCGTGTCAGCATGGGAAAACTGCTATGATCTACTACGCTGCAGTGTCAACGTCTAGGAAAGAAGGTGTCAACATCAACTCAGAACTGCACGCTCTGCACAGTTTTCCTTTGTGTCCATATTTGTCAACAGCTTTGTTAAAATAAAACTGCGCAAGTGTGCCCTGCGGACCACCTTGTTGTGATTTGTTTTGGGGGGAATTTGTGTGGAACAACAGGGTAGCTGTACATGCTTTGACCGGAGTAAACCGCAAGCTAATGATCTCTTAATGAACAGATTAATAGAAAGAGACAAATGACACGAGGTCTTTGCACTGCACATAATCACGTAAGAATAAATGCTGCACACGAATGCCAGAGAGCAGCATCACTTTAAGTGATGCAGGACTGAGGAGGATGCTGCAGCATCCCTGAAATGAAGCCCCCAAAAATTTGCTTCCCACGTACGGCCCAGGTAGGACTGTTCAAGCTGTCTTAACACTACATACCTGTGGGATTTAGTTGAAAAAAGTTTAATGTTAAAGCCTTCGGCTGTGATATCTGTGATTGGTCTCACCACTAGAGCTCAAGTTATCCTCAGCTTTGCCTGCATTCACTGACTTGCTGCACAAATTTGACTGCAGATCAGCACACATAAAGGGGAGGAAGAAGACGCAATGGCTCTTACCACTTGGGTTCTTGTTCTTCTTAAGACTCTTGCCACAAAGACACTGCAGCATATGCGTTCCTTTGCTGAAAATGTTCCAAAGAAACCACATTGATTTGGGCGAGGAGCGATCCAACAGCTTAGACACCCTGATAAAGAACAGATCCCTGCGGTTGCATAATAATAAGAACACAATGGGATGCTCAGTTTTCCAGTAGTAACATAGAAAAATATGTATTACTATCCAAGCGTCTTCATGCACGAGGTAAAATATTATCTTTAGAGCAGGCAAAACAAAGGTTCTTAGTAATAAAGGTTTGTCGGTCATAAAAATAGATACTCTATAAATTGCATGTGCTGCAGAGGGGGAACATGCAGCCCGTTATAAACTAACGTGAAAGACACGGCGGATCTTTGCGTTCCCTATTAGTTCATCACTCAGATGAAGGGTGGATGGATGTGCACGGCATCAGAAGCCTGGAGGGGATGCATCCCATTTAAAAGCAGCGATACCTCCGAGCAAAGCGCACATTTCCAGCATCAGCTCAGTGTTTCTCAGGGAAGTCTTCCTAAAACCTGCTGCTGCTGCTGCTGCTGTTGCTGCTGCTGTTCAGTAATATCCATGAGCTTTCATCAATGTGAAAGCACTGCACTGATCCTGATGCTGAGGATGCGGTTGGAGTGCGGCTTGATGTTTCACCTGTGCATTACAGATCCAGTTGCCTCCTGAAAAGTATCTCGCACGTATTCCTCTTTGCCTTGGATTTGTGTTGGATATAGACGAGAAGGAGGAGGGGTTGAATTGAAAGATTGCCTTTCCATTACGTAAAACACGTGGTTTGGACTCTGGCATATCACTGACGCTTTCGGCATTTCGGCATAGAGTAGCGTTGGGAAATCCGATGCATTTTAGCGAATCGGTACGTTCGAACTACTCGTTTCGGTGGAGTGGTTCGTTTGAATCACCACTCAGAAAGTCTTCCTCATTTTAGGTTTCATTCTTCTGAAGTTCAATTCATATTTGTCTGTTATCAGTATGTTTTCGGTGTTTAAATTACGGTGTTGTGTTAGCTGTATTAACTATAGCCTTTAAATGTTTGTGTAGCCAAATTCTACCATTGTTTGTTTGTTTTCCCCCAGGAAAAATTTTCCCACGTTCAAATCTGTTTGATGAAATGAAAAAGAAAAACACTGGTCTTACAGTTTACAGAAAGTCCTTCCTAAAAAAATGTACTTATAGGCTAGCTACTACAATGATTTACAAATTGAATCGGTTGCTTTGAACGGCTTGTTTCAGTAGTTTCACGCGCCGGCAAGGCATTTTACCTTTCACTCTTTTGCAATAAAATGAATAATTGTCTATACTATTATGTTTTCGATTGAGTAGCTAGGGTAGAGCGGGGCACATCATAACACCTTTTGACTTTTTCAGTTTGTGTAAATTCACTTGGGGTTCAGAGTATTTATTTTTGCCACATGAATATCACACGCCTACAATTATGTGGTTTTGTTACATTAATAGGCCTACAGTGTATACTTTTTTCTTGATTTACCCAGAAAGAATGGAAGTGAAATGTGACAATATGCCCCAGGCGGGACACGTTGTAACATGAGAGGGGCACATTGTAACATGATATGACAGCTTAAAATGTTACCTGATCTAATAAAAAAAATAAAAAATAAGACAAACTGAAATATTTTGTGAATAAAATACAATTATTAACTTTTTCATATAAAATAATGGCATGTTTTAATAATTAAAAATAAAGTAATTTTTGAGCATAGTTCAAAAAATAATAATTAATCATTTCTGAACATTGACTCTCAGTCTTTATTCAACTTTTCTCATGGTTTCTCAATAGAATTCATAAAAGTATATAGAATAACATAGTTCTAAGGGGCACATTGTATGCAGTGTTACAACATGCACAACTGGGATTTAAACTCTGTCTTCTGCTTGTTAGATCAGCATTAAAGAACTATCTCAACTGTTAAATAACAGAAATAAGATTAAAATAATATCAGATTTGTCCTAATTTTAAATAAACAAAAAAACAGAGATTAAAAATTAACAAGAATTTTACTTTTGCTATACTTACTTTTTGATATCTTCCAAAGATTTTTTTAAATTGGTGCAATTTTTTCTCAATATATATTGTTGATATGGCAACTAGTCAACACTAAGTTTCGTCATGCTGGCATCTGTATACATTTTTAAACCATGTGTGTTACAACTAGCCCCTTCTTAGGTTGTGTCCCGCTCACCCTATTTGTAAAAAAAAAAAAAGTAAAATGTAGAAATCAATCAATCTAAAAAAATATCCGGTTTGCTCCTCTTTGTTGGCATAAACTGGTGTATTGTATAAACTACATGAAAAATGAGTAAGAAAAGATTATAGACAGAAATAAAACTGTGCATATACATGTTTGTAGCCTATCACTTGCATCTGACGAGCAAATTAGGTTTATTATGGGACACACCAAAAATCTATTCCAATACAGCCAACTATTAACAATCTAACTTTCCATTGATGATATAAATGCATTTTCTAAAGGCATTACAAAAATGTCACAAAATAGGCAAAATATGTAACCTGCTTACATAACAGGTTCCTTATAATTTTGATAATGCTATCTTTCGTATAATTGTTTTCCTTGAAGAAAAACAAAAGAGCAGTGTTCAATTAACAGGAAGCTCCACGCTTTGATTTACTGCATTAATCTACTTTAACGACCTACTTTTGTTCTGCCCAAGACTTGCCACTCTTCTGGGATGTCTAGGTCTTCAGGGAAGTGGGCTCCTTTGAGGCTCAATGTTTCTTGACTAAATTCCCCACAGAAAGTCTGACACAGCCCAATCATTCCCACTACAAGATGATCACAAAACCCGGATCTATGAGTCATCCAAGCAAGGGGCACTTCTCTGATTAAAGCAACAGCACATTGCCGTAAATCCTTAAAAGATGAGCAAAGTGCATCAAATTTTAACATTATAGTACTCTGTCACTGTTTGAACCAAGCGTGACATCTTTGTGACACAGGGAGTTTGGTAACAGCACTTTAGAAAGACGACATTATGACCTGATTTTGCAGATAAGTGTCTGCAGAGACTGTCTGTGTAAGGGATAATGCAGCACTGAGGTTTTCTCTGCTCTTACTGCCAGACCTAGTATTGATCTGTTTCATGTAATGTAAAACATCATTGCACCCGAGGGAAGATCCTCTGATAATTTTGTCAGGCATCATTATTATACTTCTTTTTGATTATGCTGTAAATTGCTCATGCTGGAGGATTAAGATGTGTTATTATTGGTGTACTCTTTAAATGATTCATGCATATTAATGTAAAAAATAAAATCAATTAAAGTGCTAAAGACTTCTCAAGACCACCTCTGCTATGTGCTAAAATGATCACAAAAATGAAACAAGCATAAATAGAAGTCTAAAAACTATTTATTACATGGCTCTCTGAAAGACTTCAATCTGATTGGTCATTTGAAGGATATTGTGGTTGAATATTTAATGACTATTGTCCCTGGGAATTAGTCAATTACACTGTGCTAGTTTGGTGTTTCACATCTTTTTACTCATAAAAATTAAATAATTATAGCTTTATTCATTTAAATAAAGTATCCATTTAATAAAATGGATAATGTACAGCTAGATGCTCGTTATCATACAGAAACCCCTTCAAAATCCTTATCACATCATACATTTTTTAATAATTGTCTGAATGCATTTCATCCCATACATAACTCAGAACCCTATACTGTTATGAGTTATGTAAGGGATATAATCTTTGTTTTTTGTTTTTTTTTAACTTAAACTCCCACAGCTTGTACCAAAACTTCCCCCTTCAATGAAAAAAGTGCATGGGCAGCAAATTAAGCTTTAATATGAATATTATGTGATGAGCACGGTGTCCGAATATTCTCTCTGCCTGTTCATGTGTACAAAACCCTCCAGTCTGTCCCTTCCACATTTACTAATGACTAGCCACTGGATGACACCACAGCACAATTCACTTGAATGAATGTTGGGCATGTCAGGACCCTAGGCGACCGCATTTATCAGGCCTTGACCTTCCCAGCAAAAAATAAAATACAAATCCAATACTACGTGACTGTGCATGTAAAACCGCTTTTCTACAAATAATGAAAAGGCTGACCCAGGCATTTCTGAGAATAAAAAAAGTTTGTTGACCATGTTTACACAATCACCTTGATACTAGTTGAAAAAAAGATCTTAAAAGTAGTTTTATTCATTTTCATAAAGGCAAATAAAGTGCAAGTGCCTCCACAGTATGACTAACAGGGCAAGAGTACTGAACCTGACTAAACCCACACACATGTGAAGAAGCACCTCTTCAAACAGTCACTTAGAGATGTTTTATCAGAATGACATATTGGCTTCAGTGCTGGCATATGCCTGCTTTTATAGTCATTGGGTTTGGTTCTGTGTTCATATTAATTTGTGTCACTCTCATGCATGTTAAAAGTCTCTATCTGGACCAATTCTGCATGAGCGCAATGTTTCATATGGAGAATGATATGTAACTTTACAGTACAAAACCCCGATTGAATTAGTCAGCCCACCCAAAAGCAGATTCCTGTACTTTTGGCAATGCATTTGGCCCAGGTCACCTGAAAATCAAGGTTGCGTAGCATGAGGGACGAAGGATTGTTGGATTATAGAAATATGTGATTTATCCAAAAGTCCCCAAGAGTGAGAGTGTAATGCAAGCGAAACATAAAACGTTAAAAAAACAAAAACTGTCCCTTGGTAGAGCCTAGGGCAAGTCAGACCTTTTACTGTCAGAGTTGCTTTAAAAGCACAGTAGTGATTGAGCCGAAATGGATATAGTGCGTATTTGTCCATCGTCTTTACTGTCCCAGAGCTGCTGATGCACTTTTTCCCCTTCCATCGCATGACTTGACATATGCAGTTCTTTGACTATCCCCATGGATATTTCCCCACAGCCAGAGTACTTTCATGACGCTGTTCTAAACACAAGACTTTTATGCTCCATGATAATCATCTCTCAGGGAGTATCCTAACCAGCACAAACTGAAAGGAGCAAAATGTTCCATCACTCAACATGGAAACAGTACTCAAACAAATATCTATGCTACTTTGCTGACGTTTTCACCAAACATACTACGATGCATGTAAAAATCTCTGGGAAAACGCATATAACCCACTTATAAAAACTAACAATGCTGGGTTGTCTTAACGCATGTTTTGGTCCAATATGGACAAACCCAACCCATTGGGCTTAAAAATTTAAACCAACGGTTTGGTTTGTTTGTCCGTATTTGACCCAAACATGGGTTGGAACAACTCAGCATTTTTTAAGAGAGTACTCATTTAAATAAATATATCTGAACTCAAACACTTCAAGACCATCTTTCCTATCTTTAAAAAAAAGTGCAGTAATTTGATATTTTTGCTGTAGTCTTTACATTAATTTGGGCTAATGAAGTACTGTTGCATGGCTATCTGGAATACTTAATTCTGACTATTTCAATATGTTTTTTTATAATTGAACATTTATTAAATATTTTATGTGCAATATATTTAATATGTTTGTATAATGCCTGCTTTAACCATTGCTCCTGGCAAACAATCTCCTGGTATTCGTTTCTCATAACACTCTTTCTCCTCACAAAAATTTGTCATATACTGGAAATAACATGTCTTTGTCACTTTGGGTTTTGTTCCTTGTTCCTGTTTCATGTATGTCATGTGATCCCTTGTTCAAGTCATGTGATCCTGCCATGTGTTCCCTTGTCTGATGTGACGTGTAGTTATTGGTTCATTGTTTAATTGTTCACAGGTGTCCCTTGTCTAGTAATTAGTCTGTGTATTTAAGCCCTCATATTTGCCCTGTGTCTTTGTCTAGTATTGAATGTTTTTTCTTTTCCAGGTTCTTGTTTTCAGTTACCAGCCTTTGTTTGAGCAAGTGTTGTTAATTAAATTTGCATTTGGGTTCTCAACCAGCTTGCCTCCATGACATTCATTACAGTCTTATGTCCCTCTAAATTTGTAATTTTAAAAAAAAGTGTTGCTATAGTGGTTCCTGGCCTAAATTTCAATTTAGAAAGAAAAATCCACTCCCAGTCTTGATGATATTATAATGGATTCCACCCATTTTTGTTGCACAAAGTTTAATACTTAGCAGTTTGTTCAAATTGTTATCTGTAAGTAATAATAATAAAGATGCTTGTCCTAGAGATCAGGATAAATAAATTAAAACACAGAGATTATTCAAGGCGGCCTCTGCTGCATTATTGATATGCGCATGTAAACAGCTAAACTGGCACAGATACTTTAGGCATAAACACCCACAAATACTGGGCATCAGACGACTTTTCAGTTACACTCTTAATAAGAGCACACTTCTCAAACATGTGTCCTCAGCAGCGAGAGACCCTGTTGAGGATGTGACCATTACTAGACAGTACCCCTCCTGAGACGTGTTGCCTTGATCACTTTCCATCACAGTGAGAGAAAAACACAGATCTCACAGGCTCCTAAAGGAGCACGTCTGGCTCTTCGTTCTCAGTAGAGACTAGTGCTCCCCAGCAAAACAACGGGTTTTTGTATCAGGCAACGTTGCTAGTTGAAATGTCTTGAGAATGTGCCACGATTCCAACTTCCATGATATTTGTATTAAGAACAGCTGACAATACTAATGCAAATTCAGGCATAAACAAAAAAATCAAATAACAAGTATTGACTGTTTTTTCTTTACCTCCTCACATATGTTGACATGAGTGGAAATAATTACTGGATAAGTCCTTCACAAAAGAATGTACGGTCATGTCCCTCCGGTGCTGGCTTATACAGCAGCGTAACAGTAAAGGACAATTTGCTGTATCACACCACTATTGGGCATCATTATAGCGTATGTTCCTGCAGCCTGATATTCATTTGGTACTTGAAGTTCGCAGAAGACTAGGAATAGATCATACACCACCGCTTGATAATTAGACACCAACAGGTCCAATTGCGCAAGAGGGAATTTTTGCACATGTGCATCATCTTTAGGGAAAGGATCTTACCAAACACGCTTTCTGCTAATGATGCCTGGCTTTGCCCGCTCCCTTCTGAGTTTCCCTGGAGCTAATTTACCGGAACATCGCCACCGTTGAGACTTTTTCAAGCTTTCGTCCCTTTGGATACAGATCCTCAAGACATGGATAACGAAGGAAAGCAACTAATGCATGTCAGGCAAAAAGAAGACCGCATCCTTTCCAGGTCACGTCATCAGAAAAGATGATTCATCCTAATCTGATTTATCCTACAACAGGCACAAATTAGGAGTTTTAAATTATGGCAAGCATAATGTGTTCTTCATCATTAATATTACATCAGGACACAATGGAAATGACGGAATGCAGAGAAAGCTTGCTTTTATGTCTACCAATTTAAACCCTTGTCTAGAGCAAATTCAATTGCTGAAATGTTGATCTGTCATAAATGTGTCCTGGCAAAAACAAAACTGACACACTTAGATTATATCTGAAGGAAGAACATCTTAAAGGGAAAGGTCAATCAAAAATTAATATTCTGTTCTCATTTCCCAATTTGTATGACATTCTTTCTTCCTTGGAACAGAAAAACACTATAAAAGTAGTTCATATAATTTAATTTCATACTAGTGAACTACATGCATCCTTCGGAAAACTGTGAACATCTCCTTTTGAAGAAAGTCAGTCATACAGGTTTGAAACAATAAGTAAATCATGACAGGATTTTTATTTTTGAATGAACTATTCCTTTAACAAAATGCTAAATAGAAAGAACACTGTCTCCTGAGAGTGTTGCCATCTTGTAATCCTGCTAGCTGTAGTATTTGTCATTACTCAGCTACGGTACAAATTAGACACATAACATTTTATTACCAGTGATTAATTCATGAAGCAATTTTCAAGGCAATAAACTCGGACCTCAGTTGAGAACGAGGGGCTAATAATAAAGTCATTGTATACTAAGAAAGAAACCAACCAAACATGTAGTGATGCAACTCTGCCAGGCATTCAATTTCACTGGAATAAGAAGTGTGACAACTACAGTAGCCCTGTAACTATACATCAGATAACTAATGTTTGTTAGAATTATGAATTTTGTATTAAACAGAGAAGCTGTAATATCGAGCAGAAATAATAAGGCGATGAAACTTTACAACACAGAATTCTATTTAAATTCTTTCTTCAAGCATGGAGATTCCTGTTCATCAACAAGTGATATTGCGCTCTTCAGACCATCACACCCTGTATGTTAACAACTCTCAATAATGTAACAATTCATAAACCTGCACAAATAAGACATTTCTGAAGAAAATGCTAAGAGATGACTCGCTGCTATACAAACCAAAAGTCAAGAGAATAATTTGCACTCATATAATCATTATATGAACATAATCACTGCTGTTTGGAGTGACATACTGAGTACAGTTCAGTAGAGGTTACGTTTGCATGAACCACAGTAGAACAACAGAGACAAAGTAACTAAGCAACTGTTGTCAGGTTTTAAACTCTATTACTATAAAGGCATTATATTAACATAAGCAAAAGGCTAATGTCTTGCTCTTTATACAACTAGGTAAACAAACAGCTAACTGAACTTCAAAGAATTCAAATAATCTAAAAAGGACACAATACTAGGTATATATATATATATAAAAAAAAAAATTTGTGTGTGTGTGTGTGTGTGTGTGTGTGTGTGTGTGTGTGTGTGTGTGTGTGTGTGTGTGTGTGTGTGTGTGTGTGTGTAACAGTTATTATTATTATCAGTTTTGATATATTTTTGTATATAGGTACTTGCTAATTTAAAATATATTAAATATACTTGCTGATTTAAAATTATTGCCCAATCTTATTCTCAAGTTCAGGTGTTGTTGAGCTACGTGTCAAATGAATCACAAAGGCAATGAAAGCTACGAACTCCACACTCAATGTCCTCGGGATAGAAAACACAAAACATCACATGACATTTACTTGCATATGGACGCAGGCATATATCTGTGCTTCCTCTTAAAAAACCCTTCTGTTGGGTTCACAGTATATTAGAGGGCTTCCAGCTTTTCCATGCATGCTGCTCTGCTAAAACAACAGAGCCCTGCAGGACACAGAATATTCATATCGGACAAGGACACTATATAGGCCATCCTTTAAATGGGTGAGGGTGCCCTTTCAATGGTGCTGCTGGGTTCAATTTCTTAAGAAAGTTAGGATAAGAGGGAAAAGGCAGGCAAAGCTATTTAGGATGCATTTATGAAAATAAGTGTTTATCAAACTGAATGAATGGGACCCATTTACAGTGTCTCAAAGAGTATCATTTCATAAACGTAGACTAGCTGCTGTTTCTTTCTGAATGGCTGCCATGGCAACAACCACATGACTAGCTCAAAACTCAAGCTGAACTCATAACTCTGTTCATTTTGGTTTCTGGTGCAGCTATATTCAGGCTACAGCGAAGCAAAAAAAATGCAACATCAAGCTTACCAACCTGTTTTGCCCTGTGTTAATAAATATCTGCAATACAGATGGGACAAAAACTGCTATGAGATGCACAGGAACAAGGTAAAATGGCAAACTGCTGGTTTATTTTGGACATAGTACCATGGTAATATGTTTTTGTTTATTCAATGGCATTTGAAATATCATAGAGAACCATGTTGATACCATGCTATATGTCAAAGTACAAATGGTAGGCCTACATTTTTGTAGGGGATACGACATGGCCAAAAAAATACATGTAAAGTTTAATTGACTAAGATTACACCAAGTGCTTCTTTGTATAACATATGTTAGCATATTATTTCAAGGTTAAATCCGCAAAATCAACTATCAACGCTACTCCCCCGAAAACCTATGTCCATCTGCTTGTCAAGTTTAAGAAAAGACAGGTAGGACAACTGAACTACATCGTTTCATGACCACCAGATGCCGACATTTCCGTCGATTCTCAAAAAATAATTATCAAGGAAATCACGGGAAACACATCATGCTTTACCTTTGTAAATAAATAAATGTCATACGCCTATCCTTCTCTTATCTATCATATCCAGCTTGAAGAAGAACGGGTTTCGAGAATCGAAAGAGAAAATCAGATGCTTCTAGATAAAATGACCCATATAATGCAGACCAACGGAGGAGTTGACTGCAGAAATGACTATGTAAAGAAAAGGTATCAAATATCCAACAATATAATATTACATATTTAATAATTTGCATGATATTCAGTCATATCTAATATATTGCACTTTATGGCTTCTGTTTCAGTCTTGGCTCAGAAAGAAGACTGCAGGAGCTGTTTCACATCACCAAAGAGAATCAGCGTATCCTCCAGCGTTTGTCCACATGCAGGCCACGTCACAGCGTTCAAGAGTGGCGCGAGCAGTGGCTCAGAAACCTTCAGCTCATGGAGAATATAGGGAGATATCCGCGTCACACCGCACAGGTCGGCGAATTACTACTAAAATGTACAAATATTTCCCATTTTGTCTATACGTAGGCCTAATTAATATTTATTTGATGCATTTGTATCTATTGGCTACTTATTTATGCATATTCGTGTTCGTGTATATGCTTAGGCTACTCTGACTTGAGTTTTTCTGTGCAATTAAAGAGATCCTCCTTGCCACCCATTTCAGCTGACAGACACTGAAAGGTAGAGAACAAGAAAACTCCAAGAAATGAGGATGAACGGTCTGCTAATATAAGAAATGAAAGGAAGGATGTGATGAGAAGACGAAATCAGAACACAAAGTTACATCTGAAGACGAGGCGTAATTCTGCAAGAAAGAGTGCAAATGTTGAATATCTATGTTAAAATCGAAGTTAATTCGTAAAGATGTTTTCCGTATGATAGGCCTAAGGCTAGAATTATACGTTCTTTGCTACTGCTTTGGACAAGTTATATTAGTTGGCTAACAAAATATCAATCATAACTTAACTGTGAATGTCTGGAAATAAATACGTTCTAATGTTTTTCTCTTTTTTTATTTGATAATTTATCTTTATATTTCTTAATTGTTTTTTGTATAGCCTACACATCCCCTGTACAAGTTCTAAATTTAAATAAAAGCATTTAGCCAATCATGTCTGACATATGACCGGAAATGAACATGGGATAATGACTCATAAATGAACGAACAAACAAATATGACATGATATTCAGACATTTTATCTACACATTCTGTCTGTTTATATGAAATATATATTTTTATGAACTCTTAAATTCTTGATTAGAAGCTTAATTAAATGTATAAAATTATAAATATAATAAATATTTTAAATGACAGGCCTATTTTTAATCGATTAGCTATGTCTGATCATGAGAGGCGATATAACAACACCACACGAACTTTCTGAATCGACTAAGCGGGTCTGATCAAGTCGCCGAACATCACAAGGGTGGCATTAAATGAAAATGTCTTTTGGTTAAACGCATTAAGGATTAATGACATCTTTAAACAGCTGACATTGACATGGTGTAAAAAAACAACGGCACAGGTAACGTTACGTCTAAGATTTTTGCTATGACACATGTATGCTGTTATTAGTTTATCAGACAGCTAACGTTAGCTTTGCTAACTTTACCGGGGGCCTTTGATAATTGTAACGTAAACAGGAAATGTGACATTGTTGTCAGAAAATAATTATGTGTGTTAAATATATTGTGTATATATTATGTAAAATAACCACAAGCAAAGCTTGTGTGTGAATTACAAGCCTAGAAAATTAAATGAATGAAATACTCTCCGATAACAGCATCTACAGCAGCATCACGGCTCTCAGTAACGTTATTCATCAGTATTTATTCGCTCTCTAGCATTCTACTATGTGTCGGCATGTTCGCTAATGTGCATTTTCCAATGCGCTAAACCTAATTATAGTTTTTCTCATCCACTTCACACATGATTTGTGTTTTGAGTTTTCTATACTAATAACATAACATTCTTCCTGCCGTGTTTGTAATAGTAATGCATAGTAGGGTTAACGTTCTGCAACAGTTGTAAAGTTAGCTCAACGTATATGATAAAAGTATGATAAACGCCACGGAATGCGAACTTGTCCTACTATGGCGAAGGCTTGACTCCTGAATGACGCCTTCTCGTGCTATCGGAAATGTCCTACTTCCCACTTCTGACGTCGTGGTCACAAGCTTATCTTATTCAAATTTTGACTTGAGAGGCTATTCATTTGTCATTTTTTAAACAAAAAAACAAGTAGGCTTATTTACGATAATTCCGATAGCACGTGAATGCAGCATTAGTACACTTACCTGATTGCGTGAAAGGCATAGCCTACGTTAGTATATTGACACTACTCAGGTGGGCAGTTAGTTGATTGGATTTTAGTACCGCTAACGTCATTATGACGTTATATATATATATATATATATATATATATATATATATATATATATATATATATATATATATATATATATATATATCTATCATATATTCGCCACAATTCTCAGGGAATCACATGACATATTAAAACCCGTGTTTTCGTTTTCCGGCCTTTTTGAGAACTCACTTGGTCACATACAGTTGGGCGATCCCGTTTCGGAAATTAGTGGATAATAGATGACAAATGATGTAATGATTAGCTATTACTTTCTCACTGACATGCCCTAGAGAGGAATCATTTTATCATAATTGACTGAGTGTTTGAACTGATAAACATTGTCCATAAGTCCCATTGTTATAAGGTCAACTTCTCTTAGTCTTCATTGTGATTTTTGTTGTTGTCAAGTTTTGATCTGTATGCAGCAATCCTGTGTGAGGAACATTATATAGTTCACATGACTGACTTCCCCATAAACATGTGCTTTTAACCTAGAGTTGCTTTGATATCAGAGAGGTTTTGTTTAGAATGCAATGAGGATTCATCATTCATAAAGACATCAATAGCATGAAACATCAACATTTTATCAAACGTGTACCTCTTAATCAAAATTGTGCATCATTTATTTCTGTGGGGTAATTTAAGGATATTTGTGAAGTTAATTATTTTTGCAACATTTTCATGTATATGTAATAATGTATAAAACATTTGAAATAAAATACTATGGCATAATTTTATGTTTGAAACCTTTCATATAAACGAAATGTATAAATATAAGTAGTTTTAAAGCTGTTGAGAGAGTTGAAAAACTTTTGTCCGACAATTTGTAAAATTTCAAATGTCAGGGTGGCGCAACTGGTATTTTATTTATAATGAATTGACAAAGTAATAACAGTAAGCGACTAAGTGTGATAATGCAGCATCCAGAGGACCCCAATTGATCCTTGTGGCAGAGAGAAAAGGTTTATAGATCTCTTTTAAATACTGATAAAAGTGGCTACTTTTGAAGTATGGGTAGGTTGGTACACTTTACATGTCAGATACAACCAATGTAAAACTAGGAAACCTGTATTTAAAAATTCTACGTATAACCTTGCCATAGGTAAAAGTTCATACAGGCATCCAAGTAGAAACCCATTTAATGCAAAAGTCTACAATGTCACTAGGCCTTAATGAAAAAAAAAACATTAGGCCAATTTAAGCCAAATAAATAATAAATTTAGGCTAAGGTTATCTATTATTATTGTATTTTTTAAATTATTGTTCTAAGTTAGTTAAACATCTAAGACTTAGATTCTAAATTAAAGATGTTTTACACTTTTTTAATAATAATTTGATAATTTCTTTTTATAATTTTAGATGCCACTATCATATCAAGTAAAGAAAAATATAAATCACACTTTAAATTATGTGTCTTTATAACTTCTATGTACTCACAAAAAGAAATGTGTCGGGGTAAGGGAATTATAGATGTCTTTACAGAAATTAATTTGCAGGCATTTTTAAATATTTGTAGGCCTATAATGTAAAACATTTATTTACACAATAAGTGCATCAATTGATTTAAATGTTAGTACTTAATATAAAGTGGGACTGAAAAGCACAACAGAGAGATCCTTAAAAATGATCCGGCTGCAAGAGGAGCATATTTCATAAATGCATTTTTGACTTAAGCTTCGTGATTCTTTTTGTATCAATACAAAATATGACTTTGTTGTTATAAATGGCAATTGATAGTGTATAGCCTACTTACTCACGTAGACCGGCATGGACACCGATACAGACACCGGTGCCCGTTTCATGATGGTGTCCGTGTCGGTGTCTTTGTGCTGAACACAAAATAAGATATTTTAAAGAATGTGGTTAACCAAACAGTTGCTGGTCCCCATTGACTTCTCCATTGAAAATATATACAAGTCAATGAGGAACCGCAACTGTTTGGAAAAAATTATCAGCTGAAGAAACTTATTTGGGTTTAAAACGAGAGAGTAAATTATGACAATTTTCATTTTTGGAGGAACTATCCCTTTAATGTTAATAAAAACAACAATAAACTAAGAGAAAATCAATCACTCACTGCTCTGAGAACTTTAATAGTAGCTTTAATAAGTTTCAATGTGTAATTTTTGCCGTGAAGTCTATGTAGTGTTTTATTTTTATATTTGTTAATTTAATTTCTTTCTTGAAAGCTTCTGTTAAACGCACCTACTGTAGCAGAAAAAAATAAAGTACTGTTTATTTCATTTGTATATTATATGTTGTGTATGTAATGTGTATCTTTGTTCTTCTTTTAATAACAAAGAAAATAATGACAAAGATTTTTATCTTCGGCACTTTGGCCGAAATGTCTGCCTTTCTTTTTTATTTTATATTTTGTTACCTGGTAAGGCTTTGTTTTTAAAATAGGGACATTAGTTTGGCTGTAATGTTCAGTCACTTGCAAAATAGTAAAACCAACATGATAGAGAATCGTGGTAAAATCGTGAATTGTGATTTTTCTGACAACAATCGTTTAAAAAAAAAGTATTTAAACACATTGTTCTTGCATCAAAGTATGCTTTACTTCAATTTTGAAAATATACAAAACTTTATTTCAGCATTTCAATATAATCAAATGTACATTAAATAATTGTATTTGTAATTGGTTTGGTTTGGTTTGAATTGTCCCGCAGGGGCAGTGACATGGCTACCGAAGACAAGGCTGCGATGGACTGGAGCTCTGAGCCGCCGCTCTCGCCCACCAGTCCCTCCCATCTAACGCACTTCAAACCCCTGACCCCCGAGCAGGACGAGCCGCCACTGCGCTCCGCTTACAGCTCCTTCGTCAGTCTGTTCCGCTTCAACAAAGGTGAAACAGATTTATTTCTCGCCGTATGCCGTACTCAACATCTGCACCTGCATTTCTTTTCTTTTTTAAAGTCTATAAATCATTCATTTGTTTTCAAAGTTTCACAGTTTGTTTTTTGTCATCAAACACTGATTTATGGCAAGAATTTGAGTGGGAAATGAGTATTGTGAACCATCACTTATTTGGGAGCTTCAAACAAGATGATTTTGGGAGTGTTGAATGCATTTAACAACGATAAACTTATCGCATGTGTAGAATCTTTTAAGCTAAAGTTGTTTGTTTTCTATCATCAAACACTGATTCATGGATATCCCCCTCCATTTATGCAATTATCTGAATGTAGTCCCTTTTAATGGATCGATAGCACTTATTTGGATGCATAGTATTTTGTATTACTGATGGCTGTACACACCAAACCTTAAAAGCAATCATTTTTAATTTTTGAGTAACTTTTGATTTCTGGAATAAAAGTCCAAGATTATGTAGTAGTCATTCTGCTTTTAGAGAGTACAGGATTCGGCTGGAAATTCCAGAATGGCAGAGCAGGGAATTGTATTGAAGAGTCATGTGACAGTGCTCGAGATGTGCCAAGAACACAGCGTGCATTCCACTCGACGACTTCTTTTACTCTCATGTTGTTGTTATTTTTTTATTTTATTTTTTGTCCCTATGTATAGTGTGATGGATTTTAATAGATAAGATGGTAAACTTACCATGATTCTAACATCTTAACTTTACTTCCCCTTTTAGGTCTAACATTCTAACACTTTGAGAACACAATGTACTAAAACATTCTGCTCTTTGAATCCATGGAAAATTCTGAAGTCCTGCTTATATCGAAAATATACTTTCTGCGTTGTCATGACACATTGATTAATAAACTGAACCCTTAACCCTTTTTTTTATGAATCGAGATCATTTTGCTTATGCCAGTAACAGAGGGGGAAGGGGGGGGGGGGCTTGCTTTACCAATTAAACCAATCATATTGATAGAAGGTGACGAAGGTGACGAAGGTGACATGTTAGTCACGATGATCTTATTTGTTGTGTCTGTCTTTATCCTATAAAACCTGATGTATTCTTCTTTTTGGGTGACATTCTCTGAGAATTGCTCGAGAACTCTCCCGGCCGTGATTAAAGCATTTAAGGGACATTCGCTGTCAAAGTCTGTCTGATTATCATTGCAAGTTAGTTAGTGGAACAAGTTACAGGTTAGACACTAAAGATTGAATAAATGCTCTCTATTAAAGAAGTAGTACACCCTAAATTGAGGGGTAAAAACAAAAGCTCACTGTGAAAAGATGATGTTCTCTAAAGAACACTGTAGAGTAGTGAAACTTTAAACTGTATGTGTACTTAATTAAGAAAATGAAGAAAATGTTTAGCAAAATTTCAGCCTTTATAAGTACGGAACACACTGATTCTCTTTTGCTCTGTTATAACGAAGTTGCATTTGTGTTGGACATTGTTATTTAATGATTATTTTTATTTAATATATTTGATCATCAAGTCATTGGAGCTGAAGAAAAATCTTATGTACTACAAAAGAAAAGTTTCTGGAATACAAATTACATTTCTTTTAATATTAGTCTTGATTTACAGTTAATCAGTGTGATTATCTGTAAAATCTTAAATTCAAACTACATTTATAGTGATCAACTCGCTAACCTCTCCCTTTCATTCCTTTTAGAAAAAACAGGTGCAAACATTGCACCAGCAAAAAAGCTTGCTAAGCTTGGTAAGTCTAGTTTTTGTACAGAAATGAAAGTAAAGCAAGTAAATAAAAGTATAGAATTAATAAATGGGGAAAATGATTTCTGAATAAGAAAATTAATAGAAGAAATGTCAACACAATGCAAATTCTTTCTTAAAATCAGACAATCACCACAAAATTCCTACCCAAATCCACCATTTCCTCATGAATCTTCTACCTTCTGACCAAGCTTTTCTTTTGGTTTCAATCATTCAGAGGAAGGACGGTCTCCTTCAGTGACAGAGAAAAGTCAATCGGCTTCATCATCACCGCAGGGGCCACGGCACAACTGGTCAAGTCCTTCCCATTCCGTACATGGCTCTGAAGCCCACAGGAAACATCCGGAGCTTCTCCGAAGAACATCCACTGCGTCAGGTACAAAAACACAATTTTACATATACTTGCACCCATTCGTCTTTTAATCTGTTCACAATTAACATCCAGGTTTTAGAATTGTTTACGTTGCATTTTTTGATTTTGGGGTGAAATATTGACCCGGTCACATTCAGTAACCCTATTCTTCCATAAAGGACCAAGGCTAAAATTAATGCTCTTTCTAGAGTTAGAAAAGGCAAACCTATCATTGGTCTCTTTGATTGATGACTAGTCACTGCAGCCTGGTTCTCACAGGGTTTATAATTCAAAGGCTAGACTCTGCCCTCAAATGATCCATACCACTCTCAGGAGGGCCACTGGACATTTACATAAGTGAAAATTCAGGCAACAATTCAAGAAATCCATGAAATTTAGTTTTTGTGTAACGCTAAACCTGTAAATATAGTCTCTGGATTTATGGAAAGAATTTGAGCGTGAAATGAGTATTGTGACGAAGACCCTTTGGGTCGAAACGTTGTTAATTTTAATAAATCCTTGGGAGCAGAAGTGGCAATATTTTGAAAATGAGTATTGTGAGCCATCACTTATTTGGAAGCTTCAAACAAGATGATTTTGAGGGTGTTGATTGCATTTAACAACGATAAACTTATCACATGTGCAGAAATCCTTTAGGCTAAAGTTGTGTTTATGTTCCTTTGTGTTCACAGTGGAGTGGGAAGGTGAGGATTCTTTATTTTATTTTCCTGGAATAAATCCCTGAAATTATTATCTGTTTGAATTCATCAGCACTGATTTGGAGTATATGTTTATACTGTAAAAAAAAAAAAAAAGGATTTTCTTTATCAGTATTTTTTTTGTGAGCAAAAATCTTTAAATTAATAAGATAAATGTACTTGAGAATCAAATATACTAAGGCTTGTTTTCAGAGACTATCTTTAATTAGGTGTATTTTTCTTACCACAGTGGCTTTGTAAAAAATACCAAAATAGCTAAACTACTGGCCAATTAAGTCAAGGTAAATTTGTTTTATCTGAAAACAAGTCTTAGAATCTTATCTTACTCTCAAGTAAATGTATCTTGTTTTAATGATATTTAGATGTGCTTACTGGAAAATAATACAAAAATACTGATTAAGAAAATAGTTTTTGCAGTGTATTGTTTTAAATGAACCACATTTGTTGCATGTGAAAGGGTGTGCCGAACGGACTGCCTGAAGTTCTTGCTCGACACCTTTGGTGCTGTGAACTGAACATTTAGTGGTTGATCTTAGTAATTTCATATGCTTCTATTTTTTAAGTCTATTCATGAGAATCATAATCCTAAGAATACTCTCTGGCCTATGCCGGCTTACATAAGCAATCATTGACGGGATCAAGAGTGCTGGTGGATATTTCACTGCAAGCTTTGGCTTTGATTGAGCATGTGTGCCATGTATTTTTACCTGCATATTGTACTTTAGAGATGGTTTAACATCTTAATTTGTACATTACTGGAGCTTGTTTGTTTCTTTGCATTTATAGAGGGTCGACGGAAATCAGAAGCCCCTCTGGGCAACCACGATCCTCGAACTGCTGTCCAGTTACGCACAGCCCTCAAGAGACTCAAGGAGATCATGGAGGGGAAAAGTCAGGTATTGATTTCCAGTGAACTAAGTGGGAAAATGTCTATACAAAAGAGGCAATGTTTCAGATGTGAATGGAATCCACAACAGACTAGAGTACAACAGTGTTGTTTTGTTGTTGTTGCAGTTGGATGTAAGAGATGTGAATCGTGTCTTTTTGTTCCAGGACAGTGATCTGAAACAGTACTGGATGCCGGACAGCCAGTGTAAAGAGTGCTACGACTGCAATGAGAAGTTCACAACCTTCCGACGGCGTCACCATTGTCGACTCTGTGGCCAAATCTTCTGCAGCCGATGCTGCAACCAGGAAATTCCTGGCAAGTTCATGGGCTACACGGGTGAGTGTTGTTGGGGTGTTCGCTTTGGGGAGCGAGGGTCTCGTTCTGACCGCTGGTTTGTGGACTTAGCCTCTTTAAAGAGGCTTTCGACAAGGAGACGAGCAGCTATGTCAGATTAAGAGTAAGAGCACCTCTAGCATGCTGCGTGTGTTTGCAGTGGTTTTTTGGCCTTTGATTTAAATGGGTTGTAGTGTGAATTTTGAACTTTGTGGACTAACTGGTGTGATTCTGAAAAAGGTAAGATTTTGTCTGTGCACTTTGAAATTTTGTGGGAGGAATCAGTACTTACTTAAAAAGCCTCATTATTTCCTTGATGTTTTTGAAGTTTTTTTGCAGATATTTTAATGCTGTAAACTCACCTTAACTATTCAAAACATGACATTCTGTCAGACTGAATTCTCAGAGAAACTGTAATCTTACTTTGGTTGTTCTTGTATTCAGGCTGGTTTTGGACCCCAAACATTTAACCATAGACATTTCCAGTGTACAGTAGTCCCTCTGGGGATCACAGGGGAGTCCATTCTAGGGGGTCCTTGGAAAATGTATGATATTCTTTTTATTTAAAAAAAAAAAGAAATTAATGAATTAATATTTAATCAAGATTGAATCAAGATTTAAACAAACTTATTTTTTGATGTAACAATTTACCAATTTTTATATCATAATCATTCCCTTCTTTCTGTTGACAGCCAAATCTGTTGTTTTTGAAAATTTGAAATAATTGTGAGAGCAGTTTCCAAAAGGGCACGTGGCAGCTTGCTAGCATCTGCATCTCCAACACTCGTAACACAGTTCAGTGGCTATGACGATTTTTACATAGGGACCTCATGACGTCAGTCCGACGTAAAGTTGATCGTGACTGACTGAATGGGAACGTTTGGGTTACTAGTGTAACCCTCGTTCCCTGAAATAGCCCTGAACCACCCCTGAATGCTCCTCAGCAAAACATGAATGAAGTGAGTAATGCCGGTCATATTTATACCTGTATGTACGGGTAGGTGTGACTCGGCATGCAAATCTCACTGGCCAATGTCTATTGGCTCGTTTAGTTACCAGCGGGCAAATTGGGCTCCCAGATGATTTGGGCTCCCAGGCAAGACCCCATGACATCAGTCTGATGTAATGTCTCCGTTCCCTCCTTCAGGGAATGGGGGTTACATTAGTAAGCTAGAGTCCTAGATGTTTTTATTTTTGTTTTATTAATCTTTTGAATTAGCTTTTATTTTTACATTTTTATATAAATTTTAAGTCATTTCATTATGTGCTTTTGACTTTTTTTTTTCTGAGTTTAAAAAAAAAAATATTGGTTAATATTCCTGCCTCAACTTTCTGCCTCAAGTTCTCAACAAAATGTTTTAACAGTTTTAGCTTTAGCGATAATGACCTTAGTTGGTTGTCTAACTTCTCTTTTGGCTTCGTATCCCCCCCACCCACACTGCAGGTGATTTACGGGCGTGTACGTACTGTCGTAAGATAGCGTTGAGCTACGCTCACTCAGCTGACTCAAGTTCCATCGGAGAAGATCTCAGCGCCTTGTCAGATTCGGCTTGCTCTGTGTGTGTGCTGGAACCCACCGAACCACGCACACCTGTGGGGGGCCGCAAAGCTAGCCGGAACATCTTCCTGGAAGAGGACCTGGCCTGGCAAAGGTGAAAACTACAGAAAAGGGGCAGGGCATAAAGACATATCATTGTTATATCATCTATTCCATTGTTCCTGCTCACTTTACCTTATCCCTATGGTGTTTCCCTGCTCTGTTTTAACACAGCTTTCTTACCATACTCATTTCTCTTGCTGTTTATCTCTTTCACATGAGGATTTTAGGAGGATTGGCCCTCCCAGGTTCATCTAATCATGTATCTGCCTGATGATTTATGATTCATAAAAAGCATAGAAGCAAATTGGTTGTTTACAAATAAAATGGGATGTACAAAGAAAAGTGAACCTTAATATGTTGTTTCTTTTAAGTTTATCTTCATTAAAAATTGTTTGCTGTTAAAATCATTTTAAATGGAGTAAAGCATGTTTCTGGGTAAATCCCATGAAACCTGTCAAGAACATGTCTGGGGTTATGTTTCACATTAAAAAACAAAAAAGAGAATAATACAATGTATTATCCTTAAAGGAAAATAAAGCCTTTGTTTAGGACCAGTAAGATATTTTTGCATTATGACATTATAATCATATCAATTAAGCTGGGGACCAATTTTCATTACTGTGATCTAATAAACAATGATACATTTATTCAATTGTTAAGTATTTTTAAGTCTTTCATTTATGATTGAGTTGATTTAATAATTGGAATAAAAAAAAGTAAACTATTTAATGCGTAATTGTCATGAAAGTAATTTCACAATGCAAAAAACCTAACTCTCCCAAAAGGCTTAATTTTCTTCATCCAAAATAAAATTTATTTTTTATTTTTGGAGTGAAATATGAACTGGACATGTTTTGTGGGATTCACTTTGCTAGCGTCTTCAAAATAATTTGAACTTGCAGACCGTTTTTAGACAGTGTGCATTGTTATTCAAAATAAAGTTCTGAGCAAAGCCACACCTTCTTGCTGTTTTTTCCCCCATACTATAACCAATGTTTACACTTTTATGAACCATGTTACTCCTATAAAGCTTTTTTTTAACTTATGGTACAGCCCCCCCCCCCCCCCCCCCCCCTGTATTTATTACGTAAAACATAGTCACAGGACTATTATGATGCAAATGAACTTCAACCCTCTCTGCTCGCCTTTATTTAACCAGCTGGCTCCTTCTGTGTTGTGTGTCTGTCTCAATGCTCATCTTTTCTCCTTTCTCTTTCCATGCATAGAAAAAATTCCATTGGGATGAGGAAGAAGTGAGTTTTAGTGTTACTTTTGTTTTGCATGACCTCCTAGAGAAGACATGCTAGTGCTCTTGAGTGTCACTCTGTTTCATGCAAAGCTTGACTGTCATTTATTAACATAGTATTTCAAAGGGAAACGATTAAGATGTTGCTGACGTTCATTTGCGTGTATGTGTGTGATCACTCTAGTCATCAGGAGTCTCAGAACAGTGGTCTCAGTTCCAGACTTACAGCAGTTCAAGAGGATATGGGCAAGTCACCGGCCAGGAAGAGGTGATTATAGTGTATTTTGGCCAAAGATTCTTTACTCATTTCAATACTTATGTTTACAGACTATAAATACAATGTTATCCATTTATTGCTTGCGTTAAGGTCAGCTAGTGTGACCAACCTGTCTTTGGACCGTTCTGGCTCAGCCATGGTTCCTGCTTACGAGAGTTCAGTTAGTCCACAGAACAGCCGGGCCGTATCCAAGACCGACCACACCGAAGAGGAGCGAAAGATCCTTCTGGTACGAACTTGTTTTTCACAGATTCCTCTTCAACTTTCCTTAACTTTTGTATTGTTATATTATGTGTTATATATGTTGTTATATAATTATAATGGCTGATTATCTTGTAGGATTCTTCTCAACTTAAAGATCTATGGAAGAAGATCTGCCACAACAGCACAGGGATGGAGTTTCAGGACCATCGGTACTGGCTGCGTACTTACCCCAACTGCATTGTCGGTAAAGAGTTGGTCAACTGGCTCTTACGAAGCGGCACTATTTCAACTAGGTAAGAACTTGGTTACATCTTCAAGTGTGGTCAGACATTAAAATATTAATTTAAGCTATAACAGTTTTGTTTCCTTTGCGTTTTTCTGAGTCAATTCACATTTATTTATATAGTGCTTTATAAAATACAGACTGTTTCAAAGCAGCTCCACGTTAATAAACCGTGAAATAACTTATATAACATGTTAATGTTGTTAAACTTTCAATTATTCCGACACAGGGCTCAGGCCATAGCTATTGGGCAGGCTTTGGTAGATGGTCGCTGGCTTGACTGTGTAACCCATCATGATCAGATCTTCCGGGATGAATATGCCCTCTATCGCCCTCTTCAGGTTAGTATAAGTATAAATATGTGCCATAATTATGTTAAAGACGCAATATGAAATATATTTGCTTTGAAATATCCCAAAAAAACAGTTGTGTACTTACATTATCCCAAATGTTTTCAAAAATGTTTAAATCCAGAGAAATTCGCAATTTTAGCCAGTGTAATGGCCCGTGTCATTGCGTCGCCTGTCAATGACATCGTATCCACGTTACCCCTGATTTCCGGTCCTAGTTCCGTAAAAACCATGGAAACACCAAAGATGCTTTAGACTTTTTTGATCAACTGTTTGGATACCTTTATTGACAGATAACTTAATCATTGTTATGGTCTTATTGTTTGAATCACTTTTTCTTGATTTACAGAGAGTAAAATGTTTGTACCATACCTCAGAGACAACACTATTTTGGTCAAGTGGCTAACATAGCATAATCAGCATTTTCTCCACCATCCAATATATTTTATAATTAACTGCATGCTATTTAACAACACAAAAGTCGTCCAGCTTTTATAATATAATATTTTAATAATAATCTAGCTTACTGCAATGTGCAACAAGTGTCTCATACCAGCCACAGAGCAAACGCACAGTAATGTTTACTTAACTATCAACACACTCGAATGTATTTATGATTGTTTTGACCGAGTAAAACAGTGCTGCATTACCCCACAATTTTAATTTGTCAAATAAAGTAACCTGTATCAGTAGTAATTCAGCACTTGTGGCTATTTAATTAGAATGAGAGAAAATATGCATATATTTTTGTGGAGGTGTAGATGACAACTCCCATGATTCCATGCTCATTCACAGTGTCCTCAAGCTACGCCTTTATTATTGTTTTAAATAAGCGACCTTTAGCAGAGAAACTTACACACTGTCCCTTTAAATTTAATATTAATTTTCTATTGAAATCACATGACTGTAATATAACGGAGCAGGCTAGTTACATGCTAACTGAATACACTATTTTTGCAATTCTGATTTGGATTGTTTATTGTAATGAGCACTATGCAAATAAAATGGAATTGGTTTGATTCCTTCTGTCATAATATTAGGAATGCATTTGTTGACTTTCAGAGCACAGAGTTCTTAGAAACCCCGTCTCCAGACAGTGACAGTGTGAATTCTCTGGAGGGACACTCTGAACCGTCATGGTTTAAAGACATCAAATTTGACGACAGTGACACTGAGCAGCTAGCAGATGAAAATGACTTTGTCACACCAAGTAAGTATCGCATGACTGCTGATATCCTATAGCAGTCATTATGTATTTCCTTTACCAACTTGCTCTCACAATTTTCCAGACTCGGCCAGCCCAAGCAAAAGAACATCCGTCAGCAGTTTCCATTCTGCAGTGGACAGTGACTCAGCCGCCTCCATCAACCTAAACATGGAGCAGGACAATGTCAATTTCCACATCAAGAAGCAGGCCAAGTACCCCCATGTGCCTCCTTACCAAGCCGAGCAAAAAAGTATGGAGCCCCATGACCCGTTCACCCCAGAAACCGACATCCATACACCAAGTGAGGAGAGGCGGAGAGGCCGATTGGCCATCCTGGTTTGCCTCTGTCTGCTTCAAAAGCAGCACTAACTCACTGGCTTTGTTCCAAACCCAAGTGACCGGCCTCACTATATACTGTATACATAGGCAGCAACCTTGCAAGGCTACAACCTAACGGCATAGAAACCTTATTGATGACTTGTCAAAGGCACAGCAGTTTAATATTCTGGGTCAAAGAGTGGGTGTAAAATGGTGACGAAAAACAAAATTATTGTGCAACTATAAGTCTTGACTAACAATTTAAGTGGCCCTTAGGGAAAAAACTAAGATTTTTTTTTTAAATGTATAGTGTGACCTCTTTATTAAGCACAAAAACACATTTTAATTATTATAATAATTTTTATATTTATTTAAATAAATTATTTGTAAAAATTTTTAACAAATGCTAAAAAAACACAGAGATCTCCATAATGTGCTACTGCCTCAGACCTAAGCTAAAAGGAGTCATCTTATGAAACAGAATAATTTTACTGCATTATGTATGTGTCATATTGTGGTGATGCCTGAAAATCCTATCTAGGTAGGTAGCTCACTAGGGTTTGAAACAGAACCAACGTCTTGCTGAGACCCACCACTCAATACTAGTCCGACCCTCCAAAATATAATTAACAATTGAAGTAACAGCCCTAACTACAGCGTACAGTCCTGCATGACTGATTTCTTCCTTCCCAGCCTCACATTATTTCCCTTACCAGTCCAACATTTCATATTAACGCATTTCCAGTTTGTCATACTATCTCAAAAGCATGGCTTGCTGCAATGTCATGCATGCCTCACAGTCATAAAGCAGTAACACTGACTTCCACTTCCTCAAAAAGACTTGTTGAAACTAATTCTTTGTCATGTACTAGACTGAGGCATCGCCTTAATGCAACATTTAAATCCATATAATTCAATGTGTCTTCCGATGTCCACGATTGACTGTCCTGTCTCACATGCACTCTCTCTCTCTACATCAGTGGAAGTCCTGCTTTCTGAAGATGGAGGTCAGCATATATCCATCAGCGATGCCTTCATTAAAGGTAATTGTTTCTTGCGTGTTTAATTCCAGTTTGTTGCAATACTTCCATTCAAAAGTTTAGAATCACTAAGACATGAAGTTTAATTTAAAGTTTCAAATAAATCTGAATCTGCTGAGTAAAAACAAGGGTAGAATGTTTGAAAAGAACCTAAAGATGGTATACGCCAATAAAAGAGTATTATGAGAAGATGAATCAAAGTTTGAGCTGTTGTGGGAATCATAAGGTTCCATCACAAAGACACCTATGGGAAGTGCAACCGAAAGCATTGGATGAAACTGCGCCTAATTATCTTTTTAAACTGACTGCTTAGAAGGCATACGCTCTGCACAGATGTCATTGAACAGATAGTTTGAAGAACAGCGTTAAATTAAAAAGTCGTTATTAATTATGCATGTCTTTACTGCAATTTTACCAATTTAATGCATCCTTAATGAGTAAAAGTATCAATTTCTTTCAAAAACTGTGTAGTGTACATGAACTCTTGTCTTACCTATGCTGATGGGTTTCTCCTCTGTAGAGTCTTTGTTTAATCGGAGGGTTGAGGAGAAAGCTAAAGAAATGTTCTTCACTCCTCTCGGCTGGCATCACAGCTCCTTGGACCAGCTGCGGGAAGAGAATGGGGAAAAGAAAGCAATGGAGCGTTTACTGTAAGATATACTTTTTTTATTTTGTTTAGTTAATTTTTTCCAACATATAAGATGTTATTTTTAGGTTGGTAACTTGTATTCATAAACAATTAGGAGCAAAATACTTCACTTCTGTACTGTTATCAAAATGTAAAATACTACACTAACATATATATAGTAAATACTAAATATACAAGTAATGTGTGGTCACACAAGCATCACATAAAAATCACATGTAAATGAGTTTAGGGACTTTTGGAAGCACACATCATGATTAATGCTTCCTCTTTAGGTCTGCTAATCACAGCCACATGATGGCGCTGCTGCAGCAGCTGCTCTACAGCGAATCACTGTCTCTCTCCTGGCGCGACATCATCGTACCTGTGGTGAGGCAGGTGGTGCAGACAGTGCGACCGGATGTGCGTAGCTGTGATGACGACATGGATATCCGTCAGTTTGTCCACATCAAAAAAGTGAGGAACGCAAGTGGATGCAAAATCAATTAATCTAGTTTTGCAAGTTACATTTGTCTAATACTAGATATTTTGTAGATTCCAGGGGGAAAGAAGTTTGACTCTTCTGTAGTGAATGGCTTCGTTTGTACAAAGAATATTGCACATAAAAAGGTTTGTATTGATTCAACATTATGCCACAGACAAGGCCATATATTTGCGCTAACAGTGTCGGGAATTTCTCAACAGATGAACCCTTACATCAAAAACCCCAAGATACTTCTCCTCAAATGCTCCATTGAGTATCTGTACAGAGAAGAGACCAAGTTCACCTGCATTGACCCAATTGTGTTACAGGTGATGCTTGAAATGTGATTTCAAGACTTTTTATCTCCAGGCAATATGCTAAAAATACAAGAATCTGAAAAACCATTTAATTTACAATTTGCTTTGTACAGGAGCATGAGTTTCTGAAGAACTATGTTCAGAGGATTGCTGATGTACGACCAAACCTAGTGTTGGTGGAGAAGACTGTGTCCCGTATCGCTCAGGACATGCTACTGGAGCATGGCATTAGCCTTGTGATTAATGTTAAACCTGTTAGTACCGTCTTTAAGGCATTGTTTAAACATTATTCCCACATTGAACATCTATAATGAGTTGTGAAGAGTTATTTTGGTCTAGTTTGGGGATGTTTCAAGTAATAGCTCTCTTTAATCGCCACAGCAAGTCCTGGATCGTGTAAGTCGAATGACTCAGGGAGATTTAGTCATTTCAATGGATCAGCTCCTTACGAAACCTCGTCTGGGTACCTGCCACAAGTTTTACCTGCATTCCTTCCAGCTGCCAAATAGTGAGTCTCTATCTCTATCTCTATTTATGATGCATGTCACTGTTTATGTTATTAATGAGCTTTAACTCGCTTCTCATTTTACTAAAAGCTGTTCCCTTTTGGGATGCAATAAGTACCATATTGGCTATTCATTTATCAGTATCTGTTCCTTTCAGATCATCTAACACTCACTAAACGCTAATCTTTAAGAACACTAATAATTTAATAACAATGTTCTGTGTAATCTTTAATCCCTTTTTCATACTGTACAATATAATGTTGTGATGCTGAAATTCATGTCTTGATAAGGACAGTTGTGATCAGACTTATGATTTTCACCAAATTATTTTTATTTATAATTTTCAGGTCTGGCATGTTTTGGTTTTTATTAGTAATTTCAAAAAAAGCGTTGTAAATTCACTTGCTCCCTCTGTTTACAGATGAACTGAAGACCCTGATGTTTTTTGAGGGCTGTCCTCCTCAGCTGGGCTGCACTATTAAGCTCCGCGGTGCCTCAGAGTATGAACTGGCGAGGGTGAAAGAAATCATCATTTTTATGGTGTGTGTGGCGTACCACTTACAGCTAGAGATCTCTTTCCTCATGGATGAGTTTGCAATGCCTCCCAGCCTGGCTGAGAGTTCCTCCTTCCCATGTCTGCTGGAAAGCACCACTTTGGAGGAAGAGGAGGAGACTGGTGGGGAAAAGGAGAGCCAAGATAATGATGGGTCGACGCTGGGGGACGTTAGCCTTACGCTTCTTCCAGAAGAAGACTTTGAGCCAGGACTTCAGGAGATTATCAAACTCCACAGTAGAGAGCCTTCCATCTCAGAATCTTCCTATAAAGATGGAGAAAGCCCCAGAATAAATAAAAATGGTTCAGTTGCTTCCTTCTCTGGAGGAGAGGAAGACATTATAAAGACCTCCACACCCCTTTCCTCCTTCTCTTCCAGCTTTCCCCAGCTGGTGTCACCACCTTTCCTGAATTCAGACCTGAAAGAGATGTCACAGGAAGTAAACAAGGGGCCAGTTGAGGAGGAGAAAAACAAAGAGCTGGAGGAGCATCTGGTCCATCAGGACAGCACAAGCTCTGAGACGTCCCTTCCACCCGTCCGGCTCTTCAGGGATCCCTTACAGGACGACACAGACATGTTTGTGACCGAGCATGTAGCTTCCTCAGATGACCGCCTCAAGTCCATCTCAGCTTTATTTAAACAGGAGCTAAAAGACATTATCCTGTGCATTTCACCTTTTATTACATTTCGGGAGCCGTTTTTGCTCACGGGGGCTGGACTGGGTTGTCCTAGTCGGGATTATTTTCCAGAACAGGTTTACCTCTCACCTCTATTAAATAAGGACTCAAAAGAGCTGGACGGACGCCGCAAGCGGCAGCTGCTGAAAGAGTCTAGCCCGAGTTCTGGCAGCCTCACTAACGGTACTGTCTCGCATCAACGGACCATCCAGATTTTGCCCTGTCACAAACTCACGAGTGCCCGTATAGCAGACCAGCTAGGCAGCAGTCAGAATCTGGCATGCATGCTGGCTGACTACCGTGCCCAGGGAGGACGCATTCGGCAAAGAGAAGGAATGCATTTTCGTGAAGCCCCGCCCACAAAGGCACCAATAAAGGCAGATAGTGAAGATGATAAAGGGGCAGGACAGAGTGAAATGACATGGGCTACAAAGGTGAGGGTTCCTCGTCAGCTATTATGTTTATTATTTTACTTTTTTCCACATTCCGAATAGTGTGAGGCACTTTGCATGATTAGGGCCCAAAACTTGAAATTTTAAACTATTGTTTTTGGTCAGTGAAAGGTGATGCTTAACCTAAGGAAAAAGTCAACGTCAAACTAATTATTATATAAGCTGTATTATCTTTAATTGTATGAGTTTTGATGTTTTTATGACTTGTTTCCAAAAGTTTTAATGCAGTGGGGAACCGATTTATTAATTAATTTATTTATTTATACTTGTATACAAATAACAGAGTTGGAAATGTAGCTAAAATTAATTAGCTACTCATTAGGGGCCAGCTAGGTATCCACTATATATTGCGGAAAAATATTTGTTTTCTAATTTTTTTTTTAAACAAATAAATTGTTACTTTTTTGTAGTGAGAGAAAATCATTCTGTAACGTCATTGCATGCGAAATCTGGGGATAAAATTACTTAATGCTTAAAAAAGTTTTTTTTAATTGTTTCAGTTGGACTGTTTAAATCCAGTCAACCATCAGAGGATCTGTGTGCTGTTCAGTAGCTCATCAGCACAATCTAATAATGCCCCGAACCCCTGCGTCAGTCCATGGTAAACTCTCAGTACACTTACATTATTATCATATTAATTCAAGATGTATTAACATTAACATGACGGAATGATGTTACTGACTGTGTTCTGAATATGTAAAAGTTAATCTCTAGGTTTTTTAATGTATCTGCTATGTATTTACAGGATTGTAACAATGGAGTTTTATGGCAAGAATGACTTGACTCTTGGTGTATTTCTGGAGAGATACTGTTTTAGGTAATTTATTAATTCACACATTTATTTTTGTCATTCCTAGGGTTGTCACACAATAGCAAAATGTGTCAGTCCAGAAGTTCTGATACTACAACAAAAAATGAAAACTCCTTTATTTGAATGTCATTATAATATTTTATCTGATTTTGTTTTTATATGGTTGCAATTCAGACCCTCTTACCAGTGCCCCAGCATGTACTGTGAGACCCCCATGGTGCACCACATCCGGCGCTTTGTGCACGGTAGCGGCTGTGTCCAGATTGTTCTGAAAGAGCTGGACTCGCCTGTACCCGGATATCAGCACACGATCCTCAACTACTCTTGGTGCCGTGTCTGTAAACAGGTAAATGGGAGGTAAAAGGTACATTTTTTAACAGAACTAAAGTAAGCTATTTCATGTGAATTGTTACCCATTTTGTTTCAGGTGACTCCTGTGGTCCCTTTGTCTAATGACTCCTGGTCCATGTCCTTCGCAAAGTATCTAGAGCTCCGTTTCTATGGTCACCAGTACACCCGTCGGGCCAACGCAGAGCCTTGTGGCCACTCCATCCATAAAGATTATCACCAGTACTTTTCCTACAACCAGATGGTGGCTTCCTTCAGGTGTGCATCTTCACAGTATATATCTTATATCTTTGAATATGCAGAATGACTAGCTGAGTAGCTTTTTATGAACTTTGTAATAAATGTGTTTTGTACTCTTCTGTCACCTGTAGCTACATCTCAGTGAGACTACTAGAGATCTGTCTGCCGTCTCCAAAGATCATCATCAGGAACCAGGGGCCCTCTAAAGCCAACTTGCAGCAGGATCTCAAAGACTTCTCCCAGAAGTAAGATTTCCTATCTCTCACCCAGCCTCATTAACCTCCTCCGGAAGTCAGCTAAATGAATCGTTTCTCCATCGTTTGTAGGGTGGCTCAGGTGTACCTGGCCATAGATGACCGTCTCACCTCTTTAAAAACTGACACTTTCAGCAAGACCAGAGAGGAAAAAATGGAGGACATGTTTGCACAGAAAGACGTAGATTTCTTTTCATGACTTTCCTTATTTTATCCAAAGTATTAACCAATGTCCAGTTACTTTAAATGAATATTCTTCTGTTTTAGATGGAGGAATCCGAGCTTCGCGGTTGGATAGAAAAGCTACAAGCGCGTCTGCCGACCAGTGCAAAGGACTCGCCACAACAACTTCAATCTGTTCTGGAGTCAGTGGTGGTCAAAAAGCAGGGCTTGTGTGAGACTTTGCAGTCTTGGAACAACAGGTGAGGACTGCAGTCATACAGCCATAGAGATAGAGACTAAACATCTGCCATCAGAAAAACAGAACTGATGTTTTATCTCATCTTCAGACTTCAAGACTTGTTCCAGCAAGAGAAAGGCAGGAAGCGTCTATCTGTTCCTCCCAGTCCTGGCAGACACAGACAAGCTACATCAGATGAGAGCAAGGTCAGTCATTTATTTAGCAAATAATGTATTAATCAGCAGGTAGTCTATTATTATTTTTTAATTTAGCTTGTTAAAACCCTCTCTGAGAAGTTGCTTCTCTAAATGTATCCTCTTTAAAGCACCTGCACTAGAAATATTAAAGCTAAAAAAAAGAAGACAAAAATGTAGATATATTCATTACCCGATTAGTCAGATATTGGACCACTAGTTGCTCTTGTACTGGGTGGATCTAGGGCTCGTAAAAAAAAAAGGTAGTGCGTTCGAACCCTGTGCTTAAGTAAGCCACCTCCTGGACTTGAAATAAAAGCATCTACTACATATTTTTGATAATTTATTTGTTGTTTTTGATTCATAGACTAATACTTTGGAGTCCTCTCCTCGTAACTCATCCCAAATGGATGGAGAGAAAGGTGAGTTCATTGATATCATTGGTAAAATAGTTCATCTTGATTGTTGCGCAGTCGACTCACAGCCTGTTCTCACAGAGGACCGTCATCTCAACACATTTCCGTCAAGTTCAGGGTCTTCATCGTTACTACAGTTACCGTCTCCGGCTGATCAAGCTTCAGATGTCATTACGAGCGGACCATCTTTTCCTGATCAGGACTCCGTCAGCATTCCAGAGGGTAAACTTACTCTGAACACTTCCTCGTGTTTGAAATCCCACACCAACATCTCACCTGATTTTCTCGCTCTCTTCATCTCTCTATTTTTTTTTTGTTTAGACATGTTTGATGGACACTTACTTGGATCCAATGACAGTCAAGTAAAGGAAAAGTCCACAATGAAAACCATCCTGGCCAACCTGTTACCGGGCAACAGTTACAATCCCATCCCTTTCCCTTTGTAAGGCTGTTGTGATATTATGGATGCTAAAAAGCAAACCAATGCTCTTCTCAAGCTAATAAAGGTCTTTCTTTTTTTCTTTTGTTATGTTAGTGACCCAGACAAGCACTATTTGATGTATGAGCATGAGAGAGTTCCTATAGCAGTATGTGAGCGAGAACCCAGCTCCATCATTGCTTTTGCACTCAGGTACAGCTTTTGTACACTTATAACTATTAATACTATAACACATGACTAACACTTACTATTCTTATATCTAAAAAAAAAAAAGACCTTGCTAAGTGTACTGTGCTAGACTAACTGGGAATAGTCACAGCACTTGCATATTGTTGCCCTATTGTAGGTTTGATCTCTTCTATTGTTCTTCATATTTGTAAGTCGCTTTGGATAGAAGCATCTGCTAAATGGTTGAATGTGAAATCTAAATAACAAAAAATTAGACATTTTGATGCATCTCAATATTTATGTAATTGCTCAGAAATGGCTTAAATTAATATTGTATATATATTTTAAAAATTATTTCTATACATTTTTTATTATATATTTTTTGTTCATTTGGAGGAACCATCGTTTTAACTAAACAGCCATTTTTGACCAGGTAGATCCAGTAAATCAATGTGGTGAACAAACTGACTGAAGCAGACTTGCTTCCAGATTTCTGAAAATGAATCAAACTTCTCAGTAGTATCAGCATTTTAAATGAGACACTATTCAAATATTGTGTTAATGTTCTCATACTCACAAATTGTGAAGCTGGCCTACTGGCATGGACGTAAAGTCATGTTAAATTCATTGTGATATTTACGATATTGTTTCATTTTAATTTTTTCAACAAATTATAGCAAATACTTATTAAATATTCAATAGCTGAAATGTCACTGCAGTTTTGTTTCACTGATTGTACCCCGGTGTTTCTTAAACATTATCCTAATTCTTCTATTTCCATCATCCAGCTGTAAAGAATATAAAACTGCCCTTGAAGAGCTTACAAAGACTACAGCGAAAAGCGGAGGTGACGATACATCTCAGGCCATTAGGTACATCAATCCCTCATACCCCTTATTTGCTGTATTTTCTCAGTGTATATTGGTAAAACAGCAAGCTGATTTCTTCTTCTTTTGCCATCTATAGTGCTGGAGAGAGTAGAGTAAAGAACAGCCCAGCCAAACCTAGTGACAGCAGCATGTCACAGCTGAACCGCAGTAGCATTGATGCTGACCCACTCAGTAAGCCAAACCACAGTTTAACAAATACTAGCCCGGGGCTCGACAATAAGGACTGCCTGATGGCCCGGGGCCAGCTTGGAAGATGCTCGGGACAGTAGACGGAACTGTCACTTGCTGAATCAGGACAGTGTTGCATCTTCACGAAAGTTCATTTTCACGTGTTTTTAAGCCTGGTCAATTTAAATATTCAAGCGCAAGAATACGTGAAAGAGTATGGAGGTAGTTTTGTTTCTTTATTATTCATTCAAAAAAAATATTTTCAATTAAAAAAAATATTTTCAATTAAAAAAAACTTCACTTCAATAAAAGAAAAAGTTGAAGTGAAGGTTTTTTTAATTGAAAATATATTTTTTGATTGAATAATAAAGAAACAAAACTACTTCCATAAAAGAGAACTCTATTTAATACTTGCGTGCTGTGTGAAAGTTTTGTGCGTGCACACTTTCTACAGCACGTGCCCAGAAATAATATGCAATTATTTACATTTAAATTATTAAATTCCTGTTCCGGAAAATTATTGTTAGATCAACCTGAAAAGAACTGTTTACAAAGGTTGTATTTATCTTTGCTATTGTGCATAATTTGATTATTTGTTTTTATTTTATTACTAACAGTTTATTTAAAATTTACATTAGTTAGGCAAATAGTTTGTGGTGTCATAACCTTATTTATTAATGATTTATTAAGGCCAATTTTATATAATTACTTTTTTGTGGTGGGGTTAGTGAAAATTTTGTCTAGGCAAGTAAAAATTTGAACCAGTGGCCGAACCGGGCCAGTAGAAAAAAATCCTTACAGTTGAGCTCTGTAGCCACTTACAAATAGCATATAATGTATTGTTTTCTCTATGTAATATGGAATTGCTTATGAGACTAAATGTTTATGGGATCTCTTTTGCAGAGGATCCTGAAAGTGGAGACAAACAGAAGAAACAGACCGGAAACCCACACATTGAGCTGCGTAAGTATCAGTCTCAAATGGCAGGCAAAAACATTCCTTATATTTAGGTCAACATTATTGACCCCTCTGGCAGTAAATAATTGTGCGTCACACAAACTAAAAAAAAGTTATGCTTTTTTGGATATCACGTTTCATGTAGTGTGTAATATAGCTGTTTGTGAATGCTAAAGGTCTGCAAAGTGGACGAAAAAAGTTATTCTGACCGATTGTAAACTGCCTGAAATGAGTCGTCAGTAATTCCAGTCTAACTTCCTGCAGACATTTGCATAATGCCAGACTATGCTCTGTTCAGACTATGGTGTTTATTGGCTGCCAAGTGCTAAAGAAGCCCCCAGAGCTGAAAATCAGATTTGGTTATGGGTGTTTAGTTTAGTTTTTTTTGACGTGCTGTAACAACCACAACAAAATGGGCCATCTGACCAATCAGAGGAAGGGGTTTAGAGAGACCGGATCCCTGATCAAATGATTTCATACACTGTGAGAAAATAGGTGATGCTGCAGTGTATATTATAAGAAAATGTATGCGTTTTTTTATTTATTTTTTTACCTTGGATACAATTTGTAGGAGACCTCCAAAACTAAATTAGGAAACTTTAAAATATCATAATAGGGACACTTTAATGTTTTCACAGATTTGATTTATAAATGAATTACCTGTTTAATTATAATAATAATAATAGGTACAAATATAAATAAGAACATAATTATTATTAAATCTGAAAATTATACTTTTGATGCAGAGTTCTCAGATGCCAATGCCAAGTTTTACTGCCGGATCTACTACGCCGAAGAGTTTCATAAGATGCGGGAAGAGATTATGGAGAGCTCAGAGGATGAATTTGTGCGATCGCTCTCCCACTGTGTCAACTGGCAGGCTCGTGGCGGGAAGTCCGGCGCAGTTTTCTACGCCACTGAAGGTGCGACCTGATCTAAGGGTGCAAGATTTACAGATGATTCTTTACTGAATTTTTTTTTTTTCCATGAAGGTAGTTGTTGTAAGTGAAGACTTGTTGGATGTATTTTGCTAAAGGTGCTGTTTCTCCTCAGATGATCGTTTTATTTTGAAGCAGATGCCCAGATTAGAGGTCCAGTCTTTCTTAGACTTTGCACCCCACTACTTTACTTACATAACAGGATCAGTTCAGCAAAAGGTAAGCATATACTGTACGTACCTGTGTATATATAGTATAGGTCTTGTCATAGCTCTGTATGAGGCTGCATTTTTCAGCCTATTTTAGGTTTTTCTTTCTAAATTCATTGTTTTTGCATCTGTTTTACAGCGGCCCACAGCACTTGCTAAGATTCTGGGAGTGTACCGTATCGGCTACAAGAACTCTCAGAACAACACAGAGAAGAAACTGGACCTGTTGGTGATGGAAAACCTTTTTTATGGGAGAAAGATGGCACAGGTATATTAATTTAAAGAAAAAAGCCTTTAAGCCTTTAAATCTGCAGCTTATAACCGATTTGACATTGGTGTTTCAGAAAAACTGTCAGACAATTTTGGTCTTTTTATGCTCACATTTACGGTCCTCTTTACGGTTTTTGTGCAGGTGTTTGACCTGAAGGGATCCCTGAGGAACAGAAACGTGAAGACGGATCAGGGAAAGGAGAGCTGTGAGGTGGTGCTCCTAGATGAGAATCTCCTGAAACTGGTGCATGACAATCCCCTTTATATTCGCTCCCACTGCAAGGCCATTCTGCGTGCTGCCATCCTCAGTGATGCCCACTTCCTGTCCAGCCACCTCATCATTGATTATTCCTTACTGGTGGGCCGTGATGATGCCACGGATGAGCTAGTCGTGGGGATCATAGGTGAGAAAATGTTATGTTATTGTAAAATCCATTTTTGACTTTTCTTTTAGTGGTTTTTAAAACTCTTGTATATTTGAAGATTATATCCGGACTTTCACATGGGATAAAAAGCTGGAAATGGTGGTCAAATCTACTGGGATTCTTGGAGGTCAAGGTACAGTTATGCTGTTTTAAATAAATTCATTTCTCTGATATTCTCAGTACAGGTGCTGGTCAACGAATTAGAATTATTTTAAATAGTGCAATCATGAAATTCTTTGAATGCATTTTTTGTGCAGAAAGCAAATCAGGTGTTCACCGCACCTGTCCTACTCGTTAGACTAATCACAGAACTCGTTATCTGGAAAAAAATTTGCTCAGCTGAGCTTTCCAAAAGGCCCATTTAGGCCATTTAACTGTGACACTGTTGTTTTATTGAATTAGAATAATGGTGAAAGCGTTTCATTGAATTGCAATAATTTTTACTATAATTACAATCATCACTTTCTCAGTATTTTGTGGCTGCCCCTTTGGCTTGTATGACTGCCTGAAGTCTCCGCGGCATCGATTTGACCAGCTTGTCGCAAGTTTCCGCACTCACAGCTTCCCAGGCAGTGGCGATGTTCTGCTTCAGTTGGTCCAGCGTAGTAGGCTTTCTGTCGCGAATTTTCCGCTTGACGATGGCCCAAAGGCTTTCAATGACATTGAGGTCAGGCGAGTTGGCCGGCCATGCCAAAACTTCAAGCTGTTTTTTAGTGAACCAATCTTTGGTCGACTTTGCCGCATGAGCCGGTGCAAGATCCTGTTGAAATATGAAGTCTTCTTCGCCGAACTGTTCCTCAACAGTCGGAATCAGGAACGTTTCCAGAACATCTTGATATACGGCAGCATTGACAGTCTTCTTGAGGAAGCAGAGTTTCCCTACACCTCGAGCGGACATGCATCCCCAGACCATAACGCTCTGGGGAAACTTGACGGATCTTTTCACGCACTCGTGTTTGTAGGTTTCGCCACCACGACGCCAGACACGAGGACCTTGGTCACCGAAGGAGATGCAGAAGCGTGATTCGTCACTGAAGACCACTTTCTGCCAGTCTTCAGCAGTCCACTCGCCGTGTTCTTTGGCCCACTTCAGCCGTTTCACCATTTGTTTCTTGTTCAGCATCGGTTTTACTGCTGGAACGCGAGATTTGAAGCCGAGTTCGCGCAGACGACGGTAAGTGGTTGATCTGGAGACGTCAGCGCCGGTCTGCTTGTTCCACAAGTCGGTGAGCTCGGAAGTGGACTTGAACCGGTTGCTGACTGCGATCTTTCTCAGCTGCTTGTTGTCGCGAGCAGAAGTTTTTCGGACGCCGGAACAGTTGGTGCGCTTGCTGCAGTTTTTCTTGAGAGCTTTGCAGACGGAAGACTGGCTGATGCCGAGCTGCTCAGCAATTTCAGTTTGGGTCAAGCCTTGTTGGCGAAGGGCTTGAATTTGAGCCACTATTCCGGTTGAGAGGTCGCGCTGCTTACCCATGATTGATTTTACAACTTAGAAATTCTACTCAACCCTGACTTTATACTGCACAGTGAACACTCTTCACAGAAAACAAAAATTTGAGCATTTATTCTAATTCAATGAAACGCTTTCACCATTATTCTAATTCAATAAAACAACAGTGTCACAGTTAAATGGCCTAAATGGGCCTTTTGGAAAGCTCAGCTGAGCAAATTTTTTTCCAGATAACGAGTTCTGTGATTAGTCTAACGAGTAGGACAGGTGCGGTGAACACCTGATTTGCTTTCTGCACAAAAAATGCATTCAAAGAATTTCATGATTGCACTATTTAAAATAATTCTAATTCGTTGACCAGCACCTGTAGAAGCTAAGACTGTTACATGCGTTATGGTCTTTCCATCATGACAGGTAAAATGCCCACGGTGGTGTCACCAGAGCTGTACCGATCACGTTTCTGTGAGGCCATGGACAAATACTTCCTCATGGTCCCTGATCACTGGACGGGTCTTGGGCTCAACTGCTGATGGGCAAGAAGGGAACGTTACGGCTGGAAATGGATATGCTGCTCTCTTATGTACTTTGCAGTGATTCATTGGAAAGGTTAACCCTCCATTATCTGCAGTGGTGTCTGAAGCTGGGTAAAATTGAACCTCTCTTTTTATGCTGTGCACAGTTTGACCAAAACTGACGTGCCAAGACCCAGTTCCTGAAGATCCACGGAAGAGACTGAACTGAAATGGCATAACTTGTTGAACCCTGATTTTCAGTAGTGTTTGTTTATAACTATTAATCTGAACTGTGGACAATGTAACATTTTATAAATGTACAGAGATGTATAATTAAAGATTATTAATACTGATAAAAGTGTCAGCTTTGTGTCACTGTTAAGATGTGTATCTCCATGAGGATTCTGAGATGTTTCTTCAAACCTAATTTTTTTTAGGGGTACAGTATCTTTAGGAACAAGTTCTCTCAAATATAAGAAAGAAATTAGGTATAGGTACATGACACATTTACTTTCTCAGTAAAGCATATCTGTATGTTGCTGACTACATGTGTATTTGTGTAACCACTATGCTACACATATATTGATCTTATTGGTCTTAATGGGGTTTGAGATGACTGTGACGGCTTCAGTAAACAACAGTTATTGAACCTAAACATCTCTGACCCTCTTCCACTGACACTTCAGTTGGTGGTCAAGAGCTACAGACACACTTGAATTTCTGTGAAAACTTCAGTAGACTTTAACCCCGCAGTTCGCACCGCTTTCTCGTTTCCACAAGCGCGTGCTCTGACTGTCGTTGCTTTGACAACACTCATAAACGTTGAATGCGCTGTTTCTTACCTTGCTCTACGTTGACTTTAAGTCACTAATGTTAGTTACAGCTTCACCGTCACCACCTTTTTAAAAATATTTGTTTAGGACATCTCGACTCGAAGGCCTCTATTTTCTTCTTTTCTTTTCTGATCACCGGACTTGTGCTGACCAGACATTTTGAGCGTAACATTAGCCTACTGAACTTCAAATCAAATGACAACATACAATTTTGATCAGTGGCCAAACCATTTTTGTTTTGGGGGTGGGGGGGTTCTTGACCACTATTTAAAGGACAATTAGGAAGAAAACAAATAAAAAGCTTTAGGTAACTCAAATATTAGATGTTTTTTCCACAAATATGCCTATTTTATTTATTTTATAACAATTATTCCATAATTTAATGAGGGCCCAGTTCTGGGGCCCCACCCCTACCCTGGGCCTGGGACAACAGACCCGTTTGTCCCCCCCTGTCGGCCGGTCTTATGTTACCACTTAACAGGAAAAAAGTGGTATTATCTAGTCAGTGAAAGAGTGCAAGCACATAATTTTAACCAACAGTTCATTTTTTGTTAACCTTTTACCATATGTCTTGGAGTATCGCCATAATATCGTATAGTGATATGTATCGAATCGTGATATGAGGGTATGGTTGTGTCCCCTTGAACTACCTCACCCCAGAACTTACCCATAGAATTGATGAATCACTCCTTCATCCTTTCACATTGCACTGTACTACATCGTGCACACAATACAAATCGAATGTTGCAACTTACTCTTAAAATTGCGGGCTGCAACTTCACAAATATGCTGCCTGTGCACAATACTAAGTACATTTATTTCGTTTGACACCTTGGCTGAGATGAGAAGACTTACCTCTATACTGGGCTTTCTTTTTTATCTTATTGCTTTCTCCGTTTTCGTCCCTGTGCACCAGAGGGTTTCGATCAACGCGCCAGCAGCTGAGCACTTGCCTAACGTAACGTAACATAACCCCCCCCATTTTGATGGATCGTTTGATCTGATACTTTAAACTGTAACAGTAGGCCTACTGTTAAAACTAGTGTTCATGCTGAAAAACTACTATATGAAACTGGTTAAATAATGCATTTCACTTAAGCAGGAAAAGTCTAGGCTACTTATGAGTTAATTCACTGAATTAAATATTCATGTATAAACAAAAAAATAGACTACACAAAACTCTGTTAAAACATTTTATATAATAGTCATACAATTTATATATATTAAAAAAAAACTTTAACTGACAAAGAACCTTCAAAATCAGAATGGAGGAAACCACGATCTAGATTGTCATACATTTCAAAGCTTTTTTTCTGTTATAATACTGTTTGACTTTCCTCATTCCTCTGCATCCTTCCAATCATAATCCATCTAATTTATGAAAAGAAAATCAACCATGTGCTTTTGTAATAAGTGTGCAAGTTTTGCTCTGGTGATGATAATGTCCATGAGCTGATATTTAAAAAGACTATTTCCTACTGTAAATCACACACTCGTAGGCACAAACATCAGGACTTGGTAAAAAAAAAAAAAAAGCCATTGGCTTTCGATTGGCAGGTGTGTCCCAGACTTATCTTCACATCTTTAGACTCTTTCATGACACTATAATACATACACACTGATGTAATATAACAAACTCTGAAAATGCAGAACAAGGCACTGGACACCGAGAAACTGGCACATTGTGGACAAAGGCAAACAGATAAACAGTGGTTTACATTTTCATTTAGAATTTTCTGGAAGGTTTCTGACCAGCAAGATTTTAAAACACCATCTTCACTAAAAGCTCTTTATCTTTTGAAGCAAAATGGAATCCATGCAATGGATTCCTGAAAGCATGTTAGAAATCTGTTTAAAAAGGATTAATATTAATAACCAGTACAAAAGAAAGGAAAGGAGGAAGACAGAGTAGGTTAATCATAGTTCTGGATTCAATGTTAAATTAATAGTCAACCCCAAAATGCAATTTCTGTCATTATTTACTCCCACTCATGTCACTTCAAACCTTAATGTTATTGTTCTGTTCATGGAGCACAAAAGGAGAAGTCTTCTAAAGCCCTACAATAATTTTGAGAGAGGAAGAGACTGAAATTTAAGGCATTATTCACTAATAACTGTTGTGATTTTATCAATGAGTCAGTGAGTTCAATGGATAAGTCCAATTAATGAACAAATCATTCTTTTTAACTGGTTCTTTTTAATAAATTGGTTGATTTGATTCACAAAACAAACTAGATTCTTTGTTTTCATGATTAAGTTCTTGAGTTCAATTCACTAATGCAATGATCCAGTACCAACAGCTCACTGAAGAGGAAGATTTTCAGTGGTTAACAGCTTAAATTTCATCCTATTTCTCAGACAGCGCTTTCATTTGACTTCAGAATACTTGCAATACAGTACATAGTTCTTTTTGGAGGTATTTCTGTCATTTTTGGAGCTTGACAGGCATTGGTCACCATGAACTGCCGATGTATGGAAAGAGACACATATAGGGTTTTAACAACATAGGTAAATAATGACAGAATTTTTATTTAGGGATGAACTATTCCTTTAAACACCCATTTACTGCTATACATAAGTGCATACAATTGTAGTACCATTGATATCTAAATGTAAATAAATATTGGTGCAGGCTTCAAAACATCCTGGTGCACATAACATGCCAAGTCCTCGGACTAGAATCTAAAATTCAACCTGAATAGAAGTATTATTTGAACACTGTCTCTATGTCTGAGAAGGAACAGCGTGACAAAGTGTCACTCTCCAAAAGCGTCAGACTTAAGTTTAGACCATCAAGAGCTAGAAATCTACTTATATTTTTAGCATAAAAATGCTCTTCTTTACAATATAAATCTCAAGAGCCATCTATTCACAATGTGTCAAATTCAATGTGTATAGTACAACTGGTGTACGATCTGGACAATGGAGAACTTGCATTGGATTTTCATCACATTACAATGGGTTTTATGGACTTACAGTCAAAAGGCTGGAATACACTACACAACTTTTCAAATCTAAACAGATTTTAAAACAGGCGGCGTCATGCGCTTGCAGACTTTGTAGATGGTTACAGAGAAACACTGGGCATTCTAAACAAAACGAGGATCACATACACTTACTAGACTTTAAAGTCACTCCGAACACAATAAACTCATAAAGAAACATGCGCCTTGTTGGTAGATGAATGACAAATTAAAACAACATGCTGTAAAATCGGTTCAAAATGTCAAACATGTTTGATATTCTCAGACTGGATGGAATCTTATGGTGCATTCCATTTAAGTGGAACTTTTAACTGGAATGCCCCCTCAAGTCAGAGTTGCAAATGGGAAACTCGGGGAAACCGCAACAAAACCCCGACTTCAGAATCCAATAAGGCTGCTCAGCGCATCAACCATAGCAAAACACTAGTGATATATTGTTTATTAGCTTGTCTGTTTCTCTGTGTCTCAATAAAGTCAGTTGTTTTTGCCCATCATATACAATGTGATTTTCTGTCAAGGCAAATCTGCAGACTGGCTTTGACTTTTGACAAATTGTCCAGACTTAAATCAGCAAAAATCTGTGCCAAAGTCATGTAGTGTATTCCAGCCTTTGCTCTTACAAATAAATACTAAGTGACTTTGATGCAGTGATGGCAATTCCCCTGTTGTTCCAAATGTGATTTCTTGGTTCCTGATTGGTCCCACAGTGACAACAGGAGTGAAATGAATGTAAACTCACCTTGTGCAGGGTTTGTGCTTTCAAAAGTCCACAGATTAAGAGAGACCACGCCACACTATACATTATCGTACTTCAAGCGTGAGAAGTCGGTCAACATTTGGCGATCTCATTCATCCTGTGTTAAAGTGATTAAAATGGCTTTCGAAAAAAAATCTCCTGTGCAAACAAATGTAGCAAAACAAAAGCGTACCAAATGTGCTATGTCATGTTTCATAATCTCTTGTTATAGAGGCTGCGCTCCATAATAAAAAATCTATACAACTTCTGTAAGGTTCATGACAAAATGTGCTTTGAAAACTAAGACGGGCGCCTCTAGAAGGAGCCGGGGTCAAAATGTCTCTGAGTCCGAGTCGTTTTCAGTGGTCGTGCCCTCGCTGGAGGGACCGGAGGGGTCCCTTGGACTGCGGGGGCCATGAGGACTCTTGGCCTGGCAGGGCAGAGATTTCAGCAGGGCGCCTGGGGAAGGAGTTCCAGAGCTGCAAGGGGAGCAGAAAGGCATCATGGTAGCCAGAATGAGAGCCAGGCAGTCAGCCACTTCCCTGCTGGGAGCGCAAGCCAGAGCAGGGGTGAGACCTGCGTGGAAAGACAGCCAAAGAGCGAGAGAGACAGGATAGCAGAAAGAGGTGAAGGGAGGGACGCAGCAGTGGAACAAAAGGACAGTGGTGGGGAGGTGATGGACGAAAGCGGCATTCCATTAGTGCCTTGCTATTCAGGAGGCCAAACACATGGTTGGGGGGCAAAAGGGGAAACGCATGACACCGTCAAAGCTTTGAAACACAGCCACTGCTTTGGCAAAAGCTTCAATGGCACTAATAAAAGAAGACTGGCATAGGCAGATGCACATACACTGACAATCTACGCGTGAACAAAATCTGCTGAGATTTCAGACGCACCATTCTCATCTAGTACTTGAACGCTGGCCCCACGAGAGAGCAGCTCTTGCACTGTCTGCTTCATCCCGCTGCGAGCAGCCAAATGGAGAGGTCTGAGGGAGTGAATGAGAAACAAGTGAAATTCAATTGCTTCTTTATTAATATATAAGCATGGTGCTAGCAACGTCAAGGTCACAGGTTCGATTCCCAGGGAATCCATGAACTGATCAAATGTATTCCTTCAACGCAACATAATATGAGAGACATAATATGTAATATAATGTGGAAGGGAACTCACGTTTGCAGTGCAGCGTTTGTAGCAACGAGGGCAGATTCTGGAATTTTTCCAAGAATGAGCAATGCACATTCCTCCATTCCCTGGAAAAAAGCAGACAGAACAGGAAATTCATCTTTAGAAGACATCAGGTAATGGATTAATAAAAACATTTAAAAAAATACTGTTTACAATGTTTGTTTTCATATCTGGCATAATTTTTTTGTTTCATAGTAATAATAAATATTAGGAATATTAATGGAAACCCCGTTTTTAAGGCGGCCAAATTATTAAATACAAAGTAAATATGATTTTGGAGTGAGTAGATAATATGAAATTATTAGGGGGGTTTTATGTTTGATGTGAATATACAATTTTTGTCCATGAAAAATCTATAGTGACCACTGCTGAAACTATAGGGTAAACTATAAAGTTATAGGGACTGATGAACATGGCATGCAATTGGCTCTACTTACATTACTGCAGGCTAGATGAAGTGCTGTATTGCCCTTCTGGTCAGTCAGACTGAGATTCACATTGGCACCAGTAAGCAGAGCTTCTGTTTAAAACACATGCCACACTTTGCATAAGTGAGCTTATTTTCATAACCCTTTTATACAAATGAACAGAGAGAGGCATAATGCAAAACAGGAGAAGAAAAACATGGTGAAGAATACATACCTACAACCTCAACTCTTCCTTTCTCTGCTGCCATAATCAGTGCACTGTGCCCTGATTGGTCAACATCATCCACAGATGCATTATGGGCCAGGAGCAGCTGAACACAGTCAATGTGCCCAGCGAATGCAGCAGCATGGAGAGGTGTCCTGATAAACCGAGACAACAGTTCTTCTTTAAAATAACTTCCACTGGCTCATGTTTATTATATTTGTTCAAATTTTGGAGGCACTGTAGGTACAATTCTATTATATTCTATTATCTCTAGCATAGTACTGTTACTAACCTGCCCTTGGAGTCTTTGCAAGTTACAATATTTGATCCCATGGCTTCTAATAAAAGGGTGGCACAAGTCTCGTGGTCATTGACCCTGTAAGGCAGAGGATTCAGAAACAGAAAAGTTGAAACAAAGAAGAAAAGTGCAACAGATGACAGAGATGAAGACAACCTCACAGCAGACATACACGGCACAATGCAGCGGAGTGAAGGGGTTCCCATCAAACTGACGAAAGTCTTTTTGTTCAAGTATGACCTCCACACAGCCTTCGTGACCTATAACACAGACAATGCTAGTCCACCATACTTCAAAAATTGCATTCTGTTTACTCATAATTAAAAGCACATTGTTAAACTGTTAAAACTAACCATAGTAACAGGCCCAGTGCAAGGGTGTGTATCCCTGGTTGTCTCGCAACGGGGGCATTGGGGGTTCAGAACATGCGATATTGAGCAATTCGCTCAACCAGGATGCGTGACCCCTCGCTGCAGCCATGTGGATGGCTGTCCGACCCCTGGAGTCCCCCAGTACCACTGATGCCTCCAGCTCCAACAGGGACTGAACACATTCCTCCTGTCCACACAAGAGCTGAGAGAGAGAGAGAGAGAGAGAGAGAGAGAGAGAGAGAGAGAGAGAGAGAGAGAGAGAGAGAGAGAGAGAGAGAGAGAGAGAGAGAGAGAGAGAGACAGAGAGAGAGACAGAGAGAGAGAGAGAGAGAGAGAGAGAGAGAGACTGTCTTTATCAACTTGATTCTTCAACAATATCTTTCAAATGTTTTAGGACAGTATGATTATTTTTTTATTTTATTTTTATTAATACGTTTATTAAGATAGGATGTATTAAATTGATCAAAAGTGACAGTAAAGGCATTTACAATGTTACAAATGATTTCTATTGTAAATGCTATTCTTTCTATTCATTGAGGTATCCTGGAAAAAAAGTTATCACATATTAATATATAAAAAAAATTCAGCAGCACAACACCATTTTATTCACTATCACCATTTTATTTATTCACCATCACTATTTTAACATCATATTAAAATGATATCTGAAGGATCGTGTGACACTGAAGACTCGTGTAATGGGAGCTGAAAATTCAGCTTTGCCATCGTAGGAATAAGTTACATTTTAAAAAATGCAAAACTGTTATTTTAATTTGTAATACAGTTTTATAATATTACTGTATTTTTGATCAAATAAATGTAGCATTGGTGAGCATAAGAGACTTCATTTAAAAAAAAATAATAATAATTCTCACGACCACAAACTTTTGAACAGCAGTGTGTATAAATTGCAAGGAATCAATATGTCTAGAGTTTGTGCATCAACCATTAGGCCACTGCTCTAAATGTTTGTATAAATTTACTGTAGATTTCCTATTTTATTTTATTTTATTAGCATTACTATCAACACCAAAATCAAGTAAAAGTCCTTGCATATCTTGGACTTCAATACAGTTGACAAGATCAGGAAACTCACCCCCAGGTGTAGAGCAGTCAGACCCTGATGATCAGCCATGTCTACAGTTGCCTCACGCTCCAACAGAAGAGACACAGCGTCCACATGACCCCCCATTACTGCCAGCATTAGAGGGGTCCTAAAAATACACCGTATGAATACTCATTAATGCAATCTCAAGCGCAACAATGTGTCTCTCTCCAGTGCACTTTGATTTCAATTAAACATCACTTCAATCAATCAATAGTCTTCCCATAAGTTCTTAGGCACCTTTTTCTATCTTAATCTAGGCTAAATTAATTTTGTTAAAATACAGCTGTTTATAACGGTTGATTTAGTTATGGTCTATAAATTAATGAGTTGATTCACTTACTAGTGTTACTTACTATTACTAGTGTTAGTATGTAGTGTGTTGAAGTTTTTTCTTGGCATTCCAATATTTATTTATTACAGAAAAATTGTTATGTTGTTTTTAATTAATTTAATAGATGCATAGTAATTTAAAAAAATAACTAAATGTAGTTAGTGACTTATGGGTAACTCCTTTTCTTTTCTTTTTTTAGCTTGAATGTAATTAACTACAATAGGTGACACTGCTGAGGTGTAACAGGACATGCCACTCATTCCACTCCAAAATAGGTAATAAACAAATCACTCACTGTCCCTGAGAGTCCGCTGTGTCAACCAGATCTGCATTATCAGAGTCTTCCAGCAGGAGACGCACACATGATGTATGACCATTCATTACTGAAAAGAATCACAGTGTGTTTAATTTTTTTTTTTCAATTGCACAATTGGGTAATTTCCACCACACATAGGTGCAATACCTGCAAGGTGGATGGGTGTACGTTCTCGTGTAGTATCTCTGCTTCTCGGTGAGGCCCCGTGGTTCAGAAGAGTGAGAGCGCAGTCGTTGTGGCCCCTGAGGGCAGCAAGGGCCAATGGAGTCCGACCCACCTCATCCCCCTGATCCACCTCGCAGTGACCCTCCAAGAGCACTTCTAGAGCCTGTGCGTGACCATGGTATGCCTGGACACAGACATATACACTTGTCAAGGTGTAAGATTAACTGTCTGAAAACTTATTATTAAGGTGTTTTGTTTTTAGAGAGAGAGAGAGAGAGAGAGAGAGAGTGTGTGAGTGAGTCAGTGAATGAGAATTTAGCCATGAGCTGGTATGCAGACACACAACTGTCAGGTATGGGGGTGGTGAAAATAGGACTTAGGTGCATAGTTGATGGGCTTTTATTTAATAAAAAACAAGAAAAAGAAAAAGAAGAAAAAATACCCCGAGGGGGAAACCAAGGGACTAGACTTGACTTGACACAAGAGATAACATTAAACAACGCTCCAGCACAGGACTGAAAACACAGGGAGAATAAATAGGGAGCAAGGCAGGTAACAAGGGAGGACAGGTGGGGCAAAATAACCAATAATCAGGTAATAAGATGGGCGGGGTTAGACAATGACAGGAGAGCACATGACACAAGGAAACACACATGACAACCCATGTGCTCACCAAACATGACTAGAGCACAAGCACATGGCCAGTAAAACAACTCAGACAGCAACATAGTGTCGGCCCAGGTCCGGCCCACATCTGGGCCGTTTGGAATCCGCGTGTATCAGATGTGGGCCGGATCTGGGCCGACACTGTTGCTGTCTGGGAAATCACCAGCCATGTGCTCACACAAAACGAGACATGAACACGCAGCTAATGAAAACGCTCATAAGCCACATGATCACACAAAACATGACAACATTAAAGCACACACCTAGTGGAAAACACAAGGCGTGTGCTACACAGCACAAGACAAAACATGACATGAAAGCACTCGGCCGATGTAAACACGAACTCAAAACCACACACTCACACGACAAGACAAAGCGCACAAGAACGAGCGTAAGCACATCCTGTGTGCTCACAACAGTGGACAAACATGCAGAGCATGTTTAGTTTTGACATTGTATTCATGCATTTTTAGGTAGCCTATTGTTTTTGGGTATATAAAACACTGCTTAATCAGCTTAATTTACAATTAAATTGAGGTAATGTGAACTGTCCTAAGAAATGTGTGTATACTACCATTCAAAAGTTTGGGGTCAGTAACAATTTTCCTTTTTTTATTATTTAAGAAATTGATATTTTTATTCAGCAAGAATGCATTAAATTGATCAAAATTGACAATAGTTACAAAAAATATACATTTTTCCAATAAATGCTGTTCTTGTGAACGGTAGTGTAAGTGAAAAGGGAAAAAGGTGTTTGGATTTACAGCCAGATGCAGTGGACTTCTGGTTTGGCTGTTCTCCATCTCATCTGGATGGTTCTCATCTCTGTCCAAAAGCTGAAATCAAATTTGAAAAGTCTGAATTAAAGCTGTTCTCATTAAACTTAATTAAAAAACGAATCTCAATTTAACAGGACCACATTCATTCTTGTATTGACAAGTTGGAAACGCTTCATTTTACAGTACAGTACTTACAGTGTACTTACCTAGAAAGTACTGGGTAATATAAGGTAAGTACATGGGTTAAGGGTAGGTTTAGGGGTAGGTTCAGGGTTAGTACCTAGTTATTACGCAGTTATTACCCAGTTATTGTAATTACTATAATAAGTACATAGTGTGTATATGGGAAACAGGACTGTAAAATGAAGCGTTACCGACAAGTTAAACAAATAACAGGCATTAAGACATATAATTTTACTACAAACAATGAAACCACAAACTGGACTTAATTCATTTGCAGGTTAGGTTACACATTTAAATCTAATGTTGTTGAGATGGAGGAAGTGCCCTGAGGCACACACTGGAAATGTATGTGTCCTCACCAGTTTCAGACAGTGTCTATGGCCGTACGCTGCAGCGTAGTGAACGCCACTGTAGCCTTGTTTATCTTTAAGTGATGGGGCGGCACCCTGCTGCAATAGGAACTCAAGACACCTACACACAAATATATATATATTTAACAAACTAGTATAACAAACATACACATACATTACATATGTCTATATATAAGTGTGTGTGTGTGTGTGTGTGTGTGTGTGTGTGTGTGTGTGTGTGTGTGTGTGTGTGTGTGTGTGTGTGTGTGTGTGTGTGTGTGTGTGTGTGTGTGTGTGTGTGTGTGTGTGTGTGTGTAAATAAAAACACCCTTTAGCCATGACTTATTCATCAGAAATCACAGCATCTAGTACCTTATTGCTTACATATACAATTTACCATGGTTTAATTACCGTTCAATATTACTGCGCTGTTTTCCTTAAAGCACACACACACATACATCATTTGCGCCATTTTCATATAAGCACACAAATGCATACATTACTTGGAGACAGTGCCATGCGCACACAGAAACATTCAGGAGCACAGATTATTAATTTATCAACGCTGCACCGCAACTTTTATTAATAAAATAGCTTGGCTACTGAATCACTACTTTATATTTCTCAGCATCGAGGGGTTACATTGCTGGTTCACAGCTTCGTTGTTCATAGAGAGAGACTCTGAACAGACAGGTAATTCATGTATGCATCTCTTTCTCAATAATGAATTCAAATAAATGCTATAAATCATCCATTGATATAAACGTAATCTTACGCAACACTTTGTCTCTATGACTGATTCAAAGCAGGCAGAATCCTAGATCTAATGAGCTGTAACTGACGAAAATAACCGTCATTTTTACCCTTCTGGTCTAATATTGAGCTGCAAACATCAATAACAGTTGTTAATGCTGGAAAATGACCATGGTAGAAGTGAGGTAATACACGGCTAGCAGTGCATTAAACATTTTATATGCACTCCGCGGAGGTAAGGCAACCGTATGCATTTATGTGTGTGCATTGTATGTATACGTGCATAGGATAAAGCATAATGTGCTCTACTGTGGAAGTTGAGAGAGGGAAAGTACATTAAGGTTGTCCCAGATAGTAAAATGATGAGGTAACAGATGCACGCAGACACAAACACCCAGTGTTTTTGCATCAGAGCAGCACACGTATAAATGAGGCTGAGCAGACATGGACCAGAGAACTCACAGAGCTGCCTCCTTCTCCCTCTCAGCTTGAACACCGTCACTCTCTGGTTCCAGGACCACACGCCGCCTTCAGAGAAAACATGTACACAAGGTCACTTCTCCTTCAACAATAAATCAAATATTTTTTAGAAATATTTTTTTTTTAAAAGCATCAATTAAACACAATATAATTAATATTGCAATATTAAATGTGATCAGGCATGTGATCAGCTTAAGACGAAAAAAGAAGAGACGCGATAAATGAAATATCTTGCTTTGGCAATAAAATATATATAATTATATATTATATATATTTATAATAATCACAGTAATAATATATTATGATAGTTTTATGGTCGGGAATTATTAATCATACATAATTAATAATAAAAAAAGTTTACATATTAATATAAGTATATAATTTTATAATTTATATCTGTGCAATAAAACTGGGGTATCTTAGTATAAAAAAACAAGGTTATACAAATTTTATTTTAAAATTTTATTTTAAGGTGTCTGTGTTACAGTGTAATTATACATTTAATGACTGAGTAGTAATAACTACATGTAACGTGTAATAAGGACACTGTAAAATAAAGCATTACCAAAAAATAAACTGTATTAATTAAAATGTTTCTATGGTACAATGTCAGAAACTACAGTTACCAAATCATTACTCATTTACAATTTTTTGTGCCAGTGAAATCTGGCAGCTAATCTAACTAAATTAAGCACAAAGGTGTTTCCGTAACTTGACGCTGAACCCCTGTCTCGGCACATAAACTAACCCAATGACATGAGACTTAAAAATAGCCTGTGGTTGCCATGGTAACATAGATATATGCGTTACTGTAGCTGCTAGCAGTCCTATAGAGATGGGGACTGGCAGTGCACTCGATTTCACCTGCTGTTGGACTACAGCTGCTGGTGTCTACATCATTGAATTGTGTTAGACATGCATCTACATCGAACAATTACATGTTATTTGGCCACAACTAGCTCCATTTATGCACTGTAAAAAAAATCATGTGGGAATGTTTTGACCTCCAAGAACCCCCAAGTACAAACTATGATTAGGGTGAAGGATGATTTAGACTGATGAGCTGCAGGTTTTTTGCATTCAAACATTTCAGAATATCAGGCCCCAAAGAGCTCCATTATAATTCTATTACTGAAAACGCAATATTTGTTTATTTTTCCAAACTCAGCACCAAATCCATTTTTTAACAAATGTGGCTGTTTGTGTAAATGTGTATACCTCCTGTCCAGATCAGAAGCAGCAGCGTAGTGCACAGCAGAGCGCCCCCAATGGTCAGTGGCATTAATGCAGGTACCGCAGGACACCAGAGTCTCCAAGCACTGAAAGTGTCGACTAGCTGCCGCATAGTGGAGAGGGGTCCTGTCAACAGCCATTGACAAAAGAAGAGGTCAAATAAAGTTGTCAAAATTTTAGTATGATATAGAAGTTTAGAGTACAAAAAAATTAGTATAAAAGAAATGATATAATTTAACGTGTGCAGTGATAGTTGTACAATCAGAAAAGGTCTACGAATGTCTAACTCAAAAAAGATTTGAGTTAAATTTAGCACTTACTACTCTTCATGAAAAATTATTTAATCTTCACCTATCATACGACGATGAAACTTATAATATATTACTTAAAAATTATTTATAAAATGATCAAGTTAAAAATGCTATGAAATCTGAATGTCATTAAATTGTTGATGAATTCCAAAAGTAACAGTTTTCCATTAAGCCGACATTTTAAAATACTTAAAAAATTAAGTTTTTTGTCTTACTGCAATTCAAATATTTAATTATTTTGTCTTAATGCTTAATTAAAAAAATTTGTTAATGCTGATTTTTTTTTTTTTTTTTTGATTTTAGAAAATATTACATTTTCCCCTTTAATTCAATGAATACCGCAGATGTTTTATTGTCTATGCAGAAGATTCAGTACTTTAACTGCGGATGAAGTGAGCAAAGGCATGACAAGTGAATGAGCAATTATCCTGATGTACATGTCTCATATTTACCCATAACTCACCTTCCATGTTTGTCCCTGTGGTTATGATCAGCTCCACTGCTAAGTAGTAGCTTCACACATTCCACATTACTGAGAGAGAGAGAGAGAGAGAGAGAGAGAGAGAGAGAGAGAGAGAGAGAGAGAGAGAGAGAGAGAGAGAGAGAGAGAGAGAGAGAGAGAGAGAGAGAGAGAGAGAGAGAGAGAGAGAGAGAGAGAGAGAGAGAGAGAGAGAGAGAGAGATTAGCCATGAGCTGGTTTGCAGACACACAACAGGTCAAACAATACTGCTATTTGTCTGAACAATGGACAACGGCATAATAATTAGTTTTGATATTGTATTCATGCATTTTTAGGTATTGTTTTTGAGTATATATATAACTTAATGACTTCTACATTTTGTATCACATTCCACATAATATAATTGCAGTTACAAAAGTTCAAATCAGAAACAGAATAAGGAACTAGACAGACCTCTAGTAGAAAAACAAAAAGGAGAAATAGCAATGCTCAATATGGCAGCTTAGCAAAAGATGTTCCGCCTTTCAGTTAAAAGGTTCAGTCACCTTATTGGCTAAGACTCTACCTAATTGTATAGCTCTACATTACAATGTGTATGCACACTTGAAAAATACAGTTTTTAATTTCAGCTAAGCTAATGCTAATGTATTTTTTTCCACATTTAACAGGGCTGTCTGCAAGACAGACACACTTACCCGCCCGCAGCCGCGGCGTGTAGACATGTCCTCCCAAGGTTGTCTGTTGTATCGATTTGATAGCCTGCAGACAGGACCGAGTCATTATTGAGAGGGCACATTATGCTATACCTCCGTTCTGAGGAATGAAAAGATGGGGAGGAAGGATGCAGTGCCCCCACAATCAGACGCAGACAGTCACAGTGTCAGACCGAAGGAGGGGAAAAGAATGAAATGGGGAAAAAGGAGTCCAAAAAGAGACAATGTGAGAAAAAGAGAGAGAAAGTATGTTAGTACAGGAAAAACAAAGACAGTGCACACAGGAAACACAAGACAAACACACATCGCTCACACAGGTGAGAACACAAATGTGTGCAATCAAACAGAATGATTTAAAAGTACAGATATACAGCACCTACATCCAATCTAGTGTTTCCTCTACAACAATCCCATGATCAAGAGTCCAAGTTAAGCAAGCACACAGAAATTAGGGCATTCCAGACTTCAGCAGAGACATGAGGAAAAATTCATGCCAATCATTTCAGAGACAAAATATCTTTAAGTCACAGAATAAACCTAATTGCATAAAGAAGAACAGGATTTAACTTTGTGTTAGTATTAAGTATTTTTTAAAGAGGAGGGTTGTCTGAGTCACATCAATTTGAGGGGTACCTCTTGGTTCAGTACTTGGTCCCCTCCTCATCTCAATATAGACAACAACACTATATGGCAAAAAAGTATGTGGACCATAGCCAGTGATTACTGATTATTTCATTTCAAAATCATGGGCGTCAATATCGAGGTGGTCCTCCCTTTACTGTTGTAACAGCTTACAGTTTTCTGGGAAGATTACCAAAAAACAAAACAGGCCCTTAATAACGAGTGCTCAAAGTCTCCCACACCTGGTGTGATATGTGGTCAAAGACATTAAATTTAACACCTTTGCAAATAATTTTATTCGAAAAGGATTAATTATTTTATTCAAATCATCAAATTTCAAAAAAGACATTTCAGTCATGACAACTCTCGGACTGTTTGGCATGGTAATGGGTATGACAATGTTAATATGTTTGGTCTTGGCAGAATAGATTTGCTATTCCGCCAGATCTGCTATTCTGCAAGTAAGACATGCTGCTGCTGTACAATATTGTGTACATTAATTCCTCAAAGCAGATCTATACAAGTGGAGCTGGGGAAGGTGAAGGTTTCTGAAAGCATGCTGCAACTGCAATAGCAAATGCTGATCAAGTATTTGAAGGTTGAGCAAGCGAGCTCATTGGTTACTGATACACCAAGAACCAATCAGCTGTGCCCTATATAGAATGATGTGATTGCAAGCAGGTTAAGTAAAGGACCTATCATCTACAGTTTCATGACCAAGCTTTGTATTTATGTTTCAAAATATTTATATTTCAAATATATGCTGTTCTTTTGAATGTTCTATTCATCAAAGAATCATGACATTTTTTTTTTTATAATAATAAGAAGTATTTATAATAAGCATACACTGAAGACTGGAGTAATGGCTGCTGAAAATTCAGCTTTGTCATGACAGGGATAAATTACATTTTAAAATATATTCAAATAGAATATATCTTATCAAATGTAATAAGATTTAACAATATTACTGTTTCTACTCTATTTTGATCATATACATGCAGACTTGGTGAGCATAAGAGACTTATTTCAGTAGAGTAAAGTAAAGTCCTATAGAAAGAACAGGAAATAATGGGGAGAAGTAAAAGGAATGGGATCAGGAAATGTCCCGAGTCAGATTCAAACTTACATTTTCTGCTTGAGCTTAATGTGTACATTACATGCACAGTTTAAGCAAAAATGGTTTCCTCTAGATTTACATTGTTATATTAATGCAACTAGTGTGATTTGGTGGCATAGTTAGTACCTGAGGAGAGGAGTTTCCGGCAGCAGTCGGCATGAGCATTCAGAGCGGCCAAATGCAAGGGGAACATGCCGTGAACACCTCTTCTGCAGAAGAATATAGGGGAGTCTATCAGAGATAACAAGATATGATGCTTTACCAATATTTTGAACAAAGATCCAAATGCAAAGTCAAACCTGGTGCAGTCAGCTCCACTCGTGATTAGAGTGTTTATTAAAAGTTCATGGCCGTATCGAGCAGCAACATGCAGCGGAGTGTTTCCATCCTTATCAACACAGTCAATCTCTCCACCTGTATCAAAAACACACAACTGTACTCACAATGTACCTGGAAATAAGTTGATATCAAAATCAAATGCGGTTTAGATTCAGATATTTTAGGGGCTGTACACACAGAACATGCTTTCCATTCCACTGAGCTAATTTCTATGTAAACACAAAGTAGCCAGACGTGTTTGGCCGCTGAACGTGTCTTGCATTTTTTACAGATTCTTGTGCATGACATGGCATTCTAAAAATGAGGTGCTCAAGTTAAAAGAAGTTCATATTTTAAAAAACGTGTCTCTAGACCTTGCCTTTTTACCACTGACATGTGTCTCATTTTAACTGCAAAAACGCATTCTGTGTGAATGGTCCTTCAGCCGGCTAAAAACAGCTTTACCGTTTTGGATGAGCGTCTGGGACCGTGTGAATCGACCGTGCACTGCCGTCAGATGAAGAGGGCTTTTCCCATCTCGACTCTGAGGAAACATCACAAAATGTTTATTAACATACAGCACACAGGATTTGGACGGTCTGTCTATATTTAGTCCAAGTTGGGCATACCTGGACGTTGACATCAGCTCCACTGTTGACCAGGAACTCCAGACACAGGGCACCATGCGTGGATGCAGCAGCAAAGTGGAGAGGTGTGAAGCCCTTGTTATTTGGCTGACAAACATTAGCACCATAGTCGATCAGCTCGCTAACCACTGCATCCTGCCCATTAAAACACGCCACATGCAGCGCTGTGTTCCCAAAGCCATTGGCTTCATCTATCTACGAGTGAAGCATACAATGTAATGGTCAGTCCAATGACCCCATCCTTTCTTCCCTATATGTATCTATTTGCATCCTAAGTACCTCTACAGCCAGGCTAAGCAGATGTTTCACCACAGCGATCTGACCGTTGGAAGCAGCAGCATGTAGAGGTGTATATCCCCTCTTGTCCTTGCAGCTGATCTCGGCCCCTTGACTCACCAATAAACACACTACATCTAAGTGACCTGCAAGAGTATTGAGAGGAGCTCATGAAGACAAACACAGATATAGCAGATTAAACATAGTACACCCAAAAAAGAAAAATCTGTTATTAGTTACTCTCCATCATGTCATTTCAAAACCGATTCTGTTGAACACAGAAGGAGATGTTTTCCAGAATGTTGACTTCTTACCATAAAACAAAATCAGAAAGTAAGTAAGGCCTTGTCAATCGTTAGTCCATACAACTTGTCCACAACATACTATAAGTCTTCTGAAGCAATGCCATTGTTTGAGGCAAAACCAATATGAATGTTAGCAAGTGCTAATTTCTTTTTGAAGACTTGGAATATTGCACATAATTAGCATTTTTGGGTTTGCGATACTGACTAGTAATGAGATCTCAATATTTTGGGGGGATTTTGTTGATGACGACAATTAGACAACATTTTGCTGATAGTGTTTTCATGCTGGTTCCTTGGCTGGTTTAGGCCTGTCATGGAAAAATGACGATTTTCATAATTTTCATAATATTGCATTGAGAGTAAACAGAGATGTTTAATTCACAGCAGTAACAGAAATGATAAAGGGTCAATATTTGACCCTTTTTTGACCCCATCTTTTATGTAAAACTCAATTAGAATAATAAGGCACTATAGGCTATTACCAATCAAATGAAACCAGTATCAACAAAATGCAATTCCGCACAGCAGAGATGCCACAGAAACTGCATCTGAAGTGGCATTTTAATGATTTGTTCGAAACGGCTGATACATTCTAAAATGAAACATGTGACTTATGAAACAAGTGTTTTTATGAATGGGTTATTCACTTAAATTATTCGTTCAGTAACGAAAGACTGCTGTGTATGTTTGGAGACCTCCAAGAATTCAGCTTCGGACTAGTTTAAAAAAACAATTCTAACAACAATTTCACTATTATTGTAGAGTTAGTATGACAGTAGTATGGACTACTTGAGTGGTGATTTTATGCCCTTTTTAGAGCTTATCAGCCGCCTCATAACTATTTTTCACACTTGAAGAGCAGCATGAACAACTCCTTTTGTGTTCCACTGAAAACAAAAGAAAACAAGGGCATACATGTCACAGTTTTTATAGGACCGTTCCCTCACCCATATATGCTGCCCAGTGCAGTGCACGGCAGTCTTTCTTATCAAAGGCGTTGATGTTGGCACCCTTGGCCAATAGAAGGCTAACCATCTGAAGATAGGGAGAAAGGAAATTGAATAACAGTGACAAGATTGAGATGGAGAAATGGATGAGAGAATACATAGAGCATGAGCCAATAATGCACCAGTAATTATGGGTCTCCTGATTGTGTGCTGCGTGTTTGTGTCACAATTCATATAATGACTTTCTAAACCATTCTGCATTGTGGAGAGCTCAAGAAATTTCACTGTGTTGACAATGCAATGTGGGAAGTATTTAGCAGCACCCTTTTTTTTATTATTGTGCTATTAGTAATGATTTCAGTCTACTTTTTATGTACTTCTCAGAAATATACTTAAAATTGCACTTATACAAAGTAGTTGGCCAATTCTTGTACTCAATATTTTGATCGAGATATGCTTAAAATTATACTATGATTGTAGTTGTGTTTACTCTTTTGATTGAGTAGCCTACTAAATACTTTTGTTAAGTTTTACATACTGTCTTATTAACTTGCATTGTTTGAAAATATTGATATATAAAAAAAACAAAAAAAAAACTGATATGTTCATAATTCTGAGTATGTGAAATTTTGTAGACTAGTCCACAGGTAGTATACATAGGACTTTACTTCAAATCTACTTTACCCGCCATTGACTAAATTTTCCAGCTATCCATGTTTTCACTGTTATTTGGTGAGGGGCGCTATAACGCATCTTCTGAATAGTACAGAATCTCAGAATCAAAACACAGGTGAAGAAGAAGCAGAAACAATTGATATAAGATTGCTTACTAAAATCCATGATCATCAAACATTAAACACCCAAATAGGATACCTATTTATGAACATAGTAGTATACATAAAGTGCAAGAATAACATAAATAGTAAAAGATAAGTATGATGTTATGTTCACTTCAAGAAAACTTGCAAGCATATTTGCAGTAACTAATAAACTAGCAGTTTACTGAGAGTATACTTCAGGGTGTACATTCATAAACTAAAAATGTGATACACATATATGACTAGTAAACTATCAGTATACCATTACCTATATGTTTACTTGTAGTATATTTGCAGTATAATTGAAAAAATTTGTTGCAAACTAGTTGTGTTTACACGTTTACTACTGAACACTTAAAAGTATACTTTTATACACTAAAAAGTGGGCCAATTTAGTCCCAAGTAGTATTGAAGTAGTACACTTACAAGTATACTTTTAGTACATTGATATTAGTATACTTAATACATAAAGTATACTTAAAATATACTTGAACTTTACTTAAGTATACTTAATAAAATTAACTTGAAGTATACTTATTTTTGTAAGGGCAGGCAAGTGACTTTGTATCTAAAAGTCAATTGCCCAGTTGGAACGTCACTGCCTCAGTCCTTTGGACTTATTGTGTTAAACTGCAACAAAATAAAATGTGATCTAATTCTGTATTGCAATGAATGAAGCAAAAATTAAGCATGTAGTCTCCACTTGCAATACCTCCGTGTGTCCATTGAGGGCAGCGTGGTGTAGGGCAGTCCGTCCCCCGCGATCTGAAACATTGACGCTGCTCAGTAGCGGGATGATGACTTCCGCACAGCGCAGGGCCTTGTTGGCGGATGCGACATGCAGCGGAGTCTGCCAGTTCTTGTCCCGTGCGTTAACATCAGCAGAATGACGGATCAACACGCGAACGGCCTCCTAGATTTGGACAAAAGAAAACGATTGTCGCAACTGTAACTATATTGTGAACTTTAGCACAGCTGTAGAAGTATTTTAACCAATCAGCATCCAGGGTGGGGAAAAAACCCTTTTCTAATCACACAACAGTTGCATATGAATTGCATTGTTTTAAAGGCATCCTGGCATGTGACAACATCACACAGCAGCTGTTTCTCATTCAAACATGTTTTTGCGTGTTTAAAAACTAAGCCCACCTCGCTACGTGATGCCACTGCCCTGTGGAGTGGAGTCAACCACATGTTGTCTTTGGCATTGACCCGAGCCCCTAAAATGGAGTAGTACAAGACACATTAAACAATAATAACTACAATAAATATAAAGATTCGCTGGATTTTTGAAAGGAATAGTCCACCCAAATATTTAAATTCTGTCATCATTTACTATATAATAGTAATACAAGACACGTGTCTGGAAAAGTATAAGTAATTGATGACATCATTTTTACTTTTGGGTAAACTATTCCTTATTGGTTTTGAACATGCATTTATTTTATATGAAATGCTGTAAAGCTACAATGGAAGGGAGGTGGGGAAGGAAAGGAGGGAGAGAGAAAAAGAGCAGCTCTACCCGACACAATGAGGAGATCTGTGATCTCAGCATCTCCGAGGAAGGCTGCTGCATGAAGGGGAGCTCGCTTATCAGGGTCCTGAGAGAGATTGAAAAACAAACAAACAAAAACAGAGTGAGACACACCGAAAAAGAAAGTGGCAAGATGACATTAAAATTCAAATCAAATCAAAGTTTTGTTACTTTTACTACATGTCAGTAAGCTTTGAACCTCTCTATATGCTAGTGTATTCTCATAAGTTGATACACATTTAGAAATTACAGTCTTCCTCTACCAGGAATAAATATTCATGACTGTTGTTCAAAAGTTTGGAGTCTGTACGATTTTTTTAATGTTTTTGAAAGAAGTCTCTTATTTTCAATCAATGATCACCAAGGCTGCATTTATCCGATCAAAAATAAAATAAAAAAAGTAATATTGTGAGATATTATTACAATTTAAAATTACTGTTTTAATATATTTTAAACTAATTCATTCCTGTGATGCCAAAGCTAAATTTTCAGCAGCCATTACTACAGTATTCAGTGTCACATGATCCTTCAGAAATCATTCTAAAATGCTGATTTGGTGCTCAAGAAACATATCTTATTATTTTTAATTATTATTATTTAAATCATTTTTGAAAACAGTTGTGCTGCCTACTTAATTTTTCAGGATTTTTGAATGAATGAAAAGTTCAAAAGAACATAATTTTTTTAAACATAAATCTTTTTTTTAAGGCATCATAGTCTTTACTGTCTTTACTATCTTTCCTGTTTTTACTTTACTGGTTTCTAGTAATCCTGAAGACCTTGATTAGCTGGTCCGTGTGTGTTTAATTAGGGTTGGACCTAAGCTCTGCAGGACAGTGACCCTCCAGGAACTAAGTTTGACACCCCTGGTTTAAATGGTAGTGTATCTTGCGCTTAGAGGTGTATATTTTTTTTGTGTCCAATAAAATTGTCAAAATATCCCTCCAAAACCATCTATAACCACATAGCAAGAGCAAGCAAAAAATCATATTTTGCAAGCTGTGGCATAAACAAAAAGCTACTAGCTAATAAAAAAAAGGATAAGCCATTCTATGTGTCTTCACCTAACTTCCTGTTTCAATTGGAAATCTACATCAAGGCTAGAAAGACTGAGTCATACTAACCAAACTCATGTGACCTGTACATTCCACTATTTTTAAACCTCAAAATATTGTACATTTTCAAAAGTCCCATTGTGGACTGCAAAGCTTTCACAGAAAATTGGGCATAGACTTGATCACTTCTAAAAATGAATATGCTGACTGGGGGGGTCAATGCAAGGGATCCACAACAAAGAAGCATTGACTGGCTCTCTTCAATCAATAAAGGGGATGTCAGTGTGTACTAATGTGCTCACACACTTGTGGTGGTGACATCTCAACGTGTGTATTGTCTGAACCTGTTTGCACATGCAGCCTAAAGTCATGACTTTGGTCCAGCGGCTCTTTAAAAAACATTCAGACAGCGAGCTAATTCTTGCTGGAGCCATTAGGGCCGACACAGACAGACAAGCAAAATAAATAAATATTCTGGAAGAAGAATGGCCTTGAAAACTGTTTTGTGTCCTGTTGCCTTTACTGAGACAAATGTATATAAATCTCTGGCTGTTTTCCATGGGGTTTCTTAACTATTGTGCTGCAGGGAACAAAGAGACGAGATATAGTCATGTGAGAAGAAGAAAAGAAGAAAATGATTCATACCAGTGCATTGATGTCTTCAGATTTACATATGAGCATACGAATCTCATCTGGGTCTCCATTAAAGATGGCTTGGATAAGGGGTGGCTGTGAAAAACAAGAGATTATTTAAACATGTTATCAAAGAAGAAAATCATAAAGCATTGGTTTGAAATTAACTCAGCTGCTATGCTATTGACTATAGATATACGATAGACGATTCATACATTGTGACACTAGTCCTGACCATAGAATGACCTTCCTTGTGACTGCACCTTTAAGGTTACAAATTTAAACAAATCCCAAATCCTAGCAACCACCCGTAACACCCAAGGACACCACCTACTAATGCCCCAGCAACCACATAGGAACACACTAAAAACCACTCAGAACTGATTCGCATTATACACCACCAACAACCTTGCAACCACCATTACATTGTGGCAGCAGGTTATGCAATGGTAAGTGTTGCATTTTTTCAAGAAAAAGTGGTAATCTATAATTACACAAAAACCCCAATGTTTGGAGTTTGTCATTCAGAATCAGTTAAAATTATACGTTCTTCAAATCCGTTTCTCAGCACAAATCGCTAACCAGACAAGTAGGCTTTGAAACCAGTCTCACCATTTCTATAAAATAGCATCATTACAGGGAGGACAAATCAGGACCCAAAGAGCCCCAAGGAAGCTTTGCACCACATACTGAATTAAAGTCATGTTTCCTTTACATAATTATCATCTTCAATCCTTGTTTATGGAGAGAGACTAAAGACTAAACTGAACCCTTATAAACTGTATTTTCTAGCTTCAAAACATTAATGGCAGCACAATGAAAAGCATGATAATCTGATGCACGCGTGGGATAAGAGAGGAGAGGTGGTTTGAGCCAAACTTGGCTGCATCTATACTTCCAGTGTCTCTATCTGCAATAACCCCCACATCTCACTTCCTGTTGCTTTTTTTTCACTTTCACAGAAGCGACACAGAGGAAGCGTGGAAAGCATTTTCATTTCCGCTATACAACAGAACACATGCAGTCAAGCCAACATGCAAATTAACACAAAGGATGTTTCAGGGCTCAACACTAAGGGTAAGGATTGTGTCAACGTTTAATCTCTGACCAGTATATCAGCGTACATTGCAAACCCTAGTATATGAACTGATAGCTGTAATGGAGTTACATTATGGCTTTTTATAAAGTTATGTTTAATGAATGATATAAATACATTTTTTCAGGCATGTCAAAATATGATTCTAACAAAAAGCTTCTTTCACTCTTTGACTTTTTCTTTATCATGCACACATGCAAACAAACTCTCAGTGTAGAGACAACAGGAGATGTGTTGTTAAGATCTGCTCTATTTTCAGCTGCAGAAACAGGCCATCTAACACCCACTCACTTCAAACTCATTTCATCATCCATAATAAAAAAAAGATCTCTGCAGGGCCAGTTCGCCATAAGCCATCAGTCATTTCTATTAGTCATTTCAAGTTACTCAGCTCTCTTACTGCAAGTTAACCATTTGTCTCAATTCAGTTTCTATTTTCATTTCTCCCAAAATGTTTTATCTGAGACCAAGATGAAAAATCTGAGCGATGAAAGAGCAAAATATGAGCAACTGCACTTTCTAAGAGGATATCATGTCTTCATGAATGAAGACATCAATGTCTTCTCTTTCTTGGTGACATTTCAACCAGCAGAATTCGAAAAAACAAATATTTAAGTTTGCAAGGCATAAAAACACATGCACAACATTAACAAATGTAAGATTTACAACACAGCACTGGCCCAAACTCTCTCACGCTGGCACCGGGCCATCCTTATTGAGCTCTTTTATGAGAGCATTGAATCTATGAGAACACAATGTTGAATTCTCTTCACTATGAGATGTTGCCTCTGTCTTGATCGCATACACGAGCACACATCTCGTCTCTCCCTTGAAAGAGAACACAAGTTTACACAACAGCTGGTGACAACAGTGCTGTCTGTGTTGTGGCACCGCAAAGCTTCAGGACGAGATTGCTGAGCGCTGGCACAAGCACACAATCTGGACGGGGCTCATCACAAATGAGGACATTCCCCGACCTCCCAGCACCACTCCATGCCAAAGCCAAACGCTCCAACACTGAAGCCATTGTTGACATGCATTTGGCTACACGGCCTTCCCCCAACTGCTCGTTCCCATCATCTACCTCTACGCCCAATAGAAGTGAGCTAATTGTCCTCCTTAGCCAATGAAGGCTGAGGTTTCTCCACTTTTGACACTGCAGGTTCTTCTTCAAAACAGCAGAAATGAGGAACTGCTGATGTCTCATTTTAAAAGAACTGCAAAACTGAAACCTAGTTCCATGTGACAGCATTTCTTCCCAGATGTGTAAAGTCACAGCATGAAATGGAAATTCACTCAATCTATGAACAATTCATCCATGCATAGTTTTAATTTTTAAAATATTTTGTGACCTTTTTAATCAAACTTGATCTTCCAGTGAAACAACAGACTTCTCTTTGGTGACATGATATGCTAGACTTCTCCAATTATTTATTCTACTTAATTCACCTCTTTCTTACAATTGACTGCAAACTCGGATGTAAAGTATAAAAAACAAAAACGAATGTATGTCATGAAGAGCATAACAGAACCATCTAAAGTCTTAAGCACGGATGACGTATAAGCAGTAAACACACTATCCTCTATTTCCTCTCTCTCTGGCTCTCTGAACTTGTGTCATGTAACCCCCTGAGACTACAAAAAAGCATGAGAGGGGAATGTTGAGATTCAACAACTTCCTGTTCCTTTCCTCTTTCGGCAAATTATGGAAATCAAATTGTACACAAGACCAAAAAATGACTGTAAACTTTACTGACGCTCAGAACACTTAGTGTCACATATTAAATTTCTAAATAAATTTCATGGGTTTAATGCAAGTTAAACTTTCTAGGGCATGGTGTCAATTACCACACAAAAAAATTATTTCAACTTGGGTCTAAGTCTGTAAAAACAAACAAGACATGCGTTTATATTAATGCACTTTAATGCAGAAGTCAAAGGGGAAAGGCATTATGCCAGAATAAACGTTAAAATACAGTTTTTATTGCCGCAAGACTTAAACAACTTTACAACATTCTACACTTGAGATGTTCCTCATTTTTAAGCCTCTTTGGTTCAAATGTCTGCTAAATAAATTAATGTAAAATCTGAATGTGTTAAAAGTATTATCCAATCTTTCAACTCCTGTCATGACACAGAAAAAATATATACTCCCCTCAGTAAAATATTCCCATACCTCCATTTACGCTTTATTTAAGCATAAATGGAAGTACACCAAAGTTCATCCACCTAAAACACTAGTACCACCACAAAAGATTGATTTAGGAGAAGGGTTTATAAACTTTTTCATACTAAGGACCCCAAAAGTACAATGATACAAGTACCTTGTGAGGGAAATCATTGATAAATATAAAGGCAACTGTATATGTTTATGTATAAAAATCCATCTACAGTGTGAGGAAAATATTAAATGTAATATTATGAAGACAACTAAATTAAATAATAGTTTCCAAAATTTAACAGTTGGCCTTAACATCATCATTATACTAAAACTATTTAAATATTTTCTGGAAAATATTTACTTGTCATTAGGTACATATCTGCGATTAGCACATTAACTTTTCCCCTAAAATATTTTTTTATCATAAATATTTTGACTGAGTAAAAGTACAAATTAAATGTATAAAATTAATTAAATTAATGCCATGATTTTTGACCAGTCTTTAGAAAGAAAAATGTTCAATAAAGTGAATGTAAAAAAAACCATTAAACATAGATCATTAATATCTCAACTGTATTTTGTAAAATATTAATACAGCTCAAATATGAACATGTACGAACAAATTAATTAAAGTGCTGTATTAAAAATATGATCTGAACACTTCTGCTTTTAAGCCTTCATACCCTTTTTGTAACTGCATTACTGTACACAAAATTTTTGCTTGTTATTAAAAATTGAAAGACAAGCCAAGTTGCTGTTATTTTCTGTGACAATCAACAGCATGAAGATGTCAATAGATTAACTTTTTTGAATCCTTTCTATTAACCGTCTAGTGTGCAAAGATTTAGTGCACACTTAGATTAAGTCTCTACATTCTCACAGCTGAAAAATCTTCTTGATAGACACCCTGATAGACATCAAGTTACTTGTTGCAAGGACAACCTCCTAGAACTTTTGCAAGTGTCTAGATATAAGGGCATCACATGACCGTTAGGGAAATAGGTCTATTCTACACAAAAACTAAACCTTTTCACTCTTTGCCCACCAAATGACACATGAAAAACGAACAAACAATTAGTGGAGGTGACTACTCTCAAAATAAGTAACATGTAATCCAAAAGTGTGTAATATAGCTTACATAAATATAGCAGCAGTATTCAACATATCACAGATAGAAATCAGATGACAATGAATTCAGTCTTTTACTAACTAGGCTGCAATGTTGGAACCTAAATTACTGCTACTATCACAGCAAAAGATCAAGATATTAATGACAAAAAGGAACTTGACTACGGTATCTGAGCTCTAACTGGGTGGAGCTCAACCATTTTATTGGTATTCAACTTACGCTAGTTAAAACAGAAAACTGACTAGGTGTCCTGATAATGATATTATGATTTTTTTTTCTCAAAACCTGGATTGATGAGCAGATTAGATTTAAGAGCCATATCAACATAAGCATCACAGCACACTACAGCAGGAAGTTTCTTCTCTCTAAATAAAAGCATATAATTGTCCTTACACAAGTTATGCAATGAATGTGAACAACGACTTGCACGAATTGCTCAGGATGTTACTTTTTTGACTTTCAAGGAAGACCTTAATCTTTCAAAAAGAATAATGTCGTTGTGTTGCACATGCAGTTTCTGTAGCTATGGAGCATCACATGATGTATTGTATGCATTCATTGAAAATTACATTCGATCATATGCAAACCCCTCAGTTAGATAAGCTACATGACATCCTCCAATTGAACTGTTCATTTTGCAATCAAAAATATATTGGTAATTCAGAAAGCATTGTGCAAATACCTGGTCGACTAGTTTTAGAACAGCCATATCATGTGAAACAGCACATCCAAACTCCTGAAAAGATCTAGAGGTGAGGATTAATCAAATCCAGACGAGCCTGTTCGCTTTTTTTTTCACGAGAAGATGGTGCTGCACAATGATGTGGCATCAAAAGCTTGCTTCCTGCTTTGCTGTGGATCGCACCCTCCAGGGGCCCGGGGTGATGTGACGGCCGTGGCCGGGTCTAAAGGCGCTATCTTCGGTCAGCGGGAGCAGCTGTGGCCGCTGCCTCACGCTCCGGCGCTCCGGGAAAGAGGAAAAGGGGAGGGAGGAAAGGATGCGAGGACTGCTGTAAACAATCCGCATTTACAGCAGTGCCAACAACAGCGATACCGATTTCCGATATTATATCCCAGTCGTTTATGTTCTGCGTTATGTATTCATTCGTTATAAGAAAATACAGGAAGTCAGCGTTTTTTGTATGCTTCCCCTTGCTATTTTCAAAATCCTACTATGGCAAAGTCCTGACTTATGAATATTAATAATGTACCGACATTGGTAACAGATTGGCTGAGAGGCAAAGTGGGCGCTGTTGAGATGGCCAATTAACACATCCTACACCGGACTTATGAATTACCTACTGTTTCATGAATATTAATTAGGATATGTGACTGGATGCTTCAGGGAAAATAGGAAGCAACGTCACCAAAATCTGATTAATATTCATGAACTGTTCCGTCACCATAGTAGGTTTTGAAATTTCGTTTCTCTTCTGTATCCGATGCACAGGATTGTCAGTTCTTCCGAGGGTCCAACATCATCATCGTCATCATCGCCTCACCGATGCCCACACTAGTCTGACTAACGAATGAATCATTCTAGTGAATCTGTTTTTTAATGATTCGATCACAGTGAGTGATGACTCCAACGTATACGTGAATAGTTTTAGTGAGCTGAACTGTCCGAACGAACCGATTTGCTACAATGAATGAGTTCTCAAAGCAAAGTCCTCTGGTTTCATCTGTCCACGCGTAGAATACAGCTATCTCATTCTCCTCTGTTTGAGTGAATACGGATGTTTTTTAACATATCTTATCAGATAAGGAATTATAACTGTCAATAATTACCTGCTTGTTCCATAACAGTTTAACATCTTTAAACTGTGATGACCTGTTTTAATAACACTTTTTCAATAACATTTGATTCATCAATACTGTGAACCATGAGGTACTCCTTTCAAAGATCACACTTTTTAACTTTTCTGTTGAAGCTATTAGATGAATGAACTCATACTTATCAAATAAGAGGCAAAATGTCTGTGTTGGTAATAGTCAATCAACATATCTAAACTGTAATATTGGAGTTCCTCAAGGATCACTTTTGGGCCCGATATTGTTCAGTATATGTATTAATGACCTGCCTTTAGTCTGTCCATCTGTTAATATTCAAATGTATTGCTGATGACAGTTTTTTATGTGCATGCTAAAAACAAACAACAAGCAGCAAATTATTGGTCCGTGTTTCTGATTGGTAGTAATTCATTTTTAAATTTGAATATAAGCAAAACTGTTTGTATGCTCCTTTCACAAAGATGTACAGTGATTCCTCATCCTGGTGTATTTGTTAAAGGAGAAAAGCTGAATGTCATTCCTGATTTTAAATACTTGGGAGAAATTTTAGATTCTTTTTATGCATTCTATGGTATTTTCTCATATTATATTGCTTTACAAGTTGGTCTCAAGCAAGCACAATTTTAAAATCAATTGAATCTATTTACAAACAGACATTTAGAACATTTGATAGGAGGACTACGTTTTCATCATTGTCACAGTGTAAACATATCATTTATTGAGTTTCGATAATATTAAACATTATTTCAGTTTATTAAGTCAGTTTATAATGCAAAAGGATAGTAATGGCAGAGCAACCAGAGCAATTACTGAAGGAGACTGTGTTGTACAGTTTAGGCGTACAACTTTTGGACTTTTCAGTTAGAGCCATTCATTATTGGAATACTCTACCAACTGAGTTAAGGGGTAGTAAACTATTCAACATTTAAATTTAAATTAAAGAAATGGCTAAAAGCAAATCAAATTTGTAATCATGTATAAATTATTATTTTTATGATACTGCCAGTGTTACTGTATGTAATTTGATATTTTTTCTATTTTTTTATTTTGGTGATACACATTTCTTATTTATGGATCATTTGGATTTGTACATGTGATAACCTACCAATCATGTGTTTAAATTTTAGGTTGCCTTTTTAAAATCTGGCAAGGGGCAACAGATAAAAATTAGCATGTGGGGCTAACTCTGGCTTATTTACAGCATTTGACCTTTGATTAAAGAGCACTGTCTCTTTTAAAGAAAAAATAATTATATATATATATAAAATAAAATTTGTTATTAGTGATTAAAAACACAAATTACATTTTAAGGTGCCCAACTTTCAGGAAGTTTGTATGGTTTGTAATTGAACCTTTTGATATATACTTAAAAGATGAACACTAGTGTGATAAGAATTTAAAACTTTTTGTTTTGATGCTGTTCTGATTGTCTCGTTACCTGTGCAGTTAATAAACGACAGCACTACATTTTTCAAGGAATGAAAAACAGGAACTTGCCCACAATGTCACTGGAAGCAAATATCAGTGTTTGTTTGTGCTCTGCAGGATGACATTACCTAACAGACTCCATGTGTTACTGACTGATACAGAGGCTATATTTAAAGCATGAGAGTTTGGCCTGACAGGTCAGGAGAACACAGGAAGTAGCTGTTGCTTGTGTAGAACCGCATTTACCCAGGAGGATCCAGAGAAATTAAATGATTTCCTATTTTTAGTCCTTCGGCCCAAATGGACCCGACGCATTTAAATAAATTTTTTTTAAATCATAGCTTCATCGAAATGGTCTGAAATTTGGTGACTTTTTTGTTACTTGGTATATGAACACCCAAAAAAATTGGGGACAGGATTTGAATAATCTAAGTGGTTGTAAAAAAAATTGTCACACTCAGGACCTTCGGGTCCAAATGGACCCGCATAGGAAATGAATGGCAAATTGGCAAAAATGTGAAAATACCGAGTTTTTTTGTGCGTACAATCTACAAATAAGCCACGATCTAGAAAAAAAGCACACAACAGTGAAGGGGTGAATCTATAAAACATCAAGAGTGCAAAACAGACATCCACACACACACAAACACACTTTTATACATAAACAAACTAAAAAAATTCAGATTTCATGTGTTTTGCATTTTTAAAAGGCTCAGTTTGTCCACCAGATGGCATCCATCTCATTTCAAAAATTGCTTTCATGAGGTCTAGGCTTGACTCTAAAATGAAATACAGCTTTAAAAAAAATAAAATATTTTTTTTAAAAAAAATAATTTTCTATGGAAAACTGGGGGGAAATGCGTCATATTTATTGCATAAATATTAATTATAAATCATAAAATTCTCAAAACACCAAAAAAGAAAAGAAAAAATATTATAAAAACAAGTAAAAAAAAGAAGATTATTTTCTTTTAATAAATATGAATCCCACCCTACCGGCCCATTTGGACCCGAAGGTCCTGAGTGTGATTCTGAAATGAAGGACCCCAGAGGGTTAATATTTAATGAAAACTAAGATCAAACAATCCAAACTTAGTTTTGGAATGAACGAGGAGTCTTCCAGGTAAAGACATAAGTTTTTGATCCAAATCATTATTTTATTTTAATTTAGCAGCCAAGGACCATTGATCAAGAAAAAGGTTAAAGAGAAAATTCAGTCAAGATCAGCACAAACATATAGTGCAGTCCATGATAAACCCCATTGTTTACAATTTCATGGAAAAGAGCAGATGTTATCAAAAAGGGTGGATGTAAAAACAACGTCTGAAATTCTCTACCCGAGTATAGCCTCACACAGAAACTCCAGGACCCTCATGTTTGTGCAGAACCACAAATGACAATCTTCTCTCCATGTCTTCTGTTATGTTAGAATGTGGGAAATAATCAAACAAAACCTCATAATTGATGCATTTAACCAAGATCCTTCCACAAGGAAATGAGAAAATCAAATATTGTACAAATAAAAAAAAATATGGTAAGCTTTTATTAATCATGATTTAGATTTAAAATGTCTTACGATAAACCTTTAACTACAGGTAAAAGATAGAAATATTCCTTTGTTCACACTGCAGTCCAATCGGATTTGATTTTCAAATTCAAATGTTAGTAATGACTTTCTCAGTTGAAATTTTGCAGGTAATGTAAGTTTCAGACAACATTTGAAAGGATTTTTAAACAAAAAAAACAATCAAATCAGGATTTATTTTGGTTGCGCTAACCCATTAAAAACATCACAGAGGAGCTCAATCACTTTTAATACACAAACGTTTATTCAGCCAAACTAAGCAACATTATAAGAACAGATGTGACTGAGCAAGAGTGAACTTGACAGACCAGCACAAGTCTCAAGTTAAAAGACATGAATCACATTTCTCAAACTCTGCTACTACCTTTGTCACTGTGCTTGGTGCCACGCCATAAAAACAGAAACGTCTAATCCAAAGATCTAAAAGCAACACGTTTGACAGATTCTTTTTTTCGACATTTTTCTGTTCTTTAATAAGAAATAAATTTTAGACCACATAATGTGTGGTACTGGTTTCAATCTACCAGAGAACATAAAAAATGGACCAAGTCCTATAAACCATGAAATAGACAGATATAGGAGGAGAGAGAGACATATAAGGGTAGACATATTCACAAATAGTAATCCAGCTCATAGCGAACAAACGAGTTCTTCTCATCGTTGAAGACAAGAGGATAATGTGCGATCAGTGCGTCCTGGGAGCCAATATAGATGGAGTTGTAGATCTTCCAGTATACGTCACGCACTTTACGAGCAGGATGGAACAAACCCTATTGAGTGAGAAAAACCATTGCGCCATTAGACAAGTCTTCATAACTCAATGGAAAAACTATTACATAAATACCAAACAAATGTGAAACGTACCTGTAAGCAATACTGCAGCATGCGGCAGGGTCCAATGGCCACCCGCAGACCCTCGAGGGCCCCCATTACTGCTTGAATGACATGAGGAGACGTTTCGAAGACATTGGGCCAAACATAATTGAGCAAATGATTGAGAGAATCTTCACAGCCAAAGCCATAAACTCCCAGAGACATATGCTGCACCACAGCACTGGCTGTTTGCCTGTGTACGAGATCCCTGCGACCGAGAGCAGAAATACAGGAGGTTAGAGTACTATTGAGAACAATCTACATGCAACTGTCTTGTGAAAAGAAATAATCTACTTCCTTACCTATCCATCAGAGCATCCTCCAACAGAGGTGTGACAGCATAGATATAATCTTTGCCCATTTCCCCAATGTACTCAAACAGGAAAGACAGAGACTTTAGGACACCGTTCTGAACATTAAGCTCAGGAACACGGTACTCATTCATCAATGCAGGAAGCACGGTGAATGGCGAACACGTCTCAGCCACGATAGCGATGGCTACCGTTGTGCACACACGGTTCTGACGCTCCTGCACCTTCAGATTGTTGAGCAGCGTGGCCAGCACATCATGAGGACTAAAGAAATAAGAACAGGACAAATTAAAATCTGACATTTTTATACCTTTAATGACAGATACTGCATTATCAGAGAAGGATTCTACCCAATGGCCTTGGCGATGTAGCCGAAAGTGTTGACAGTAGCTCTACGGATGGCCTTCTTGTGGGCTTTCAACAACTCCAACAATTCAAAACAGATACGCATCCATTCCCTGGCAGACACGTACTCCGCACCCCTGGAATTGATAAGATGCGTTTAGGAGGCATTATTGAAATTTTTCAAAAGTTAACGGCTTAAATTCTGTGAAGACCTATAGGACTGACCTGTCAGCGATTCTGCCCACTAGATCAATGCAGTTCTCCTGCACCTTCTCATGTCTGTTCTTCAAGATGGGAGTCAAACGTGGAAGCAGGTCTTTGATAGGTGGTGTCATCTTGTGCATACCTAAGAAAAGGACATTTAAACATTTATTCAAAGTCAAAAGAATGCAAATCAGTAGAAACAATAATCACATTTATTAAACATTGATTAAAACAAAATGTGATTCACCAAAATAAATTTAAAGCTGCAGTCAGCCAGTCTGGCAGATTGAGGGGCTGTTTACAACTGTCATGCCCCTCCCCCAATACCACAGAGAACCCTCCAATCGAGTTTGTGCTTGTCAGTGCGTGCACACCAGATTTTCTGTGAACTCGCCCATCTCTTCAGCATCGATCAACACCGTGGAGGACTCGGAGGTAGGCTGCCCTGGCTAATCTACCCATAGATAGCAATTGCTAACGTCATTTATACTCTAAATGAGCTTATTTGATTTGTTAAGAGTTTTGAATGCGAGGCACAGGTCTCGGATGAAGACTATGTCCCCCCTGGCCCTGCGAGTCTGTGGCATGTGCACGAACTGTGATTGACAGTCAGGTTTCACACAGCCCTGCAGTGATTGGACCAGAAGAACCGGAAGCAGTGGATTTTTGCAAAACAAATAACAGGCTCTAAATGGAGGTAGAAGTGCGGGGTTTTTTTTCTAAAACCAGCTGATTTATGTTGTTCTGTCGGAGCATAGTGTCGGTTTCAGTGAATACGATCAAAAAATTATTGCCGACTGCAGCTTTAACCAAATCTGAATTAAAGTTTCCATTTAGTCAAAAACCCAAAATTAATTTGTTTTAGATATTTCGGTAACTGGTAAGCTGTACAGGATATTGTGTTTTCAGTTAATAAATTAAACCAATCATAGTAAAGTTCCTCTGTGACAAGATGCCTCTCGATATTTCAGTGGAACATATTTTAGATATCGCTACAGTCACAGTGAAGTGCATCCACAATGCTGACATGTTTAACTGTTGTAGCTTATCCACGTTACGTGCACAAAATAGATGCTGAAAGTAAAAATGATTTTTGCTGCTCTGGGTGAAAATTGAGCGCTTCACTAATTACAAACGTTGCGAAGTATAATAATTTGCATTAACGCATAAATGCTAGCAAGCACAACTTATAAAGTGCTTTTGCTGAAACTCACCAATGACATTGACGATAGCTTTAAGGGCTCCAAGAATGCTACCCAGCACTTCTGGGTATTCTTCTCCCAGATACTCATACAACACCACACCCAAATGGCCCATGAGCTTTTCCTAAAGGGAAATGTTAGAGCGGGATATATATTATTAAGCACTACAAGTAGTTTCATTTAACCAGTACAAGAATTTTCACGTCCAAAAATGAACATATGGTGATTCCCTCACCTCTTGGCATGTCTTCATGACCACCGCTGTGCGAGAAATTAGGTCAGCAGCCTGTTGACGGACTTTGGCGGATTTGTTGTTGAGACGCCACAGCACTGTACCGCAGATCTGAGGCAAGTATGGTTTAACTCTCTTACCCAGAGCATTCACCACCGTACCGAAGCCATTCAGCATCACAGAGTCCTGGAGACACAGGCAAAAGTATTATAACTATATAAATTAGAAGATTAACGGAACAGGATTGTTTAACTGCAGCAAAGTCTGAAACTCACCTCAGTGGTCTGTTCCTGAAAGGCGTACAGGATACCGTCAATAAGCTGCTCCTCCAATTTGTGATCTATGTCAGCAGCACCAAGGTTGCCCATGATTTTCTCAATTGTCTCCATCACCATCTTTCTGTACTGCTCAGCTTCATCCTTCAAGTCATCCACGATACGGGAGATAATCTCAGCTGCGCCTACCTTATTGGCCAGCTCCACTGTAGTGTCCACTAACTGTAAAGTGGATAAAAAGAAAAATAAAGTTAAATGTGTATTGATCATGGTTAGTTACTCCTAATTAGGTGATGATCTCACAAACCTGTCTGTAGTTGCGCCTATCCAACGCCATTCGGTGCTGCCAGAAATGTTTAAAGAATGGGGGCAAGATCTCAGTTTTTATGTAATTGGCTTCCACACCATCAGTGCCACAGCACTGCTTCACAACCTACAACATATAAGAAAAACGGTTAGCCTAAAATGTTCCGAAAGATCATGTTTTTAATGCTTCTGAATATTTTTTTTTCCTGACGCACCTTGAGGACAATCTTCTTCATCTCCTCGTCAGGAGACTGGAACTCTCGGATGAGGATAAGCATCACTTCTCTGGTGTAATAGTTGGCATATTCAGCATCCATAAGAGGAATCAAGTATCCAATAGCTTTCAAGAAGGCAGCAAGACCCTGAGAATAAGAATAGTGTTAAAAACATTTACTAAAAATAATCATTTCGACCGAAAAAAAAAGCAAACTTACGGTACAAATAAAAATCACAATGACTTAATTTACCATTGATCAAAATACATGCTTACCTTGCCTCTATGTTGCCTGATACCTTTCCAAAGAGGTTTCAGCACAGAATCAAAGGACTCGATACCGTACGGCGTAGCAGCTTCAGCCAGGGCAGCGATAGCCAGAGCACTGATGGTTCGCACTTTCTGCTGCTCATCCACGAGACCTGAGGGAAACAACGGATTGAGACTGGCCCATATAGCAGACAATGGTAAAGAATTTTGGTACACCCACATCCAGATGAGTCAGACAGACTTCACCACAAGGCCATACTAACCATGCTCAATAATCTCCACCAAGCTGCGGAGATGGGGCAGGATAGCACATCCCATGAGAATAGCGATCTGCTGTACGATCTTGATGCCTGTGTGACGAGCCTGCCAGGATTTCTTGCTCTTGCAAACAGCCTTGAGGAAAGGCAGGAGAGATGGAATGCCCAGGGCAGACGCCACGACGGCGAAAGCACGAGCTGTCGTATTTCTCACATACTCGTCCATGTTGTCGATGTCAGGCCTCATGGTGGAGATCATGGTGGCCAGACCGGCAGCCTGTGAAAGAAATGTAGATTAGATTAAATTAAGATCTGTTAACAATGGGATACTGTTATCAACCAAATATGATATTTGCCATTTGAAGTCAACCGTCTTACCTTTGCCAAGTTGGAGATGATCTCTCTACCCTCTACTCTAGCATAGTAATCTTCATCAATCAGCAAAGGCTCAATCACCACAAGAATCTGCAAGAACATACAGGTATGTTAGAAATGAAAAGGAATACATTTCTCCTCTCATATTTTAAAATTGATGCTTACAGGTAACTCAGACTTACCTTGTGGACATATGGTCGAACCAAGTCGTCAAGTTTGTAGAGAATACGATCGATGACTTTCACCAAGAGATGACGCTCTTGGTCCTCTAGTGTAGGAGACATCAGCAGTGGCAGGATCTGGTTAAATAGGGGTCCTGCACCGAACTCTCTGGCCTTATCTGTGATTTGACGAAGAGCAGCCTGAAATGAGAGTGCTGGTAAGAAATCATATTTGCAAAATTACATGTTACAGTCCACCAAGTATGAAAAAGGATACTAACCTTTCTCATGGGAGGTGTTCCATTCTTGATCTTGAGAAGAAGCTTCATGATCTTGCGCTCCTTCTGTTCTTCTGGACTGAGGGTGGACTCATCAACCTCAACCTGCAAACAGAGATGGAATAATCGGTCAACAAAAAATAATTAAATATTTAATTACTTTATTGCTATTATTTTTACTTAAATTAATACTAACTAAATTAAAAATGTAAATAATAAAAACATTACAAATTCTCTTTTTTAAAAGTATCCCAATATTGTACAGGAGAGATCCCTGGAGCCCATGTGACTCACCAGCAGTTTATCAAAGTACTGGATGTCATCTGGCTTGAGGAAAGGCAGGTTTCCAGAGGGCTGGTCATTGACTTGTTTCATAGATCTGTCCTCTGTTTGCATGTGGAAGCCAGTCATTCCTCCGATGGGGGTGGGAGTGGCGGCTAACTTGCGTGCAGGGGTGCGGATGGGCACATAGCCTGCTGGTGGGGGCAGTACCTGGATAAATTGGCAAATGAAAATCAGCAATGTCAATCAATTCATTTTTAGACAGAAACAAAAAGTGTCCTGCATATGTTCATATAATTACATACTTTGTATCCTTCAGGAAACATGGCATCAAGTTCATCATCAGTCAATGGGCGGTTCCTCTCATCAATCTCTCGCTCCCAGCGCCATGCCTGCAGCTGTTCTGGGGTCATGCTCATCAGGTGACCTGCAAACATAGAAAAAATTACAGTAACATCCACAAATTGGTGCAAAAAACATCATTACATTCAACAATAGAAATAAACAACAGCATTTGTCCAGTACCTGGAGTGGGCGTGGCCATATTCATGGCAGGTGTTCCCAGAGGGGTTTTTCCAGGAGTAAGCAGAGGAGTTGAAGAGCCCATCTGACTGGCTGGTGTTTCATCCCATCTTGACTTCCTCTTGCTTGCACCCGGGGTGGGCGTCTCACCCACTGACTCATCTCCTCTATCTGTACGTGGAGTCTCAGCCCAGCCACTGCCATGACCAGGTGTCTCTGCAACACAGAATAAACAACTTAGAATCACTCTGCTTTACGTCTACTATAAAAAAAATTAAAAAAAGACAAAATAAAAGACCTCTCTCTGTCTTTGGTGTCTCATCCCAGCGGTTCTTGCGCACGCTGGAAGAGGCGCCTCCATGTCCGGGAGTAGCATGTCCGGGAGTGTCTCGACCAGGTGTGGCAGCTCCGGCTGGGGTGTGACTCGGTGTTGGTTCCCACATACGGGTGCTCGGGGTTGCTCCCGGGGTCTCGCTACCTTTGGCACGGCCAGGTGTCTCGTCCCAACGACTGTTGGAAGGCGTGTGTCCCGGTGTATGTCCGGGTGTCTGGGTACAGAGAAGATCATGATTAGCAGTATTCCTGGGTAAGTGGCCTTGTGATAATGTTGTTTAGGCTGCAACAACTAATAAATAAAACCCATAAATCGATTATGAAAAACAAAAAAGATTTGCAAATTTAATTGAATCATGTCCGCACACGTGCACAAAAAAACATCCACCAGTCACATCACTTTACAGTAGTGAATAATGCATTTGTATATACACAACACATCTGAAATACAGTGAAGGAAACAGACTTTTCAACATGCTGTGGGAAAAGTGCATGAACCAAGTTACCAAAATATAAGAATGCTTTATATTATGTCCTTTAAACAAACTCATAAGCATATGTTTTACAGATTGATTGCAATATGTTGCAGCCCTGATATTGTTAGAGATAACAGACTCACGTCAGAAGACCCATCCGCCTGGTCCCAACTGGACATTTTTTTGGGTGTGGAGTTGCTGGGGGTTTGGTCGGCTGTCTGGTCCCAGCGACGTTTGCGTTTGGCCACAGCAGCCTGAGAAGCAGCAGAGCCGTTCACTGCTTTCAGCTCTCCAGATTTTGCTTTCTCTACCATCTGCAGCCTGATTTCTCTCTGGAGAAAGTGACATGAAAGGTTTTATTCAAAGGAAGGTTCTTGTGAATTTTTTCAACCAGCAACATCTTACAAACCGGTGTTTCACTAAAAGACAAGCACAAGGACGTAGAGCAACATTCACCTCTTCTTTGGACAGATGCTGCTCCTTCATAACATCCATGTACGTCCTGACCTGCATCTTTGGGTCCGGTGTTTTGCCCCCTATGCGAAAGAGCACCAACAAGATGCGAGACCGTCAGTCAAGTGAGTCTCAAAACCAGTGTTTTCACACACAAAGCACTACAGTCAACTGTCCCTGAATAGATGGCCTTAATGTTTAAATTACTGTCCTCTCATAACACAAAACAACCCTAGACAATAAAAGCTAAGCACTCTTTACAGTCATACATTAAGAACAGGCAGGTACAAAGAGGTTTCTGTTGCTTTTAAGAGGATAAGGAGAGGATATAGCCATCACTGATGCAGGGTCCTGGGCTGCGCTCTCCAGAATACGTACACTTTCAGTGCCAAGGGTCCCTCTGCAGTCAGACTTCAACCGGCAGAAAAGAAGCCTAGAAAATTTCTCTTTACCATTAGTAACACTTTGGAAAAGGGTTTGAACTCACACACACAATTGCATACCACCTGTTCTGTTCTTGTCACTCATTTATAAATAAAAAAGGGAAAAAAACCTTGTAGTATTCCAAAACCGACTTCTAAAATAATTTGTTTTACTATACGTGTTGCAGCCAGAGACACTGAACACTTTGGGGAATTCTAATAATCTTTAAAAAAAAAATCAGAAATAAATTAAAGATTTAAAATGCACACTTGTGTGCATAATTGTGCATCTGGTTTCATTAAAAAAAATAAAGCTATGATGAATTGGTTTTTTAAAAAGTTGAAATGAGAAGGGAGGACATGAAGTTGAGAAAATTGTCCTTGATGAGGCTTTAAAAATGACACAACATGATTAAAAATAAAAAAAAAGTTGTTGTGTTTTCCCCTTAAAGGCCCTCTGGCCTCAACCAAAGCAAACAACCAACTATGGTCTTGATTTATCTGATAAACACGCTTCTTTTTGTTGACCATAACCTACACAGGACGAGTTGCTGCACCCTTAAGAGAGTGCAGACAGGACTGGCATAGCAGTACTGCTGTAGGAGAGAAATTAAGGACAGTTAGTATGGGCCTGTGGAATCTTGGTACACAGATTCTTCAATAGATATATCTCTATTTTATGATAATAAAATAGAAATATATTTACACAACAGTTTTGTAAAGCTTCCTCTATCTGGGACTACATGCAAGATGTTTTGCCTGATCCAGAATCAATTCCCTCCTATCATCTGATCCTGAATGTTGCCGTTTTGAGAGTGTGCAGCCTGTTTAAACATGTTCTGAACTTCATAAACTCCTTGCTAATTTGTAGCGTTATGAGCACCCACAGGCCATAGGTTTAAATATACTAAAATAGCTGGAAAACATTTCATTGGATGTTCAGTTTGGCTTTTTAACACCCTACAATTGGTAAACAGTTCATTTTAAGGTTTTCCACAGGTGGCTCAAGTTTATTTAGAGTTCCACTCTTGTTTGGATTTTTTTTTAATTTTTTTTACAAAAAACAACAACTAACTTTGACATCAGGGGTTTCTAGCAAACATGCCAATGGGCAAATATCTAGAATATATTATTAAGGAACAAGAGATAGCGGAAAGAAAACTGTAAATGCACAACCACAGTATGCTGCAGCCTCTTGTAAAAATAAACTTTTACTTCTACTTCAAAGTGTCTTTGTTGGAGGTGCCTGACTATTATATTGCCTGTTTCACACAAAAAAATACATTAACCCTTCGAACAACACACCTACCTGCAACCTAGGCCTTGCTGGGACAGATGACACCACCCAACCAACTGTCTCCCAAAACCTTTGCTGCCCAACTCATTTAGAACCATTAATCCATGATAATTCGTTCTCAATGCATTCCATTAAATTATCTTTGTCTTACTGAGACAGTCTTACAGGTCAGTTGAGTCCAGGGAGCAAGCTGTTGGGTGGTGTTCGAAGGGTTAAGCAGTAAAAAGGCCAGTCTGGAACAGAACTTCATGGGCAGAGTAAATACTGATCGGCATGGACAGATAAATTAAACAGAGGAGAATGATGGTGTGAAATTTACCATCAGCAAACGGGTCATGGCGCTCTGGAGAGATGATCATCTTTTGTCTGCGTTTCTTGTACTCGTCCTCGCGGTCCGAAATCTTCTGTGGTCTGTGTTCAGCAAAGGGATCATACTGCAGGGTGGGCAAAACAAAGAATATTGTATAATCACAGTTTTCTTCTATATCCTACATTCAACAAATGCATTTGGGAAATACATAAAGTGACGCTTCATTGAAGACTTCACAAAAACTAAAAAACAATATTGGAACTTGAAAAAGGATAATCTGTTCATTACCTGCTCATCTGACTGAGGAATGGAATTGAGTATTGCAACCGGTGCATGATATCCTGGTTTCTTCTGTCCAAGCAGACTAGTGGAAGAATCTTCATCATCATCCTAAATTAAAAATATTAGGGATCAGAAACACCACCATGCAGTACTTACACATTCTGACATGGGTTCTTCTAAAACTATTAAAAGCATTTTGTCATCGCTTACTTCTTCCTGCTCGTTGGCAGCAATTGAAGTCACATATCCGGCAAAACGACTGTCACTGCCTCCATAGATCTCCTGGTCATAATATCCAGTGGAATCAAGCCCGACGCCCTGGTCAGCTTCAGCTCCCTCTGCCAGGGCGGCTTTCATCCCCTGGATTTCCAGGATCTGAGCCTCTATGTCTAAGAAAATAAACAGAAATAAAAAGTTCAGAACCCCAAAATACCTATAAACTGCTTACAACTATATACAACCATAACGAGAGCCATAATTTCTATGACATTATATACATACACACACACATACATATATATATATAAATTATAGAGACGTTCATACACATTTAGCAATCTTCTAATATAGACAAGAGTGCGTAAACATGTATATTATGTTGTTTATTTTACATAAAGAAAGACCCATGCGTGTTACATAAGTGCAGTAAATTACTGGACAATGAACATAACTCATATTTCTATAGAGTGCTAGAAATAACCACACTCAATTAAAACCTCCATTTAGAGATTAAATAATGGGACAAGTTTTGTTCTATTTCACTGTTTGCAACGCCATTTTGGTTTCAGTGCATCGGTGTTTAACGTTAACCAGTGTGTTTTAACATTTACACTGTAAAGGCCAATAGCGTTATACGAATTTCTGCAAATGAATGTTAGGAATAACTCTGCTATAAACCACAATACAAATCTCCAGATGCAGGATTTGTTGATATTTCTCGTGTGCGCCACGGCCAGGTTTTATTCAACGATCAGACGCCATATTCTATTCACCGCCTCACACAGCTCTAATTCGGCTTAATTATCGCTAATTCCACTTCTTAAGACTAGAAATAGCACCCAAAATACAATATATATGTATGAACAACAAAATACGATAAATTCATAAGAGATAATTGAACAAATTTACCGTCATGTGTTTTGGCGATCTGCGCCATTTTCGAGCTGTTGTGTGCGCCTCAGTACCGGAAGGCCTTTGACTGCACATCCGCCTCTACTGCGGTCACAAGAACGCGCATGGGCAGAGCACGACCACTAGACGTCATCACAGCTGGCAAATGTCAACAACACCCCCCGCTCTGTTTGAGGAATGCAGTGTAGCTTTTGAGAGATTTCTTTGTGCGTACATTTTTATTTCAGACTCCAAGATATAGGTTACCAAGACAAAGTGCAATTAAGCTATTTATAATAACACACCTTAATTGATGAAATAGGTTATGTGGCAAAGACCACACTTTATTCCGAGGGATGTCCTCAGGACATGCAACTTTTGATCTCTTTCTAAAAATAGCAGTTCTAAAAAGCTTTTAGACACCTATTCTAAACAAAAGGATTACATAAAATGCATATATTGTTTCAAATGTATCAATGCCATCAAATGAGGCAGAGATCCAACTACAGTTTTCAAAAAGCATTATGGAGAATAAAGAACAGCGTCTATTTTCATAGAAGATCTTGTGGAGTAACTGATGCAAAACATTTGAAAAACTGAATACATTTTTTAAAATTTAACTTTTACTGATATAAACCAAACAATGGTATTCATCTGAATCTGGAAGAAATGCATAATATAGGCCTAAATATAATTTGTGTAGTAATTTGTTTTAAAAAAAAATTTATTTTAAATATAATTAATATCATTCTAAATTAATAAAGGTGAAGTCAAAAATCAACCGCCAGCAATGACCATTTTCTTATCAAAATTTGATAGCTTAAAGGGAAATTTAGAAATAACCTACTTTGTAAAATACATAATTGGAAAAAGTGTTCCAAATTGGATCAGGGCTAACTTATATCAATTTCATTGATGTAACGAAGCAGTCTAAGTCTAAGCAGTCTTTAGTGTTCAGTAGTATGTTTATAACAGATATACTACGGGACAGACATGAGGGGTGAATACAGGTTGATTGGGACACTTTTCCAAGTCATCTCAATGGCAAAAAAGTGTCCCAATCAAATCACTCTGAATTCACTTCATGCCTTTTAAACTAAATGTATTTTCCTCAGATGTATTCGTTTTAACGTATTCGTCTTTTTAACCCGTATTAATGATTTTACATTGTGTCCTCAAACAAATTTAGCTGTAACCTTTACTAACTATGCACTGTAGGTCGCGCAGTCTGGGCAACCCAATCCTGCATCCCGTGACAATTCTGCGCACGCAAACCCTCTGCACAATTAAAACACTGACGTCAGTAGTCTCACTATGTGACGGACGGAAGACTCAACCAATCCGAAGTCAAGAAAAACAGCCTCAGCCAATGAGATCCCAGGGAGGGTCTCTGAGAAGGCTGGTCTTTGACACAGGAAAAAAAAGAGTTCTTGACGGGAGGAGGCGAAAAAGTGGTGAAGTGAAGATGGCGAGAGGCTCCCGGTGTTTGAGGAGAGCGGTGGCGGAATGTATCAGAAACTTACCTTCCACAACCAGTCGAGAAACACCGGGCAGGAATGGAGTGAGGTAATTAACGACAGTTTAATGTTTCGAACGGCTTGTGTGCGGTTATGTGAAGATCGAAGTGATTATTGAAATAACACGCGAGCTGCTGACGATAGTTGGACGGTTAGTTTCGCTCTTACAAATCGATACAATTCAAGGCCAACTTGACATTTGTGTTAATAAAACCTTTATTTATTGTCCAACAATGTATTAATGCCTTTGACGTACTCAAATAAATGTGTAAAAAAACACTAACTTTAGGAGGAAGGGTGGGAGAGAGTCACATATCTGGTTGCCAGATAAGTGACAGTGGCAAGGTTAAGATATTATGTAATTGACCAGGTGTATCTAACAAGAGCTTTTCAACAAGAGAACAAGACATTTGAGTGTTTTTATTTTATTAATTTAGCTTCAAGCTCAGATGCAGCCAAATGCTTTTAAGGGGAAACAACAAAAAGTGTCTTTTTGTGTGGAAATTCTGGTCACCAGCTGTGTTAGTTAACTGTGTTAGTTAAAATTCAAGTATTATACAATATAGCAGCATATCAGATGCAATCACTTTTTTATTGGGGAAATAAACTTTTGGCACCCATTTACTGAAGAAATAACAAACAAACTTTTGGCACCCACCATGTAACCAAATATATAGTGTAACAATGATTTCATTAGGAATTCTTTCCAGACACCTTTGCAGGTATGAGTTTACAGAATATGTGACGTCACAAGCCAAGCTGTGATGTTTATCACTTGTGGCCAGGGGCGTAGTGTACCCATACCAAGTGCTGGGCAGCCAAGTGCTAAAACTGCTGTCACAGTTACGCATTGCTTGACAGCTCTTGGCAGCACTTGCGCCGACATGAATGAATTTGGAGCCGGTCTCTCCATTGTGGTGATATTGTGCCATTTTTAGAGCAAAGCCCAATCCCTTGCATTTCAGATATGTGTATGTGATTGATCTGGCATACATCGGACACATCGTAACGGAATGGTCTGTTACTACTGCCCTTGACTTGGTTATAGTGGTCAGTGATCTCGCTCTCCTTGTGATTTTTGTCTTGACAAATAGAGGGCAGGTTAACATGTCATGATTTACATCCTATATTTCCTTTAACCATGCTCCCGGTCCTATGGCATGAATGCACAACTACATAAGGTTTTTTAGTTAATGATGAACAGTTTGAATCAAGAAGTACACTTTTTTTATAGTACACAACCGCTTTATGCAGCTTGTATTGTGGATTGCTTGTGTGTTCTAAGGCTGGTAGCATCACAGTTGGTATTTTAAGCCCCTCATTCAGAAGATTGGTATTCAAAGTCTTTGTAAATTAAATGAGCTAGTGCATAACAATTAAAACAATACTGGGATCTTTTAAATGCTAATTTTTTTACACACAATTGCATATACAATTTGCACAAATGAGTCATGATAGAGCATTGTACGTAAAATGCAACCAAATCTAGGCTACACGTACTTGTCACATGCTGTTTGAATTTTGGAAAGGTTGTTGACAGCTGTTTGCCAATTTTTTTGTTGTTGTAAATTTTAGTTACAATAAAGAGTCTCCATAATTATAATATAATTTATTAACAATTATTCAGTTGTTTGTTAGGGATACTTCAAATAAATTAGTAACATTGAGATGTCGTCAACATTACTACAACATTAGATGGACATCACTAAAAGTTTTTCAGTGCGTTTATTCAGTGAAGGATTCGTCTGCCTGGTAGCTCATAAGTTTGTGAATCTTGAAATTATTTTTTTAAAAGAACTGGCTTCAAAGAGTAGTTTTATGAATTGGACTACATTGCTTGTGCTATATTTATGTGTGTGCGGCCCACTAGGACAGCTCAATTTTAGTTATTTAGTTATTGGGATTTCGCATATTATTGGGATTAGATTATAGATAACAAGCAACTGTTTTCACTATTCTTAATCAAGGCTGTGTTGATTGAGAGTCCAAATCTTGTTAATTGCAAACGGCTATCTATGTTGTTCATACGTTCTCTCCACTCTTATCTGACTCAGGAGTCGTCTGCTATCTTGACACATCCAACAAGCAGATAGTGCCTAAATTATCACACTAACAATGTACACAAAGTCTTGTACAATGCCACTACCTGTCTATGTATAGGTACTGAGTATGCTTTTGCTGAATGACACACTTTCACCCTGTTTTGTCAACAGATATCTGTCTTCATGTGGAATGCTGATGACCAGAGTGCCGCCCCTCTTCAGGGCTGTGTCAGGTCGTGCTGTGGTGGCTCCTGCCAGGAGCTTCTTCAACTTCTCAGAGTCCTTCAACAAGAGGAAGGAGTACTCTGAAAGACGTATTATTGGGTATGTTCCCAACCAAGTTTGATATGGTGCATGATCTGTTGCTATTTCATTTTTTTTATTGAGGTCCATGATTACATTAGCCCCAGTGTCACTTCAAATATTGTTTATGTAACTGGACATGGGAATATTTATTTTGTCAGCTTTCTATGTATCTGGGGTTATTGGAGTATGGATCTGTTCTGGTTATCTCAGGTCATCTTAGGAACCGCTTCTGATGCCTGACATTTTAGAGCAGAGGATCAGCTGTCCTGCAGAATATAGCCCCAGTACTCATGCAGCACATGAACACATACTTAATTTGAAGAAGAACTTGTCTGCAGCCTATGACACAGGACAGGACACACTACTTCCGCCATGTTGGCATCCTCCTTTGACCCATGTGCTCTTTGACCTATGACATTTCACTTCTGTGTTACTTACACTTGAAAAGAGACACCTACCTCACAAGCCTCCCCTTATTTTATTTACTTAATTATTTTGAAAAACTTCTCAATTTTATTTTATAAAGTGTTTATTTAGTGGTTTTTGTTATTTATTTGTATTAAATTTGATAGTTCCATTGGCCTTATGGAATAGCAAAATGTCTATGTTGCACACTTGAGACTCAAAACATGCAGTATGTTATCCAGGTTTTGTTCACCTACTGAACACATACTGTGTAGGAGAAAGAACTAGCCTTAAGAACTAGTTTGTCCAACTAACAATTATCCAAGGAGTAATCAGACTTACATTTCAGATTCAGATTAGACCAACCTACCTTTTTATGACCAGTCTAGATTCTACAGGAAGGTGGTTCTCCTGAGACATACTATTGGTATCCAGAAGGCTGTAAGGAGTCAGCCATGAGAATCACCATTGTACCCTTGCATTAAACCATACATTGCTTCAGGGGAAGTCTTTGTAATAAATGTACCATTAGTAGCTTTGGATAAAAACATGTGCTAAATGATTGTGAATATCCAGGAACAAAACTGAGCACCTGTGTATTTTTAAAAATAATCATATTGTTTGGATTGTGGCTTTCAAGCAAATGGTGTGGGACTTGTCATTTCTATTAAAATTTTATTTTATCTTTCATCTTTAACTGTGTATGTTTAACATCTTAAACAAACAGTGTTTGACCTTTCTTCTGTCTTGATTCCATTCTGTAGTGACGTTCAGCAGTGACTCAATCCCACACTGATATCTGTGCCTTCATATCTGATTGGTTGTCTGAATCGACCGTCAGAAACATGTTTCAGTGACAGCACTAAATCCTTCTTCGTCTTTAGCAACAACCTTTTGTTTGGGTCACACCTGTATGGTGATGAGTTATATTTAAATCATCCAATCTCCTTTGCAGTGAGGTTATAAGTTGCCATGCCGATATTGTTAGATTTATAGGAAAGGTCATCGCACTCTTTGGACTTTAGATTCTGTGGTGTGACGTAATGGCAAAATGAGCTCAGGGCTGCTAATCAGACAGTTTATGAGCTATCACTATTGTGACCTTGAGCACTTAACCCTGAATTACTCCACTGTATTCGGTGTACTGTAAGTCACTTTGAGTTAACGTGTCTGCCAAATTACTACTTGCCTGTGTAGAAAGACCTTTCCCCTCTAAGAGATCCACTATCGAAATAAAAGCAAAACAATTGGTGTGATTTACACAGAGCATTATTGTATTATCTTGGCTAACTGTCTTTTCTATGACATTTAGGTACTCAATGCAGGAAATGTATGAAGTTGTGGCCAAGGTAGAAGACTACCTGCTGTTCGTGCCCTGGTGCAAGCGTTCAGATGTTGTATTCCGCCGCACGGGATTTTGCAAGGCCAAGCTGACTGTGGGCTTCCCTCCTGTGGTGGAAAACTACACCTCTCTCATTACTACAGTGCGGCCTCATTTGGTTAAGGTATGTACAACCCTCTACGCACACCTTGGCAATAGAATCGCCATTGGCTAGTAAATTTTTTTAATCGCCAGACTGATACTATTTTATATATATATATATATAAAATGGCACAGCTTTTTAAATATCTAAATGTACGCTCTTAAAATCAATCAATCAAGCATTATATTATGATAATCAAGCATTATTTAATGATATAACTTTAGTAATTAGCACTAAAACTTGATAATTATGCATGAACACATATTTGTCATTTTAACTGAACTTAGGACTGGTGATGGTGCTTAAGATATTGTTGGTCATTCAGTGTTTCTGTTTAAAAAAAAAGATAATAGTAATTATTATTAAAAGATAATAATATTAATATTAATTCTACTACTAATAATGACAATATACAATAGATGAGCTGAAAAGAACAGGCGAAACACTGCTACTTGGGCCCCAACTGCGTGATATCTCTGCGCCCAAGTAGGAGTGCTTTGCCTGTGCTTCACCCCAATATAGTCCCAAGTCAAAATCTGCATTGCTATTTGTACTCGTTGTGAATATTGTGCAGGCCTCAAGAAGTAATTAGTTTTTTTTTTCTTTTGGATCACTTTTACACACATGCTATCCGGCAACAAAGAATTCCATTCATTATGCTAAGCTTAGCTAGCGTTGGCGCTGGCAGACTAATGCCTGGTTCAGATTACACAATTTTTTTTGTCTGTTACGATAGTCACTGTGTCAGATTACAAAACTTTGACTCCTAAAATCTTGTCGGGTCGTGGACAATAAACATGTCAGACTACACGTTGCTTTCCGACCAGTCATCGTGTGAGGTCTCACACGCACACACATTCACTGCACACCTGCTACACACACTCACTCACAATCACTCACTCGCGCGCACACACACTCACTCACTCTGGACGGAACCCGTCGTGGAGGACCGGAAAAAATTAAACATGCTAGTCTTTTTCTCCTGATGTCGTGAAGCATCGCAGACATGAAACAATCGAATCTTGCGTCCCGATGCCTGTTGTCGTTTACGAATCCCCACGACATCGGGCTAAAATCGTGTAATCTGAACCAGGCATAAAACAATGCATGCACTGAAACAAAAATGCATTTGCCCACCTATCTGAATGTAGGGGAGAGAGACTGTGAATAACCACTATTTCAAAAAACGGTGGCGTGTTCCTTTAATCACGTTGTTAGCGTTCGCTCAAACTGATTTGCTGAAATCAAAACAAGGGTGAGCACCAGCCAATGAGATTGCCGTTTGCGCATTAGTTCAGCCCACTACCAGAGAAACTGGGATATTTTCTGCTTGTTTTTAAAAGCTAAATAATTCCAGATGAACTACGTTATTTTAATAGGAAAATATAAACGTGAATATTGTTTACATGTAGCGTGTCGATTCTGCGTGGTATGTAAGACTCTCTCTCTTTATTTGCGTGTGTGCGAGAAACGCGACAGCGAGTCGCGCGCCTTCACACTAGAGTTTACGGTAAGTTAGATCCAATACAGGTACGCTGAGCTGAATTTGAAACACTAGTACAGATCGATTCACTTGATGGAGAGCGAATTCAGGGACGGAAACTCTCAAGCGCTCAGTCACTGTACAACGAGGGAAAATATATCTATGCTAAACTTATACTTGACATCTGACATACACACTGGCGAGTAAAATCTGAGAATGTATTTAGCCAATGGCTAATGATAGACATTATTTAGTCGACTAGAGTGAGATTTACTCGCATATGCGAGTGATTTACTCGCATTGTAGAGGGTTGATGTACATCTTCATTTTTCTTTAATATAGATCTATTGTATGAAATGATGGCAGTAATTTAGTGGCATATACGGTGTTATCAGACTTTGTTAATCAAGTTTGTGAGCTACAAGTAATTTCTAACTTCTTCTGCTCTTAAGGCATCTTGCTCTGATGGAAAACTTTTCAATAGCCTTGAGACGGTGTGGCGCTTCAGTCCTGGTCTTCCTGGCTACCCTCGTACATGCACCCTTGACTTTGCTGTGAGTATTACCAACACAAACTGGTTTATCGTCCTCAGGTTAAGCTGCACTTTTTTGTTGAATGTTTTTGAAACTGAAGTTCTTTTTAGTTTACTCAGCATATGTAGATGAAACAGAAGAATATACCTTTTTAGCAGTCTTAATGTTAAAGATTACATAAACACTAAATATACTTAAGTCTGAAGTATATTTCGGGGATTTTGCAAAGACACCTGTTTTACCATTGCTCATACAGGAATATTTAAGGATTTAAAGTTTTGTTGTCATTTATTCACCCTCATGTCATCAAACAAATGAGGTTATTTTCAGTATTTTTAATTTCTATTGAAAGTTTGTTAAACCAAAACACTTCAGACACTGTTGCTTTATGTAATGAACATATTTACTTTCAGCCTTTATTCACATATAAACTTTGATCAACACATACATGAAGCTTATTAAATATGGTAAATGGAAGCTGGTTCTTGTGTGTCAAGCAAGTACATTTCAGCTTGCTCAAGAAGTCCCATTCTCCTTCTCTTATATTTCAGAAAAGTCTTAAAATAAAGAGTTTTGGTCTCTGAACCAGCTCTGAGATGAGTTATAAATTTATGAATTAGAACATTTGATAACAGTTGATTCAAAGCAGAAATTGGAATTGGGGAAAAAAGATTGTACTCGGCTCCTATTAAGAGGAAATGAAACATCTACTCATCCCATAAGGGACTGCGAAAAATGTAAATGAATCAGTTTGTCTTTATTATGGTATCCTACAAAAACATACTGCTTTGATTTCATAACGGTGGCTTTGCTGCAACGCTGAAACAAGATTCACCAATCAGTTTCATTGCTTCTGGTGTTTGACTGTTAAACGTTTTTGTAATTATTTTGTTTATAAGTCATCACACTTAATTTTACGCAAGCTTGTACCATCATTCAACAAACTTAGAGCTTATGGTATGTCTCTCCTAGAAGGTTTATGGGTTTTACTTAAGGAACCCGACTTATGAGCTTTATAAATGTTGACGCCGGACTGTCTGTGATTCGCTGCTTCTTTCTGTTCCTAGATTTCCTTTGAGTTCCGCTCACTCCTGCATTCTCAGTTGGCCACCGTTTTCTTCGACGAGGTCGTGAAGCAGATGGTGTCAGCCTTCGAACGGCGGGCGTCCAAGCAGTTTGGCCCAGAGACACAGATCCCACGCGAACTCATGTTCCATGAGATCCACCACACGTAGTTCATTCCACAGCTTCAGACGGATGGGGAGGGGGGGTCGTTCAGGGATCTGGGGGTTTTATTGAAAGCATACATTTAGAGTATTATAAAGACAGTCGAGAGAGCGGGAAAGCTGTGTGCCTGAATATCGCCAGTGCCTGGTCCAAACAAAACAGTTGATATAAAACATTTTATGCTAAAAAAACATGGCTGGATCTTTTTATGGGAGGCTTGATTGTCCCCACTGAGCCCTGCCCCACTACTACCTCCATGTTAACTTTTTTAAAACCCGCTGTCAATATGGCGCCAGGAGCCGTATTTTTTATATGAGGACCTTGACATGGTTTTAAAAACAGCTGCCAAAAACCATAATGGCCTCATGAATTGTACAGTAGACAAAGGTCATGGGTTTCTTCGAAAATACATTGTTTTGAGGTATTTGAAAGTGCATTATGGAAAGATTGTCCCTCACGTTACACAGTTTATGTGACAGGTGAGTGATGTATTTATTTAAAAGCTTTTAGGTGATCCTTTAAGATTTCAAGAAAGGGACGAGGAGACTCAACTTGTGCATATGTCTCGTGCAGAAGACTGACAGTTACTGCAGGCAAATGCACATAAAGCGCTATCAGGGTATCAAGACTACACACCGGACTAAAGTCTGTTGTATTCTTGCATACCAGCACTAATAAAGGTTTGAAAAACATACGCTAAGAGGCTGACAAAAAAAAACATTGCCTTGCGTTATACAAATTTGTGCAGTTTATTTCTGGCGATGGTGCTCCAGTCCACTCCTCCGATGGAAGTGAAGTCTCATAATTTTAAGATCCATACTAAAGACTGCTTTTCTCTCCTAGAGGTGTGCAATATATTTGTATGTGGTTTTTAACAGACTGCTCACCCATCTACGATATTCACTGCAAAGGGCCCAAACTCTGGGAACAGAGAGCGTACCGAATCTTTCCCAGAGCTCTCGTCAGATTGTAGTGAGGTGTCCGTCACCACCGACCTTTAAAGATTCCAATTTTTACAGAGAAAGTTACATATTTATCCTTATCTTAAATACATGTATGCGTGTAATCCTTGTATCCTATATTTATTTTGGTTATGGGTTAACCACGTGTACATATCTGATGTAAGACCACAGACTAAACTTTAGTGCACAACTGAGCTACAAAAAAACCAAAAGAATATTCTTTTTTTTTCTTCATTTCTTTTTTTTTGTGATATATTTTTTTGTTTGTTTTAATTGAGGTGTTTTAATGAGTGTGTTGTGAGGGAATATATATCCTGCCTGCATGGTTTATAAACTATTTTTATATGTAAAACCTAGCCTTGTCTGGTGTGGTTTGTGTTTTGTTTATCAACATCTGGTTCTGACTAGTTTCTAAACTTAAAATAGTTTGATCATGTGAGTGGGTAATATTATAAGGCTTCCAAGTAACCCATTTTATGACCCCTAGTGGCCAGTGTCAGTGACGGCTCTAAGATCTAATTCCAACAAACTGGCTGTGTTGGAATGGAATATTAGTGTCATGAAAATGTGCAGAGCGCACAGTATGCTGCCTACTATTTTTAGTTTTAGATAGTGCGTGAAATGGAATTAATTATGCAATGGTATAAATATCAAACTGAAGCATGTAACATTTGTCACAAGTCCTTTTACTCAGAAAGAAATGGTTATTTTGCATTGTTATGAAAAACTAAATTTCTATTATTATTATTATTATTATTGCATTGAAAATCCGCAAGAAATACTGCTGTTTAATAGTATTAGTATAATAGTGTTATGTTATTCACAGCCTTTGAATCACTGAAGCAGTCATTTATCATCTTGAGAGAAGTTTTGGTAATACTGTCCTTGTTACAGACATATGTTAACTCTAGTAATAGCAGCAAGATATGCATAATTACATGCAATTAACCCCAATTCAAACCCTTAATCCTAACCTTCACAAAATTGTAAGTACATGTTCTAAATTAATATTACTCAGTTCTTAAATGGATAATTACACTGTAACAAGGACACCTTATATAAAGTGTAACTGAAGTTTTTTTTGCAAAGTACAGGAACACATTCACAAAACTGTTAGCTGATCTCTGAAAGTTATTAAAACTATTAAATGTTACATTAGACCATTAATCTACATTCAGATAAAGTTTTGACTCATAAGGCTTACCAAGACTCCATTTATTCGATCAAAAATACAATGAAAACGAAATATTTGAAATTATTTTTTAAAATTAATTAATATTTGAATATTACTACAATTTAAAATAACTTTTTTAATAATGTAATTTATTCCTGTGATGGCAAGGCTGAATTTTCAGTATCATTAGGGGCCAAGCACCGAAGGTGCGGAGGCACCTATTGTGTCTGTTCCGGTTCTTATTATTATTCTTCTTCCGACTGGGCGTCTATGGCAGCCCATAGGAACGCTTGCGGGAAAGTTGTGAAATTTGGCACACTGATAAAAAGTCTGAAAAGTCAATAGAGCAAATTTGGCGTCTCAAAATCAATCCCTCTAGCGCCACCACCTGTACAAAGTTTCACTCATATTAAGTCTAATAACTTTTGAACCATAATGGGTAGAAACAAAATTCTTTTTTTCCTCTGATTCCTGAGCTCATGCCGATTCGATTGCATTCCATGACGTCATTTTACGTCATACAAATATGTCCGCCATTTTGAATTGTCTAATAAACCTACTTTTGCGAACTCGTCCTAGACGGTTTGTCCGATTTGCACCAAAATTGAACCAGATCATCTCCAGGCAGTGCTGACAAAAAGTTATGGAATTCAAGTTGATTCGTCAAACTGTTCTCAAATACCGCACAAATTAATTTTACGTAGTGCTTGCAAAAACAGACATAAGGCTGTATCTCCACAACGCTTTATCGTATTCAGACCAAACTTGGTCCATGTCCGCCACCTACTGGTCTGGAGATATAGAAAATGGCTATTTTTGCTTATAACTTCTGAACGGTTTGTCCAAAAATCATAAAAGTGGTCTCGTTAGATTCAGGGCGTCACGACGAGTCGAGCGATACCTTTTTAGCAGTCCCAGATTGGCCATTTTGGCTGTCGGCCATTTTGAATTATGTGCTAAAATGCTGTATTTTCTGAACGCATGAACGAATTGTTACGAAACTCGGTATGGGTCATCAGTACGATGCCCTGAAGGAGCCTGAGAAGTTTCGAAACAGTGCCACCTAGTGGTAAAATTTATCTTTCAAATGCTTATAACTCTGGGTGTGGTTGACTTATTTTCATGGGAGTCATCTCGTAAGGTTCCTGAATCCTTGCCGAGTCCACAGATACTAAACATGCTAGGTTTTGCCTTACGGTTTGTGTAGCGTTGTGATTTAGCGCTTACAAAACATTTTCCGATATCTTCGAAACCGTTAGTCCGATCGAGACGAAACCACCGTCAGAAGTTTGGAACCATAGCTGGTTAACTATATATCAAAGCCCAAATGCCAAAATATTGTTAGTAAGGGGTAGTAAAATTCAATCAAAGTCATGTGTCAGACACATGTATGACCTCATTCTGAGGACACATGAAAGAAATTGTGGGATTTTGCCTCTTGGTGGCGCTATAATAGAACAAAATGTGAAATTCCCATTGACTTCAATACAGTTTTGTTATGTAAAATGCTATACTTAACAAATGCATTGCTGTAACATTATGAAAGTCAGAATTTGCCATCATCACCATCCCCCGAATGTACTCAAAAGATTTTGAGACAGCGCCACCTTTTGGTCAAAAGTTATAATTAAATATACAAAAATGCTAATAACTTTTGAATGAATTTGCCTATTGTAATGACTCTGGTCTTAATTGATTTCTTGGGTTATGCCAAAAACAAAGATACCAATTTTGCCAAAGTCAGCCAAACTTCCTGTTTTTCAGCCAATCTTGATTTTCACTGAATACCTACTTTTTCGAACTCCTCCTAGACCGTTTGTCCGATTTTCACCAAAATCGAATCGTATCTTCTCCAGACCTTGCCGACTAAAAGTTATGGATTTCGTGTTGATAGACGAAACTGTTTTCGTATACCGCAGCATCAAAGTTGAGGCATGCTGCCAAAATGACTATTCAGGCTTCATCTCTGCAATGCCTTGACATTTTGAAACCAAACTTTGTATGTGTCATTGTCACCTCACTCTGACCACATCACATAGATTTCATAACTGCGCTATCTATAGGTCGAAAGTGATAAAACATTAAATCATCTTATAAGTTACTTTATATATGATTTTTCAGCCATTTTCCCAAAATCCTCTTAAAATGTCTTTAACTGCTCCTTGCTGCAGTTGGTCTGAAACTCCCAGCGATGTTGGCATGTCTTGTCATCTTCTTTTGCCCTTGGCCAAGCAATGGCTGCTTGCAGCTATATTTACTCTTGTTTTCATTATCACATTACCCTTTAGATCTCAGTCTAATATGCTGAATTAGTGCTCAAGAAACAATTTTTATAATTTTGATATAATTATTATTATTTTTAGGATGCTTTGATGAATAAAAAGTTCAAAAGAAATAAATATATTTTGTAACATTATATATGGCTTAAATCACTTTTAATCAATTTGAAGCATCCTTACTGAAACAAAGTTTTAATTTATTTAAAAAAAGAAAATCTTACTGAAACCCCACATCCTTTATTTTAATTTTTTTTAGCGTCTTCATGCAGCTCTTTTAACAACGTTAAATTAACTGTGACCATGTGCTGTCAAGCTCCAAAAGGACAAAAAAATTGCACAAAATGTATCATGAATAAAAATCAAATATGGCCCCTAGTAATCATTTTTATGTAAACAACTTCTTAGGACTTGAACATGAAATCAGATTGAAGCGATTACTTGATATGTTCATGGTTGCATCAGTGCATATTACAAAGGAAACAAATGTTTGTCTTTGTAATCATCAAAACATAACTTTTTTCATTTTTCAAATGATTTTCATTTTCAGCTGATGTCACTAAGGCTGCTGGTGTTTTGAGGATTGTAGTCTACTGTGGAATGTCCTCCCACATTCCAATCAATTCTTCAGTGGATGAAATTGAGCCTTTTTGAGAGAAATTGAGAGTTTTGAGTGGTGTTTTATGATGACTTAATTGACTTAGAGGCCTGGTTTCACAGACAGGGTTTAGATTAAGCCAGGATTAGGCCTTAGTTCAATTAAGACATTTATGAACGTGACTTAGAAAAAAAAACATTACTGGTGTGAATCTTGAGACAAAATAATGGCACTGACATATTTTAAGATATTTCAGTGCCAGTTGCTTTTAGCTGAAACGGCTCAAACATACATTTTAGTCTGGGACTAGGTTTAAGCCTCGTCTGTGAAACCGGGGGAAAATGTCTCAAGTCAGTCATTAGTCACGCCATCACAAGGCTGCGCATACTCTCTCAAGTACGATCTGTATGGTGAATGTGTAACGTATGAATGTAATCTGGAGATACTACATTCGCCATGTTGTAATTATGGGGTGGTGATGGCGCAGTGGATAAGACACATGCCTTTTGTGTGAAAGACCCGGGTTCGAATCCACTGTGAGACACCAATGTGTCCCTGAGCAAGACACTTAACCCTAGTTGCTACAGAGGCGTGCGACCTCTGACATATAGCAATTGTAAATCGCCTTGGAGAAAAGCGTCAGCTAAATGAATCAATGTAAATGTAAATTATCATGTGACATACCAGGATCATTTGTGTTGCTTCACTGCCCTTCATAAATCCTCTCCCGTGGCCTCATGGGATAGTAAAGTGTCTATCGTATGCACACTAAGAATCTCGCCGGAAGAAGTAGGTCATCTGGGGACTTTTTGGCTACTCTTTTATGAGTACTGTGATTTCAGACAGTCCTGTGTCACATACTGTTTTCTGCCTACTATATAAGGAAGTATGCGATTTTAGATCCAGGCTAAATTCATCACTATTTTAAAAGGATTACTGTCCAGAGAAGGAAGCCACTGATTGGCTTGGACATTGACGGGACAAAATTAATTTATTTGTGAACACTGAATTTTATTAAATAAAAAATGCAGAATTAATGACTATATTGTACAAAACATTGTTGGATGATTGTTGCACATTCATAGAGAATATAGTTTAAAAAAACAAAACAAACAAACAAAAACTCTCTTGATTAACAGCAGTTTTTCAAACACGATTCTGTACCACTAGACTACCGAAGAGTTCGATCTTTAAAATGAATTCACACTAATTGTATTCAGTATATTGTTGGGCATACACTTGTATAGCTGTTTTTAAACTGATGTGTAACAAGTTCACCCATCCCTCCACTTAACCTTCCTCACAAACTCTTCTCTTGACCAAAAGATGTTTAACGCTCAGATTTTAAAAGATTAGTTCACCCACAAATAATTCTGTCATTTTTTTAAATTGTTTATATATATATATATATATATACATATAAATAATCAAGTCAGTGGGGCTCAATATTTTTTTTAAACCCATTGATATTCAAAGTATAAACTTTGTTTCAAAGTATAAAAAAAACTGTTTTGGAACAACATAAGGGAGAATGAGTTTTCATTTTTGGGTGAACTCACTTTTAGATATTAAATCAGAAAAAAAAAGGAAAACATTAGCAAACAATTCTGCAAGCTGATATCAAAGTATTTCCATTCAGTGGGAAAAACTGTAACTGAAAGGCAAAACAAGTACATACTTTGTCAGAGTTATCCTCAAATGAGGGTTTTATTTTTATATGAAACAATGAACCATGTAAAAAAAAAAAAAATTAACTGTTCAATGAAGTGGATTTTTTTTAAAGATACAACTGGTCAAAGTTTCAACTACTTTCTTGCTCACGAAGACAGACTTTAACCATAACGTTTGGCTTTTTAAGCCCCTACAGATGGTCGGATTCAGAACCAGCTATAAATCACATGATACAACAGCATGACAATATGCAATTTGTGAAATGCACTTTCCCATTAGACATTAGTGAGCACAATGTTACAGAACAAAGCCGAACATTATCCCTGGTCACATGAACAGGAACTTGTCTTTAAAGAAGTAGGGTGATGTCTTTAGCCATGAGTAAAGAGATTAGATCGGACAGTGGTGGAAGGATGGGAGACTGTAACGTCCATTTCTTTTGCTCCATGTTCTGACCACTAGCACTCAGTTTCGGCAGGTTTTTCCAAGTCGAAGGGGAGGGGCAAATCATGTCCCCTGCCCACAACCCTTCCACTAAAGTCAGTGCAAATCGGTTTAGAATCCCATGCCTCCCATGCCACCCATTCCACCCATGCCTCCCATTCCTCCAGCCGGCATGTCCTCTTTCTCCTTCGGTAGCTCGGTGACAACGGCTTCAGCAGTAGACAGCAGAGACGCAACACCTGCAGCGTCTAGCAATGCCGTCCTCACAACCTGCAGGGGGAGACAAATTTCATTTTAATAAAAGAGCATTACGTTTTTGTTAGGGATACACAGATATTACAATTCTGGCAGATACTAATAAGCCAATAATTATTTTCATGTTATAGCCAATAACTGGTAAATGGCAAATATTAAAATTCAATACCATTTTGTTTAATTTAAAATTAATCAAGTTTAAATGCTACAACTGAATTTAGGCAACACATTAAAATGTATTGGGCATCACAATAAAATATATAAATGTAGCGTCAGTGTGATTATTATTATTATTTGAGTGAATACGTTCAGAGCAAGGACTCAATTTATTTTAATCAAGTGACATTGAAGACTTTTATGTCACATTTTTTCTTTCTTTAGCACTAAAGCAGCACAATAGAAAGATTTCTGAAGGATCATGTGACACTGAAGACTGGAGTAATAATGCTGAAAATGCAGCTTTTCCATTACAGGAATAAGTTACATTTTAAAATATATTTAAATAGAACACCTTTATTTTAAATGGTAATAAACACAATATTACTGTTTTACTGCATTTTGTACATAAATGCAGCATGGATGAGAATAAAACAGTTTCAAAAACACTGTTTTTTTATTCACCCCAAACTTTTTAAATGGTAGTGTATATAAATGTCAGCCAATATGGTAATGATATATTAGATCCCTGTGGTGAAAATCCAGTTTTTAATGTTGTTTAGAAGTCTATGTGGTGTTTTTAATATGCTTTAAGACAAACCATGTGCAAATTCATAAGTCAACACCATCACGGAGTACAACACCATCCTTAAGTTAAAACTGCAGTGAACCAAAGACAATAACCAATCACATCAATGTGTGTGTGTGTGGGCTTTAGCATATCATTAACTTTGCTGTGAAGCAGGGGATTCTCAATAGAAGCCAGGTTATCCTGGTATAATTTTCTGTTGATATGAAAAATCAGGTACATTTAGCCTAATAATTTACATATTACGCATACTAAATGAAGCAAGAGTGTAGAGTTATATTCATGCTATTTTAAGGCATGAATAATTTTGTCATTTTGTACAAAAATGTTATTTTGGTGATCATAGATGAGTTTTAGGGGATAAAATTATTCAATACAGGGGGACTTTATTTAAAAACCACTTTGAAAGAAGTTATGTTTAAATCAGTGACATCTATGTTTGTGAACCACACATACACACCTTTGTGGGGTCGATAATGCCTCTTTCGACCATATTGACATATTCTCCAAGCATAGCATCATATCCAATCTCTGGAGAGCCCTGCAAGATCTTTTCCACAACCAGAGAGCCTTCAACTCCTGCATTCTTGGCAATGGTCATTGCAGGAATACGAAGAGCTCTGCGAATAATGTCGATACCTGGAAGATGAAGCAAAAAAAAAAAAAAAAAAAAAAAAAAAAAAGAGTCAGTTTTAATAAGTTAACAGGGTTATTTCTTTTAGGGTCTGGACTGAGGATGAGACATCCAGTCCTTACCAATCTTCTGATCAGAATTGGCTGGCTTGATGTTCTCCAAGGCTGGGATGCAGCGGAGCAGGGCGCATCCTCCGCCAGGAACGATTCCCTCTTCCACAGCAGCCCGAGTGGCATTCAGCGCATCAGTGACACGGTCTTTCTTCTCATTTACTTCAACGTCACTTGTTCCACCAACCTAACAAAGAGAATAGTGATTTTTAATCAGGATGATGGCAGATAAATGCGTTACACTAAGCTACATGCTTCCTGCTTTCATACCTTAATCACAGCCACTCCATCAGAGAGCTTGGCCAGACGCTCGTTGAGTTTCTCCTTCTCGTAGTCACTGCTTGTGCTCTCCAGCTGTTCAGCAATCTCATTCGCACGCTTCTCAATGGCTGATGGATCACCGCGGCCTTTGAGGAGCATCGTGTCATCCTTTGTCACAATGACCTCGCCGACCTGGCCAAAGTCATGTAACTGGATATCCTCAATGGCCAGACCCATAGCTTCATCACCAAACACCTAAAAACAGTTCAAGGGTGTTAGACTGGGCAATGGCAAATACCTCATGATATGATACACGTCACAATTCAATATGTTGATGCATCACATAGTGAGACATTTTAAATGAATTAATTTAAAATCATGAATACAGACAAAAGACAAGACAGGTACATACCGTGCCTCCAGTGGAAACCGCCATATCCTGCAGCTGGTTCTTCCGGTTATCCCCAAATCCTGGAGCCTTGACTGCCACGACCTGAAGTCCAACCTTCAACCTGTTGGTGAGATTTAGCATTGAACTTTAACCCAGAACCTTTAAATAACAGGCTATTCATAAATATCAAAATGACCATGCCTTACAGAAAAGAAAATAGGTTTCCACCAAAATACTATTACTACAGTAGTTACATTTTTAATTTTATACATGGATAGATATGTACAGTAGTATTAGTCAAAGTCATTAAAAATATATAAATAAATATTTTATAAAATTAGTAATTGTATTTTATTAATAATTCTGTCATCCATTAAAAATATAGTTTTAATACATGTAATAATTTCAGAACCAGTTGGAAAACATTTTGAAGAAGATTTCATATTTATTCAACAACTTTTGTTAGGGATGACAATCAAAATCAGTCATGGACTTTTGTTTGAAGCTAAAGTCATTATTATAAATATTATTTTAATTTATTGTTATATTAATTTTTTTAATCAAAGACTCTGAAAACTATTTAAAGGAGATTCCATAATTATACCACTAACTGTACAACAATAGTATTTTTATGAAAAACAATTAACTACAATTGTATTAACAATTAACATGGTGGTATTTGGGAGGGATGGCAATCAAAATCAGTCAGTAAATTGACTTTTTGGAAGTTCAGGCTTAATAAAACCTAGTTTTCTTTCATATTTATCCATTTCACACATTTCTTGTGGACCTGATGTTATTTATGTCTGAGAAACAAACCTGTTGAGGACCAGAGTGCTGAGTGCTTCTCCATCCACATCTTCAGCCACGATGACCAGAGGCTTGCGATGCTGGTTGGCAATTTCCAGAGCTGGTACGATGCTCTGTACGCTGGAGATCTTCTTCTCACTCAGAAGAACGTAAGCATCCTGGAACTCACACTTCTGGCCTGGAAGCAGAGAATAAACGCTGTTGTCATTCCAGCCTTAATACTGGTACATACACATGACCTTCCAATACCACATACGCACCTTTGGCGGTGTTGATGAAATAGGGAGATATGTAGCCACGATCAAACTTCATGCCCTCAATGATCTCAAGCTCATCATGTAAGGTTTTACCATCCTTTAAACAAAAATAACAGTTCGAGTCTGAGATATTTTAAGCACCAAACCATCATCTGTACTAAATACTACTTTCACTGTAGCAGCCTACCTTCACTGTAATAACACCCTTGCGTCCAACTTTCTTCATGGCATTGGAGATGATGTTACCAACTTCAATGTCTCCATTGGCAGAAATAGTGGCCACCTGTATCAAAGAAAGATAGATGGAAATAATAATAAAAAAAGGTAAAAAAATTAAAGGTTAAGGTCACCATGAAATCTGAACTGACAGTTCTTATTTAATTTAATTTTATATTACCGTAAAACTAAATAATAGCCCAGGTTTTTATTTTCCCAAATCGAACTGCACCGGCTTGTATTTGAGACAGGCCTTTATAATTTAGTGTTGAGATGTTGTTCCTAGAGTCTCTAATCTCTAAAAATCTCCAAATGCTCCACGTGAAACTGCGGTCTTCCGACCTTTTACTAACGTGTCAATTGATTTTGATTAATATGCACAAGGGATAGAGAGCAAGACAACGCTCGTGTTGTTTGAAGACGTGAGTGCGCGCGCGGCCGGGGCGCTCGCTCTCTGCTCGTTTGCGTCCTGTCAAGCGCAGCAGTGATTCTATTACATCACTCACCGATCAAAAAAGACTTTGGCGGGACACAAATTTGCTTTGGCGGCCGCCAAAAAGCGGACGATCTGACGGGTTTTAGAAGATTAAATACAACCCGAAACTAAGAAACATACCCGGCCTCTATTTGAGACCTGCCTTTATTTACCCAAACCTGTCGCCACACCAGGCGTGTTAAAGAGACAGGCTTTACTCGGCTATTATTTGAAGTTTTACGTTTTAAATGCTTTTCACGCACTTTTTTAAAAAAAAAATTGATGTGCTTTAATCAAAATAACTGCCCCCTCCCTCGTGCAACTACATCTCTTTTCTGATGATGTTCATCGACGCAAGGGTAGGACAACTTGTCACTCACATGAGATCACAACAATAGCAAACCACAAGTTCGAGAAGTTGTTTCACTTGGACCTACATTACAATAGGGAAGACAAGACAACTGCAACTTCAATTTCATGTCGAATTTAAGACCACTTTTTTACCTGAGCAATTTCCTCTGGTGTTGTCACTGGCTTGGAGAGTTTCTTGAGTTCATTGATGATTTCTTCCACTGCCATCATGACTCCTCTACGGATCTCCACAGGGTTGGCGCCTTTGCTGATGGTGTCAAATCCCTCCTTGGCAATAGCACGTGCCAGTACTGTGGCGGTTGTAGTGCCGTCACCAGCCTCTTCATTAGTATTGTTGGCCACGTCTTGTACCAGCCTGGCCCCGATGTTCTTATACCTATCTTTCAGGTCAATACTTTTAGCAACCGTGACACCATCTTTGGTGACTTTGGGGCTTCCCCAGCTCTGCTCAATGATAACGGTGCGACCCTGAGGGAAAGAGGCCAATCTAATTGTGTTTCTTCCATTAATGATTACAAACTTGGCTTTAAAGGAATAGTTCACCCAAAACTGTATATTCTGTCATTAATTCCTCACCCTCATGTCATTCCAAAGCTGCAAGACTTTCGTTCATCTTTGGAACACAAACGAAGATCTTTTTGATGAAATCTGAGAGCTTTCTGTCCCTCCATAGACAGCTACGCAACTACAACTACTGATCTCTTTATTTTGAAGCGTCAAAGTTTCATTTGCGTAGCTGTATATGGAGGGACAGAAAGCTCTCAGATTTCATCAAAAAGATCTTTATTTGTGTTCCAAAGATGAACGAAAGTCTTGTACCTTTGGAATGACATGAGGGTGAGGAATTAATGACAATTTTCATGTTTGGGTGAACCATTCCTTTAAGAGCAATATCATGTCTGCTGTTCCTCTAGAAACTTGTCAAACTAAGCATACCTTTGGCCCCATAGTGACAGCCACAGCATCAGCCAAAAGGTCAACGCCCTGAAGCATGAGGGCACGGGCATCTGCCCCGAACTTGACATCCTTGGCATACGCACGAGTCAGATGTGGGGCCAGCGCCCTGCATACTGGCCTCATCTGTTTCATTACACTCGGTAAACGCAGCATTTCTAAGAGAAACAGAGCAGAAGCACAACGGTTAAGTGATTTCTACACCATTAAAGTAAGTAATAGTAAAAAAAAGTGAATTGTTCTCAGAAGACTAGTGATTATCAACTTTGACTCAAATGACCCTCATTGTCCCCTTTTCCGGTTGTTTGTAATTTATTGGATGAGGATAATGATTTTTTTAAAATATATTTTATTCACAGTTTCTTCTTGATAAAATATTTTAAGAGCTTGGCATTACTAAGCTAAATGAATATTCTTTAAAAATGCCCACAAGATCTTGGCAGTTCATTATAAAAATACCCAAAAGATTTTGTTATTTTACACAACTTTTCCAAGTCTAGAAATCACACTTTTAGAATGAGGCTTCTTCCCGTATCCTTGTTATCCAACACCCTGGAAATACTGGTTCTTCAAATACTAACAAATACATTTAAATACAAGATGTGGCTTTTTAGTTGTTTTGTCTTTGTTCGTCACCTTTGGAACTTTGCCTTGGCCCCCTGGTTGAGATTGAGAACCATTACAGGTTACCAAACAGGTAGCCCCGCCCAAAACTCACGGTATTGGTTGAGGGTGGCAGACAGCCGTTTCTGATTGGCAAATAGCCAAAGACAGCACGCCAATCAAGTTTCTTTTTTGATTTACATAGCCTAGTCACAGACTAATGTGATTTGTCGTAGGAATTTTAATAATATCTGTACGGCAGTAACGACATTTTAATGAATAGCATTCATTTATAAGAACACTTTTTTTTAAACCACATACGAAAATGAGTCTATTGTCGAGGTCACATAACCAGCCCGGAGTCTAAAAAATTGACTTTGCCCCCACTGGTCTTTAAATGGATCACACTGCGTGATTCATTCATTCGTAAACGTACTATGTCCTTAACATCAAAACATCGCGTAAAATGTTTCAATATTGATCTAGTTAATGTGAGGAAATAATCATAATTTCATGGTTCTCGTGGATAAGGTCTCGAAAAAAGCAGATAAAAAAATCAGAAGAGGAAAAAAGGTTTTAAAACGCAGGGCTAAAAGGTCAACTAAACTGAAATGTGCGTTCACGTAAAAGTGTAGCTAGATGCAGAGTCCCTCATCTACCCCACGTGTGTTCAGGGCGTCCGTCACAAGGTCAAAATCACTCCGCGTCACGACAGAGACGGAAATGATCCCTTTCATCTCCATGAGTTCACGTTACTTCCCGGGGTATTCCTTTTGTTTTATTAAAACTACACATTGTAGCCCTGACACCGATTAATTATTCCATACATAATATTCTTATAGGCCTCAGTTTTATATAATTTGCTATAGTTAGCATGCGAGCTATCACCATCACTATATTTCACTTAAGACTGCGCTTTATTTATTTTGCTTATAAAACAGTAACGTTAATCAAGGCACCAGATATAACACCAATGCAGTATAATGGTTAAGCAGTGCATATGCTATGCGAAACACGTTTCTTATTCTAATCCTGATAAAACAGCATCTGCAAAAACGTATAAATGTACTAAAATATGAATAAATGACAGCTAACCAACGTTAGGTAATAAACATGCACGGTGTTACTTTCAAATCCAAGAAACAAACTGACAGTTCTAGCATTAAATGATGGTGTTACGTATCTGCCTGTTTGATCTCAATAGCTTCATCTTTGTATGAACAGGCCAGTAAAAAAAGGGTTATGCAATATAGTATGTTCGTACGCTTTTATAAAGGTTGATAATTCTCTAAATGACTTACTGCAAGAGTGGTCTGGAGGTGAAAGAAGGGATGCTCGCGACCGTCAGTACTGCAGACTAAATGATCTCTCAGATGAGAAGCCGCTTTAACGTTAGATGTGCTGCAGTTAACGCACATGTGTTCTTCATCCGGGTAACCTCCCCGCCGCCCTGACATCTGAATAACACAATACTCTCATTGAATACATGATTATTCTCTTTAAATACATACGTCCTTTCATTTGCTTTTTGCCTCGATGCCACTGAACACATTTGATTGATACTGAGGGAACATATACATAAAATATACTAAAATTGGCCATTATATTGATATTATGCTCGTTCCGGGGTTTCAAGTTCGAGAAATTTCGCTGATTCTATTGGAGAAAAAAAGACGTCAGAGGTCAGGGTTGTGCAACCACCGATTTTATTGCGTTTTACAAATGTCTATGGATTTGTTAACAGGTTTATTGTATATTTGTATTTTGTATTATATAATTATCAGGGTTTATTATTATTTATTTAAACATATTGCCACTTTTACCATTCATTCACAACTTTTATTTTGTTTTTTACTATTTCTTTGGTTATTTGTAATCCACTTCAGAATTGACTCCACTTTTTTTCTCCAAATTTTTGTCATCTTTTTAGAATAGAGATGACACAAAAAATAAATATATATTGAAATGTCTTTGTGCAACTTTTAGGCGATCGAGGAATATTCTAGATTGCAGGACGGGGTCGGTAAGGATCGTCTTTTGGCGCATGCGCAGTAGCTTTCCAGACATTTCTTCTTCACGTGGATCGCAGGAGTGAACAGTGAAGTGATCCAGTGTGACTGTCTTATGCTGCTCTGCCGCACGCTCATTTCATAAAGATCAACTAAAATGGTAAGACGCGTAAAATAATTAATCTAGCTGCTTCATCTGAATGAGTTGTTTCAATAATGATTTGATCTTTGTGAATGAGATCGCGCAATGTTTTATAATCCTCCATCAATTGCAACTGCAAGGTCACGGTTAGTAATGTAGTCATGCTAGGACTTTAACGTTATATGAGATAACGATGTGATGCTAAGTATGTTACTTAGTACATGTAAAGTATGGGAGAAATGTTTAAATTTCGTGGTTTTCTGTCATCAGGATTGGTGATTTTTGCAGGTAAACCGGTTTGTTTCATGAAATGCTAAAATGTGGCTGTTTTTTAGACAAATGTAACCTCTTTGTATAATATTGTTTTAAAAAAGTGGAATAATTATTTCACCGCTTAAAATTTCATATTACAGTCTGTATAGTGTGAGAATATCTGTACACGCGTGTAAAGTATATTTGTTTGCAGGTATTTTTCACATCTTGCTTGTGAAAACTGAATATATTTCAATGATCATAACTAGATAACTTGAACCGGGTTTTCACGTTCAGCTAAGCTCCAATATCATTTCAACCAATAGCATTTCAGCAAGATATGAACTTCCGGGTCATTTTGAATGGAGTGAACACGTGTGATTTGTGATGTACAGTAACTGTTGTGCTTTTGTCATTAGTTTGATTGAGGCGTAGAGATTAAGTATTCTCTTAAGCAGGACTTACTGTTATCTGTGTCTATTAACCCTTGCAATAAACTGCCATAGCATAGTAAAGTATGCGCATACTTCATTGGCTACCAACCAGACATTAGGAAACTTCACTTGTGACTTGAATTATGAATTACATTGTAAATCATCACAAATTTGTTATAAGGTAAGGTAAAATGCACAGCTGACTCATTCTAGAATCTTCTACATTCCTGACTTTTCAGCCTTGGTGGGGCGGGGGCGGGGGTCAGCCTTGGTGGGGCGTGATGGGGGGGAGGGGCTGTTATCTTGTTGCCTGTCCTTTCGTCCTTCACCGGGATGGTAAACATTTACAAAACCTCCAAACTTTTCTCCTCCCCTACATGAACCCTCAACATCTCCTATATTCCATCTACCCTCCTCCATACACGACCTTCTCTCAAGGACAGACACGCGCGCACACACACACACACACACACACACACACACACACACACACACACACACACACACACACACACACACACACACACACACACACACCTGTTCTCAGACAAGCAGCAGCTCGTGTCTTTGAAAATGTGTACAGGGTGATGGTCAATATACCTTCTCCATGTTGTCTGCTTGAAGTATGTGTCTAATTTAGTAGCCTAAAATTTGTAATTTAAAGAAGGTCAATCGAAGATTTTATTATAATCGAAAATCAAGAACTCATAGGAGAAGGAAAGGAAAAGACTTGTGATTAATTCAAACAATTGGTTTTCGCTTTGCTGATTTGTAACGCCCCCTGATGGTTTTATTTTTATTTTTTTGGAACGCTGCTTTTACAGTGTTGCAAAACATGCATTGTCTATTTCTACACTGCACTAAGCATTTCTTTGCCCCACAGCAGGCTTTCCGTAAATTCCTTCCCATGTTCGACCGTGTGTTGGTGGAACGGCTTGCTGCAGAGACCGTTTCAAGAGGAGGCATCATGATTCCAGAAAAGTCTCAAGCCAAAGTGCAACAGGCTACAGTGGTAGCAGTGGGACCAGGATTCGCCAACAAGGTAACCTAATCAAAGTTAATCATGTTTTATGATCTGTGTGAAATCACAGTGTGAGATCTATAGGTTGTACTTCAGAGTTTAAATGATGTCTGTCTTTCAGGATGGGAAAGTAACACCTGTCTGTGTCAATGTTGGGGATAAAGTTTTGCTGCCTGAGTACGGTGGAACTAAAATTGTACTTGAGGATAAGGTTAGAACATTTGCCATGATTAGATTAATTTTTTAATTTTCTCATTATGTTTTTCTAATTAACTACATTTATAATTTGCATACAAGTAACTTGTTTTTACAATTGCCATTTTCTTTTCTTTTGTAGGACTACTTCCTTTTCCGGGATGGAGATATTCTTGGCAAATATGTAGAATGAAGTCTGATTGTTCAACCATCTGCGTCATTCTGGAGTTTGTAGAATGGCTGTTTAATGTTTGTTTTCTTTTTTCTATGTCATTTGATTGTAAATAAGTATGATCATGTTTTGTTCAAATAAAATGATCTTGATGTTTCGTCTTTGCTTCTTCATGTAACGGAACAGTTTGGAATTGATTATGTAAAAGGACTGTCTAAGTTGTGTGTATTAGGAAACAAAATATGAATTCCAATGACTTCATAGTCCATGTTCATGAACAGTCCATTTGAGTTTGGTCGAATGTTAGTTGTTGTTTAATTCTTGACTTTGTACAAGTTCATATTTGGAATTTGGACTATGATGATAAAGTAACTAGTGAATTGCTAATTCCAGGGTTTGAAAATTAATTTGTTTTACTGAATATCTTGTATCTCCCTCATAATTTCCTTTCAATTATGAATATGTGCTGCAGGATGTGATCAGAAGGTATAACTAAAATAATTATTGTACAGTGCCTTCTGAAAGTAATCAGACTCCTAGACTTTTTAATCACTATAATTCATTATATAAAATGTGTTTTTTTTTTTCAACTGACATTACATTTTTGTTCATTAAAAATGATTGGAATGTGAGGAATGGCTTTTTCTTATTTGACATGATATACAATAATCAGTAGCTAAGTACAGATATAGTGTTGATGAATAGATCTAAAAAAAGATAGTATTGTTGTTTAAAAAAGCAGTGTGCCCTAGGAAGTTACATTTACATTGGCTATAATTTAATTCCTTTAAAAGGAAAACCAAAAAAATTCAGCAAAATAAATATGAATGGACACAAGGCTTTTCATTTGTATAAGAAGGTCTTTAAGTCATTTAAAATAAGAACATAAGGGATAATAATGCTTACAGTAGGCTACTCTATTAGTCAGGTCTTTGTGGAATGGCTAGATGGAGTATGAGTCATGAGATGCCACCTGGAGTTTCCTCACTGGGGCCAGTTTCATAAAATGCTTATTACAATTTAGTCATTAATTTTTTCAAGATATTTATAAAATTAATTTTTAATTCACTGGTCATATTTGAGAATGAAATGTCCGTTGGTTAACTGCTAGTTGGTCAGACGACTAGACAGACGATGGCTGTGTTAGTACAACTGGCCCCAGGTCAGTTAAAACCTGAGAGTATCAGTGCATAATGGCCTTCTCATCGGCAAGGACTGGAATACTAGACATGTTTTAAAATAATTACAACTCTTTTTTGTATATACAATGCAATAACATGCATTTTGTCCAATATTTGTTGGGGTCACTGATCTGAGCTCTTCCTGTAGTAGCTCTAGTCGTCCATTGGGGGAGCGCGCTGTCAATCAAACTCTAAATCTGTCGAGATGGTCATGGCGGAGGGCACAGCTGTTCTGAGGAGGAATAGACCAGGCACCAAGGCGAAGGTAAAATGAACAACGAATAACAATTTAAATCGCTTTTCAAGCTCAAATCAGTTCGCAAGGTATATTGCAATGTTATAAAAAAATTAAAATGATTTATTTTAGTGGGAGCGGAAGCCGCAGATATGCTAAAGAGCTAAGCTATCTGTTAACCGTGAAGACCAATGATTCTCAATTGAAGGGTTTTACCTGAATATTCTGTGTTAAATCCACCTGGTCATAATAGGATTTTATTTCTCTTTTGTAAGTAAATGAATATGCTGTGAAATAGGAGTTAGAAGGTGTCCGAAATAAAAGGTTCTCATGATCTTGTTATTTGGCTAACAGTCAGCTAGCAGCAGCCGTTTGAAAGTACCCGGATGCAAACAACTGCTTATGTTAATATACATTAAATTATTGTATTTAAAACACAATTAAGTTAATATAACATTATACAGCCGAGGCATGAAGCGTTCAGCTGCCATACACTGCTGCATTGAGTCACTAATACTTCATGCAATTGACAAAACCATTCGGACATTGTACCACGGGTATATGGTTAGTTATGGTTACAACGTAAGAACTGTAGTAAATTGTCTAAAAGTTCCTTGAGGTGTATATCTATCAAAGATGTTCTGTCAACAGCAATTACTGATACAGTTGTGTGGCTTATTCTAGTGCTAGCCCTATTAACATGTTTTTAAAACGGGGTTTTTGTTTTAATCCTTAGGACTTCTATAACTGGTCTGATGAGTCTTTTGAAGAGATGGACAGCACCCTGGCAGTGCAACAGGTGAGAGCTTTTCTTACTTGACTGGATCACATAAAAATAATATTTTTGAGAGATGCTGTTTTCAATATAGTGACCACAGGCTGTCAAGCTCTAAAAACACTGTAAAAGTTCTCACTCTGCTTATTGTACTATATTCTTAGTCTTTTTAAGCAGTACAGTAATTTTACATGAGGAACTGGTGCGAGGGCGGGACAACCTCTCACTCACATGAGATTGCAGCATTAGCATACCACAACAATCCAACAATACAATCAATTCCCAACGGACAAAATCAAGTTCCGCCCTACATTCTTTCTTGTTCAAGAAGCTGTTTACTAATATACAGCACAATAGGGAAGAATAGACACGCAACTTACATTTCTTGCTGACCTTTAAATGTAAATCATAGTATTTTTTTTTTTTTTTTCAGTATATTCAGCAGAACATCCGCTCAGATTGTTCCAACATAGAGAAGATTATGGAGCCCCCAGAGGGACAGGATGAGGGAGTGTGGAAATATGAACATCTCAGGTATATTATTAATCTCTGATTAATCTCTAAAACTCTGACCATTTCATCCTTCACATCGTCTAGTGTTGTAATGACTCAATCTCAATGTATGTGTATTGCATTTGTTTTTGATGACTAAATGGGTCCTACTTTATATTAATTGTCTTTATACACTATGTACGTCAAAATTATTGTTTGTTATATTGCAAAACACTGATATTGATGTGGAAATAAAAAGAGCTGTAATTACATGCACATACAACATAAAAACATGTATGTACACAATAAGTGCACTGTATCAAATGAGTAATTTAGATGTTAGTACATAATAGTTAAAGACATTTACTATAAAGTGGGCCCACAAAATGTTATCTTACACTTGTTGCTGCAGTGTTCCTGGGAATAGTGTAATTGAAAATATCATGTGCTTTTTATATATAGACAGTTCTGCTTGGAGCTCAATGGCTTGGCTGTTAAACTGCAGGTAATTATCTTTCTTACAACTATCACTGTTATCTAAAAAACAACTCTAGTATGTACTGAACTATTCACTTATAAATTATTGTATGTCTCCTTGTCATACCTTGTCTCCTTGTATTGTAAATACTTATAATACTTGACGCCATAGAATGAGTGTCATCCAGACACATGTACCCAGATGACGGCCACTGAGCAGTGGATCTTTCTGTGTGCTGCCCATAAGACTCCCAAAGAGGTGAGTGTCCTCTGTGTCAAAAGTTTGGAAAGACTGAATTTATGTTTCCCATGAGCTTAAAAAAACTCTAAAAAAGACATTATCTTAAAATGTCCATGTATGAATTTTAGGGCCGCAACTAACAATAATCAGTTGATTAGGTATTCAATTAATCGGATAAAAAGACCATATTTTATTTATTTAAAGTTTTTGTGAGCAGAATATGATTAATCAATGTATATTTGTTGTTGGTTATTTTTTTTATTATTGATTAGCCCTAATGAATTTCTGAACCGACTTGAGCTAGAGAAGCTAAAATATAGATGATTGTCTTCTGTTGATTTGTTTGTTTACTGTGGTTCACAGTGCCCTGCTATTGACTACACAAGGCACACCCTCGATGGAGCTGCGTGTCTTCTCAACAGCAACAAGTATTTTCCCAGCCGGTGAGTTATTGAACATCTAATCTATTAAAGAAGGGGTGTTCACTGTTCCTCCTAGAGATCTGTCTTTCTGGAGGGTTTAGTTCCAGCACCGCTCAAACACACCGGATTAGTTTTTATTCAACCCCAAAACCTTGATTTATTTTCGGCTTAGGGGTGGTCGATAAATCTTCAAACCTGTCATTTATATTCATTATTTAATCATGGCAGTGATACTCATCACTAAATAGTAATTGGACGTTTTCATACACTACATTTCTATTATTAAACAATGTTACAGAGCTCAAACCTTTCAATCTCATCTCTTTATATCATCATCATCATCATATGCAAGTTATCCTACCGCCCAGCTCTAAACTGCAAAATGTGGATAATTAATCATTGGTATTATGAACATTACCTTCATGAATTTCTGTAAAGCTGTTTTGAAACTGTGAATTGTGAAAAGCGCTATATACAAATTAAATTGACTAGTTTCTGGTGAGGGCTTGACCTATACTACCTATGAAGGAAGTCCTCTATGAGCAGATTTGAGCATTCATGCATTACTATGTTAACTTCTAGGATTTTCTAGCTGTAAATAAGCCATTGATGTTTTGTTTGTGTAGCCACTGATCCTCTCACTGCTTTCCGTATAGCGTCAGCATTAAGGAATCATCTGTGGCCAAACTGGGCTCGGTTTGCCGTCGCATCTATAGGATCTTCTCCCATGCTTACTTTCACCACCGCCAGATTTTTGACAAGTATGAGGTAAGCAAGATTTTTGTTTATTTTTTTTACTATTCACAAGCACATAGATTTTATAAAACAGAATATAAATTCTGCTCCAAAACCTACTGCACTGCCTATTTCAGAATCATTTCAAACTACTGACCCTCTTGAAAAATAGGAAAAAAATACTTCAATTATGCAACTGTTTTACCCAGTATTTGTGTGCTGTAATTTTATGCTCAACAGAGCAATTGAGAGTTTGTGCACCACAACAGGAATTGCTGCTCATTAAGAACGTTTCCAGTTGGTCACTTAGATTTCTGTCTTAGAGGCCATTACTTTAAATTAAAAGTGAATGTTAAGCATGATAATGACAGTGCTTATGACAAAGCAACTACTGTTCATGCTAGCAACAATTCCTGCTATGGTCAGTAGGAGGCAGTTTCCTAAAAAGGAGTTTCAGATTGGCATCCGATTGACATTATCAAGAGTATCATCTCTCTCCCACAGAATGAGACTTTCTTGTGTCACCGCTTCACTCGTTTTGTGATGAAGTACAACCTAATGTCTAAGGATAACCTCATCGTGCCCATCCTGGAAGAGGAAGTCCAGAGTGCCACTGCTGGGGAGAGTGACGCCTGAGCTGCATCTTGTGCATTTTTTTAGCCTCTAGCATCTAGACAGCAGAGGCATACAACTTTAGTCATTTTGTTACTTTTCCACTCACTAATGCTTTGTTTTATCCAAATCTCTTCATTCAGCTGTAACAATCAAAATGTAACATCAGCAGCTCCTTGTACATATCTCACTCCATCTCCATTGTAAATCCTGCTTAACCAATAAGAATTTCCTTTCTTTTTTTCCCCTTTCTCGACTATATCAAGTCTGGTGATATTCACCCTGTCTTTTCCCTTGTTGTTAAGTTATTACATGGGTGGAGGGTTCTTACCTAGCCCACTTCGTCCTTTTTTTTAAATGAACTAAAATGTAAGGTATTTTCATTATGTCAATTGTTAATAAAAGACTTGTACCTAGTTTACGGTTCTGTGTTAAGTAACAACACAAACAGCCACTTTAAAATGAGGTAAATACCCATTTAATAAAAATGGTCTGAATCGTTCAAATACTACAGTTGGTAAATAATACTGATCAGTTCTGGCATATTAGAATATAATGTTAAATATCTGAGCTCAGCTTCTGGAGTGAAGAAACATCTTACTAGGTTCTCCAGGCATCAAACAATTACAGCAGCTTGATAGTCTGTTTTGCCAGCTAAACATGCTTATTCTATTCTGACATTTCTCAAAGAGGGATAAACATTGTCAAGGCAATATAAGATGCAAAAAGTACAAATCTTAACTCAGTTAAAATTATACAACGTACAAGTGAATAAGGTGGCACAAGCAGCACCATTGCAGCTTAAAAAAAATCCAGCCTGATACATCTAATTTGATCATCAGGCTGAAGAGAACAACAGTCAGAGTAAAACTGAAATGTTGCCTCTTACTTAACATGCAAATCTGAGTGTATCACCTTTCCCTTTTGGAAGAGATTAACATACAAATTCAACCCCAGCACCACTTGAGTTCATGGCAGAGGTCAGATAAACCAAACTACAGCATCAAGTTCTGCGATTAGTGCAGGCTAGTACATGGGATCCTGCCTGCAGCGTTGTACATTTACAGTGCATATGCATTTCCCTTAAACACTGGTGTCCCAAGGTGTATTGAGCATTCCTTATGTTTTGACTCCAAGGCCTGGAAAATTCCTGCAAAACAAATCTAAGCATGTCCCAAATATGCACACCAAATAAACGTCTTCGTCCTACAGAGGGGCTGTTTGGACACTTTAGTTCCTGAGTGCGTCACACGGAACCGTTCCAGGTGTTGGAACAAACAACTCAATAGTCAATTGGTTTGAAGTAAAAAAGGAACAGCAAAAAATTAACAGTGAGGAAAGAAACACTTGGTGATAAGGAGGGAAAAAAGATTTGTTGAGGTGTTGGAGCCTTTTTCTTGTTTCTGTGTGTTGTTATTGTGCTACAAATGTGATATGAACTGTACATGTAGTTGTGTCGTGCGAGTGCTGTGAAATACTGCTGTTGCAAATAAGTGACTTTCAGTGCTGTTTTTGATACTTTGTCTCCAAAAAGAAAAGGATTGAAGATACTTTGTGCTTTCAATTAAAAATAAAAGGGTAAAATAAAACTAACCTCTATGATACGTTATGGCTTGTTAAAAAATAACTTACGAAAAGTTAAGTGCTATGAGTCCGTTTCTAAAACAAGAATGCCAATCTCTGTCCTTGTGATGTGGTAAATTCTAGGGCATTGCAGCAGCTCGTAACCATCAAAGGTTTCTGTCTGACAAAAGAAATTGGTGCGTCACATACAGGTGACTTCTGCAGCCCCATCATCTGGCTCAAATCCTCCCTCATCTAGGTGGGACAGTGCACTGAGATACCCTCCTCCAAACACTGGGAAACCACCGATCCCCCCTGAACATGGAGACGACAGCTCTGTGTGCACTTCCTCCACACCTCGACTCACTGAGTGACTGGACACCTCTCGCCGCGTGGATCCCTGGAGGGGACAAAAACAAGGGGTTTAAAGAACATTTTGTTAACTGAAAAAGCGGAAATAAATAGTAATAAATATTACACGAAAATAGAAATCAGAAATCAACCAGTTATTTTAGTAGCATTGATATAATATGATAGTCTTTGTTAACATTTTTAATTAGGTTTTTATATATTTTTCACTTTAATTTTAGTTCAAGTTTTAGTCATTTTGTTGTGCTTTTGTAATTTTATTAGTTTGTAAGGTTTTTGTTTACACTTTACATTGTCTAATTTGTTAACATTAGTTAATGCATTAACTAACATGAAATAACCATGATAAATATATCTTTACAGCATTTATTATATTTTGTTAATGTTAGTTAATAAAAATGTTCATTAAAATTAAAATAATTAAGTGCTGTAAACAAGTGTTGTTCCTTCCGTTCATGTTAAATAATGCAGTTAATGTTAAATAATGTAACCTGTAAAGCGATACCTTTTATTAAATGTCTATATAGTTTTTATTAATACTTATTTATTAGTTTTAATTTATTTAATTTTAGTTATGTTAGTAGGCCTACTTCAAGTTCAACAAATAAGAAATTGCCTTGGAAACTAGTAAATAAATAAATAAAATTAATAAGAAAAAAGGCTATTTTTGGTTGAACTTTCACTTGAACAGATTTGCCATTTGATATAATTGATTGAACTGACACTGGTAAACAGATACCTGATTGTGCTGTGGTACCGACTGGCCTTTGACAGGTCTTTGCAGAAAAACAACTTGCTTAGTGGCGAGATTCCCTTCACTGCAGGAAAAGAAAAACAGTCAGATTTGGTTATGGTGATGGGGTGTAAATGAACATAATTATACAGCTTGTACTGTCAGAGTCCCACCTGTCATGGCGAATAATTGGGGTGGGCAGCACACAGGTGAGCAGCCAGCCGAACTCTGCTAATGTGTGGAGCAGAGGACCATAGTCAGTCTTCACATCTGAACCCTGACACACAAACAACAAAACATTAAGGAGAACATAAAAATGCCATTCACAACACACTTAATTTGATAATATGACTCCTTTCAGACATTTCACACCTCTATAACAGTCCACTGCTCCACTACAATAGTGTCATTGGCAGGTGGCGCTGTGCTTTTCTCCTCATAGACAAACAGCCCCTCTAGAGACCTGGGCACTGGCTCACCTGTAAAAACAATGAGTAAAAATCTACATGATACAGTAAGAACTGGTACATGACAATTCACAGCTAGGTTTTTACATTATGTCTGTATGAGTACATGTATATTTGTATGTTAATTTAATTGTTCAAAAGCCTAATCTGAAGCATGAGCAGTGTTAATGACTTCCTTTTAACATGATTACACAGATCTGAACATTATAAGTGGCTGTAAAGAGACTAAACTAAAGAGACTTTTATTCTGATATAGTTAACAACTGAACCACAGAGCAACAATTTGTAGGTCTCATTTAGTCAGTGCTGGAAGTGTGTCAATGACCTACAAAAGATAATGAAACTGAACTACTTATAAGACAGCAAGACAAATCAATGAGCACCAACATGTATGAGAGGACAAAGAGAGAGAGAATGAGATTATAGAGCCAACACTGAGAACATATTTCAAAGATTTCTGTGTTTTTACAACTAAACTAAATAAATAGTAAATAACATTTTAAAATAATTAAAATAGAAAAGAGTTATTTTGCATTGTGATTTTTTTTTTTACAATATTACTTAATTTATATTTTTGATAAAATAAATGCAGAGCCCCTCACATGACATGCAGACAAAAGATGTATATCGTGGCCACAAATTAATAATGAATTCCCATAAATTAAGAATTCAAATTTCGAATTTGTTCCCATGATTTATTAATTTGTTCCCTTGTTTTAGTAAATCTTGGCCACATTGAACTAATTCATTGCCTCGTTTTGATTGAACTAAAACAAGGGAACGAACTAGAACAACGTGGCCACGATTTAGTAAATCGAGGGAATGAATTATTGTGTGCATGATTTACTTAAAAAGAGGGGACAAATTAGTAAAACATGCTGACGTATTAGCTGACAGATAGTTAATTCGTGGCCACGATATACATATTTTTTTCCGCTTGCATGTGCAGGGCTCTGTATAAAAAAAGACTTCTTTCAAACATATCTCAAAAAATCTCGACCCGTACGTATATACATAGAGTATAGAGAGAGTGAGCCCAGATGTCTCAAACACCGACCCACACACAAACACAGACACACACATCTGATTTAGCTCCTATTAGTTCTTGTGCGAAACAGGAAGCACGGTCATGAGGTTAGGGACGTGAGCTCTAAATTTAGTTCTGGTGAGAGACAGGAGAAGAGAAATCTTGGCTTTAGTTAAAGACAGAGAGATGTGGCGGGTTTAAAAAGAGGAGGATGAAGAACATGACTTCTGAGGATGAAAAGATGAACGACCAGTCAAAAATAAGTCAGAGAACTACCTTTAGGTGTGTCCCAATATATAAAGGAGTCGACCAGTGACCAGCCCTTGCGGTAGTAAGCTGCGGTCAGTTCCAGCCAATCAGCTTCCAGGGCACTGACAACTTGGCCCTTTCTGGACACACGCATGGACAGCGCCCCCTGGTGGTAACAGCAGGCGAGAGAGTCCAGCGGGGCACAGCCTGGAGCCCAGGAGTGAAACAGCACCAACAATCTCAGGTCTGAAAACGACAGTGACAGTCACACATTTTGTCTGAAAAACGGATAATAGAATGCAAGGTCAAACTTACTGGCAAATTTCAATAGAATAAGTCATGTAATGATCATTGATTTAGGCACCATTTTGACTGGGTCAAACTAGCAGTCCATCTACCATAAATAATAAGTCAATGGGGCAGAGAAATGAGGTACAGTACTGGTGTTAAGACGCTAACAGCCTCTGACTGATCTTATTCTCACATGTGGCCCCAAAAGAGTTGGCGTGGAGAATCGAGCGGTTGGTATGATGCCCAGAGGGCGAGGAAGCACTGCGGCTCCACAGAGGGCAAAGACATTACAGGGTTAAACCAAAATTAAACTGACACCACTCAAACTGAAGAGGGAAAACTCTTCATTACTCTGAATATGGTTACATAGAGGTTATACAGACTGGTTATTATTTTAACAAAGCCTTGTTTTTGTCTTTATGCTAAAAAAATATATAATTTTGCTTTTTGATTCAAAGCTGAAATATAAGTTCTTCGAATCATGCACTATTGGGTGAATCTCACAAGGCATTTATAGTTCATCTGTGCGGTCAAACATCATTTTATATGATTTAAGGCTATAAAAAAAAAAAAAATTGTTTAATGATTGAGACTTCAGATGGTCTATAATGAGGTTAGAGGAAAATCTCACCTGGGCTGTAGCCACGGCCCTCTAGATCTCCGTCTCCGGGCGGCGTGCGAGGTGGGGTGCGGGACGGGGAGCGGCAGCCCCTCCTGGGACTGGGCACTCTACCGTTACACCCCCCTCCTCCAGCCTGCTGAAGCACTGATCCCACAAACCTCACACCACCTCGGGCATAGCTGTTCACCTAAAGGATGCAGACAAAATACATATGGTTAGTAATAGGAGTATGGTCAGTTTGTCTAAACCCATCCAAGAGGAACTGAAATTTATGCAGATAGATTTTTTACAGAGAAAGACCTCTGACACTTAAAGTCGGCATGCAATTAAATATAAACGCATGTTATTGATCTTATTGTGAACAACTTTTTGAGCTTGTAATTTTGAATCAAAATGTCATCATTCGATATAAGTTGTCATGTCCAATCATTTAGTCAGGTTAAACCCTGACGCTTTCATACAACCAGCTGCCATCTCACAATCAGATCTGCCACCAACCAATCAACAAACAACAGAAGAAAAAAAAAATCGGTCACTTTTTACCTTTACAATGTGCCTTCAAAATTGCCAGACATCATGCGTTTTTGGGAACTAATATTATTTTTTGGCAAATCTGATTGAGAGTTTCCAGTAGGTTTTAAGAAATGGGATTGTAAGAAAAAAAGTCCGGCATTCATCGAAAAAATTAAGCATATGCTTGCATAGAGGACTCGTTCACAATAAGATCAATAAGTTGAATTACCAACATAAATTGGGTGAATTTCCAACTTTAAACAGCACATTATATGGACCTGCACAGACCTATTAATAAACATTGCAATTACAATTTACTTAGTAAAATAGAATATGATGATTATTATAATTGTGCAGCCCTATTAAATATGTAGCTAGCAAATATAGATGAGGTTGTAAATCTTAAACTTTTGTTTTATGTATTTGTTCAACCAATTTATTTTTGTAAAAGCAACATTATAAACCTAAAAATTTTATGAAAAAGTAACCATTATTTCTAGTAAATATAAAAATACATGGCTAAAATAAACATTTATTGTTTTTTTGTGGTGGAAAAAAACACGGACCCTGTCTATGAGCAGTCTCACTGTGTCACTGGTCAGAGATTCTCCAGGTAGAGGCCACTCCTCCACTCGCAACACTGGCAAGCTGTCAATCATCGGCACAGCATGATTACTGCAACCACACACACACACAACACAAACAAATACGCATCAATTAAGGCAGTAGTAAACATTATGCATATTTTATAATTGCTGACATTTGCTATTCTTCACATGTCCTCGATTAGCAAAGAATCAATTTGCTGAGAGGTATAACCCTTCTAACTCCAACTGACCGCATTAGCTGTGCCCGAAAGTCAACGATTTAACAGACAGCGATTCTGTATGAAGCCAACACTAAAACTGATTTCAGATAGGTTTTCACAGCACAATAGATCTAGAACAGATTCAAGTGCGCTTTAGATACGAGCAAACATTTACCGACTACAATGCTTACTTCTTGGTAGAAATAGGTTTATTAAAAAGCCATTTATAAATAAATTCCTGTCAAGCCAGCCTATTTCTAGTCCATCAGACAGCATTTTATTCTTTCAAGCAACCACTGAAGCACAGACAGTACTGTTGGGTATCACAGGATGCAAAAATACTTCTATGCTGCTTTCCTTCAAGAAATGACCAGATGTAGGCATCTTAGTAGACAGGAAGTTAAGCAAACAATGGGTGTGGATACGTCTGGATGCCACTGCCTGAGAAGGCAGCTTTTTGCGAGTTTCATAGCCATTGTCTCAGCTTGAAAGCGCAGTCAAGTTTATGCTGACTGGATGCAGACATCATTCATACAGTATTCACAGTCAGAGTTGGCATTACACAACTCAGTGTTTTTCACACCACAATACTGTTAACGCACTACAACTGTCCCAGACTTTACTTTGAATAATTTATTGTCACCTAAAGCATCATAGTGGATATTAGCCTGTCGTGATCATCCACAGCTGCTTTGCAGGTTCTCATTGGTTGGTGAAAAACTACACTGTTGTCAGGGCTTTCTATAACTTACATTTAACCCACATCTGCACCCCAGTTCACACAAGCCCTGCCCACTCTAGCTAGACTGTCTGACCTCCAACTACTGATTATTAAATATTCATGAAGAGCAAACTCATTAAAAGTTAATTGTTATGTACTTGGAAGGAGCTGTTCTGGGTTTTTTTGGGGTACAGAATAATACCAACAATGATGAGGTATGGACATGGTAAACATTACCTGGACCGTGGGCGGACCAGAATGGCCCTGTAGAGCAGGCTGCAGGGCAGAGAGCGGGTCCGGCCCACTGAGAGGATGATGGGATGCAGGGCGGCCAGAACAAAGCCTTGGGTGTAGTAGGACTGCAGGGCATGGGGCAGCTCGCACAGTGAGGACAGATACTGCACTGTGGGCCGACTGCCTGGGGAACACAACAGAACTAAAACTTACAATGCACTCAGTGAAAACCACCATACAGTGCTAAAAGACACTTGCAGAATACCACAAGCTATGCTTATATTATGAAGACATGATGAAAATATTATGAAGATACAGTCTTTCGTAATTTATTTTCGCCAAGAGCCGCCCATTTAGACAGCAAAGGGTTATCTGATAGACATGTAAAGTGACCAATCACAGTTTATTTTATTATCTGTGGATAGTTAATTTTTTAGGGGTGGGCAAATGTGAAATTGGATCAAACTTTTTTCCCTACTCCTGACAAATGCGTGAAGAATAAGACGACGCTTGAGAAAGCGCTTTTTCTGTGTCCAATAGGCCCCTTTTCAGTTGGTAAACATGATGACGTTTTTTGTGGGCGGAGCTTAGGTGGTTGTAGAACGATTCCTCTGGCCGCTTCCCTAACGTTAGTTTGCAAGTTTTGTTAGCATGTTTTAACAATGACTGGAGAAAATCCGATTTTATCTTAATGTGCAAGTTCACTCACTGTCCAGGCGATTGTTATTTGCAAAAGTTAATTTTAACAGACGGAACCAGATTGGCTGACCCGTACACACTCACTCAATGGATGGACGATCTGACAGGATTAGGCTACCTCCGGTTGAGTGGCATGATCTTCTAAACCTATCCGATAGATAAACAGAGCGTAAAGAGAAACTAAGGGCATATAAATCTTTAGATGCCTATAACTATGTGATGAATGGTCACGTACAAGACTTGCGTGGTACGATCCGCAGTTCTGCCTATCCAGCGCCAAGAAGATGACAATGTAAAGAGTGACATTACGGTACAATTTTAATGATGTGGATATTTTCTAGAAATAAAAATTCCAGATACAGCATATTCATTTTTCATTGATTCTTGCACCCAACAACACAACAAGATGACATTTAATAATAATAATTTAAGCTCCTTATTATGTAGCCGAATCTGTGCTGGTTTGTATTGGCCGCCTGCAGTTTTCCCTTTGTTTTGCCTCCAGCTAGCGCCGTGACGTAACTGTGACGTCGGCTCGAAATTGGTCTATATAGGGACGTCCCGCGTGTTGCACGGCATTTGGAGCAGCCATCTTGACGTAATAGAAAATGCTATACCGCCGGTGAATACAGCTCGTTGCGAAATATTTCTATCATGCCCGAGCGATGCTTTGCAGTTGGATGCGATCAGATGCGTGATCATACAAAAGGAATATCTTTATACCGTATTCCAAAAGAAACAAAATGGAGAAACAAGTGGTTGGCAGGAATAAACAGGCAAAACGTTGATGACGGTGTTTGGCTTCCAACTCAACACACACAGCTTTGCAGTCTTCATTTTGGATCAGGTAAACTGTCCCTTCAAAGGCTAATGAATGATTTCTCTGAGTTCGGGATCAAATGTTAAATCCACTGTTGCCATAGAAATCCGCAATGTTTGTGTGCACTACCAGGCATTCAGCATAACATAAGCTTGTCTTAGCCGGACACATTAGGCTCCCAATTTTACGATATATAACGTTATATATTATATATACAGTATATATATATATATATATATATAGATATATATATTTTTTTTTGCTTTTAACAGAAAATCATTTAATCAAACGTTTAGCGGTCGCCCTTTAAGATAGAACTATTGTGCATTTTTTTCACGGTTCTAACGGTGTATGGCTTGACTACATTTTTCTACGTTTTTTTTGTAGCAGGGAAAAAAAACCTACCAACATTAGCTAGAAACAGTATTAAAGTAGTAGTAAAGAGTGGAGAAGAGAGCCGTGGAACTGCTCAGTTAGCTTCAGAGTCACTGGTAGGTAAATGCATTTACCTAACACACTGTAGCCCAATGTCAAAACGTTTTTATGTAATTATATTATTAGTATAATAATATACTAATAATATATATTACCCACGGCAATGGATCTATTATTAGGGGTGGCCCACCCCTAATAATAGATCCATTGCCACTGAGTAGCTGACGGATGTATTCCGTCAAAATGGCTGACACGCGGCTAGGGGTCACGTGACTGGGAGATCCCTATACAGTTCATTAGAGGTTTATCTGACGGTTCACCACAGCTGATATTATATTATACTATACTATATAAATGGTCCTAAATGTGACGTGTACACTACCGTTCAAAAGTTTAGAGTCGATAAGACTATTAAATGTTTTTGAAAAGTCTCTAATGCTCACCAAGGCTGCATATATTTGATCAAAAATACAGTAAAAACAGTAATATTATGACATAGTATTACAATTAAAAATAACGGTTTTCTACTTTAATATATTTTAAAATGCAATTTATTCCAATGGAATGGCTAGGCAAAGCTGAATTTTCTCCAGTCTTTAGTGTCACATGATCCTATAATCAAAGTCAAAAAGAATTTTGCTGCTAATATTTTGTGGAAACCATGATACTTTTTTCCAGGATTGATAAATAGCAAGCATTTATTTGAAATACTGCATTTGGCCAATTTAAAGTTGTGTCCTTCAGTTTTATTTCTTTTAATTTTATTCTAAATAGCTGAATTTACAATTTGAAAATTTCAGTTTTATTAAATAAAATAATTTTAATTACACAGTATTTTACCTAATATTTGTGCAATTTTTTATGCATTACTATTAACAAAGGTTTCTGAAGTCAATTTTAGTCAAGTCAAGCGCTATTTGTATGATCCAAACTTTTGCTGCCCATGAACAGCGTTACATTTCCGAGTTCCACTTAGGATGCTGTCTATGTAGGCAGCAAACAGCAAGGTCGGCCACTAGGTTTTGGAACAGAGCCAAATGTTAAGGTTTCTCAAGCGGCTCTTCAATAGCGTGCTACCTTTTAGTTAGCTTCTCTTCCTCCTGTCTGCAGCCTCTGACAGAAGATCACCCTGACGTCTCCCTCCTCTCCCCCAAACCCCCAACACACTTCCTGTGTCCACAAAGAGCTGCTGTTCACAGAGAGGCCTGGCCCCATGCCACACACACACACACTCAGCCTCACAAACACAACATTCCACCACACACAACACAAACATACTCACGCAAACAGTCTTTCGGTTCCCACACTGGAGCAGACCCGAATTTTTAACGTCACATGAGAGACGATGTCACGGACCACAGAAAACTCATTCTCAATCCGTAAACGGCTATGAACGAGAACGAGTTTTCTATTCTCGTCCAAGTCTGATTTGGCAGCTACCTGAAAGTTTCGCCATTCCCGGTGTCTGTGGCCACTAAAGGGCTTTAACTGGCACGTATACATGTCCGCCCTTCACACCTGAGCTTTAGAGACTCGTCATGGACAAAACGACCCCGATGGGCTGGGGAGAGCGGTGGCTCGTTCACAGAGACAGACCTTAGAAAGGCCAGCAATTTGTCCCAAACCCCTTGAACCCCCCTCCTGTCAACTCTCACATAGAGCCCTCTGTTCTCCATAGAGACAGAGCGAGAGACTGTGTATGTGTGTTGTTTATAAAAAAGAGAATAAGCAGAATGGATGAATAAAAAGAAAAGGGGGTGAGAAGACATGGAGAAGAGTTTGAAGGTGTGAAAGCTGCTCAGGGAAAATGAGAAACAGATAGACTGGGATATGAGAGGGAGACGAAGGAGGTAGAAGGAAGGAATTTATGGGATATTTTATGACCGAGAAAGGGTTTAGGGGGGAAAGATGTCTTGTGTATGGAAGTAGACCTTTTCAGAGAGTGGAAATTTTGCACATTTTGCCACATTTCCTTCAATCAAATATTCCATCAATTCATTACAACAGCGTGCTGTTGTTATATTTGCTGTTATTTCACGTCAAAATCAAAATATTTATAAAAAAATGTTTTTGCATTAAGAAAAAGAGAATGCATATGATATGGGTGTCTATATGTACACTCACTCAAACACATACATACACAGGCCTACATATACACAGACATAATGCAAAACAAATTATTTTATAAATATTTTGATTTTGACCTGAAATAACAGCAAATATAACACCACCATGCTATTGTAAGGAATAAAGTAAATATCTATACATCTTGGTAGTATTTGCTGTACTGAATTTTGTGACGATTTAATAATTTTTTAAAAAGTGCTTACCTTCCACCAAGAGTTATGTATGGTCTAATAGGCCTGGATTTATTTACATTATCCAAAAATTGTTTCTTTCTTTTTATTATTTATTTTGGTGTGAAAGACCCAGCAAAATATGCAAGGTCATCAAAGTAGTTCATTTCAGTTACAGGCCTTGAGATAACCCGATTAACCAGTCTTGCTAGATTAAACTACATTGCCTGAAAACTCATTTTAATACTCATAAATCCATCAGCATGCCAGAACGAGATTAACCAAAAGGGAGATTACACCAACATACCGTACACCTTCCATCTGACTATAATGTTGAATGCTATCATTTAAAGGATTAATTCACTCAAAAGTGTAAATTGTCATCATATACTTACTAATGCTCAATTATGGAGAGGGTGAGACCATTATGAATTTTCATTTTTGGGTGAACTAACCCTTAAAGAATATTATTGACATTTATTATAATCAAATGGTGATTTAAGGCCAAAATGAGACATTGAAACAAATCCCTTTTTCGACAGCAATGAAACTGATCCAAGGTAGAGATTAAGGCCACTCATAATTCTGTCTGCTGCGTCTGCAACAACATCTGGCTTTCTACAACCAAACACCCAAATTAAGCATCAGACAAGCTCCTGTGTATGCCAAAGGAATCAATGATGCATACAATGTCATAAATTAATATCTAAATTAGACATTTTTGCATTTTATTTTTAATGAATGTGAGTAGGGGAGGGAGATTGGTTAGTGAACATTACAGTACTTTAAATTATTTTATTTCTCTTTATAAAAAAAAAGAGAAAAAGTTATTTTCTTAACCTTGTCCTCATCCAAATGATACGTAATTGAATGTCCAAGAGAGCCAAACATACGGAGCACACCAAACCTTGGACCTTCCCAAAACCCAAGTAAGAGGAATCACCCAAGAGGAAGATCCTTTAGCTTTCCTCTTGCACAACAGACAAAACCTCTAAGGTTATTTAACAAAACAGTTTACACATTACAGCCCTGCACTCTTAAAAATGAAGGTTCTTTATTGGCATCTATGGGTCCATGAAAACCATTTAACATCCATAGAACCTTTATATTTGACAAAAGGTTCTTTATAGTGGAAAAAAGGTTCTTTAGATTATTAACAAATTCTTCAAACTAACACGAAGGAAAAAATGAATGGGAACCCATGGGAACACCAATGGTTCTTCTATGGCATCACTGTGAAAACCTCAGTTTGTAACTTTTGTTTTTACGAGTGTAGAAACCAGCATTGTTCCTGTCCTGACATGAGATGCAGGACAAGACAGGTCCAAGTTAAGAGAGCATGCATGGAGTATGCAAGCTAACAACAACTGAGGTATTTTTCCAAGCGATACACTTCTGCAATGATTTTAGGCATAGATAGGCATAGATGGTAACTTGTATAATACGTACTGCTGAAATTTGTCACGTTGCGCAACGTTATCGACCAGGCAGAACAATCCTTCCAACCACTATAGATAGATTCTCAAATAGCTTACCTGATCTATCTCAGCTGCGCAGTGCACCCAAACAAACAGATGAACTAGAGGAAATGACTAGCAGTTTGAGCACCATGTTCTCTAGTACACTAGATATTGTTGCACCAATTAGATTAAAAAAGGTAAGAGAGAAAACTAAAGCACCATGGTACAACAGTGCTACGCATGCAATCAAGAGAGAAACTCGTAACTTAGAGCGTAAATGGAAACAAACTAATTTAGAGGTCTTTAGAATCGCGTGGAAAGACAGTATGTCACGTTATAAAAAGGCTCTAAAAGCAGCAAGGGCTGAGCATCTCCGCAAACTAATAGAAAATAACCAAAATAATCCAAGGTTTTTATTCAACACCGTGGCTAGACTAACAAATAAACAAACATCACCAGAGCAAAATATTCCATTACAATATAGTAGTAATGATTTTATGAATTACTTCAATGAGAAAATAGAAAGCATCCGAAACACAATTGTAAATATACAATCCTCTATGATGTCTTATGATTCAGCCTCAATTATGGCCCCTCTAGAACAACTACACCGCTTTACAACTATAGGACAGGAAGAGCTAAATAAACTTATCATTGCATCGAAACCAACAACATGTTTATTAGATCCAATACCCACTAAACTACTGAAAGAAGTGTTACCTGTAGTCGAAGAGCCTCTTCTTAATATTATTAACTCGTCTTTATTTTTAGGTCATGTTCCAAAAATATTCAAGCTGGCAGTAATAAAACCTCTCATTAAGAAACCGCAATTAGATCCAAATAACTTAGCAAATTACAGACCCATCTCAAATCTTCCATTTATGTCTAAAATACTAGAAAAAATTGTGTCCGCTCAATTGTGCTCTTTCTTACAAGAAAATGATATCTATGAAAAATTCCAGTCGGGATTCAGACCGCATCATAGCACAGAAACTGCGCTAGTTAAAATTACAAATGATTTACTTTTAGCTTCTGACCAAGGCTGTATCTCAATACTAGTTCTACTCGATCTAAGCGCTGCGTTCGACACTATCGATCATAAAATACTCCTGGATCGACTACAAAACTACACTGGTGTTCAGGGACAGGCATTAAGCTGGTTTAGATCTTACTTATCAGACCGTTACCATTTTGTCTGTCTAAATGGGGAAAAATCAAAGATAACGTCAGTAGACTATGGAGTGCCGCAAGGATCGGTGTTAGGCCCTCTGCTATTCTCAATATATATGCTGCCACTTGGTAATATTATAAGAAAACATGGAATTAATTTCCACTGTTATGCTGATGACACTCAATTATATATCTCATCACGACCAGATGAAAACACTAACTTATCTAAATTGACAGAGTGTCTAAATGATATAAAATGCTGGATGACGTGTAATTTCCTGCTATTAAATTCAGATAAAACGGAGGTACTACTTATTGGTCCAAAAAACTACCCACAAAATCCCTTACAATACAACTTTAATTTAGAAGGATGTCCTGTTACTTTATCCACTACAGTAAAAGACCTGGGTGTTATACTAGACCGCAACTTGACTTTCGAAAATCATATTTCATATATTACAAGAACAGCCTTTTTCCACCTTAGAAACATTGCTAAGCTACGCAACATGCTATCTGTTTCTGATGCAGAAAAGTTAGTTCATGCATTCATGACCTCGAGACTAGATTACTGTAATGCTTTATTAGCTGGCTGTCCTACATCCTCAATCAACAAGCTACAGTTAGTGCAAAATGCAGCTGCTAGAGTTCTTACTAGATCAAGAAAATATGATCATATAACACCTATTTTATCATCTCTACACTGGTTACCTATTAAGTTACGTATCAATTACAAAGTATTCCTACTGACCTATAAAGCCCTAAATGGTTTAGCTCCTGTGTATTTAACAGACCTTCTATCGCCATACAATCCATCGCGCTCTTTAAGATCACTAAATTCGAGGCTTCTGGTCATTCCTAGGATATCTAAGTCCACTAAAGGAGGGAGGGCGTTCTCGCATTTAGCTCCTAAACTCTGGAATAGCCTTCCTGATATTGTACGAGACTCAGACTCGCTGTCCCAGTTTAAAACTAGATTAAAGACGCATCTCTTTAACCAAGCATTCACTTAATGCTTAACCTTTGATACTGCTGAATCAGTTCGAATGCATTAACATTATGAACATCAGCTATGCTAATTATTTCCCATCTGCCTTTCTGCTGTTATCTCGGGACGCTAGTCCCGAGGTAAATAGCGTTCGTCAGCTCCAGTTTGTATCCAGCCTCTCACAGAGACTTCAGATGCCCCAACGCCTGTGAAGAGACGACTCGACGCCTGTGAAGAGACGACTCAAAGCCGGCGATATGTTATGCCATAAATTAATACTTGATTAACTAACTGTATTTTTCTATGTACATTTCCGAAATGCAATTTCTGTAAAGCTGCTTTGAGACAATGTGTATTGTGAAAAGCGCTATACAAATAAATTTGAATTGAATTGAATTGAATAGTACTGTACTGTCAAGCTAAGGTCTTGCAAATGGCTGCAAAGAAGAACTGGGTCGAAAGGTATAGCCACATCATCTCGTAACCATTCAAACACTCACAGGCACACAGCCGAGGAAGAGTTTCCACAGGTTACATTCGATATGCAGATAGAGCAAGGCAAAGGAGCACAGCCTGTGATGCAGATCTGTCTAAATAATGTGAGGGCTCCATTGAGCAGTGTCAGACACCATTGCTTCAGGAATCTGTACACCAGGTGTTTTCTCGGGGATGAAAGGCTAGAACAAAGGGGGCGCTGATATGCCAATTGACTTTTCCCTCAAATCTCCAACTCCCACATGTCCCGCAGACATGTTTATGTTCAGATAAAAAAAAAAAGTATAGCTAATATCTGGATTAAGATTTGTTGCATTAAAATACGTCTTATTGTATTGTTATTATTGAGGCTTTTTGCGTTGACCTTTATGACCAGCTGACAACAATCGAGGTAGCCTAACTGATTTAACTCAGTTTCAGAGAGATCAAATAATTTGCCTCATAAACTTCTAAAGTGGTGGATTTGAGGCCTGGTCAGTTGGAGACATGTAACCTGCATACATTACCATCACAAAACAATGATTTTAAACGAGTGTGTGACCAACTAGATGTGAATTTCGACAGAATTTATCCATACTACAATTTTATAGTATTCTCTTGCAGCCAAGGAAGCATTAGCCTATCTACAGAATTGAAAGCGTTCTATTCCTTTCTCAGATCTGACACCCAATCTAAATGTATCTTATGTTAAAAACAAGTGGCATTCAGAATGGAATGAGTGCTTAAATTACATCAACCCTATTGGTACTTTTTACTTTTACTTTTAATAACTGTAGGGAACAAGTACGATGCAGCAAAGGACATTCAAGGCTTACACAGGTTTAAAAACCCATTTGAAAAATGAAATTAAAAATTTAAATCATGTCAGAACCCATTGTCTGTCAAAAATATTTTATTGGATTGTAATATTTAGTCATCTGGGGGTAAACAATTGTTAATACAGATCAAAATTTAGTTTTAGGAAAAATAAAACTTAAATATATTTAGTTTCTCTATTTTAAATTTTATAACTCAAGTAGGTCTATGGTTTTCGCCATGAAAATGGCCAAAGAAGCTAGCATGGCATTAACACACAGTAATGTAATACTGGATTATTCTATGTAGGCTACATCTCATTTCCCATCATAAAATTATTTTATAGTCCTGTAAGAAATATTAGGCTACTCAATCTAAAGTGACGTGATACTAATCAGCTAGGCCAATGCTTTGTTCATCAGCATTTTACGATAGTACAATAAACAAAAAGTTAACATAGGATAATTTACATTAAAAGAAAAAAAATGGCCATTTAAGTTTACGAAAATGGTTCCAACGCACAGACTGAAATACAGTCTGGAGCAGCAAAATGAGTGAAATGGAGTGAATGAAGTTTCCTCTCCTCTTCCTTAATCACTCCAGGTATTCCAAATAGTACTGAGTAAATACTGTGCATGTTTCCTTCAAACCAAGAAAAAGACTCTAATGGGAAAATCAGATAGTGGAAACTGTTGCACGGAGGAAGTCTGAGTATGGATGTCATCTTGAAGTAGTGCGGGTGAGCTGCTGTCTTAAATCCCCCTGACCTATTTCCACATGTGATGAGGCTTCAGCGCTGTTGCTGGGTGAAACTGTATAAGCTCTCGCAAACTCCAGGACGCACATGCCAGGATTCATCATTGTCAGAAGTCTGACATTAAAACTATGATATTGTCTCAAATCCTAGCAAGCTTCCTACCTAGGGAGCATTTTTGGGCATCACTGGCACGTGCCACTGTTATCTAGCCAGGCAAGAGGGTTGTGTGAGACACAGCCGAATGAACAACTGGAGCTCGTTCTCATTCATTACACCCTTGGCTTGTAAAATGGAAAAAGTAGCCTACCACGGAAGGCGTAATTTTCAGGAGGAAAAAACAGTTTGATTGGATTATTTTTAGCAACTACTAAGTCAACGCAGTTTTATTGTAGTAAGAATAACGGAAATAACTAGTATTTTGGTGGAAACTATGGTTACCATGGCATTTTTTGTAAGCGAACATCATCACATCCACACTTTTGTTTACTAAACTGTTCTGTAACTTTAACTTACCTTCCAAACTGAAGTCCAGAAGCACATACTCGTACGCGGAGTCTGTTTTGGTCTCGACCTGTGGTCTCTTTAAAGTAGAGTAAATTTTCCCCGGGCTGCTGTCCTCCGGGTCCTCCAGTTTCCGTAGTCCGCATCCCATTATAACGGGATCTCCAGCACTCGCAAGGCCGGACACGGGGCGACCCACTCGCCCACACAAGAGGACTCCCGCTCCTGTGCTTAGTGGGTTTGCACCATATTCCAACAACTTAATCCTTCGGGAGTGGCACTGAACCGAGGATGACGTGCAGTGTATCCGATCCCCTTTAAGAAAACGGCTTAAGTCTAAAATGAGCAAGCAAAGATCACCAAGTCCTGCTGCTGCGAGAGGGTTTATGAAATCAAATAGCTTACTTGAAGTTGAAGCTTACTTGAAGTTGATGTTTAGTAAATAAATCCAGATTGTTTTCCTTAAAACCTCTACCAGAAAAAAACACATCACCTCCAGGCTCCCCAAATGGCCGCGAAATAATAAAGCAAAAGTTGTAGTGGGTTGGAAGCGTGCTAAAATTAATGAGGGGGCGTGGCGAAGAAAGAACGGGATTGCTGAATAATAAATCAGGGCGGGGCTGCATATTAAACAGGAGGAGGGGCGTGTATAAATCATAAATGTTAAGGCAGAAAACGTTCTACTAACCACAGTAAGGGTCCGTTTGGTTATTCTGGTAACCAACTCTTTAAGTATTTTGAACATTTTTTAAAACACCACATTTTCACACATGGAGATAAAGAAAAACGATAACTATAACACCCAATTAAAACACCTTGAGATAATAGTAGAATGGACTCTCGCTATTTGTCGGTATATGTGTGGCATGTGTTGTTGTGCCAGTGTATTGTTGTCAATTAAGTGGTATATGTGGGCATACCAAGACACATTCCTATCAACTGTATTGCTGAAATGGCTAAATAAATCTTTGACTTTGACTTTGTCCTCAAATGGTTGTTTTAACTTGGCTATTTAATTTTATTCTATAATTATTACAATTACTTTTTCTATAACTATTCATTTTTGCTTTATTAAAGAATGGAATAGTAGCCTACATTTTTCCTCCCCCAACCATAATTCATTAATCAATCCATTCTCTAGACCACTTTTATCCTTTTTGCAGGGTCATAGGGATGTTGAAGCCTATAATTCATATTAATAATTTTAAAATGAATTGGTCAATCATTCATAATAAAATCAGCAATGAAGCAAATGGTTTTTAGGTCACTTTTGGCACTTAGACTTAGTAAAGCAGGGATGGAAACTCTATAAAGTGATTTGAAACCACTTTAAATGAAGACCGTTGCACTAGAAACATCTGCTCAAATGAAGTGGTGAGCTAAATTTGTCCACCAAGTAGTAGAAAATTATAGCCTATGTATGAGCATGTAGCGTTATTGTATGTTATATGCTCATGACTTTCATAATTTCAGCTGTTTGAAGTCTACAGACTTGTGGGAGTGAGATATTTTGTCGTGGCCCATGTGTTTGCAGCCGTTATGCAGTCCTAATGTTGAGTTTTCTTTTACAGGGCATCTGGATCTTGTTTGTGCATGCACACGACTGAAGCACAAACAGACCACAGTGGCTGAAAAACAAGATAGTGCATTTTCTCTTACTTAAGCAATAAGAGCATTTTGTTAATAAAATAGAACAAAAGAGAGAGAAGGAAGGAAGGAGGTCTGAGCAGAGGAAAGCTATGAGACAACTCAAATCCCTCAATATGTGTATTGTATGGCTCTATTTTTACACATTTCTGTGAGTCAAAATTCACCCAGGCTAAAGCGGAACCAAAAAACAAAACATGAAACTACCAAAGTAGCTCATACTGTACCACCTGTCAACCTTACAGCTGAAAACAATGGCCACCTGCTGGTCGAGACCACCACGCTGAACAACAGTCACATTAACCAGCCAAGCGGCATATTTTTGAAAGCAGCTCATTTTAGTGGCTTTGTGTCGCATTATTGTTTTGGCTCTTGCCGCTCACGACACAATAGTTATGATTAGGGGTTAGTTTCAAAATATATCCTCCAAAAACATCTTTGTGTCAAATTTCCTGTAATTCTTTTTAGATTATGTAGCCTTGGGTCACCCTGCAATAGACATCTGATGCATTTATAGATTAAGAGCCAAATCCAAAATATGGAATAATATGGAGAGTATTTGTTAATCTTTCATAGAAATGAAAGAACATCCACATTTTAGATCTTGACAGTCTGTCACACATCTGTCAGCCCATGTGCCTCTTATTCAGTGCTCAGAAATAACACTGAAAAACCAAGTCTGGGTCCTAGACCGGAAACCACTGTCATTCTGAGACCACACCCAGAGGACACTGGGAAGGAAACCCATGGTTTCTTTAAACACACAGTTTAGGAAGGAAACAAATACACAGTAGGTAAAAACCGACACAAAACTTTATGCAACAAGCCTCCTAAAAAAGTGAAACACAAATGCATTATTTAATCTTTAACTGCTTCTGAAAATTAAATTCACTATTCATTTCTCATCTGTCTCCACATTTTTATCCCAAAACGAATACAGACATCTCCATCTGATGCAAATTATACTCTACATTACAATCCCACCTCTGTTACTGTGAGATTGATCTGGCCTACATCAGTCGCTCTGACACATAATCCTGACTCTACACAAACTATTAATCTATTCCTGAGCATTTTCAAGAATCAGGAATAACGTTTTGTAATCATTTTCAACAATAGAGCGGCACAAAATGGTGCACTGTCGCCTCACAGCAAGAAGCTTTAAAATGGATGGATGGATTGATTTCAACATTTATATTCAAACGGACACTTCTTTGAATTTAATTTAGTGATGCATTTGTGTCTTATTTGATATTTTAAAGTCATTAAAAAGCACTTACTTAATGTGGGGGAGACCAGGAGTGTTCTAACAAGATGTGACTTGCAGCCAATCAGAAATGAGCCTATGGTGAAATCACTATGAGACATGACCACCAACATAAGGTGGCTGTAGAAGATGTAAGACTTCTTTCAAAATTACTTTAATTCATAGATTATATGTGAATATTATATCAAAGTTTGAGACGTGTAGAATAAAATGTGAAACACTCCCCATTCTCTCCCATACTAATTTTCGCAAATTGCCTTATTGAGGCACTAAACTGGGCTCATGCTAGTCGATTTTACAAAGGAACGTCACACGCTTCTTCTCCAATACTTGTGACACAGCGCCATCTACCGTTCAACACATGTAGTAATCTTGTATTGAATAGTGTCATTTTGTAGATACAAAATAGCAATTGGCAATCTTATCGGTTAGATTTTTTTTAAAATTCATCTCATTGTGTAATAAAATTGGTTGTGGGTCTTTTGACACCCATAGTCGTACAGTGGTACTTTGACTGGGGTAACTAATTAAAAAAATCTAATAATAAAATGTAATTTTTGCAACTGATTATCACTATTACCCATAGAATACAAAATACGCTGAAACAAAAAAATAAAAAGAAAGAAAAAATAAAATAAAATAAAAAGGAAATACAGATATGTTGATAGCCTGTGCCTTTTTTAATTTGACTGGTGTCTTTATAGTTTTTTTCAGCATTTTCCCTCTTGTGAAAATGTGAGATTTCGGTACCAGCTGCTCCTAGTCTTTTCATTACTCGAGAGTACTTTCAACACTTTGATCCAACACAAGATAAATGCAATTCAATTTTGAATGGCGTGAAGAGAAATGTAGAGTGCAGATGGAAAAGACAGAGCAACCTGAAATAGGTCTGAGATAAAAGGATGGAGATAACAGCACAGATAGCTGACAGAAACTAAGAATCTCATCAGATACATTTTAAATGAAAAGAAGCAATGATGCAAATATTATTTTAGATCATGTAGCATTTCAAATACGTTAGGCTACCTTTTAAAAACTTAGGGGGTTTAGTGCATGTACCACGTTTGTTCAAAACGTCTTAACACATTGGGAACATTTGATTTTGACTTTGTTTTGAAGTACAATTGATACAAATACTCTCTGCATCTGCTGTTATCTCATTCTTCGCCGAAAAGGGAGCAACGAAGCAGAGCTGAGGAAGGACACAGAGATAAGAGCAACACGACCCTGACACACATCTGTCACCTCTCACAATCATGTGCTCTCTGGCAATAACAAGCTCTTGTTTTGGAGTGCATTACACACTAACTTCACTTACATAAAGTAGAAACATTGTAGCAACATTTTTACAGCTAGTTTAGCTGAGTAAACAATCCGTTTAGTGTTCATAGATCGCAAAAGCATATGTAGCCTAAGCCTTCCATATTTTCAAAGTAAGCGCTATGTTTGTTGTTATAATTGTTTGAGGTATCAAATGTGTGACGTTTTCCATACTATGGAAGTCAACTGTTTTGGTTACTCATATTCTTCAAAACATCATCTTTTGTGTTCAGCGGAAGAACGAAATTCATACAGGTTTGGAACACCTTGAGGGTGAGTAAATAATGACAGAATTTTCATTTTTGGGTAAACTATCGCGTTAAAGTTATCAAATCGTTGTAGTAGGCCTACACTTGAGGGCGCTGTTGCTACTTTAGTGAAAATCCGCCTTTATAATTACACCTCCGTGAAAACTGCTGTAGCCTATGTTGTGTAATATATTTCAAGGAATGAATGTACACACATTTAAATTATTATAGTGGACATAATTGTAAGGTCATTTATGTAAAGTTTGCTGAGTTAAGTTTTAACCTGTTTCTAAAATAGAAACATATATAACACAGATAGGCCTAATGAACAAAATCTTAGGTGATATTGAAAGAATATAAGGCTCATATAATTCATATTTCGTGAACACTACCAAATTTTCTAAGAGGTAACAGAAACAAAGTGGCTAGCCTACTGTTGTGGAGTTGAACTTCGCTGTGAGAAGATAGTTTTCAAACCTCTTTCCCTCTTAAACTGTTAACTCAAACACACACATTCAACATCTTACACCAACTGTCTACTTTTGGCTGAACGGGCTAACTAAAACAGACCCCATTCTTACACTGTTGTTTTTCTTTTTCATTCTGAGAACATTTCATAACCCCCCGGTTCCACCCAATGTGCTAAACATGTAAGGTGTGGCAAAGCCAAGTATGATGTTAAAAACACTAATCAGTCTTTAAGTTAGAGCTGTTTTTAATGACACTGTTCTCATCGAGGGTTTAGTTTAACCAAGGTAACCTGACGCCAGGGGAAAATCTGCAGAGAGGTGCTAGAGTTTTTAGGCCTGCGCTAATGACCCTCGGGTTCTATCTACTTTTCACAGAGGGCTTGCATCTCGAGCAATCTCTCATTCGTCTGGTACATCAGTTGGCTCGTCAGCAGGGTTTCACAATGTTCTTTCACTCTGCATTTCTGTGCGAGTTTTATGAACCAAATTCACACACTTTTGTCATGAGTTCTGCACACACATCAGGCACATAGGGCAGTCCAGATATCATTTAGGATAACATTCATCATTTAAGTGTTAACGGCCTCATCTCAGTGTGGTTCTGCTGTCTATTTTTAGCAAATAGACAATGTCTAATAGTGGAGAATATTAATATAGCAAAAACCTGCTGTAAAGGCATTTGAAAGACACTAATTTTATCAGGGACGGTCATTGAGAAATAATACAATCTCACTTTTACAGACTTAGGGACCACCAGTATGCTTGATTTTCTTTGATAAAGATTATTATAATTTGCAAATTCATCCTAAAAGAATAATTTATACATAAGAAAAAATAAGCATTTTTTATGAAGTGGAGTTTTATTTTAGCTCAATATTTATGAAGAATAAATGTAATTTAAATGCTGAAATCACTAGAAAACCTTGGAGTTACAGCATTTTTGCTTTGAATTTTTATCTTTATGTAACTTACTTTACATTTACTTATTATTTTATGTTATTTTTCATGTATCTGCTCAGCAGTGTTACTTTAGTAGCCTATCATTGAGATACTATTCTTTTAATTATTCTTTTAATATTTGTTTTTATTTTTATATTTTCATTTTTATGTAGAGTGTTTTTGAATATGCATCTATACATTTCCAAACATTTTTGGAAAAATTGTTCTTAATTGTTTGTCAAATTAGAGCAAGTGTCAAAATTAGAAACTCAAGGCTTGTTGAACTTTATCAGATCTTTCACTTATAATTCAAATGTTATAAACAACAGAGCATGTGTTAATTCAATGTAAGTGTAATTCAAATAGTAAGTGAAGATGTAGCTAGCTACTATAAAGTGGAACGCTGCCCTAGAAAAACACGCATATATCCTTTTGATACACAACACAAATTGTCAATAGTATTGGACTATCCCCGTTTTTGTACATCTGAAAAGTGATACCCCAAGCTTCTCTTCTCCCAAACATCTGGTAAACTCAAATGAGTAACATTCCTGAGGCTCTTACGCATGGCTCCTCCTCTTTGAAAAAAGAGCGATTATAGTTTGTGGATATTTGAGAGTGCCTGATTGGTCACGACACCAGTCAATCAAGAGCTTACAGACGCGAGGGGCGGGTTTAGCGGATCTAAGAGGTTGTACCTATGGGTTGTACCAGTGTCAGAGGCATTCCTCATTCTTGACTAACCTAACAACACACAGTGAGATGAGGCGATCAACATCCATAACTCCGGCGTTTCTTTTCCATTATGCTGACTCAGAATTCGCACATTTGGGGTTGTTTTGATGCCCGTTAGTATCTGGTGACCCACAATCCTTCCGCTCTACTACAGTATATCTGTTAACAAAAGTGCATTTTTGCACGTGTCAGATTCAGATTGTTTGACGCACGATGGTTTAATGAGAGAAGTTAGGTACTGGCGGTGCTTTTTAACTTGTTGCGCGGTGATGCAAGTGTCCTATTGCGCAAGAGAATGATTCATGAGTCAGTTATTATTCATATAATTTCTTCTTCGAGCTATTAACGGGCAAAAGTTGCTTTAGAATGGGCTCAAGGGACGAGATCCATTCTCAACCTGCCGTACAGTCTGCGAAATAAGTTAAAGTGGACTACCGCAGCTACCCAAAGACGCATATCAAGAGTTGGATGTGGACGTTCTTGGGTCCTAATACGTGCACCTTTAGAGTAAAATTATATTTATTTCCTAACAAACTAATCTTGGAGATGTCGGAGTCTTACGAGGACGGTGTGTGCGGAGATGGAGCTCCGGACTTCATCCCACCGAGAGCGACTCGATCAGGCCGGCGGAGTGGAGTCACCGTGCCGCTGGTGGAGCGCGATGAGGCGGCTCTCCTGGAGTCGGTGAAAACAGCACCGAGGAGGAGCAGCATCATTAAGGTAATAGGTCAAGAGTTTGGTAGTGTGAATCGTACACGATCTGTTTAAATGAGAATTCATATTGTGGAATAGAGTGAAGCGAGTAACCCTCAACATGTAAACAACAGCCTGTATGCTTGCAATTCATACAAGTTATGACAGGTTCAGTTTTCTTGCATTTAAAGGTTTGTGACTTGATCAAGGACGCAGTGTTAAAACTTGTGAGGTTTGAACCTACAACCTTTTAGTTACCAGCCTAGAGTAGGCTACAGGATGATGTAGCCCTGTACTTCTCAACTGGTTTTGCTTCAGGAACCAGACGTCACATTACTCACACTCCAAAACTGTCTAGTGTAAACGTAAACAAAAATGTTCTTAAAACCAAACATTGAAATGTTTAATTACGTTTTGAGGACGAGGGCATGATATACAACCTGTCCATGTTGATATCTGGCCATCTTCTGGCAAAAAGTTATTTCTGGCTAAATAGTTTGAATAAATGTATTGCATTTGATATTAACAACATTTTCTGGTCCATTTTATTAGAAGAAAATTATTTTGCAGTCATAGCTATGAAATTATATGGTTAAACACATTTTTTATTTAGCCTACTTTTAATATTTTTTCCCCCCTGCTGTGACCCATTTCACAAGCATGGGTGTAGATTCATCGCATAATTCTGATATTAGCATTCCTCATGAATGGAAATTATGTTGACAATGTCCTTAAACATAACTCTGAGTCCATTTGTCAGCATTACAGATCTTTCCACTATGCCTCGAATCCTTGAAGTTGAACCTTTAACTTGATATTTAGTTTCTTGCTGAATTCACACCTGTGAAATCACATGACAGTAAAAATGTAACTACAAGATAAATGCTGTCATGCCTTTAAAGTAATTGCCATGAGTTGATGTTTCTATAGGCCTATTATTTACTTGTCTATCCTTTACATAGGGTCAAAAAAGTTTTTTTTAGTGCAGGTTCGATTTTACAAGTCACTAAATCATTAGTCATTAAATTACATAATAACCATAGATATTTGATCTGCTTTACTTGGATGGAAGCATTTGTGTCCCATTTAACACAAAAGCAGTGAAACGAAACGTGCCAGAGGCCGTTTTCCACAGAATGATTGTTACAGTATGTAAACTGCAAGGCCATTGTGACCTAAAGGTTGATCTGAAACAATGCATTTTTGCACGAATAAACCAGACATTAATGACAAAAAAGAGGTACATGAAAAGAGACTCAGCATTTATAAGGATCCCTAAAGAGAAAATGACATGTCAACAGGTCAGATCAACAGCCAGACATTTTTGATACACCCAAATGCCCTTAGGCTCTTGGGTTTACTAATGCTTTAGATAATCATTGATCCAGTGTTGTGGAGTAATGCAGCAATGACTCTCCATCAGTGCTTTGCAATGAAGGTCAGCCAATTATCTTCAGCATGATTAGGTAGAAGGATTACGGAGCAAGCCAACGGGGCCAGTGACTGACTGAGGGACCTCCAGCTACGAGACACTGCATACGTAACATTTAAAAAACAGCACTTGCCAGTGACTGTTGCCACATTGTGACACAAAATGTTAACCCAGCACATTGTGTTTGAGACATTGAACATTGAGACATTGTGTTTGAGTGTCTTTCTCATATGTACGATGTAATTTTGTTTAGACATTAGATTTTGCATTTTCGGCAAAGGTGGTGCCACTCTACCTCACACGACTGTAATTCATTCCCACAACCCAAGTTCAGAACACTCTTAAAAAAAATAAAGGTTCCAAAAGAGGTTTTTCATAGCAGTGCTATAGACCTTATGCACCAGAGAAACGAGGGCGCCGCCATCTTTAGAATATTGTCTTTGAACTTCCGTTTTTGCGTTCGCTGTGTATATTTCTATAGCATCGCTGTCCAGGAGTAATTAGCTGGTGAAGTTGATTTACTTATTGTAGAGTTAACGAAAGTTATCATGAGCATTGTAATGTTTATCATAAGCATTGTAAAGCATATGTCTTAACAAATGGACCTTGGGATTTTTGTAAACGAGCCGTTCATTCATAACTACGCAAGATCGCTGTGAAAATACAGACCGGAAGTCAAAAGACAACGAGCTCAGCGCTGAAAAGGGGCGTGGCTACATAAGGTCTATAGAAAAAACTTTTTTTTTTTCCTCAAAGAAAATTTAAGTAAAGGGTTAGGGTATTTTTACTTAGTGTGAAGCACATTAAAAGATTTTAAAGAACCTTTTTCCACTATTAAGAACCTTTTGTGTAACAGACAGGTTCTATGGATGTTAAAGGCTCTTCATGGAACCATAGAACCAGTAAAGAATTTTAAGATCGTACTCGCAGGTCTTGAATAGGCTGTCTTAGTTGAGTGAGCAGGAAGTGGCACTGGGTAATTGACAGATGGCAAAGAAGCTGATGATGTCAGTGACAGGCACTGTCGATAGAGCGGAGAGAGGGGGCAGCGTTCAGTGACTCATCCCAGCCCGGGTTCTTGGTTCAGTTTGTTTCAGATCCAGAATGTGAGTAATGTTCCCTGTCCTCGGCCAAAGTACGCAGCCTTCCAAGACAATGTCCAGAGCCATCATTGTTTTTTAAATGGATGCAGAACTTGTAGCTTACACCTATTTAATACAGAAAGTGTTGCTTGATATCTGATATCTACAGAGCTCTCTCTGTGCAGTAGTGCACGCGCAAAAGTTCACATCAGCGTAAAAGCATATGGAATTGAACCCGAGCAGGCAATGACTTATCCCCCCCCCCCCCTCCCCTCACCATGCACTTGACTGAGATGACAGTAAAAACAAATTGATTTGTGATGTAACTAATTGATAAAGTTTCCCAGATTAATTTGCTATATATGTGTTCTTGGATTGCTAACATGGTTAAGAGTTTGCAGTTGGTGACAGTATATTAGTGTGCTGCTCAAGAGACAATCTGGATAATAGCCACTTGTTGACCTGCTGTTTTCGAAGGTACTTGCATGGTTGAATAAAAGGCCTACATTTCATTGTGTGTGGACAATGAAAGAGGTGTTGAGTAGGAGTGCGAGTAGTACTGTGTCCAAATTTGACTCAATATAAGTCCATTAAAAGTTTCCATTCAAAAACATATGTGAATGCAAAATATTTAATTTGCTTGTACTATTTAAAATGAAAATGTTTTTTGTTAGCTCTTGAAGTCAATTAACAGATTTTTCTAGATCTTCTAATCTAGAGTGTAGATATTCTGGAGTATAGAATTTCTTTTTGAGGTAAGTTTGATGCACAGTTAAATTTTGTAAAGTAACCTGTTATTCATTAGATTTGATTACAGCTGTAAAATAAAAATATTTTTGTTGGAAATTTACAAGTGCAAATGAAATATACATATTCTATGGTACTTGAGTAAAGGAAATTTCACAAAACGATATAATAGTACTTAAGTAAAGTAATGAAGTACAGTTACTTAGTTACTTAAAAGTGTAAACACTGCGTTTTTATGAGGAAATAGGAAACCACTCTGTAAATTTGAGAGTGAAGCTTTAGTGAGTTTTGACAGTTGAGCAGAAATACAAACTTGGGGAAGTTCAAGTACAGAGCCCTGGGGAACACCTTGCTTGTTTGCTCAGCCTCATAAGCACTTTTTGTTTAATCAATGGTGTCTGACCACAGCTTAGTATTGTGTCCATTACAGTCTTCCATACAATCTCTACCTCACATTTCACGTTATTTGCTGCAATTCAAGAATCTCTCTCATTTCCTTTTTGTTTTGCTTTTCCATTTTCTGCCAATCTCCCATGTTTTTCTCTCCCCTCACAGTTTTCTCATGAAAAAAACCCCCATCTCACTCATTAAAGATGGGTTCATCCAAATATTTAAATTGTCATCACTTCCCCTCATGTAGTTCCATAACAGAATTACTTTTTTCTTCCATGGAACTCAAAAGGAGAGGTTTTAAAGAATGAACTAGTCATTGAATTTAACAATCTAAATTATATAGATATTAAACACTTTGAAAAAGCTGTGAAGAAACCCTCAGGCCCCAACGTAGGATCCATTATGCATTGTTGTTTACCAATTTGACATGCTTTTAGATCTTTTTGATCACAGTAAACTTTGTTCTACAGTGTTGTGCTCTGTTCTGGACAGTGATTGTTTAAAAAGCGTCACTGGCTGCTAGTCAAGATCAATGACAATGTAGCTGCTATGACACTGTGTAACTTTGTGTGACTGACTTTGTGGTTAAGTAGGCCTGTGTATGTGAGTTTGACTTCGTCCTGAAGGCAGACTGGACCCTCTGTCCTCTAGTGTCACTCAGATACTGGTGCCACAATCCACTGAATGCTGGTATACTTCCTATCTGACACAAACACTCATCTCTGTCTCTCGGACCTCTCTTGTGATCATACGGTCTAGTATGTGTTTTTTTTGTGTCTGTATTATGTAAGTTGGTCTATGATCCAAATCTACGTGGGGTGGGTGGCGACAACTCGGTGTTTTATCGCTCTCCGTCTGCATGTCAATTGGAAAGTATACACAGTCTTTTATAAGAGGATGCAAATTTCGACATTTCATAGCCCTTTTCCTGTGTGTATTTCAGTGAACTTGGCTCTGTTTCCTAGCAGTACCTCAGGTGCCTACATCCTGAAGACACTCTCATTAACAGTAAAAAAAAAAAAAAAAAACATTTCCTTGCTTTTCAGTACCAGGTCAAAACTGGACAGAATGTTTGCCTTGTTTGGCCACTTTGTGTGAGTTGAGGCTTGTGAAGAAAAGGCAAACTAATGCCAAACTTTGTTTTTAGACAAATTGCCAAAAGCTGAAGACTATTGTGGAGTTCAAAACATCATTACCCAATTTTTTTAGCTAGCTGCCCTTGGTTGTGTTAGAATTTGATTATTCAAGTAGCATTTTACTGTTATAATCACTCCTTTGTGTGGAGACAGACAGCTGTAATGCAAAGAAGTCAGGAGGAGACACAGAAAGAACTAGAGAGATGTTCTGAGGTAAAGGAGTGTGATAGCTAAAGGAACTATATGCTTATAGCTTCCTGTTTGGTAACACCCAAACCACAGCTGATGTTGAGCTTGTCTGGTGCTAGAGCTGCACAACTAATCATTAAAAGATCGCAATCTCGATTCAAACACCCACGCGACATGACAATCATTCGCCTGCGTCTATTTAACCTTTGACAAAATCACGGCGGAACATTTAAATCTGTGTTGGCACTGCCACTGATCCAGAGAAAGCAGTTATCATGTGTAGGTATGAAACAGCTTCACAAACAGCTTTTCAACCACACCGTATCGTTATTTCTGTGTTGGAACAATTCAGATTATCACAGAAGTACTTGGATAAAAGTTTATAGTTCGGATATAAACACTGATGTCTATATAGTAATGATCAAAATAGAGCAAATCACCTTTTTAAGGTAACTTGGCGCCTCAAATAACTATTGTATCGATTACATTGCTATGCCACCAGGTGGCGAATGAGTGTTTAAGAAATGTATTTGTCATTGAATCATTCATTTAAAGAGATTCACTCAAAAATGATGATTCATCCAATATTGAAACCCGTGAAATCTTTTGCCCTGTCCCAAATAGCACCCTAAGCACTCGCGGTCTTCCTATGAGTCTGCACTTTCGTGACGTAATGCTGATTTGACTTTTGGGAAGAAGTCTGCTGCGGAGCTCTGTTCGGGCTCGGCAAAAGTACGCATCGAGGGAGCATATCGATCACAAAGGGGGGCGCACGTGAACACCTTTCTGAAACCTAAAACGACAAATGGGACTCCCTATGGTCTCATGGATTTAACAGTACATCTGCATTCTGCACTGTACTTTACTCTATGTTCCCATCACAATAACAACGATATTCAAAGAGGTGACTTTGGGGAATGGAAGGCAGAGGTATACTACAAATGTCCGAGTGTGACTCTGAACAGCAGTGACAAGCGAAAGCCATGCGTGCTTAGCCGTACACAGGAAGTACAGTACAGCAGATTGTGTGATAGCATGAAAATATGAGCAAGCTGAATGAGAAGGGGGGTGTTGTAAAAATACATGGTTGGTAAATTTCATCACTAGAGCAAGTTTTACTTTAGGGTGGAGCTCGGCATGTGGGCACTCAACTGAGAGCAGCTGAATTAGAACTTCTCCCCTGGTCAACCACAGCCCACAGGAAAGTGTGTGTGTGTGTGTGGGGGTGGGGGGGGGGGGGGGGTAGGCCTACTATACACTATACTATTTGTACTATACACAACAGTTCATGCGTTTTTATTGTTTTTGAAAGAAGAGACTTTTGCTCTCCTAGGTCGCATTTATTTGATAAAAACACAGTAAAACAGTAATCTTGGGAAATACTAAAATAAACGTTTTCTATTTCAATATGTTTTATTATGTAATTTATTCCTGTCATGGCAAAGCTGAATTTTCAGCATCATTACTTTTTCAGTGCCACATGATCCTTCAGGAATCATTCAAACACTGTGTCCTAACCAGACACGAATCACAATGCGATAAGATTCCAGCAACAAGCAATTTTTCTGTCCACACCAGATGCGACAAAATCAATCAAAAATCACACATCCAATAAGAAGAGTATGTGGGCGGAATCTATCTGCAAGCGCACTGCACTCTCAATGAAACATAATTAAATTCATAAATATTACACCATTTTAACATTATTAAAAATGTGTACTGAGTGACTGAAGCAATCTTTGTCACAGCAAAGGCTTGCATGTTCACATGGAGTTGACAGTTTAAACGTTTTTATTTCCTTTAATTTTTTTTTTCAAGATCTGAGGTGAATTATTGTCAAAATCAATATGGCTATAAAGGTCACGCAAAATGATATTCAAACTCACATTGGACACTTTTAACATTAAATAAAGAACATAAACAGTAGGCTACCTGAAGTTATCAGTCATACTTTGTTGTTGTTCCAGCCGCAACGTTGCAGAAATAGAAACAGTTTCTGAAATAGATTTGTTGCGTCTGGTTAGGACAAAAGCTGTGATTAACATAGAAAAGATAGCTTTTATCACGTGTCATGTTTCATTAGGACACGGTGTTACTGTGCTGAATTGGTGCTCAAGAAACATTTTTTATGATTAATTATTATTATTATTATTATTATTATTGCTGCTTAACTGTTTCCCCACCAGCGTTTTAAAAAAAAGTTGCCAGCCACCGCCAGCATTTTTGATCATTTTCACAAAAGTTTCAAGGCCCCCAGAATATTTTGTTGAATGAATATCTGAACATGCAATATGTCAAAAGATCGAACAGTGTGTGGACGGAGTTTGTAAAACAACAACAACAACAAAAAAACAAACACATTTTATTATTCTTTATATGCTGTTTAATATTGATGATCTGGTTATTTTGCATATGCATATGCGTACATATTATATCATTTCATTTGTTTCTGCTTCTTTTTCGCCTGTGTTTTGAACAGGAAATTCTGTACTTTTTTAGAAGAAGTGAAAACACGGAAAGCCAAAAAAAAAAGGCATTTATTTGAAATAGAAATCATTTGTAAAATTAAAAAGTCTTTACTGTCAGTTTAGATTATTTCAATGGAAGTTTTAATTAAAAAGAAAATCTTGCTGACCCCAAAACGTTTGAATGGTAGTGTATAAAATATTCTTCATGTAACATTGTGAAAGTTTCAGAATTTATAGGTTTTACATGGTCTTTTCTGGAGATTTAAAAAAAATGGATTCAATAACAATGCAATGCATGTAATTCTATCACACCTATCTCATGGTAACATTTGTAATATGTCTATTCTTTTGAAATGGGTATTTTATGACATTTGTGACATGCAATGTACTGGCCATAGACTTCTATTATAAGTGCTTTACATTCAAATTCATGCTCGTTTTATTGTTGTATGATTTTGTTGTTGACATAATTACCTAAATAAATATTATATTTTGAAGGTAACTTATGCCAAGACAAATCTTGTTGCTTCATTTACCATTAAACCGATTGTTGTGTCTAGTGCAGGCGTTCAACAATCTTTCAGCAAGAGTGTGTCCAATAATATAAAGGGCAGGCCAGCAAGAATGTGATATTGAATTCTGAATTGCGATGATTTCATTCCAACTCGCCATGGAAATCACTGGCACGCAGTTGCAGGCTACCATGGCAACCGATGGCCCTGACACAATCCATCTCAGTGTTCATTGACATGACGAAAGCGGTTTTGTAGTCAGGGGTGTGGTCACAACTGTGTGAGATGAGGTCTACCCAACATGCACTCATATTCTTGTTCCTCTCTTTTAAGCACGGCCTGGCGTGTGTCTCTGTGGGAATGTGACTCTTCACTTTGGAAGAATTACAAGGAACACTTAAGAGTTCCGCAGAGTTTCACCCATATGCACTCCATCAAAAAGTCTGTCCTCTTCCTGTGAATAACAACAGACGGAGAGATTGTCCATGCACAAGCACTAATTTCCTACTTGAAATTCTTATTTTCATCCCTCCTTCCGCAGGTAAAAGCAGCCTTGGTCCTTTGACAGTTGAGGGAGTGTGTTTAGGTCCAATTGAGGCATGCTAAGAGAGGTGAATCCTGAACGCAGTTTCTGTAACAGGATTACATTTCTAATCGTCTCCTCATCTACTCACCGTCTCTAAGCAGCAGTGAAAGGGGAAACGAGAGGAAAAGGTGGACAACTAGAGGCAGACATTAAAGCATTCGAATTAGAATATATACCAGGAAGTTAAATTCAATTTAATACAATTTGGCATGCAGTGAATTACCCTAGTTTGTCCCTCAGCCTTTAAAAACATACAATCATTGTGTGTACAGTAATGCTCTTACAATGTCATTTATTATTACCGGTACAGAAAAGTTCCTGTTCACCCTGTTTGGGTTTATTTTTTGATAATCTAAGGAATCTATGGAAATTTAGAAAAAATGCTATCAGTCAAATTCACCTTTAACTTTACTTTGTGTTTTCTGTTTTTGGCCTACACTGTAGAGCTGCAAAATGAATCGTTAAAAGACTGGGATCTCGATTCAAACACACACGCGATCTTATTTCTAAATGACAACGATACGTCTATGTATATTAAACCTTTGACATGTCCGATCACATCGAACATTCAGATCTGCTTTGGTGCTGCCGCTGAGCCAGAGAGAGCAGTTGTCATGAATGTATGAAACAGCTTAACAAACAGGCTTTTCAACCACACAGTATCGTTATTTCTGTGCTACAATAATTCAAACGATAAAAGTTTATAGTTTGGATCTCAGATTTAAACACTTGCAATAAAAATAGAGTACCTCTTGCAAGTAACTTCACGCTTCAAATATATTGTATCAATTACATTGTTAAACCAGTAGGTGGCGACAAGTAACTGTTCAAAATGTATTTGTCATTGAATCATTCAAGAGATTCATTAAAAAAGTATGTAGTAATGAAACAAGTGAAGCCTTTATGAGTGAGTCATTGAATCATTCATTCAAACAGATTTTTTTAAACAATTAATTAAAATTAATTAAACGTTTTAAATAGACTGTAGCAATTAACATTTTGTCAGAATTGGTAATAAATTACATGTTGTTTTAAGTCGACTTTTCAGAATTGTGATCTCTACATTAAAAAAATTGTGATTCTCAATTTATCTAGAATTGTGCAGCTCTACTACACTGGTGAATTTTCTCAGGTGTGGGTAGAGTGTCTTGTTTTCATTTCATCTCCTCCTACATGATTTTGTTTGGCAGTTGTATCTTGCTGCCTCTTTTATTTTTTTTCTAATGACTCATGGCGACGCATGGCAACCATGTGTTAAGATGAAATACTGCCACCTACTTATACTGGAGTGTCAACCAGAAAGTTACTGGTCCTGGATTATTTACGATATTATTATGTGCAGTATTAACATGATATGTGTGTATATATATATATATATATATATATATATATATATATATAAACATACATATATATATACATACAGGTCCTTCTAAAAAAATTAGCATATTGTGATAAAGTTCATTATTTTCCATAATGTAATGATAAAAATTAAACTTTCATATATTTTAGCCAGAAACAGCGGCAGAGAAGCAGCACTGGTCTTCAGGCATTTTGGCATTTCCTTCTCCCCAGTCTTCCTCCAGACTCTGGCACCTTGATTTCCGAATGACATGCAAAATTTGCTTTCATCCGAAAGAAGTACTTTGGCCACTGAGTAACAGTCCAGTGCTGCTTCTCTGTAGCCCAGGTCAGGCACTTCTGCCGCTGTTTCTGGTTCAAAGGTGGCTTGACCTGGGGAATGCGGCACCTGTAGCCCATTTCCTGCACACACCTGTGCACGGTGGCTCTGATTGTTTCTACTCCAGACTCAGTCCACTGCTTCCGCAGGTCCCCCAAGGTCTGGAATCGGTCCTTCTCCACAATCTTCCTCAGGGTCCGGTCACCTCTTCTTGTTGTGCAGCGTTTTTTGCCACACTTTTTCCTTCCCACAGACTTCCCACTGAGGTGCCTTGATACAGCACTCTGGGAACAGCCTATTTGTTCAGAAATTTCTTTCTGTTTCTTACCCTCTTGCTTGATGGTGTCAATGATGGCCTTCTGGACAGCAGTCAGGTCGGCAGTCTTACCCATGATTGCGGTTTTGAGTAATGAAACAGGCTGGGAGTTTTTAAAAGCCTCAGGAATCTTTTGCAGGTGTTTAGAGTTAATTAGTTGATTCAGATGATTAGGTTAATAGCTCGTTTAGAGACTCTTTTCATGATATGCAAATTTTTTGAGATAGGAATTTTGGGTTTTCATGAGCTGTATGCCAAAATCATCAGTATTAAAACAATAAAAGACCTGAAATATTTCAGTTGGTGTGCAATGAATCTAAAATATATGAAAGTTTAATTTTTATCATTACATTATGGAAAATAATGAACTTTATCACAATATGCTAATTTTTTGAGAATGACCTATATAAACTTCTGACCATCACAGGGTTTCCAACTGTTTAGGGAAGTTTTGAATCACGTAAAAGTTCAATGTGAAATGCTTGAAACGCACAAAAACCTGGATACAATTAAATGTGCCTGGGTTGAGTTGGATTTTCTGGAATTGTGCATAAATCAAAATGCACATTTATTGTGATAAACTCCCCCCCCCCATAAAAACAGTAATGTTGTTTATTCAGCTAAATAAGTATAACATTTTACAGCTTAAATAACAAGTATTGTTTTACTGAAAACATTCATCTGTGTGTTTCTAACAAAATTATGAATTGCACATTTCTGTTTTTACCTCCTGGCCTGTGCTTGCCCATTTTCCACTGTAAGTGCATTACTGTAAACCAATTTTCTGCTTATATATATATATATATATATATATATATATATATATATATATATATATATTAAGGATGAGTTGAAATTGTTTTCTGTGGTAATCGACTGCAGGCCACAGAACAGTTGCGTTTATCCTGGAATGTTCCTTAAGGTGAGAGGATGGAAGGAATAGTTTGTTGGTTTAAATGAGTTAAATGGAAAATTTTGGCAGACAAAAGTACATCTACTTATGCTTGAATTCAAAAAGTGTGTTGTAAACTCACTCATTATATGTATCTTTTTGGTCTCTAATTTTTTCCATTTCTTTCTAGACTCCAGTTGAAAACCTCAAACCGAACCCTGTTACAAATCTGTTCTTGTATCCAAAACAAAACTTTGTTGACTATTATATCTGATTACCCATAATGCCACTATACTCATGCATGTCTGAATTTGGCTTGAACATTTCAATTGGCAGTTTGTAGTCTTCAGGCATTTGTTCTCCCCTCATTTCCCAATTATTTGCTCTTTTGTTGTTTTGGCTGAGATTAATTCATTCTCTTTCATATTTCTTCTTCTCTATCAGTAATTCTTGGCAGTCACAGAGTAGACATTTCCTGTGCCACACCAGGATTGAAAGTGCCAGTGACCCTGTGATCTTTAACTCTTAAAAGAGGCAGGTTAGGCGGTTTCCATAGTAATAAATAGGAAATATCGGCTTTTTCAGCTTTATCTGTCTCTCCCCTCGTCTCTCTGTCTCTATTGCCTTATCTCCATCTCTGCTTGCTCCCAGCTGTCCAAGAACGCTCCTGTGAGAACTGCAGTTTGACACGTTACAAATCACCACTGCCAAGAACACAGGCTTATCTCTCTCTTTTGGCCTCCATTTCGCCATCTCTCACTCTGATTTCTCTGATCCCTATAGTTTTTTTCAGGGAGCGACGTAGACAAAAACAGGATGAAACCAAAACAGACATGGCAGAAAGGATCAGGCCTGCAGACAGGCAGAGATTTATCAGATAAACTATAGAGTGATGGAGAAAGCCGGATGAAAGCGGAACAGTTTTGCATCATTAACCCTTTGACGTCCACGATCACACTGGTGGGATCTGTCTAGGCTTGTTCCTGGAGCGTGCGATCACAACGGTGCGATTAGAACGCTCACGTGAAAAGTGTCGGCCAATAATGAGCCGGCGTTCTGACATAGAACACAGAAGCGTTGCATTCGTCAACAGCGTAGGAGACTGACACAGAAATGAAGAAATTGTTGAATAAAGTCTATTATTTTTTTCTCGCTTCATAACATTTAAGGTTGAACTGCTCTAGTCACATGAACTATTTAAACAATGTTTTTACTACCTTTTTGGCCCTTGAAATTTGCAATGACGTTGCTGCCTATGGCCTGTTCAGAAACCTTTCGGATTTCATCAAGAATATCTTAATTTGTGTTAAGAGTTTGGAACTACATAAGGGTGGGTAATTAATGACGGGAATTTCATTTTTGGTGAACTAACCCGTTAAGCTAAAAATGCCATATTCTCTATAATTTCCCCCTAGAACCTTTTTTACCATTTGAAAAACATACCATATAAAGCACATTGTCCATTAAATTGCAATATGAATGGCTGTTAATTATAAAGTTGTGTGACTACTTGGAATATTTGTAATAAAAATTTTTTTTTATTACTCAGCAGGACCATTTAACTTTAGTGAAGGCAAAAATTTGATTAAAATGGTGAAAATTGAACAAAATCAGAACTCTGGTTAATTTCTTACCCTGAGAAAGTGTGAGAATTACTTGGGTTATAATGAACAATGTGGAAGTATGAAAAGCCCATGAATTCCCACTGGAAAAGTAGCTTTAGTTTTTCTGTACAGGATGTATAGATGACACCCGCCCCTCTGTAACAGACCCTGAGCTGCAGGCCAAAACACACAAATATACACTAACACAGCAACATACACATGCCTGTACACCGCAAACATGCAGCGAAACAAAACGAACCCTGGGCCTGCATTCAAAACAAACAGGGACTAATTAAGCTAATTAGTGTTTTAGTAGTGTAAAGAGATTATTCTGTGCTGTGGTTTTGCTGCTGTGGCTTTTTTCCCTTTGCCCCCCAGGCCCTTACCCATATTACGGACCACTTCAACTTTATTGCTTTGTTGGAGTGGGTGAACCATTAGAGGTCCAGTCTGCCGTCATACCCTTCCCTCTCTGTAAAAAGTAAAACGCATGCTTCATTTCAGTTATTTTAATATAATGATATACATTTTATATTTAGTTATTTATTTAGTTATTTTTCCCCAAACAGATTTCTGTGTTTGTGTAAAATCCCTCATTGTCCTTCTTCAGTCTGTAGAGTTGATTTACCAAAACATACACAATACATGTGGTGTTCCCAGGAAACATGCAAACTGATAAAACCTATACTGTACTTTGAATGCCCCGTAATAAATCTGCCTTTTAATGCAGAACGTGGCTGCTGTCTGCAATTGACTCCAACAGTGGAATATAAATGTGGCCTTTTTTTTAAAGTGAATAATGATTTCAATGAATCATATAGTTCTACTAAACAAAACATTTTACATTGAATAATTTAGCATATGCTTTTATCCAAAGTGACTTTTATCAAAGAAATAAGAAAAGCACAAGTGATTATTTGTAAAGTTGTGTTTTTGGCCTTTTTTGGATAGGACAATAGAGATTTTGTCAGGAAAGCATGGGGTAGAGAGAGAGGACAACGGGATCGGCGAAGGACCTTGAGCTGGGAATCAAACCTGGGTCCCCGAAGGCACAGTTGCGCTGTTTGTCGACGCGCTAACACAGAAATGTACAAAGTAAAAAAAAAAAGGCAAATTTGTCCAGAAGAGGAAAAAAACCACCCTATTAACATAGTGTAGTGCTGTAGATTAATCCTGAGCTAATGACAGAGTTCTAATCTCATTATTTATAATCCAACCAAAGCACTACAACAAAGAGAGATTAGCACTAGCATTAGAGCAAAACACAAAGTAGGGACTTGTTATAGTTCAAATATAGCTGTGCATGTAAACATTTACATACACATATACACATTGTGCAAGAAAATAAAATGTATCTATTTTTTTAAGTCCTCATTAAGTTTGACGTATTATTATTTGACATGTTTTGTTTGTTTTACAAACTATATATATGACCCTGGATCACAAAACCAGTCTTAAGTAGCACGGGTATATTTGTGGGAATAGCCAACAATACATTGTGTGGGTCAAAATTATCAATTTTTCTTTTATGCCAAAAATCATTAGGATATTAAGTAAAGATCATTTTCCATGAAGATATTTTGTAAATTTCCTACAGTAAATGTATAAAACATTTATTTTTGTGAGTGAATACAGCACAATCGTGAACATAAATGTACAACTTTAAAGGCAATTTTCTCAATGTTTCGATTTTTTTGCACCCTCAGATTCCAGATTTTCAAATAGTTGTATCTCGGCCAAATATTGTCCTATCCTAACAAACCATACATCACTGGAAAGCTTATTTGTTCAGCTTTCATGTGATGTATAAATCTCAATTTCAAAAAAATTACCCATATGACTGGTTTTGTCTTCCAGGGTCACACCATTATTACATTTTTGTCCTCACTTTTTAATGGGATTTGTTTCCCATTATCCTAAATATTTGTCGTACAGTTTTAGGCAGGCAAGGCAAGGCAAGTTTATTTATATAGCACATTTCATACACAATGGTAATTCAAAGTGCTTTACATTACAAAGTGTTTTAACTTTATTTATATTCAGCGCCGCAGCTCCCACCACGCGCATCACGCGCTGTATGTAGGGCACCAAGTGCTGAGGGGGCACCAAAAATACCCTAATGAAAAATCAATCATCATATCATAGTCATAATAATTATAATGCCGATATTATTTCAGTATAGAAATATTATTAGGCACTTTTTAGGGAACAGGCGGAACAAGAGTATTTGATTGCTCTAGAAAGTAATGGTGCTGCCGCCGCCTCAGTGGTCCGTTGGATTGCGCGTTAAAAAGTTAGTTAAACTGGCAAAAATAAACTTTTTTTTGTCTTGGGGTTGCGGGGTACGGGTAGGGCATCATAAAGAAATTATGCTTAGGGCACCAAAATGGCTAGCAGCGGCACTGTTTATATTAATAAACATGCATAATTTGCATCCCAGTTCCCCCTAACCATCTTAAAAGAAAGCATGCAAACAAAAAAGATGTTTGTTAAGCACCATCACCTGCATCATGTTTTAATTCTCATTTTATGTCATGTCACAGTAGATTGAAAGTGATGTGCTGGAAGTGGCTTTGAGTGAGTGCTAATGAGCTGACCTGTAAATAAACACAGCAGGGCCTCGTGCTTCACCTTTCACCTGCCCTCCACTGATCTCAAATCTGATTACCATTACAGCCTTCCATTGAGGAATTCCTAATGCATCTACTGCAGTAATCTTTCGCCCTAGTTTAGCTGCCTAGTTGTGCAAATGAGAAGGCCTCCCAGAGAGAAGAAATAACCTCATAGAAAACTTTGTACAAATATTTCTTACTTTTTCTGAGTGACTTGCCTGTGCCGTAGCCGTGATGTTTTGAGTGGTTGCCAGGGTGTTGCTATGCTGTTAAGGTATTCTAAATGTTTTTTAAAAATTTGCTAAGTAATTAGGGTGCTCTAAGTGGTCTCTAACAAGCCCAAGTCAAAAGAGCCCATGACCATGTCTCCATGATATTCAGGTCTCTAAATATGAATCTGTGACTCAATATAAGTGTTATATGAATTTGCAAAGGACCCCCTACCCACACATCTCAGTGTTTCTATAGTTACCCAGTTTGTCATTCAAATTTACGTACACAGTCTCTGAAAAAGTATCCTATCTGTATCTATGGTTACCCTAGCTGTCACTCACCCTCTTACTATGAGCCTCCACACAGGGGTAGAATTGCCGGAAGAGCTCAGGGTTAAAAAAAGTAGGGCATGTGGTGATGACATTGTCTCTTCCTGATGGATCTGGTGTGGGGTTTCAGGTCCAGACAGGAGCCTTCTGGAAAGCATAATCAACCATATGTTCCTTCTGTAACTGCAAGGAATAATTATAAAGTACCTGTGGCCAAGTCTATTATTTTGCTCTGTGTGCTTGGTATAATTAAAACAATATTTATTTGATTGTTTTAAAAATAGTTCTCATTTATATGCATTTACAGTAATTCAATAATGGCAATTTTGTGGTAGCACATTTCCCACAAACAATTATAAAAAACATCACAGGAACAAATTACAGTACATTTTAAAATATATGAAAGACCCCCTGTGGTGAAAATCATGTTATTAATGTTTATATGTCTATGTGGTGTTTTTAATATGCTTTGAGACAGACCATGTGCAAATTCATAAGTCAACACCATTTCTGAGTATTTTCTCCTTAAAACTGCAGTGGAAAAAGTCTCAAAAACACAGTTTGAAATCGCTGGTGTTTCTTACATCACAAACTACCTTTAGCATATCATTAACTTTGCTGCGAAGCAGGGGAGTCTCAAGAGAAGCCAGGTTCCCGGTATATTTTTCTGTTGATATGAAAAATCGTGTACATTTAGCAATATAGCGGGTGAATAATGTATATGGTGTATATTGCGATGTTATGATGAACTATATGCCTTTTTTACATTTACATTTAGACATTTAGCAGACGCTTTTATCCAAAGCGACTTACATCTGAGGACTAAAGCAAGCGAGTCATCGTGAAGAGGGAAGAACGACGCAAGTGCTCAAAATACAAAGTTCAGGCAATTGCTCAGAGTAGCAAAAGCCAGACAAGGGAAGATTTAAAAGGGAAGGAACGATTTAAAAGAGAAGAATTATTTTTTTAATTTTTTTAATTTTTTAATTTTTTATGTTAAGTACTCACGGAAGAGATGAGTTTTCAGTTGTCTTTTGAATGCTGTCAGGGATTCTGCATTACAGACGAGAGTGGGGAGATCATTCCACCAGCATGGAACCGTGAATGAGAATGTTCTGGAGAGTGATTTAGTGCCTCGCTGTGATGGCACCACAAGCCGTCGCTCCTTTTTTATCTCTATAAGTTGTTCAAAGTATATCTAAGGATGCTGATTTTCAGAGAGCGATACCATTGTGCATCGTTTACTAGAGTAAAGTTGACTCTAGTCTAGTGGATCAGATAATCCGAGCTGGTGTGAGTGGCTAATTTGCATATTCATGGGTCCGCATACTAAATGAAGTAAGGTGTTACATTCAAGGTATTTTAGGGAATGAATAAAAACATTCACCGGAAAAGTTACGTTTATTTATTGGGTAGGATTAAGGGATGTAGAATATGGTAATGCAAAAATAAGGCATTAATATTTCCTTTATAACCAAATAATATCCTAGTAATATGCATTCTTATAAGCAACTAGATAATAGGGAGAATTAGACTCTAAACTAAAGTGTTACAAAAATAGTTATGAAAAAATGAAGGTATTACTGTTTTACTGTATTTTTTCATCAAATAATGCAGCCTTGGTGACTTAAAAAAAATCTTACTTACCTTAAACTTTTGAATGAGGGTGTATATTAAATAAACATTTGTAGCAACTATTTACTTGGTTTCCTGTTTTATTGAGCTATCACCAGTTTACTTGTTGTTTGTATATGCAATTTTGTAATTTTGTAGATGTATTTCACACTCTTTTCCCCTCAATTCTATTATATAATGTCGTGAATATTGACACATATTGCATAAAATTCTCATAATTATGTTTTCATCCCTTCTACCAAAGTTGGATGGGTCTATCACAATTGCTTTCTCTATCTCCCATGATGTCGACATATCATAAACATTTCAGTCATACTTAGTCACAGCGCTGGCTGATTTATTACATGTTCCTGTGCCTGCTCTCTAATCGTCCTGCTCCATCTTAGTGTCTGCCTGTCACTATCTTATTTAATGTGTCTGCACACTCCAGTCTCTCCCCTTCTCTCCTTCCCCCATCCACCCCTTTGACTCATCTTACAGCCTGGCTGTCCTGTTTACCGCTCTCAATTCATCATCTTTGCGCCTGTGTCAACGTGTCCCCTCCTTCTTCTAGATCTCCTTCAACATCCGCCCATCACTTCCGTTGAAAACATTTTGTCACACTTAACTTGTGTCTTCGATCTTTGAGTGAGTATATGTGTCCTCCTGTCATCCATCTCTTTTTGTATTACACTTTCTCTTGTCACCACGTCCCCATCTGCCATTCCCACTCCTCTATTTCTCTGAGTCCTCTTTGATGTGTCCTTCCTCCTCCTCTTCCTGCTTGCTTCATTTTATTAAGCTGTCTCCCACCTGTCCATCCTTCACTCTCGCTCTGGTTTTCTCTCACTTTCTCTCTCTTTCTCACCCACTCCCACCATCCTTTCTTTCCTTGGCCTCATTGCTTTTCACAGTTTCAATACTCAGTCATTAATCCTGCTGTCCCCTCCATTAGTGAAGTCTGAGAAATTATCCTCACAACCTTTTCCAACCTTATCTTCTGGTTACACAAGCTAATAAAACTTAAAGGTGAAGTGTTTTTTTGTTTGTTTTGGTACTAATCCCAAAAATTATAATTCTATCATCATTTACTCACCCTCATGTCATTTCAAATCCATGTATGACTTTCTAATGTGAAGCATAAAAGGAGAAATTATACTGCTAGACTCTTTTCCATACAATAATAAAATAATAATGCAATGAATGTTGACTGAGGCTTTTATGAGGCTTCATAAAGGTCCCCATAAATGCTCCATAAAAGTAGTTTAAACAAAGTGTGCACCACATTTATTTTATTTATTAAGTTGTTTGGAATACTTTAATGTTTTATTATATATATATATATATATATATATATATATATATATATATATATATATATATATATATATATATATATATATATAGTCTAAACTTGTGCACAAAAGGGGACAAAAGATAAAAAGATTTGTGAATTATTCGAAGGAGCAAATTAATCTAACCTCTCTCTCCTCCTATCTTTTGTCTCAGCTTTGCCCTTTCCCCTCTCTCCATTCCTTAGCTATCCCCTGACTGTGTCTAGACTTCTTATTAATGTCAGTTAGACTGTGGTGCCCACTGTACTAAAATGAGCCTGGAGCATCGGGCAAGAGTAGGTCATCATTTGTTCTTGGAGGTTCTGTATGCATTGCTTTTGTCTAGAACATTATGTGTACACATGCACACTCAGCTTAAGTGTACGCTCATGTATTTTCAGGTTAGCTTGTCATGAATGCAGTCTACTTTAGTATGTATGTACATACATATGTGTGTATGTGCAAATGCAAATAAATGGCTATTGACTAAGAGGCATGTTTTGTTTATAAGCAGAGTTTAGCACCGGAGCATGACAATGCAAATAGCACCGTGACTGTACATGCAGATGTTCATTTGTTTATTTCTCTATTTGCCAACATTGTATGAATGCAAAATCAGTGTTAGAGTACCACATTACATGTAGAAGAGTGCTTGAAGTGCTTTTATAGGCTGCAGCTTACAGTTCACTTATTTTAGGGTCAGTCTTCCTGGAGCTTCGACTTAAGTTGAGTGTCTTACCTATAAGCACAATGGTGAGAAAGAATATCTATAATTCCTTGGTTAATAGATCATCCTACCTGTATCGTTCAGTTCTTCACCATGTTAAATGAGCCATTACATGAGGAGCAGTGTTGATTTCTACTCGGACATCACACTAAAACACTTCTTATCATGGTCAAAAAGAACCAGTCACTTTTCTTTTCCATTTCCTTCTATATCATCTTCTTTTCTATTTCAGATATCATTCTTTTTCCCCTTAAACAGCATCCTATCATGTCAGCATGCCCTAAAGCAATAATTCCTTTTCTTCAATTTTTCTGTCCTCCTTGTTCTCTTCCATCCATTCCATCTCAATAATCTGCTGTTTTCAGCCATGGAAGTGCTTTATTGGCTTTCTTCCGAACCCTAGGGAGCTGCCTACCTATACAGTATTTTAAATATCAAGCTATTCCAAAAGTATTAATTTCTTAAAAATGAAAATCTTACTGACGCTAAACTTTTGGACAGGATAGTGCACATGTGCAACAGACTTAACTAAACATTATAATTGACCTTTTGGAACATAAAAATAACAAAAAATGGATCATGATCCCAGTGGCGTAGCATCTGGGTATGCATATGGACCCGGGCGGATTGGGGGCCGGCACCGAGGCTCCACTTTTGAAAAAGCTCGCTTTTTTCGCTTTCACTCCAATTCGCTCAAGTGAATGCCCGTGAATGAACGCAATTTTAACACTGCATGATTCTTTTATTTGAGTTTCTGCCCATATGGAGCAATTTTTAAGGACCGTTGCGCTCACACAGGAAGCATTGTTGCATCCCGTTTTTAAAGTGTTTTACACGTGCACTAGATAGATGGCTTTGACCGTTATAGCATATCTTATTGTTTTTTTTCATCCTCATTGTTTATTATGCTGCATTCCCTCAAGCTTGATTTAAACACAAGAACGCATCCTGATTGAACAGTAACTGCATATGTGGACAGTAGAAACTGTGTGGACCGGTTTGGAACAGAGCCTTTGTTTTCAGTCATCCTGTTGAGCTTGTTTCCTGAGATCTTCTAGCACTTTCTCACTGATTTCACACCCTGACTGAGAACCTTATTTTCTCTATGTCAGACAGTCAGCTGACCTTCACACCTGAGCAGCGGGTCATGACTGGCTGCTTACGGATTTATAGAGAGAGGCATTTTGGGACTTTTTTAAGGAGCTTGTTGTTACACCGCCTCCATCTATTTTTGCCATCATACAAAATTATCTCTGACAGCAGGTGTGTGCAATAATTTGAATGTGATATTTGGCTGCGTGGCATCAGATGCATATTGATTTTCATAGCACATGCCATGCGTGTAGGCCACCGCAGGTCATCTGTTCTGCGGCATGGTCTTTATTATAAGTTGATAATCATTTGAAATAGAATAAATTTGCTCTTTGTGTTTCATTTAGGCCGACTGGAGCATCTGTGCACCCATGTGCCGTTGCCCCCATTGCCATGGTAACCATTACCCAGCAGCACTGATGAAAGCATGTCTCCTGCAGACGCCTCTATAGGTCCTCATTACCTCACCATGTGTGTCTGCCACCAACAGGGAGAGTGTGAGTGAGAATGTCTATGTGTGTAAGAGAGAGAACGAGGTGAAAACAGAGAAAAAGATTAGAAATATTTATTGCGTTTAGAAGAGCAGAAGAGGAATAGAGGGATTTTATTATAGAGCGTTATGCCTTCTTAATCAAGATAGAATTTTAAAAGAAACGTGCCTGCACTCAGCGTTATTATTTCTCTTTAAGCAATGTGTACATTTAGTTCCCATGTAATTACTCAGCTGTCAATCATCTGTTCTTATTTAGCTGATCTGACCTGTATAAAATTGTTCTTGCCAGCAAAGTATGTTTGAACATGAACAAAAATGGTCAGCAACAGGAAGGAGGAGGACGCAAAGCATTCCTTTCCTTTCTCTCTCGGTTGGTCTTTAATCATTTCTCTCAAATTACCTCTTTAATTGCCTCAGATGTCACACTGACAGACCGCCCATGTTCAGCTCAGGTAGCATCTGATGCATATTTTACACATCAAAATGCTTTGGCAAGCTCCAATCTTATTGACTGACTTAATACAATTTCTGGGTGTCAGGGTAGACAGGATTTCATTAGTATGCTAGAAAGCAAAGTCATGTTTACAAGTGGTTTTTGTTTTGCAGGGTTCATGGCATTGAATATTAAGCGTAGCATCAGTTCTGGCAGGTCACGTTAGTCAAGCTATAGTAATACGACGTCTATCACTGTATACATGTATAAGCTCCTTCAGTATTATCAGCAGCTATCGAGTTTCTCAGGAGCCAATTACCCTCCTCCATCCCCAGCTCCTCCTCTCCTCCTGTCAGTATGGCATTCTGACTCCCATTGAATCAGAATAAATTCTCTAATTATGTTGTACTTAAAAATCTTGAATTAATTATATCTGCAATACATTCATGTTGGTTCTGTTCTGTTTACTCTAAGGGGGGGGTTGTTGCTGCTCTCCCTGTTCTTATCCATGCTAGGCTGCATGGATGCACAGGGAGTTCTTTCCCAGGACAGAACCATACCGCCAATCCTAACTGTATGCAATTGCCAATTGTATTTGACAATAGTGGTCCTGACAGAACTGTCAGTTAAACGGTTTTGTTTGAGACACTTTAGCAAGTTCACATATCAGTTCAATTCAATTCACTTTTATTTAGCGCTTTTCACTTTACATATGGTTTCAAAGACGCTTTGCAGAAAATGCATGCATCTACATTACAATTTAGAGTGATCTGTTTTACAGAGGTGACTGTGTCCAAGTAATGTCCATATTTCAGAAATGTACAGTTCTAAGATAGTCCAAATCATGCAGTTAGCTAACATCATATATTAATTTAAGGAAGAAAAAAATAGCTCATTAAAGTAATTATTATAAGTTGTGAATATAATGATTACAATATATAGACAATTTGGCAGTGGCGCTCAGAGTTGGCATCATCTGAAGTCCAGGAGTTGACGTCATCTCTTCACAGGTGTTGGGGCATCTGAAGGCTTCGTAACAGGATGGATCCAAACAGGAGCTGGTGTAGTCTCTAGTCTCACATCCCGAGATAAAACAGGAAAGCAAATGGAAAATAATTAGCATAGCTGCTGTTCATAACATTTCGATCAAAGATAATCATGTGTATATGATCTGATATAACTGGTGTACAAGATTATGAGAGATTTATGTGAATGCTTGGCTAAAGAGATGTGTCTTTAATCTTGATTCATACTGGTTTAGTGTCTCTGAGCTCCAAACATCATCGGGAAGGCTATTTCAGAATTTAGGAACCAAATGCGAAAAAGCTCTCCCTCCTTTAGTGTACATGGATATTCTTGGTACAACCAAAAGTCCAGAGTTTTGTGTCCTTAAAGAGCGTGATTGATTGTAGGGCGATAGAAGATCAGTTAAATACACTGGAGCTGAACCATTTAAGGCCTTATAGGTCATTAGCAATACTTTGTAATCGATATGGAACTCAATAGGTACCAGTGTAGAAATTGGTGTTATTATAAGATCATATTTTCTTGACCTGGTAAGAACTCGAGCAGCTTCATTTTGGACTAACTGTAGCTTGTTTTTTGAGGATGCAGGACAACCAGCTTATAATGCATTACAATAATCTAGTCTAGAGGTCATGAATGCATGAACTAGCTTTTCTGCGTCAGAAATGGATAGCATGTTCTGTTCTGTAGCTTAGTGATGTTTATGTTGTGGAGGAAAGGTGTTTTTGTAACATATAAAATATATTGTTCGAAAGACAAAATATTGTTCAAAAGACAAGTTGCTGTCTAATATAACACTCAGGTCTTTAACTGTAGAGGATGAAGAAACAGTACACCCTCATAGATGCAAATGGTATTCTAAGAGCTTCTGTATGAAGGTTTTTGGTCCAGTAAGTAATACCTCAGTATAATCCGAATTATAATAAGTAAAAAATTTAAGCAAGTAAACAAAATATCCTTGAATACAACTGTTTTTCTGCTTTATCAGTTATATCTGATTAAATCTGATTGACCTATGTCTGTCATTTATTTGCTTATTTTTGAATCAACTAATTTAGCCCACATTACACCTTGTCCATTAATTGAAAAAAAAATGAAATAAAATATAAATGAAAACCTTAAACTTGTTTCAGTTAATTTTTAGTTTTTTAAGATAAAGTAATAAAAATGGTAACAATTTCGATAATCCACTTTAGACATTCTACTCACTAGAAGTAACTTTGCAATTACATGTGAACCACCAGTCATTAGAGTATTAGTAGACTGTCTGTTTAATATCTGCTAACACTTTGTGTTGGTCCTCCAACAGACATTCTACTGACTATAAGTAACTTTGCAAGTACATGTCAACTTATTCTACTAACCCTTACCCTAACCTAAGTCTACTAGTAATACTCTAATAGTGTTAGTTGACATCTTGTTGCAAAGTTACTTATGAACTAGCGAGATAAAGTGTAACCAATATACTATAGCTTGAGTTATTTCAAATAATAACAATAATAATAACAATGAAAAAAGCACTTAACAAAATGACTATAACTTAACCTAAAATGAAAGCTGAAAATAAAAGCCAATTAAAAATATGCATAAATACTATAATAGTATAAATAATACCAAAATAACCCTGGTTTAAACTGGTTCAGCGTTGTGTCCTTTTTTAAGGACGAAAACACAGGGATTACAGATGAAAATTAGCCTGTATGGCTAAATCGGGCACATTTACATGATGGACTTAAGTGCTCCTGTTCATTAATGTGCATTATCTCTTTAACAAAAAAAAAAGAATAAAAAACAACATGAAGGAGATGAGTTTTATCACCTGATATTTTTCTCTATGCAAGAATTTTTAGCTATAGCCACTATTCACCCAAATAAATCAAAATTTTTCGAACTATGAACACTGTGGTTTTTATGCAAGTAAAGGAAATCGAATTGACATCAGAAAGCTTTTATAGGGGTATATTATGGGATAGGATATTAATTACGCCTCTGGCCTCATGTGGTTTTATGTGCTAGAGTTTGAGGCGTAAGGCAGACATTATAGATATACAAAAGTAAATAATACCGGTCACCTGATGAACTGTCTCTACTGTATGTGGTTTACTGTATGTGTAATGGTCTAACACCTCTTGTATTGCTTTGAAAATGTCTGGAGTTAACCATTTTGCATAGCAAAAGCACTGGGAGATCATTTATAAATTATTTGGCACTTTAAAATTCACTAGAGTGACAATCAATCTATTGAGCTAATCCCTGAAACCACAACAGACTTAACTAAATAAACTCAATTCCGCCTCCTTTTAGCTCACCCATTGGCCTGTGTGCTTATTACTTTGTTTTGTTACTTGTTTCATCTGTGCTGCAGAGACAATGGCTTGTTAGCCAATCATACATCCCGCGGCGACAGTTGTCATCTTGGGCCGATATGGTTGCAGTGATGACCTCACGCTGTCATCGTAATCAACAGGACAAACAAGAGACAATTGGACGTTATTATAAACTCGCTGAACAAGAAGCCCTTCAGACTGAGTGGTTATGGACCGTTCCAATTTAATATGATTGGACTGGTCTCTGAGGAAAGGGACGAGTTTATATGTCCACATGTGTGTGTCTGTTTCTTGAACCGTTTGGCCGATCTGGCTGATTGGTCCAGTGGGTGTATTGGCTGGAAACTGCGCAGGAAAAGCTACGTGCCGGCTATATGAACTGGAGTAGTTCAGATCACGCTTGGTTGGACCAGTGAGATCATGTGGAAGAACATACGAGAGGGAATTACAGACTCGTACAGAGGTGTGTGTGTGTGTGTGTGTCATCAGACTGAATATTTTTTTCCTTTGAATTGACGGTGCCAGAACATTGTGCCCTGTTTAACCCTTGGCTGTGACCCATTGTGTGTGACATGCTGTTGACGTGTGCAACTTTGCATGGGACTCGTGCAGTCTGCCCTGAAGCACATGGGCTGTGCGGGTTTGAAAAGCCATCCGGGTTGCCGTAGTTTAGTTGACACAGTGTGGGAACTCGATGCAGTGTCTCTCCCTCTGCCCTGTTCCCACGTCGATCTTTGAGCACTGCTCCCATAAACACACACCACACACTCATAGATGCACATCTGGCTTCGGCCCTCTGCTAAGCATTGGGCTATTATGTGTGTGTGAATGAGAGTTAGAGGATTTCAGAGCATGCACAGCATGTAGGCGTGAAGAGGCATATTCATATTTTGGTAACTAACATTACCCCCTGATCTGTTGAAAACCAGTCTTTTTAGCAAATAGTGTTTATTTACTCAACATGGGCTTACTGAATGTTTGCATGTGCGTTTATTGTGGAGGTTTGTTTGTGTGCATGCGTCCGTTACATGCACCGATCACAATACAACAACAAAAAAGTACCGTTGTGTTTTATATTTTGGGAATTGTTGCCTTTATAGGAAAGGACAGTCAAGTAGAGACAGGAAGCGATAGGGGAGGATAGAGGGGCACCGGATGTTTATGTATGCGTTAGAAAGTTTATTTTCATCATCACGAAATTAATAATGTTACGACTGTTCTCAATCTTTTTTAATTTAAGGTTACTCTCGATCAATAAGTCATAAAACATAGTACATGTACAGTACAGTGAATTGCTTGTTAATGTGTTCATTTACACGAACCATCCGAACAAACTGATTCAGAAAAATGATTCACTACAGAGCCGATTCACTTTATTCACCGATTCACTAGATATTTTATAATTGATTCACTCTAAACCCAACATTTGGGTTTGTCCGTATTTAACCAAAACATGGGTTGAAACAACCTTTCCATTTTCAGTCTGATTCGTTATGGTTTCACATGGGGCCTAAATGGTTATGTATTAAATAGTTGGGCACTTTGTCTGTTTATACTCTAGTCTGTTTATATACCACTACGTGATGGCTGGTGTGTAAGAATGGAATAGTTTGTCAGCGTCTGTATCCGTTTGTCTCTGACTGCCCACCAGAGCTGTTCCGTCATTCATTAGTTTATGTGTATGTGTGAGGTTGTGTGAATGACGTGTGCAGAGGAGGTCATCTCTCAGAGGAGCGAGAGGCAAAGAAAACAGGAGTGGAGGGTGGGGAAGGATGCTGTGCTCTCTCATATGTTGCATAAGCAGATTGTATTATGTAAGAGCTTTTTTTTTTTTGCCCCAAAGGGGGGCAAACAAACGCTTTTGCTTTAGTTTATGTGTTGGCTCCTTCCACCATCCTGACTTTCTGCCCCAGTACCCCCACACACCCTCCTGTTCCCAGAATTCATCTGTATGTACTAGTGTTGGGGAGTAGCTAGCTAAAAGCATCAGTGCAGCTAATGTAACTACATTTTTCAGTAGCCTGTCAGTAGCTCAGCTGCTAAAAATAGTTGAGCTTTTACAGAAGCAAGCTTCATTTACCAACAAGTTTCATTGTGGGGTGACAAAATGCTACATCACTGTTGAATTGTGTAAACCGCTTTTTAGCTGACTGAGCTGATCTGTAATTTAATGTCCTATACTGTCCTCTCTTAAATATAATATTGGGAAGTATACTTTTTTAAATATATCTATTGGACATTTAATTTAATTAACTAAATAAATAAAAATTCACTTTCATCTGCAAAGTATTTTAAATGCTGCTACTCACCATGTTTTTAGGCATTTGGAATTGTTATTCCCTTTTACTCATTTGTTTGTTTGATTGGTTTAGTTAGTTGGTATTTTATTTATTTATTTGACCATAATGAACTAATTCTTTCACCAAGTAAATAAACTTGTGTTCAAAATTTTGGGGTCTGTAATATTTTTAAAAAAAAAGTTTTTTAAAGAAGTCTTTTCTGCTCATAGAATCTGATCAAAATACAGTAAAATAATTGTGAAATATTATTACGATTTAAAATAATTGTTTTCTATTTTAATACATGTTATTAGGTAATTTATTCCTGTGATGGAAAAGCAGAATTTTCAGCACCATTACTCCAGTCTTCAGTTTCACATGATCCTTCTAATATTCTTAAATGCTGATTTGGAGCTCAAGATACATTTATTAATATTATCAGTGTTGAAAACAGCTACTTAATATTTTTGTGAAAACTGTAATGCAGTTTTTTTAGGATTCTTTGATGAATATAAATTCAAAAGAACAGCATTTTTTGTAACATTATACATAACTTTACTGTCACGTATGATCATTTTAATGCATCCTTTCTGAATTGTGCTCTTTCAGAAAGCATAGGTGTGTGTTCCACAACTACCACTGCTCTCACACTCCATCTCTTCAATCATACCTTGCAGTAACGTTATTTAACATCCACTGAGGACTACATGCGTGGTGGTGTATAAGCAGTCTATATTGAGCAGCAGATATCTGCTTACGTCCCACTCCTCTATACATAGCCCTAGATATTCCACCCTCGCGTTCTTCAGTACTCATTCACAGAGTTTTCCCTCACCTTTCACTTGCTTTGTTCCCGCTGATCGATAGAATACATGCAATATTCAGTATACTTTATTTTTTTCGAACAGTAGTGTATCAACTGTTGGATATGGTTTGTAGACAAGAATGTGAAAACTAAGTGTGTATTTTGTAAAAGTCTACAGGACCAAAAGTGCCCATATAGTCTCAGAAACGTCCACCAGTGGATTTCGCGTATGTTTTGCATTAGAATTCGTCAGATGAAATCACTGGTACACTATAAGCTATATTTTTGAGCTTATAGTGTATATTTTGACACACTGCCCTGTCCTTTAGCAATGTCCTGATGATGAGTGTTTCTCTGAACCTTCCGTGCTCTGCTGACCTCTTCCCTTAGGCGATCCTTCTGCCCACGATTTTCATATTGATGCTTGCCAAAGCTGGAAAATAATGACATCAGTCATAATCTCTGTTATTCCCCTCGCCACTCCATTTTCTTTTTGTGCCTCTGTGTATCTGCTTTTCAATCAACTTAGGGCCACTCCCCTTACTCTTTTTTTTGTCCCTTCCCTTTATCTTTTATCTCCAAAGTGCTTTTTATAAAAAGTCGACTTGAATGATAGGCCAATATTTCAATAACATGACATCTCATCAGTAGTCTAATTACCATCAATCTTTTTTTGAATCTTTTCTTCCACAAATCACAAAAGAAAATATTTTGAAAAATGCTTGGGTTTTTCTTTTGTCCATACAATGATATTTTGGACTCCACTGACTTTCATTGCAAAGGCAAAAACTTACTTCAGCACATCTTATTTTGTGTTCAAATGAAGAAATGAAATGTTTGGAACAACAACATGTGGATGAGTTAATGAAGACGTCATTTTAATTAAAAAAAACAAGGCTCCACTGGAAGCATCATTGCTTACCATCCTTGCGTTCTCCATGAGTCATGCTGTTAGCATTTAACCCCCTCAGCTTAGGCCCACGGTGGTCTTTAGGTGCCCTCCCTCTGTGCCGCCCCATTCCTGCTGGCACCCGGCCATTCACACACAGCTGCCAGTGGACAGACATTTCCAAACACGAGCTGAAAGAAAAACACAGCTAAAATGCGCCCAGCTAAAGTACACATTGACTTTCACACACAGACCTGTGATAGCACAATCTTTTGATGCACAGTATGAATGCCACTGTAAAATCACACTCAACAAAAGCTATTTGCATAATACACACACATCCTTCTATCTGTAGCTATGATGCCACTCTCCCTCCACTGAGCTTCATGTCTTATGCCTTTTTCAAGACCATCTTCTCTTTCGATTGGTAAGATTTGCTCTCCAGACCTCATCCTCTTCCACTCTCTGCATTTCTTTCATGTTGCTTTAGTCCTTTGTGATAGCCTTTTCCCCTCCGGACTGTTTATTGCTCAGTGTTATTATTTCCCCTTTGTTTACGAATAAGCAAAAGATCAATTTTGATGCCTGAGAGCTCTCCAATCCCATAGGAGATACTGTGCATCATTGGGGACCAGCCTCCTTTATTGAATGACCTTTCTGTGTGGCTTTCAAGTTGCATTTTAAGTGTCCTCATTGCACATCTAATTCTCTCTCTCTTTTATCTGCTTCTTTCCTATGGTCTTTCCTTTCTTCACATTTGCTTATGGTTGGCTTGAGGATTAATTTAAGAGGTTTTCAAGCTTTGGCATCATGACTTCCTGTTAATTTAGAATATTTAGCTTGATAATGTATTTATTTGTTTGACAAGTTAGGGCTGGTATCCTTGTCCTCAGGAAAAATGTAAAGAAGTGTTGTTTTTTTACAGGCAGTGTGCAAATGTGAATCATTTTATTGATTGAAAGCACAAAAATTAAAGACTTACATTGTACCTAAACAAGTTTTTTTCCTTAAAAAAAATGCTGTTCTTTTGAACTTTTTATTCATAAAAGGCATAATGTTTGTTTTCACAAAAATATATTAAGCAGCACAACATTTTCAATTTTTTTTGTATCTTGAGCACCAAATTAGCATGTTAGAACGATTTTTGAATGGTCATGTACCACATTTTAAAATATATTAAAATTGAAAACTTTCAGAAAACTTTTATATATAATATATGATTTTCAAATATTAACCTCACACATACTAAAACGCCCATCTTTTTTCTCTCTCTTTTTGTAGGAGGTAGGTAGTTGGTAACTATTGTTATTATAGAGGACATATTTTGAAGACCATCTACCCATGGTTGATGGTCTTGTGGATTTCATTATGGAATTTGTATTTACTAGCAGAAGATTTTGTCATATATATTCAGGGGTGTTTTGAGGTTCTGCAGATTTTGACATTTGAGGTATCCAGTGGCCTGACTGAACATTATTAAAGGGTCAGAGGTAAATAGATGTACTGCTGCAACAAACAAAAGAAGGTACAGCCTTGAGGGAAAGCACCAGTGGACCTGGTTAAATCACTTTACACCTCCACAAGTTCATACGGGTAATTTTATAGCACTGCTGCAGTTTGTTTTGTGTTATGATGTTGTTTTCTCTCCAGTAGTGTGGGTGGCTTTCAAAAAATGACAGAAAGAGCAGACCTGTTGAAAAATAAATAGAGATAACCTAAAATAGAGATCCTCTGGACGTGGGAAAATCAGTTTTGACAAGAACAGAGAAATTGAAGAGATTTAAAAAAGTTACAAAAGCCTGGCTCCGCCCTCCTACATACTTCCGCTCAATTTTCATTTTCCTTCAGTACGTCTGGGATTGTGCTGTAGTCTTTGGTTTTCTCCAGTCAATTTTTTACCGGGCCAATCAGCGAACAGAGGGAGTGGCTGAAAACGATGACGTTGATGTCGTGCATTATTTTGAGCTGTAGTTCAGTAATGGCAGCGGAGATAGATGCGAGCAAAGCCATTCGGTCAGTTGTGGCAACGCTGCCGAATATCAAGAAGTTAAAGCCGGAGCAAGAACAATCTTTGCTTAGTTTTGTTGGTGGCCGTGATGTTGTGGCCTCGACATGACATACGTCACGACCAAACGTTAGCGATTGGTTATGGCAGATCCAATAGTTTTAGACTTCAATAGAGTATCTGCCTACAAGGAAGATAATGCTTGTCAATGGAGCGGTGCCAGACTCTATGTACAAATTAAATGTATGAGAGTCTGGTGGGACCAGGCTAGAAGTATAGATCCAAACATGGAGAAGTATTACAAGTAGGAGATAGAATAGTTGAAATTATTACTAAACATTGAAAAATGTATTTAATGTGCCAGAACAGTAAGAAGTAATATTATATGAGAACCACAGTGAAAAAATAAAATAATGATAAAAAATAGTGAAGGATTATATCTTTGTCTCTGTTGACTAGGAAATGGTCAGCAGTAAATTACCTCTGCTTTTTCGTACATGTAAACATTTTTTTTTACATTGCTGCTTATGGATGAAGCCTGGAGTGTCACATTTAGATTTCCATGATCAAATATGTCTTGCCCCAAACTTCGCCTCTCTCTCCTCTCTCTTCTCTCACTTTTCTAACTTTGCACTATACTTCACACTCATAGTCATGGTGCGCAGCTGAATTCATAGATCCAAGCGTGTTTCTTATGCATGAGTAAGTGCCAGCCAGACAGTTAATTTTCCCCCTCTCTTTCATTCCCAGCCCATATAGCTTCTCTTTGCACTTGCTTTGCTGCCTTGTTTGGCATGCTGTGATGGCCCGGATCCCTTCACTTGCACTTTCAACAGAGATAAGATTGCTTCCAGGCAAGCGTTTCATTTTGTGCAAAAAACAAATCAAACAGGAAATAGGTGTTACCACATTTGGGTGTAAGTTGATTAAAAAAACACTCAAGCTGTCAAACGGATTGCACAGTATTTTGGATAATTCTTATTTATAACGACACATTACAAGGGGTCCCTTGTGAACTGCTTCAGAATTATATGTATTAATTGTATAGGTGAAGTATATATCTATTAAGAATTTATGTATGTATTTACACAATGTACATTTGTATATTTATATAATTTATATATCCACCTAATGTGGATTCACCCGAAAATGAAAATTCTGTCAGTATTTACTCACCCTCATGTTATTCCAACCCCGTAAGACCTTCTTTCATCTTCGGAACACGAATTAAGATATTTTTGATGAAATCTGAGAGCTGGATCACTCCTCCATACCAGTCCATAGGCTTCTTCAGGGATTGAAACTTGCCAGCCCCGAAAAGTTATTAAAAACATCGTTAAAATAGTCCAAGTGACTACAGTGGCTCAATCTTAAGTTTATCAAGCGACAAGAATACTTTTTGTGCGCAAAAACAAACAAAAATAACGACTTTATTTCAACTATTCATTTCCTTCTCTGTGGGCCTCTAGTCAGTTAACTTAGTGTAATAGCGTAGTGCTACGTCATACGTAGGCTCACTATTGGCCAATGCTGGTCATGTGTGTGATGTGTGTGACGTACAACAACAGAAGCTTACGCTTTTACACTAGTGAACTGACTCGAGGCCCACAGAGAAGGAAATGAATAGTTGAAATAAAGTCTTTATTTTTTATATTTTTTATATTTTTTTGCGCACAAAAAGTATTCTCGTCGTTTGATAAACTTAAGATTGAGCCACTGTAGTCACTTGGACTATTTTAACGATATCTTTAATAAATTTTCGAGGCCAGCAAGTTCAATCCCTGAAGAAGCCTATGGACTAGTATGGAGGAGTGATCCAGCTCTCAGATTTCATCAAAAATATCTTAATTCGTGTTCCGAAGATGAACGAAGGTTTTACGGGGTTGGAACAACATGAGGGTAAGTAAATACTGACAGAATTTTCATTTTTGGGTGAACTAATCCTTAACGTATGTGTGATTGGAGAAAAATAACAAAATACAGAAATGGAAAGAAACGATTGGAGTATTGATTTGGAAATCAATCAATCAATCAATCAATCAATCAATCAATCAATCGATCGGTCAGGAATTGGCAGACCTGGAAGCCTTGCATATTCAGTTTAAAAATGGCTGCACCCGCTCTTAAATTGAAAATTAGGTGGATAACTACACAAGTGGTATAAATCTCCTTCCATGGGTTGATCAGTTCTCCAGGCTTGGCCTAGCCTCTTCTGCTAGGCCCCATGTCTGCTGTAATTAACCCGAGGGATTAGGAAAAGCTTTTCTAATTAAAAGCCTGGAACAGCTCCTCAGAGTTCGAGGCGCTCAGAGCACTGCTTCTTAGCCACTGAACCACATCCCAACAACAATCCTTGGGCTAATCGGTCTACTAAAACAGCAGCTGCTTCCGAAGACAGGTGTGCGCACTCCACACTTTAACTTGAATAAACAATGTCAACCCAGGTGATTGTGAATTCATGCTGGAAGGCATTTTCTACCAGGGTTATGCAGCAGAAAATGCAGTTATTACTTATGTATTATCCAGTTACATGTTTTTCACCTTGAGTTGTTAGGCAGCGGAAAGATAGTCTAATAGCTTTTTTTTTGTGCCACTAAACAATTTATGTAATGAACTTTCTTGCATTTAATTGTTTAACTTTCTTAGTCTAATAGCTTATTTTTTGTGTAAGCTAAACATTTTATGTAACTGTCTTGCCTTTAATTGTTTAACTGTCTTCTGGCTGAAGTTTTTTTCTCCGATGGGTGCCTTGAACTTTTGCCGTACAGTCAATTATTAAAAGTTCCTTGTTCCCTGTCTAAATCCGTGGGGGTGAATAGTAAAAGATGCATGAACTTGTTTGTACTCTTCCATCAGTCCTACTGTGTTGGCTGTCTGCATCCAAAGTTTTCCCTCTCCTGTTTTACTGCATGGAAAACCATTCAGATGTGCTGAAATTTTAGAGAGCATGGATCTCTTGGCAGACTCGACTGTGCCAGCTTGGAGTGGAGCAGCAATGTTAATATGGAATGACAGACCCTTTTATAAGTGTGCTTTCAGCCCTCACTTGCCCTGGGTGAAGACTCTCAGCAGGGTCTGGACATGACTTTGAGGTTCTTTGAAGTAAGGTGGCAAGGGGAGACAGCAAGTGCAACGGTTCAAAGGGTAACAAATTCTATCAAAAGTATATAAATCAATTGGACATGGGCGTGCAAAACGAACACATTATCCTTAAGATCAAACATGATTTTTTTTTAAAGGGGTAGGTCCTAGTTTCATAACTTTCATAATTTACTCACCTTCATGTTGTTTGAAACCTAAATGACTTTTTTTTCTTTTTTGTCTAAGCAATGGTTCAGATTAGAACAACATCGGACCCATCGACTTTCATTGTATGGACAAAACAGTTTAACATTCTTCAAAAAATCTTCTTTTGTGTTTTGCGGGAGAGAGAAGGTCATACAGATTTGGAACCACATGACAAAAATGTTCAATAAATAGTTACATTTATTATTATAATCATTATGATTGAAAATCATCATAAAGAATTAATCTGCCAAGTAATATACTCCTTAAACTAACTGTAAGCTGTTTATGGTTGCAAAGAAACATACATTAGGCACTTTAATAGGTGCCTTTAAAATGTGGCTCATCCAATCAAAATTTATAGGCAGATTTGTAATTGACAATTTTGTAAATGCATAAACTACAGAAGTGTGATTTAACAGCCTAACAGATGGAAGACACTGGGCCAAATATTTTATTAGTATTAATCATATTACTAAGTGACAGATGAATGCACCAAAATACTGTAGGTTGTTTGGACGCACAATTTTGATCTTCTTTGCCTATTTAATGTTTAGTTGCATTTTTTATTTACATTTTAGCATAGGCCTGTTGACCCAGTTTCACAGCTTTCCGGTTGAGATCCTCTGGTTTAGCTAACTAAGTATTTCTCTCTTCGGCCTAAGGAAGTATGAGTGCTGAGGAGCTTTTTAGAATACAAATAGTGCCTGAAAATCACTCTTGGCAGACGTGTGAGTAAGTGGCATATATGAGCTTTTCTCTGCTTGTTCGGGGTAGCTTTGAAGACCGCCTGAGGACTGATTGTTTTCAGAATGGAACCTGTGAAGCGTTGTAGGCTGATGAATGTGTAGGCTATGTACTGTAGGCTGTGAAGAACTGTGATTTGAGGAGACTGATTGTGGGAATGGTCTGCAATTACTTGATCGTGTGAGACCAGCCATGCTAGTTTGCAATCATGCTTATCGACGTGAGCTACTTTTCTCTATTCCAGAGCTTCTAATTGGCTTGCAGAAAACTCATCTGCTAGATAGATTATAAAGTAAAGCAATTTGGATAATAAAACCTGGAAATTACTAGATTTGTCTCTAAGTAGTTGTTGCAAGGCTGATAGAGATTGAAGTATTGAACGCAGAATAAAACAACAGTTCATAAATCAATTTATTGAATGACAGTCTCATATGGTTTAACATTTCTATCTTCTACAAATAGTTACCAGTACTTTTACACCCAGAAAATGTTATGTTTATGAGTCGACATAGATTAGATTAGGGCAACGATGCATCTGTGTGAAGTAATAAAACTATTTCTTAATTTCAGGACAGAGAGGTATAACAGAAGGTTCAGTGAGTGTAATCATATCAAAGTCCTGTTTAAGTTTTACAGCATGCATTTAATTATAAAGCAATTTCCAAGTGATGAGCTGGAGCATTGAATTCTCCATAGCTGCCAGTTGTTATTAGCCATTACTTATTCACATTCTCTTTGAAGAAATTTTTTTTCACACTCTGCGATTTTATTAAATTACTTATCAGTATTACTAAGAAAAGTGAAGGGTACCTAGATAAATATAATGTAGTCTTTATGCACAACCTTCCCTACCATTGTCTGTATTTTGCTCCTGGTAAGAACAGGTGTTTGATAATCTCTCTTTTGCTGTACTCATATTTGCTTTAACACATTTCATCTTTCAAGCTGTTTATAGACTAGCTCAATGTCAAGAGATCAGCTATGCCTCACATTTCTGCATGACATAATTCTATTTTGATCCACACATCAGCATTTTCAATTAGTTGGACAGTAGGATTGACGGTTTGCTAAACCCATTGTCAGTTAATCCATGAGCGTTCCCCTCTAACCCTACTAAATCACTGGCTCTCCATCGTGCACGGATTACCCCTCAAGTCTCATGGGGTGGGAGCGCCACGGCTGCACTAATCTACTGCTTTCTCAGAGCTGGGATCATCAGCTGGATTGGAGTTCTGTTCCGTGGCTTGGCTGGAGTGGATTACAGCACCAGGTGTTGTCCCAGCTGATGAAGTCAGTGGTACGGGGTGGGGTTAGTGGACTGTGTTGTGAGTGGGTTAATGAGCTGATGGATGGATATGCTGTGTGCCAAAGGGATAGTTTACAGTAATAATTTACTCACTCTCATGTTGTTCCATACCTGTAGTTTCTTTCCTCTGCTGAACACAAAATAACCACTTTGAACTCCAATGACTTTCATTCTATGGACAAAAAAGAATTACACTTATAATTACATTTACTAATTTAGCAGACGCTTATGCAGAGCAACTTTTAAGCTCACCATGGCAAGGCCGTAACCATGTCTTGAACTATTTTTTTTTATAAAGCATTAAGAAATATAACAGTAAAGCTTTTAATTAACCAGTAAACCAGTCAGTATCTGGTGTGACCACCATTTGCCTCACGCAGTGCAACACATGTCCTTCGGATAGAGTTGATCAGGTTGTTGATTTTGGCCTGTGGAATGTTGGTCCTCTCCTCTTCATGGGTGTGTAAAGTTGCTGGATATTGGCAGGACCTGGAAAACGCTGTCATTTACGCCGATCCAACTGGGATGTTTTCAGCTTCAAGGAATTGTGTACAGATCCTTGCAACATGGGGCCGTGCATTATCATGCTGCAACATAAGGTGATGGTCGTGGATGAATGGCACAACAATGGGCCTCAGGATCTCGTCACGGTATCTCTGTGCATTCAAAATGCCATCAATAAAATTCACCTTTGTTCGTTGTCCATAACATGCGCCTGCCCATACCATAACACCACCGCCACCATGGTCCACTCGATCCACAACGTTCACATCAGCAAACCGCTCACCCACACGACGCCATACACGCTGTCTACCATCTGCCATGTTCAGTGAAAACCGGGATTCATCTGTGAAGAGAACACCTCTCCAAAGTGCCAGACGCCATCGAATGTGAGCATTTGCCCACTTAAGGCGAGACACTACAGGTGAATAGGTTAATTTTTTTAACTAGCAGATATCACCATGAAACTTTGCCAGTTGATTACCTACATTAAGATGAGAAAAAATGTATTACAAGTATTCTGTAATTTAATTTTTAAACCTGCAAATGAGGCATTATCTAATTAAATATGCACTAATTTGCATATATTTAAAAAAACGAAATCTGAGTATTGGATAAAGCCAGGTTCAAAATTATTTTTTCATTGTGTTCACATATTAGATGGGGAAAAAATTACAGAGGGATTTATGAATATCTACTTTTGTTATCCTGTAAATCAGAATATACTGCCAATAGCCTTAAAATTGATTTTCGCCATGTTTTTTTTTAAATAAAATGTTATATAAATCAGGATGGGAATAATATATTTACAAATCCCTCTGTAAATGTCTTCATAATATAACTAGGTACAAGACTGGAAAGTTTGGTGTATATAGGTGCTACTGAAGTGGAGATTTCAGACTTGGAGTATGAGAGAAAAGTAATTTTGAGAAAACAGGCTTTAAAGATTTAGCATCAGCCAATGAGATTGCGCATTTAGAGTAAAATCCCCCCTTTTACTTTTACGATTGGTTGCTGATCAAAAGTAAATGACCATATTTGGATCCAGCAGTATTGTACAGGAGAGAGAGAGAGCTTTCTAACGGTGTGTGTGATGACAGGGTGCAGATCGCGATTGCAGAGCAGAGGGATGATTTATAACGACAACTTTTGATGAATTTATGAGAATCTACAGACGCAAACAGACAAAGTGTTGTAAAATAAAGACCTAAATGTGAATTTTTGACTTTTTTCACCACAAGTCTGACAGAAGACATGTTATTGAAGACAAATATCCCCAAATCTCAAAATTGGCCAGTGACAAAAAAAACAATGTTTTTGCCTGCTGTGGCTCGCCTTAAGTCGGTTACGATGACGAACTGCAGTCAGGTCGAGACCCCGATGAGGACGACTAGCTTGCAGATGAGCTTCCCTGAGACGGTTTCTGTCATCTTACGCAGAAATTCTTTGGTTATGCAAACCGATTACGGCAGCAGCTGTCCAGGTGGCTAGTGTCAGACGATCTTGGAGGTGAAGATGCTGGATGTGGAGGTCCTGGCCTGGTGTGGTTACACGTGGTCTGCATTTGTGAGGCCAGTTGGATGTACTACCAAATTCTCTCAAACGCCTTTGGAGACGGCTTATGGTAGAGAAATGAACATTCAATTCACGGGCAACAGCTCTGGTGGACATTCCTGCAGTCAGCATGCCAGTTGCGCACTCCCTCAAAACTTGTGACATCTGTGGCATTGTGGTGTGTGATAAAAGTGCACATTTTAGAATGGCCTTGTATTGTGGCCAGCCTAAGGCACACCTGTGCAATAATCATGCTGTCTAATCAGCATATTGATATGCCACACCTGTGAGGTGGATGGATTATCTCGGCAAAGGAGAAGTGCTAGGAGAAGTCACTAACACAGATTTAGACAGATTTGTGAACAATATTTGAGAAAATAGGTATTTTGTGTACATTGAAAAAGTCTTAGATTTTGAGTTCAGCTCATGCAAAATGGGGTCAAAAACAAAAGTGTTGCGGTTATAATTTTGTTCAGTGTAATTCAGTGTTCTGCATAAATTGGCATTAAAATTTCCACACATGTAGCCTACATTTATTTGTATGCCTAATATGTCGAAAATGTAAAACGTTTCTTGTCTCCACTCACTTAGTCAATCAATCTATCATCAATCATGTAAATGCATATTTTCAATTAAAAAAGTCCATATCAAAGAAAAAAAGTCAAGTAGTTTGCCTCACTGAATGTTACTGTCTGTCGTTTAACATTTCTAATGCAAAACAGTTGACAGGTATTAAATGGTTCACTATTTACATTTTACCTCACCCTCTTTCAATATGAAACTGACGCTTTGCACTGGAATTCACCTTCTGCTTCTGTGAACAGTAAACCCCGCCAACTTTGATTTGATTGGCCATCTCAATCATTTTGATATTGACGAGCACTGTTTGACTGCTGAAGCAGTTTAGACAACATTTTTTGTCATCCTAACAACATACCGAGTGATGCATAATGGAGTGCCTATGATGGTTACGGCCCTGCACCATGGCTGCATTTATTTGATCAGAAATACAATACAACAGTAATATTGTGAAATATTATGGCAATTTAAAAGTTTGTAATACTATTGCAATTATTTTTCCATTTTAATATATGTAAAATAAAATGTAATTTACTCTCGTGATGGTAAAGCTAAATTTTCACCAGCCATTACTCCAGTCTTCAGTGACACTTGATCCTTCAGAATCATTCAGATATGCTGATTTGAAATCTTCTTGCACAGGCTTAAAAATTTTATTCACTCTGTTGTCTTCCTTTAAGTCTTGAGTGTTTGAATTGGCTTCAAGCAGATGACAGTAGTAAACACTGTGCTGTGTGAAAGAATTTAGCCTCAGGAAGCATTGGAAAGGTTCAGTGAGGACTTAGTAGTAGTGAAGGCTGATGTCATGGGTTTTAGCTGCCAAATCACAGATGACCTTGAAAATGGCCCTTAAAGGGCAGGGACGTCAATGTTATTAAAACCAGTCAGCTCTTGTAGGAATAGACCATGGGTTTGCATTTTAGTACTATTATTTTTTCCCTTGTCACTCTTCATTTTCTCCTCAGTTTCTCTGTCCACCCAACCTCCAATTATTATCTCCTACTTGTCTAGTGCCTCTGCTCCCTTTCTATTCTCCTCCTCTTTTTCCTTGATTAAGTGGAGATGGGACTACATCTAAATTTAACCACACTTCATCTCCTAGCTCCCCCTGCTGTGTCTGATACTCTTATCCCTCTCAGACTAATGGTGGGAAATTCCTTATAATGTCAGTGTAATTATTATATGGAGGAAACATGGTATTTTACCTACTACCTAGTTTTTCCAGCAGTGTTTGTGTGTTTTGTTGCACACCTCCCGCCATCTCTCTTTTTTTGCTACCCTTTCTATGTTCATCACCCTTTTATTCATATTCCTCTGCTGTTCTTCTAACACTCACTCACTTACAATCCTTTCCATACTGTCATCCTCACCAGCAGACTCTCCATTCTTAGGTTGGAAAAGACAAAAAAAAAAAACACATTTATGTTTCAAAAAACAATGCAAAGTGAAGTGCCCTTAGGGGGCTAAAGTCTGATACATGCCCTTTTAAGCTAGAAAGATACATTAAAAGCTTTGCAGACTTGTCGTCATTATTTCCTGGAGAACCCTGATGGGTAGGTGGCATGGATGGATGGACAGATGAGCGACCTGCTTATTTTTGCCTCTTTCTCATGGTGCCCTTGGCAGTCTAACCACTAAAGTTGCATTTCAGACTTGCGTGGTCACGGCTGCTAACCTGCGCGACTGTACTGTCTGGCTCACCCTGATTGCTTCAGTCCTGCTATCACCTAGTTTGCTCAAACACCTGCTGACCTGGATTCACAGCGGCAGGCTGTCGGCTCGTCAGGCAGGTTCTGATCCAGAAGCACGGCAGCTTTGAGGAATGGAGTCAGCCAGCTGCATAAAAAACAGACAAACTAAGACAAATGAGCATGTCAGAGTGCTCAGTAGCTGCACACTGTACTCGCTGACCTTACCTGATTCACTGCTTCTCTGGTCTGAATGTCAAGGAAGTTTTGCTCAGCGGAAGAACTCCAGAATTGTGGTGTTTGTTAAAACTCTGGGGGTGCTTGTTTTATCTTTGACTTAAAAAGTATATGAATTGTGATAATAAAGAAGCAGAATTTAATTAATTTTACAGACATTTTCTTCAACACTAAAACCTAACAGAATGAAATGTGTAATTCAAAATACAGGTAAAACACCTGTGAAAGATCAATAAAGAAAATTCCTCTAAATGAACACTGTATTTTTATTGTATTTTTATTAACTGCATTTTTACATTTTCTAAGCAAAATGTCAGTCGTTCTCCCTTGTGCAATAAACTTGCTGACATGCCATGTGTTGTCGGTGATTTTCATTGTCTTCTGGGTGACTGTTTCTAGTCATTTCTAGTTTGTTGCTAGGGTGTTGGGGTGGTTGCTAGGTTGCTTACTGGCCTAAGTCACAAGAGCTCACTTCTCAAGTTTACATGATAATCTGGTTCCTAGTTGACAGATATGGTTGAGTCTTTGGTTGAATTTTTTTCTGCCAATTTTATTGTCCACCAGATAAAAATGATATGTCTGGTTGACTTGAATAGTTGAATAGTTATGACACACAGACTAACTGAAGACATTCCAATGGGACCATTCATTTCTTAATTGTATTAAGCTCATCTTTGAAATTTGGTATGCCTGAAGTTCATTAGCTTCTGGATGAATAGCCAGTCTGATTAGTGCCAAATGGCTTTGGATGGAAATCCCAGATTACACATTCTAACTATTGCAATGACATAATTAGTTTCCATCAGGATCCTTGGTTGTGGATTCAATTTTAGGGATTAGGACATAAAAAGGACAGTACTGCAAGCAGACTTTTTTTTTTAAACCAGCAACAGCCCCAGCAAGCATACACCTATCTCCTTTCCTTTCAGTAGTTGAGGCAAGGTGACAGTTTTGTGACATAATTTAGCTTATGGTGTTTTCTACTCTAAAATGAGTTTCATCATCTTTTTATCACTCTGAACATTTGGGGTGAAATTCTTGAAAACTAATAATTTTTTTTTCAAATGTTAATATGCATAATTGGTAATCAATGTTACAACATTGTTGTATTTAGGAATTTATTAAAACTTAAATATTTGCACAGCATTTTTTTTCCATTGTGGAGGCTGAGATTTTAAGCTTGCTACATAAGTGTAACTTGGATACTGAAATATAGCTAAGTCACATACAAAGCTAGCAATGATTTAAAATAAATGCAAAATTTAGGACAACAGAGGGGGAAAAAACAGGGATATTTTAGCATCCGACAATGGCAATACACAGTCTAGTGCTGCTAGTCAGTGATTTTAATGTAGAATGTTGTTGGTTTATTCTGAATAGGCCTAGGCCATAGTTCACTGTTTATTTCCCTTTGATGGCATGAAGCTTCATTAATGTCCAATTTTTGCCTTAGTGGTTTTGTGTTAAAATATCATTTCATGCTGCAACATGCCACATTTGTTTGGACTTAAACCTACAGACATGCTTGAACACAAAGCTTTCTGTGATGAATGAGATCATTTACATCTTGCTTTGTTGCTAAAATGCTTTACTAGAACAACTCTTTCTAGAATGACATAGAAGTTTTCTTCATTTGTGGTTCACATGGTGCTTAATGTTTTTCTTTCCCCCCCCCCAAGGACCCTTCAGTGGCCAAGGTCAGTGGTGGGAGGAAGAAAACGGTTTCCTTTAGCAGTATTCCATCAGAAAAGAAGGTGAGCAGTGCTGCAGATTGCCTTGCCTTCATGCAGGGTGGCTGCGAGCTAAAGAAGGTGCGTCCCAACTCGCGCATCTACTCGCGATTCTACACTTTGGACCCTGAGCTGGCCTGCCTTCGTTGGGAGCCCTCCAAGAAAGATGGTGACCGAGCCCGACTTGACATCTCCGCCATTCGGGAGGTTCGCACTGGGAAAAGCACAGAGACCTTCCTCCATAACGGCCCATCAGATCACCTGGCTGAAGAAGCAGCCTTCTCCATCATTCATGGTGATGAGTATCAGTCCCTGGACCTGGTTGCTCTCTCTGCCGATGTGGCCAACATCTGGGTGACAGGGTTGCGGTATCTGTTGTCTCACCCTGGTGCCATTGGAGGAGGGAGTGGAGGGGATGGAGGGGTGGGAGAGTCCAGCATTGGAAGCAAGATGAGGCGGAACTGGTTGAGGTCAGAGTTTGCTCTGGTTGATGAGGATGGACATGAAATCGTGTCTGAAGATACGGCAGTGGCCACCATCTGTAAACTCTGTCCTGGAATTAAGGAGGCAAAGGTAACACATTTCCTTATTGTTCAGTTTATCAACCACAAAATCTTGTATTTAATGACTAAAGGGTTTCAGAAAAATCCAAACAATACTGAATAGGTGACTCCCCAAATTGTAAGCAGTTTCTATGTGGGACCCATCAAATAAGAATCATAGTACTGTCCTATAGCAACTGTCGAACCGCGCCTGGGCACGTAAGGAGCGATCACACTAGTCAAACGAACCAGACTTTGGGGGTCAAATGCCCTCGGGCACGGTTCAGATCGCCTAGTGTGAGTGCACCCTTAGTCAACCCTGCTGAGGCGCACAGCAATTGTTGAGTTTTGAATATGTCAGTAGATTCATATGTGTGTTTGTGTGTGAAATGGACAGCTGGGGAGAGGAGGAAGACAGACCGAAGCCACAGGGCCAAGTCTTTGTGACAGCGGGTGTGAGGCATCTGCTTCATGTGTCAAGAGAGACAAGTAAAGGCAAAAAGGGCAAACAAACAGGGCTAAATAGGAATGACTCGCTTTGCTTCTGGCCGTGTCCTAATCTTAAAAAATGCTGGACACGATACAGGCCCTGTGAAGAGCTACTGTCCCTGAATTTATTTGACAATATTCATTTCATATCACTATATGCTGCGAGCTGCTTGTTTGATGTGCTTCTTGTTCGTGTAATAGTTTTGGACTGTGATTGCTCATTAATTGGAGGAAATGAACCCCCAGCATTCCTTTTTCAAGTAACAAAACCTGAAAAAGTGATGAGACAGGCTTGCAACATAAACAGATAATAAATACAGTAGATTGCAGAACTCTCGAGGCCTTGGTCATCAGTGATCATCTCTCACTTGACAGCAGTTCTTGTGTTATTTTATTTATCATTCAGTATATACTTTCAAATTCAAAGCAAAGCATCCCCCCTTGAGCAGTAGCACAATGGTCATAGTTTGTAAATTGATCTTTTCCTAATCACACTTTAAAACAAAAGGATTTGGGTTACTAGCTCAAATTGTTATCCATAAATGATCTAAAACTTAAATACATTAATACCTCTCTTTCTTTATTTTCTTTTTATCAGGTGCGTTTGCGCTTTAAGGAAATTCAGAGGAGCAAGGAGAAGCTAACGTCTCACGTTACGCTGGAAGAGTTCCAGGAGGCCTACTGCGAGTTGTGTACACGACCTGATGTCTATTTCCTGCTAGTTCAACTCTCTAAAGACAGAGAGTGCCTTGACGCTCAGGACCTGCGTCTTTTCTTGGAGACGGAGCAAGGTCTGTCATTGGCCACCAATGAGGGCTGCTTAGAGCTTCTTCGGCGCTTTGAGCCCTCTGCAGCTGGACGTGAGCGAGGTTTACTGGGATTGGATGGCTTCACCCGCTACCTACAGTCAACTGAGTGCCAGTTGTTAGACCCTGAGCATCAGAATGTGTGCCACGATATGAAGATGCCCCTGTCTCATTATTTCATCAGTGCCTCCTACCGCTCCTACCTGCTAGATGACCAAGTGCATGGCCGGGCTGATCTTGGGGGGCTCATTCGAGCCCTGCAGGCTGGCTGTCGGTGTCTGGAGCTGGGGGTTACAGATGGGCCAGAAGGGGAGCCACTATTGGGTGTAGACTATGGTACAGATGGAAAACATCATCATCACCACCACCATCACCACCATCATGGTTCTGTTACTCTGCGCAGTGCCCTAGAAGTAGTCAACAAATATGCTTTTCTCACCTCCCAGTATCCTCTGCTGCTGCATCTATGCCAGCGTTGCTCAACTTCCCAGCAATGTACTCTTGCGCAACACCTAAAAAAGGTTTTTGGATCCAAGCTCTATACCCCTGAATCTCTGCCTGTCAGTCTGGGAGGTCGCGCAACCACTTTGCCCTCTCCAGAGCAGCTAAAGGGTAAGGTGCTTCTTGTTGGAAAGAAGCTGCCCCCAGAAGAGGAAGGTTCTGAAGGAGAGGTATCTGAGGAGGATGAGGAGATTGGTGGTGGGGGTCCTCTGGCTGGCCGAAGAATGACTATCCCTGGGGAAGAGGAACTAGGGGTGGTCCTTGTTGTCCCCCCACCCCCACAGCCAAGGCGCCTCCGTTTGCGGCGTGAATTGTCTGATCTCGTTGCCATTGCTCGTACTGGAAGTCGCAACTTTTATGCTCACCGAGCGAGTACTCAGCAGTCCCAGCAGCATTCTCCCCCTTCTACTCCTTCTACACCAGGTACACCTATGACACTTGACCCACCCTACTGGACCCTGTGCTCTCTCGGGGAAGGGGAGGCTGGAAGGCTTGCTAGCGAGAGCCCAGAGGAGCTTGTGAGCTTTACCAAGCGTAATCTAACCCGTGTGCGGCCAAGTTCAGTAAGGCTAGACTCTAGTAACCCAAATCCACAAGGCTACTGGAAAGGAGGAGTGCAACTGGTTGCGCTCAACCAACAGACGCCAGGTGCCATGCTAGACCTGACCCGTGGCCGTTTTATGCAGAACGGTGGGTGTGGGTTTGTGCTTCGTCCAGCAGTCATGCGAGAGGAGGTTTCCTACTTCAGTGCCCAGTCACAAGGCTGCGTGCCTGGTGTACCACCGCAAACACTCAGGGTGAAGGTCATTAGTGCCCATAGTCTACCCAAACCACAAGGCTCTGGTGCCAAAGGAGAGGTCATTGACCCATATGTGGTGCTGGAACTGCATGGTGTGCCTTCAGACTGCACAGAGCAGAGAACTCGCACTGCTGCCCAGAACCAGGATGACCCACTTTTTGACGAAACGTTCAAGTTCCAGGTGAGAGAGAAAGACTATTACATCATGAATGTTAATCAGATTGATTTAATGTGTGTAAAGCCACCTTTTCACTATCTCTGAGAGTCACATACGATTTTAGCATTTTGCCCCCTAGTGCTAGTTACATTGAACTTTCAGATTGGTTGTGAAGCAGCTGTTTACCCTCTGCAGCAATGGCCTTCTGAGATATATAAATATATTCAGACAAAACAAATGACCGGCAATACATCTGAAAGAAAAACATATTTTATATTTTCTATGACTAATCATTGTAAATAATTATTAAACAAATATAAAATAATTATTACTGACATAATTATTTTTAACTGCCCATTTTACAGAAATCGGGTTTTTGAAAAAAAAATAATTCACATTTTCGAGATTGAGATGAAGGACTTAGAGTCTGTCATTTGATGTTTGTCTGGGTTAGTGAAAAGATTGCATAAGAAAGAGATTGATAATTGAGACATGGGATGTATTACATGATACCTTGCCCAGTGTTTTTTTTTTTACCCTGTCTTCTGTGGTGTGGTCACTGGCATGCAATGGTGAGCTTCTCTGTGTGTATCAGTCTTGAGGGAAGAAATCAGAATTATTCAGTCAATGAGGCAGCAACTGAGCCATATCTCACTAATTACCTACTGCATGCAAAATTGACAGTTCCGACTGTCAGCTCAGCTATGCCATATCATATAACATATGTACGCACTGACCTCCTTCAGCAGGTTGTAATGATGTATTTGACAAGGTGATTCCAATGCATGGTATATTTTACTGCCTTTAGGTAAAAATCTCACTGACTTTTGTTTCTGTAACAAATTTTTTTATTGTCACTGTTTTTTTTAGTTTTTTTTTTAATAATGTCAATCAGATTTTCTCTCTATGTAGTTAAGACAAACATATCCTGCCAGTATTTGATGAGTTTACTAAATGTTAGCTCTCACTGGTTGCTGCACTTGTTTTCATTTCTTAGCATGCATTAGCCTGAGCTGACAACTATAACAGAAATGTCACATACATGAATAACATGAATGTATTGAGTACTGACCTGTCATCCACAACAAGAATGAGGTCAATGGATGCAGTCTGTCCTCATGGTTTCACAGGGATGACGCAAGTGTGTACAACTTAACACAACTCTTTCTAGCTCGGTAATTAGGGAAGATCTCCATCAAAACTTAATAGCCGGCTAACACAAAAGCTCATGCCCTGGATTGTAGTTTGTAGATTGTAGTCTAGATAACTCATTGCACTGCTGTATAAGTGGGTGCCAGTTTCTTCCAGCATAATTCTTTTTCAATGGTGTGGCAGAAATTTAGACAGCTTTAATTACAAGATGCAGATCAAGGTTGCTTCTTGGCACAGGTGAGGGTTTATTTTACCTATGAAATCCAGCAAAAAGAAGTGGACAAACATTCAGGCTCAGAGCTCTGGGTGTGAAGTAAGACTGCTGAGCCAAATCCATAAATTTGACATAGTTCGTCTGAGGAGAGTTAGTGTGTGTTTGAGTGAATTATCTTGCTAGTAATTTTGTCAAGTGTAAAAACATTTTTTCATCAACAAGTACAGACACATTCAAGAACCTTTAAACATGCTATCATCATGTATTTTTTCATAGTTTTTTTTCATTAAACCAGAATCCATTAGTTGTGCTAGTTATCCACAAGTTTCTTAAAAAAGCAATGTGGACAGGCATGACCGCTCTGTTTGTCTCTTGCCCCATTTTGGTCACATTAAAAATCCTTGTAGAAACTACACAGACACACACACACACACACGCGCGCACACGCACACGCACACGCACACACACACACACACACACACACACACACACACACACACACACACACAGACACACACACACACGCGCGCACACGCACACGCACACGCACACGCACACACACACACACACACACACACACACACACACACACACACACACACACACACACACACACACACACACACACACACACACACACACACACAACAAACCAGGGCTGCATTTCCTAAAAGCATCATGAGCTAAGTTGATAGAAGAGAGACCATTGGTGGAAATTGTTCTACGACCTACTAAGGCTTACAATGCTTTTAAGGAAACACAGCCCAGACCTGTTCTCATTATAAGACAGAGTTAAATGTAAACATATTCTGATGTTGATGGTCACAATAATATGATTTTTGAACACATCTCCATATACCTTGCCTTTCATAACTGAAGCTAGAGGACATTTGATGCTTTAAAATTAAAATATCCTTTAATACATTTAATATATAAAGACGTTTTTGTTGTTATTATTATTAATTAGCTTTTTGTCTTTATTAGATTGTACAGTAGAGACTTTGACAGGAAAGTTTAGGGAAAGAGAATATATATTTCTGTATTTATTGCATGTTTACTTTGCACAATGTTTGTGTTTGTCATGTACAAACCTGTTAAATGCTCTGCACCACTGCTCTTAAAGATACAATAGACTCATAGACTACAAAAAAAAAACTAGAAGATTAATAAAACACTTTATTTCTATGAAAGTAATAATCTATTAAATTTTTTGGCTAACAGAACGTAAAGCAACGTTAATATAAAACACTCTCACAAGATAACAACAAAAGTCTTACAGTATGTATCGCCAGCTACTTTACTTCCATGGTCAGTAAAAACCTTTTGAATTGGTTTTTACACAATAGAAATACTGTTCTGTGAGTAGACAGTTGTAAAAAAAAGTGTGGGTGAGACTTGCCCTTGGTGCTTATAAATTTAAATCCCCGCTATTGTGATATAAACCAAAGACTGTGCCATATGGTTATTTGAAGAGGAGATTTTTTGAGGGATCCAGTGAAATCACAAATATATCTCTCACGCACACACTTTTTCTGTCCTGGGGGATTGTGCCTCTTGTTTGCATTTGTTTTTCTCTAGTTGCTTGGAGCTTGAGGACGTCATACAATTATAAGTCATGGGAGGGTGTACACCTATCAAAGTCCCACTAATAAACACACACACACGCACACGTGCACACATGCACAGAAGCAAGTGTGCATCCCCTGGTGGGATCTGATAGAATGCTTTTGCATCTCTTCCTGTGGCCTTTTCCACTAAACGCACAAGTCACTGAGAGCTCTGTGCCCCTAAGGATGCCAGTCTCACTGCCAGGTAAAGTTTTCTCAATACAAATAGTCTCAAAGCAGCTTTCATGATTTTCATAAGGTTTATAATATTTTATTATCATGCCTTATAGTCACATTTAATAGATCATAGCTGGGTGATAATATAGTTCACATTTTGTGACCATCCAAATCCAAGCAATTGAGATTTGCTATATATCACTTTTTGTGAGTATACTGTATGTATGCCGATAAAGTTGGATATGCTTATATAACTTAATATAAAGAGCTGGCTGATAATGTCTCTTTTGGTATGTAATGTGTAAACATGCTACCATGGTATTACCATGGTGCATGTCTGAAAACATGGTAATATCATGGTACAGTTTGTCTGCGGAGTGCATGAAATTTGTGCGTCCATGAATACAAATGTATGTGATTTCTGAAGCGAGAAGGTTCTTTGAGATGTTGCACACCTGTCTTGAACTGTCTTGAATTTTCTCTTGTTTAGAGTTGTCCAGGAATCTGTGTGGGTGTCTTCTGCCAGCTGAGGCATTTTATCTTTCTTGTCTCTGTTTTCCTGCCAGATTTCTCTCTCTTTTTTTTCTTTCCTTAATATGAATATGCATATTCAGTGTGACATAACTCTTTTGTGTCTCATTTATTTTTTTGTGTTCACTTACAAATGTCCTCACAAGGATGTTGTATTTTTGTAAAATTTGTCCCCATAACGTAGGGTACATGAAACGCACACACGAACACTTTTCTTTTGGATATGTTCGAATTAGTAATTTAAGTGATATTACTTTGAAGTGCCATTTTTCTGACACAAAGGAAGCAATGAAATGCAGACTTCCTGTTATTGCGAGTATGCTTATACAAACCAATAGTTACCCAATAATTTTTGTACTTTGTTTCGACCTGTAACAGTCCCTCAGTTATTCATGCCATTTTAGATGTATGGTTTTGTTTAATTGTGTCTTTGCTTATGTATGTGTGTATGTCCTACATAGCCAGATGCCCAGGTGATGGTGTGTGTGCATGCTAAGAATTTCCATATTTAAATAGATGAGACTGTGGAAATGCACTTTATGCAAATTATATTTAAACTACCATATTTTGCTGTGTTGAAGTTGCACGTTTGGCTCAGTGGTCTGCACTAAATTTGGCATGCTTCATATTTTAAAGGGACTGGTCATGTGTTAAGTGTCTGTTTACATATCCTAGATATTTCTTTCTCGTTACAGCTGCATCTGTAGAAATTTTAGTTCTAAAAAATGTTGCACACCTGAAGAGGCAGAATAATACACACTCTGTTTTATCTTTTCAGGTAAACATGCCGGAACTAGCCCTGCTGCGTTTCGTAGTTTTGGATGATGATTATATAGGCGATGACTTCATTGGCCAGTACACCATCGCCTTTGAGTGTCTACAGCCTGGTTACCGCAATGTGCCCCTTCTAGGCCTCGCTGGAGACCCTTTGCTCCATGCCAGCTTGTTTGTACACGTCGCCATCACTAACCGCAGAGGTGGGGGAAAGGCCCAGAGACGGGGTCTGTCCGTCAGGAGAGGTGTGCGGCGTGGACGAGAGTATGTCACCCTGCGTAACACGGGCATCAAAGTGCTGGATGACACTTTCCGCCCAGCCGGCGGACCTCTGCGAGAAGCTACAGACCTGCGAGAGGATGCGCTGGTAAGTGAGGTGGTGTGTGCTCAGACAACAGTAATACTAGCAATTGAACTTCTTCAATACTTGGCAGCCACACCCTGCTGAAAAGACCAGGTTACAATTTCCATTCTAGTTCAGGTTGGTTTATGTTGATAGTGTGGTTTGGTGTCGGTCAGCCTGGATGGTTTTACCATGTGATCAAGGAAATCCTGCTGGTTAAAGGTATAGTTCGCCAAAAAATAAAAATTCTCTCTCATGTCTTTCCATACCTATAACACAAATTGATCCAAAGGCCAAAAAAGGTTGTAAAACAAATCCATCTGAATTGGGCCGTTTCACCCAAGTCTTGTGAATCATATGATTGCTTTATATGATGACCAGATTAAAATTTAAGCTTTAATTTACACATTGATGGATCATTTTCAAATATTTTATTTTTTTCTAAATATTTCAATATTCAATTTCATATTTCAGAATATTTCATATTCTTTCTATAATGCTGTACGAGGGCAGCTTAATTTCTTTTTAGTAATGTTTTTCTTTTTAAATGGCTGTGATTGGACGAGGCCACATTAGGGTCAGGGTAGCACTGGTCCGCCCAGATTGACAGATGACTTAACCAGTCAAAACTTTCTGAATGTAATGGTTTGGAAATGGTGAGCAAAACAATTAAGTTGCTTTTTGTCAGTGCTATCAGTGGATCGTGCAGATAATTGGTCTTGTTTGAGTAAATATGTCTTGTTCACTAATAACTTGGCCATGTCAGACACTGAAAACAGATATTATAAACTTTAGTTAGATTATTGTAATTGTTTTCTTTTTATTAAACATTTGCTTGGCTCACAAGTAATATGTTCCACATTCTAAATTCTCTCACCTGAAGATTTTGACCTTTGTACTTGTTGTAAACCTTTGATGCAGAGTCACTGACAGATTCTGATGCTTTTATTTCATAATCAGCCAGTACAGCTGACATGAATTTCCGGCCTCATTTAGATCTCCATTCTAAACATGTAAAAACCAGACACCACCACACCTCCACACTGGAGTTTGGCCATCCATTGTGTAAGCGAAGCTCGGTTTACTTGCCATTTCTGTGGTTTCATCTTAACTTAAGTAATCAACACGCTCACTCACACATTTCTAGCATCTTGATGCGTTAATCTGAGTTTTCAAGCAAGCCCTAGAAATAAAACCAAGCGAAAAACCACAGTTTTGCTGGCCTAGACTCTGCGAAGTCAAGGTATGATTTGTGGGTGATGGTAAGGGGAGGAAGGATGGAGGGTAGAGTATCGGGGGGGGGTCAGGTGACAGGACCGGGATCAGATGCCACCGCAGTGTGTTGTGTGTGGAGGGAGAGGAGTTACTCCACGTTCATAATTACGGTGTTCATAAAAACCTGCTGATCCCAGAGATACACGCACACAACCAGGCAGTGACCCCAAAACCTATTTGAACCATTGCTTTAGTGTTATCTTTGCTATTATAGTTAACCATCTGGTCCCAAGGCCATTTTTATTAGATTTATGAATCTGTTACCTCACACACCACAGATATGTATCTCTTGCATTGCCATTTAAAACACATCAGACTTTTTGTTACATTTTTGTAATATTTAGCCCAAAATATGTACTTGTTATCTTTTATTAAGTTAAATGTCACTTTGTTTGAAATTTTCTTATCTAATGCAGTGACATTCATAATTTTTCAGTCTCCAACTTTATGGGGCCACTGTACATACACACTGGCCCCTCTTTGTCCTGCCATGCCTGTATTTTTTCCATCTGCTATTATTGTTAAGCCACAACAATGTCCACTTTATTCACACCCTATGGACTCACACAAATAAACACTGATATACAGACTGATCACCCGCATTAATTCTTCTGAACACACATACATCTCCAAATAGCTTTGGTAATCACAGGTGTGGGTGTGTGATCCTGTCAGGTGGAAAACAGAAACAGACTCTCTATCCCCCACACCATAATGAAGGGAAATGTATGATAAAAAGCTGAAATGCAATTAGCCTTTGACAGTAATGCAGACACAGAAAACAGTTACATCGCACAGGTTTATTGGGTCGCAAAGATTGGGGTCTGTAAGGTTTTATTTAAGTAATTAATACTTATATTCAGCAAGGACATTATTGATCAAATTATTTTTGTTATCAAATAAATACACCCTTGGTGACCATAAGAGACTTTCAAAAACTTTTAAAAAATCTTTCCAACCCCAAACCAAGTTAGAATATTAAAGATTTATTTCCTGTTTATTAACATGCCAATTCTTTTTGTCATGTTACTTGTCTTTATCTCTGCCACTCTGGCTTACTGAAATGTGTGGTAAAGTGTGTTTTCTTCTTCTTTAGAGCGTTACAGTGGCTTTTAAAGAGCAGTGTGGGCTCCCCCCGATGGCCACACCAAAGCAGTGCATCCAGAGCTTGGCCACGAGGTTGCAGACTCCAGACGGGCCCCCAGGGGCCACACTCACTCTGAAGGAAGGTTACCCATGCCTGGAACCTGTGGGCAACTTGACTGACGCCACTCGTAAACTGTTAAATGGTTATGACACGGTAAGAGAGACACATTTATTTAAGCCGTTTTAATGTCACGAGTCATTGCCATACATTTTTATTTGTAGGGCTGTAATGGTGGTTTCATTTAATATACTATAATAGGCCAACTTTATGCTTATGCTAAATTCCTCAGTTATTACTTATGTGCTGATAAAACTAAGGATGGAGAGACCTCTCATTTTTTACTGACAAAGCAATATTTTAAACATGGTATTTTACTGATGTAAATATTAACATTATCATATTGTCTAATATTAATATCTTAATATATCAGCTATCCTCCTCTCTGCATTACCTGCCATTACAATGGCATTTGTCTTTTTAGCCATCCCACATATATATGTGTAGGAGAAAGAGCAGGCTCTTTGGAGTGAGTTAGACATTTGAGGCTTTAGTCACCACCATCCTCCTCTCCTTTCGTAGGTTGACTGTTTCTCTGTCTCTCCCTGTGGGTTGACTCTGGGTCCTGTTGTGTGTTTTGAGACCGGGAGAGTCAGGCAGCACTGACTGGCAGGGCTACATTTTATAAATATCTTAACTGTGGGAGAGGGCAGCAAGGGTCTTTTCCGAAGAGTTTTATAGCTTAAAGATTACTTTTTCATAGTTCATGATGGAGTTCTCAGATGTGTGTTATGATTGAGCATCAGCTTTGTCTAAAGAATTATACAATAGTTAGCATACAATAAGAGTAGGCTACAGAGCTATAAAATGAATGAGCTATCATTTTAAAGCACAGATCAGTCTGGGAAGAATTTTTGGAGAAAATTTGTCCTTTGGGTCCACATGCTGTTAGCCATATTCATAAACTCTGTGTGTGTGTTCTATCGTTTAGTAATTTGGGGTTGATACATTTTTGTTAAATGTTTTTGAAGAAGTCTCTTATGCCCACCAAGGCCGCATGTATTTGATCGGAAATAAAAATGTAACATTTTGAAATATTATTGGAACTGTTTTGAATATATTTCAAAATGTAATTTATTCCTGTGATAGCAAATCAAAATTTTCAGCAGGAAATTTTGCCAGTCATCAGTGTCACATGATCCTTCAGAAATCAGTCTAATGTGCTAATTTTGTCATTTAAGAAAAATATTTCATTATTATATAAGTTTTTTAATGTTCAAAATAACAGCATTTATTGGAATGGAAATCATTTGTAACAATGTAAATGTCTTTACTGTCACTTTTGATCGATTTAGTGCATCCTGACAGAATTAAAGTACTAATAGTATTAATTATTTTATTACTTTAAAAAAAATCTTTCTGAAATATATGAACATATCATAACTTAGTTCCTCTCTGCATCCCCCAGATGGTCTCTGCTAACAAACAGCTGATTGAAAATGCAGATGGAGTGCAGGAGAGAATTGCACAAGTGCAAAAGGAAGGTGAGTAGATGTGTGGGGGGAGAAGGTGAGAGGAAGATTCATTTTTGTATTTTCTTTTCACTGAATGATGTGTCAGTTAGGCCCCAGAGGATGCGTGAAAATCTTGAGAAACAATTCACAGATTTCTCAAATTTGCATGCAAAGTAGATCTTGTTATTTACAACACTCACAGTCCCCTGCAATTGGCTTTTATCCTCAAAATACAATTCACAAAGTGTTTTTTTGAAAGGTATATTTCACAAAACCCACACAGTGCCCAGTGTTGATGAGTTACTAACTAGTGATGCTAATGCTATTAACTACATTTTCTCAGTGTAAGAGCAGGGCCATTGCTTGGGTTCTAGCACTCTACTTGCTGCTAGCCCCAAGTATTCACACCACCTTTCTTTTACACTAGTGATGGCTCTGTGAGAAAGTACCATTTTTAAAATAGCATAGCTTCTCCAGTAACAAGCCACAAGCTTTTTTCCAAAGCACGTTTGTTTTTGTAGCTTGACAAACCACAATATCGTTATGTGATATTGTATTGGGCATGCAGCTTTATAACCAAGTTAGTTAACGCAGTATTTAAAATGTTTAATTCAATTTAATTCATGTAAATTAAGTACTATTCAAGTGTGATCTAATCTGTTATCCTATTTGACATTCATTAATTTAAAAACCTTTAATGTTTTGGGGTTAAAAAATTACAACTCTTAGTAAATTATAATTATATTAAAAATATAATAATAATAAACATTTATTAGAAAATATAAAGACTGTCTCATATAAATGAGCATGTGTTTAGTTACTGATTTTTATTAGCTTGGAATATAGCTACAGTAACTGCTTTTTCAAAATAGTATCTTGATTATAGTTGAACTACTTAAAATTCTGATAGTTTGACAAATAAGGCTACAGTTTCAGATTAGTCGATTAGATTAAATTATATGAACACTTACTATTGTTTCTACCTGTAGTTATACAGTTATTGGGACTTTTGTAAAATCATAATAAATGGATGACAATCTCAAACAGTGTAAGAGTATTTAAGAAGTGTTGGCATTAGTGGCTAATACCAGGTTACCATGTAATTATTGCTGTATCTTATGGTATTTTGGAAGAAACTATGCTTACTGTGCTCATTTATGTGGGACCACTGAAGACTTAAGTTTAAATGGTTTCTGCAAGGACAAGAATATCCTCTCTCCGTTCCTAGCCTTATTATCTCTCACACACATATTATTTACCCCCAATTACACACATCTGAGGCACTTAGGTCAAAATACTGTGATTTCATGTCCTTATGAGGGTATATAGATGAAATGAGTAAGAGCGAGTACAGACAACACAGCAGATTAGGAGTGAAAGGGCAACTGACAAAGGCCATGCCAAAATTCATCCAGGGAAACACTATATTGCATAACCAGAGGATGAATGAATTCACACTACATAGCATCCATTATTTGTCAGCTCGGTTCCTGCAGAAGCATGTTCACGCCATAAATGGCATTTTGAAAATCTCAAACCAGAACAAAAAAGATAAAATGATACATATGTTGCATATATGTTTGTTTTCTATGTCCTCTCAGGAATGTTGCTTCATGAAGACCTGCCCAGGTTAGGAGAAAAGGAAAATCTGAAAGGCCGAAAACAGAGTAAAGCTGTGGAAAGTTTCACTTGGAACATCACTGTGCTGAAGGTAAATACCGTGAGCTTTTTCTTCTCTCCCTCAAATAGCCTTGAATTTTTGGATGATGTTTTCGCTCTGCTTTTAGATGAAAGGGAGAAGGGCTTTTGTTGTTTTGAAATTCTGTCTCCCAAATGTAAGTTGTTTGACCTTATAAAATACAGTGTGTGTGGCGGACTTTCCAAATGAGAAGGCAAAAATCCTCTCTCAGGGTTTGGGGGACTTTTAGATAAATGTATATTCATGTTCCAATTCCATTTGATGTTTATGGCTTAAAAGATTATGCAACAACATATGCCTCACACTTGGGACTATAAACAATACCATAATGGTTATTTTGTATGTGTATGTGAAAATACTAATTTGAAAATACTTGAAAACAAGTCTCTTCAAAGTCGTTTAGCTATTATTAATTATTGTCAAGACAGTTTCCATGTCCTGTAAAGGGGACATACTTTTAGTTTTTTCTTCTTTTTTTTTTTGAGGTCTTGTTCTAAAAATCTTAGTTTTCATGATCATTCCCCAATTTCTTATTGATGTTTGTAACTTTACAGAATTATACAGGCTGATTTTTGCTGCTGTGGCCTGAAGGCTTGTATGTGAAATAAACTTGTATGTGAAAGATCTTTTCTTCCATATTGTTATGTACGTACTACGTACGAGTCTAACTGATTATCGTAAAATTAGAAAGCTGAGGCGGGAGTGGTTCTCTTCAGATCGATTGATTAAAACTAATGAGGTCTAAAACAAAATTAAACATTTACATGGATAAATAATTCACAATAAGATCTCTAACATGCGTATTAGAAATAGATAGGATTAATTTCCATTTCATGCCAACTTTAATATTTTTTTTTTAACTTCTTCATACTCCTCTTCTTCATGTCTCCTCATGTAAAAAAAAAGAGCCTAGTTATTATTGTTGTTAACATGTTTAAGGTGATGTGGATAATTGTTTTCGTTTGCAAGTGTTTTGCAAGTTTAAATTATGTAACTCACATTTTAGACAAAATATTGCTTTGCCAATCGAAAATATTGCTAAGTGAAGCCAATATCAACAAAACAAAAGTATGTATATCATACATGCTTTTTCATTCCTGAATGAATCAGTGTTATTGAACAAATCGGTTTAGTGAATGATTCAGTAACTTACTCATATAACAGTCACTTGTTTCCTGAATAAATTAAACTGCCTGTAACAACAAATCAGATTCATGCACCAGAACTTACTATTGTATAACTTTATAACAAACCCGGTTCATATAATCTATCTCTCTCTTTTTTAGGGTCAGTGTGACCTACTGCGCAGTGCTAAGATGGATGCTTTGGATACGTTGAGGCAGCTGGCTTTGGCCTGTGAGGCATCTGGCCTGATCTTGACCTCTGACGGTCAGTACACCCCTCATGGCCTGTCCTACAGACGAGGCAGTAGCCATGGCAACGGTCGCATCTGAGCCTCAGAGACGCGCAGAGGGATTGAGAGAGCATTTATTCGTAGGTGAATGAATGGTTGAATGTTAGACAGACAGATATATAGGTGGGAAGATACAAGTAGAGACATTGGTCCTTTATTGCAATGGGTGCTTGTTTTTAGCACAGCATTGACCAGAAGTTATTTGAGGACAAAATAAGGAATGTTCTTATCAAGACCTACTGAATGAAGGACGTAAGAGGAATTAAAGCGAATTCCTCAGCGATATAAAATATCAAAAACATAGATTTTGCTGGAATGAATATCGTTCCTGCAATATTTAAGAGGACTTTAGTGTTGAACTCATCGTAGTTCACAGGCTAAAAATAGATAAACATTCTTTCGAGCATTTTGGAAAAAAGGATAAACCTAAAACTTAGTGGTTCCCCTAGTTCATGACTAAACCACCAAAGTGTGAGGTTTGTTTACTCAGGTTAGCACAAATACATCTCAGGAGCAATTTTTGGAAGCTCCAGGAATTTATCTCCCTCTGTGTTGTCACTCAAGCTGAGTCCACCAGCAGGACTGCACTGTTTCTGCCCCTAAGAATAAGCCCGATCCAGCCCAGCATGGATGGGATGTATCTGGTGCCTCTCCGTTGGAGGGAACCATATCCTAATCTTCCATCTTCACCAGTGACACGGATCATTTTCAACTTATTAACAATGATCTAATGATGGCTTTGTTAAAATACTGCTCATTGCTCCCTAACAGTGTTAACTGAGCCGGTTGCTGAATGGGACGACCTGTTCCGATTACACCACATTTCCCTGTAATCCGGACAGAGCTCAGCACCTGGAATTGGAACAATGTTTGCAACATATCTGTAAATAACTACATTTTGTGTCAAAGGTGACTTTATTCAGAACGTACATTCCTTGTCTTTAATGAATGAAGAAGGACAAAGACAAACTGAGTCCACTGGCAGGTTTTTTTTTTTTTTTTTTTGGTTGTTGTTTTTATAACGAAGTTAAAAATGCTACTAAACATGGAGGTTTGCTTCCGGATGTTTGATTGAAAAAAATTAAAAAATATTATAAACTGCTTTAAGCACTGAGAGGACTAAAATAGATTTAAAAAAAAAATCTAAAGTATAAACTGTTTTACAACTTTCATTGTGTAACATTTGACAGTGTTGTGTGATAGATAAGGAAAATGTTGGCAGGATTTTGTCCACTGCCATCAGACACTTACAATAGACTAGGTTTTAAAAAAAATATTTCTGTGTATTAACAGAATAACAGAAATGAGATATGTGAAATATATATAAAAAAAACTATATATATTTAATTATTCTTATGGTAGACATGTAGAAGTGTCCGTACGTTGTGTGCGTATGTGAATGTATGTGTGCAAGGGTGCTAATGTAAATGTGTATGAGACGTTTCAGTGGCACATGTTCTGAATCTGACCAATCTAGTGCCCGATCGATTCGGGCGGTGGTTTTTAAACAAAAAACCTGACTGTTGGTTGATATCAAACATTTTATTTTAGGAGACCAAATGAGCAACAGTGAATGTGTGTGGAAATCGTTAAAGAATTGAACAAGAAAAGGCATAACATTTCCACTCAAGCAGACTTCCTGTTGTCCTGTTTTATGTTTCCACAAGTCTTTTACTCTCCTTTTAAACTACTTTGTACTCTTCTCTACTACTTTTATGTATTTCATTTTCTCTCCCTTTATCCATGCCCTTGTTCTCTTCCTGTTCTCTCTTTCTGACTGAGGGGCGAGTGTTCCACGCATGTCCTGTGACTGTTTGTTCGTGTACATGTCTGAACTGAATGTTTACTGACTCCTAAAGTGTTCCTTAAAAAACAAATTGTTTGCTGAAGAGTGAACAAAATCATTTTGTGAATTATATAAGATAATTGTAGATAGTAATATCTTTAAGCTTCAAACATAGTTGTCCCCTTTATAATGTCAATGCGCGTACGTGCTTTTGCAACACGTAACCCTTGTTCCTCGGGACCTTGGACCTGCACCCTGAGGATAATGTGTACCTGCAAAAGGGACAAAATCTAAATAATGAATACCCATTTAAAGTATTAGCTTTCCGTTCCAGTTTAGATGGCGCTTGAGACCAATCAGATATGTGAAGTGAGTTGTCTCACTTTAGACGGGTACAATTACTCTTATGAGCAATCTGATACAAATACAACGTGTCACTGTCCGTAAGAGTCCATGACAAGCAGAACGAACCCCATTGAGGTGCACTTTAAACTAAACAGAGCAATCCATTTGGACCGGTCTATGATTCCTGCAGTATTAGGTAGTGGTTAACATCTCAGACGGTGCAATATTACTCTGCTGTTTGACGTTAAACATAATGACTAGTCTAATGAGGAGCATTAATCCAGCTGTCTTAATTTCCTGTTTCTGCTTTTTTCCGTGTGTGGTTACCATGCGTTTGTTGTGTCTGCATTTCCTCTGACTCTTAACAATGAAATATATTGTTTAAAATATTGTTTTGTCACATTCTTGTTAGCAGTTATTGTCCTTGTATAAATGGAGATTATTTATTAAAGGTGACAAGCGTGCATTAAACAAAGTAAACTTCAAAGCAACGTTGCTTTTATTTTGAAATGATGGTTTGTATTTTATAACATTAACAAGCTGATGTAACACAGATGTGCCCCAGACTAAATAAAGCTATCTTTTACTGACTCCTGTCTTTTCTGTTACCCGTAACTGTTCTGTCTTATCAGTACTCCCGGAGCTCTTTAGTCATTTAATGACTTGTGTTTGGGATGCCTATCTGGACCACTTAACATTATTAGTAGGGAAACGGTAGCTACATCTATCAATAATGACCATAGACAAATATCAGGATCAGCCAGCAGGTGGAGTTGTTTCCACTCTTTAAAATCAGAGGATTCTTATAGGCCTTGCTATTACAGGAGTTATATCCTCCCAAAAAACCTATAGTGATTATTTATTAAAACCATCTCAGATGTGTACCAGAGGCTTATTTTGACCTAATTGCAGTATAGCAACTATACAGAGATTTGAAGTATGTCAGAAATTGTACTATATTCAAGCTACTTGTGAATTTCACTTGCACACAATTACCTTTCCCAAGCGAAAAATTGTTATTTTAATTCCTTTCAATTGAATTTAGATCTTCCAAGAATAAATGATATATATCTCAGGTAAATATTTCATTTTTTGTTCATCTTGCTGAAACAAATCATGCCAATTAAGTTAAACTGCCACAAATTTTACATTTATATTTATAAAATCTATTTCAGAGTAAAGTTTAATTGACCTCTGTTATTGTCAAAATGTATCATCAGTCACCACAACACTGTATTTGACCTAAAGCCTTGTGATTTTTTAATAGGCTAATTGGCAATAATATCCATAACTGAAATTAACTAATTTGAGTAGTGTGAATATGGTTAATATTCAGTCTATAAGAAACAAATGTAAAATAATTACAATATATATGGTTCCTGTGCATCAAACCTCCTATTTTTGGATTTCATCATTCAAAAGGTACCTAATAATTAAAGCTTACATTTGCTTTTATAAAATTAAGAAGAAATGCATTTTTTTTTTCACTTTTACTTTTTTAAATTTGATACTTGGACTTTTAATTAAGTCAATTTTATCTACTTAATTTTAACCATTGCAATTATGATGAATGAACTAAGAATTAAAGTAAACTATGACGAGCTGATGGTCTAGCTTTGCCTGAATGCAATGCAATCACTATTATTTAATTTTTTTAATTATAGTTATTAATCTAAATCTGATTTCTCATATAGGCTGGCTGCTATCAACTGGGAAGCACATTTTGTCTTGTGCTGTATCCTGTTGTTAGCAGAATTACCTCTTGGTGGAGACAGTGACACAGAATAATGGTGCGAAATGAAAATCCACATCAACCTGGTAGGCTCCTCATTTAAAAAGGCTAAAAGCAAAAAACAAATTTAAAATTGTTATTTTTGGGAAGTATCTAAATTAAAAATATATATTTTTCTGTTTTCTTTCCTATTTTTTTATTTATTTATAGTTTATGCGTTTAGTGACATTTTTCATTTATTTGTTTTTGTCATGATTAAAAATTACTTTTTCATTTAAGCCGTCATAAAACCCAACATGGTTCGATTTCGACCCGCACAGTGAGAATAAAGCCCGGCTGCGGAGTTTTTGCCCTTACACACTAGGTTTTGTTGACACACGTCCCACAGGAGCAGATGTAAGAAGATGTGACAATGTGCTAAGCGGACAGGTGAAATGACATGCTGAAAGTCTCTAATGCAGCAAACATCTGTCTGTTTTTGGTTTGTGTCAAGAGCAGCCACAGATCTCCCCTCCGTTTCCCGCCTGAGGTCATGAGAGACAGAGTGCTGCTATGAAGACCTTCATTCCTAAAACACTTTTAAGACACTCCGAGGTTCTACAATGCCCAAAGTGGGGTCAAAAGTGACTTTTTATTTTTGAAAACAGCATTTTAGACCAACCCTGTTCCTGAAGGCACACCAACAGTAGCCTATACAAAGCTTCCTAATCAAACACCTGATTCAACTCACTAGCTCATTAGTAGGCCTGAAATTGACGGGTCAGATAAGAGAGACATCTAAAGTGTTTACTGTTGGTGTGCCACTGTGCCTCCAGGAAAAGCGTTGGGAAACACTGATTTTAGATGTTTACCATGAACCTTAGATCTACAAGGAAGTTTATTTGTGCTTTATAATGTTGCAAACTTTTGAGGGGTGTAGTTTATATTGATGTACAGTAGCACAGTTAATTTAAACCTCGAAAAGTTTAAGTAACGCTGAATGTCTTTGGCACGACTTTTACTTAACAGCGGTGAGAGCAATCAAATCCTTGACACAGCTAGCGTTAAAACAGCTAACCATTAGCAGCTGGAGCTCTTCGTGTTTTTGTCTAGATTCTCACAGCAAGTCACATCGCCGGGACGATTTTTTGCCAAAGGCGCTCACCAACGATGACGCTGTGCTTCCCAACGCTAATAGGGCCCTGTTAATTTTAGCCCGGCGTGCGCCTCAGAGGAGAGCCACTTTGAGTTTAATTACAGTCTTCCTGAAGCAGCAATTTCACTATGATTTTGGCGGAGAAGAGGGGAAAAAAGCGCGAGAAATGATCACCTCTTAAAAGTGTCTAAATTGCATCTTATTTTTCCCCTCTTTTTAACCACAACAAAAGGGACGGGCACAATAGCGCGGCATGTTTCCTCCCAATCTTGCGCGCTGTGACCAATTACCAACGCCATTATCTGTGCTGTATTAAAGATGGCACAGGAGGACTGATGAGGCGTGATTGAAAAGTTTGTCATATAAAGTTTCTTTCCAGCATTTTACGCTTCTTCTCCGAGATACGGCACAGTATTAACTGCCTAGCTTTCCACCATATACACTAGATCCGGTTCCTTTCAAAACTATCCTTTCAGTATGCTTTAAGTAGGCCTACAATTGTATTGAATTCAAAAATGCACTCCTGTCCTCACTTCATGACATGTTTCAGGATTGGAATCTCTGATATTTACTAAGCATCTTACTACAATGATTAATATCTAAACCCATTGTGATCTGGTTTTGAATGATCATTTTGAATGACAGGTTTGCTCAGAAACTCAAAATCTCAACAGAAAGAAAATGAAAAATGTGAAGAATTGTCATCTAACATTTGATATATTTCCTTATTTTCTAGGCCTATCCATTTGAGTTTAGACTCTGTAGAGACATTCGATTATTTGCTTCTGATTGAATTTATAAATCAAATACACTGTATGTGTGAAAGAAGAAAAAGGTCTTCAGAAAAAAATGACTCTTACAATCAGTTAGGTTCAGGGGAAGATGTTCATTTTTTTTACACTCATGCTATAAGTTGTTAATTATTGATAATCTTCACCTCAGGACCGGATTGAATCAGTGAGTTGAACTCGGGGACCGGATCAGTCTGATTCATGAACAAATCATTTAGACCAATTTTGTAAAGCAAGTAAATTGATTCATTAAAAAGATCTGTCTCATAACAAGAATGATTCATTCACAAATCTGACATTGTCAGGGCTAAAGGCAGATGTCAAGATTTCCAACGAGTAATGGCTTTACTTTTTATTTGTTTCACACAAAGTTATTGTACTTCAGAAAACTTGCAATAAATAGCATATTTCATATGGATACTTTTGGCTTTAAAGGCTTCAGTCAATGTTGATTGTAATTGCATGGGAAACGGTCTTCAAAACTAATTTTCTGCCAAAAGTCATAGGAGTTTGGTAGAGCATGATTTTGTCAGAATTTTCATTTTAGGATGAACTGTCTCTTTTATAGAGATTTATTGTTTTTTTTTTTCAGTTTAATTATGCTGACTTTGCACTGTTAAAATGGCTATTTCAAACAGAAATACAATATTCATATATATGAATATACTAACATACAGAAATATATAGATAATTTAGTCCTAGTCTATTCTTGTAAGAAATCCAGCCACATTCTGTATTACTTAATGGTGAAGTTGAGAGCTGACTGATGGGTCAAGCTCTGACCTTCATAAAACAGCAGTCAGATTTAAAGAGCTTCATTTCCTCCCTCAGCTTTTAAAGAGAGACAATGCCTGATGATCGGAAATCATTGCCTATTGTTTAAGCGTACGGCAGAGTTGAGTTGTTTGGTATGTAATTGTCTCTCTGTATCATATGTGTGGGAGTGGACTGAGCACCACCCCCTACTGATGAGAGGATACCTGTGCAATCAGACGACACACTGAGAGCCATTGTATCATAATCACTCTCATTCACACACTTTAGCTTTCATCCTCATGATTCATTATCCTCCTGTCAAAGTCATTTACCTTTTCTTCTTTTCTGGCCCTTCACTTATGTTACCTTTCATGGGTCTAAGTTACTCTGTTGTTTTTTCTGACTGTTTCTCCCCTTCTCTCCTCTTCCCACTATCTTCCCTTCCCTTCTCTTCCCTTCCTTTCCCTTCCCTTCTCTTCCCACTCTCTTCCCTTCCTTTCCCTGCCATGCCATGCCTTTCCCACTCCCTTCCCACTCTCTTCCCTCCCCTTCCCACTCTCTTCCCTTCCCTTCCCTTCCCACTCTCTTCCCTTCCCTTCCCACTCTCTTCCCTTCCCTTCCTACTCTCTTCCCTTCCCTTCCCACTCTCTTCCCTTCCTACTCTCTTCCCTTCACTTCCCACTCTCTTCCCTTCCCTTCCCACTCTCTTCCCTCCCCTTCCCACTCTCTTCCCTCCCCTTCCCACTCTCTTCCCTTCCCTTCCCACTCTCTTCCCTTCCCTTCCCACTCTCTTCCCTTCCCTTCCTACTCTCTTCCCTTCACTTCCCACTCTCTTCCCTTCCCTTCCCACTCTCTTCCCTTCCCTTCCTACTCTCTTCCCTTCACTTCCCACTCTCTTCCCTTCCCTTCCCTTCCCACTCTATTCCCTTCCCTTCCCACTCTCTTCCCTTCACTTCCCACTCTCTTCCCTTCCCACTCTCTTCCCTTCCCTTCCCTTCCCACACTCTTCCCTCCCATTCCCACTCTCTTCCCTTCCATTTCCTTCCCTTTTTGTCTTGTTTCATCTCTTATATTTTTGTCTCTTCTCATTTAGACTAATCTCTTCTTTCGTCTCATCATATTTCTTCTTGTTTTGTCTTGTCTCTTCTCATCTAGTCTATTGTCTCCTCCTGTTTCTTCGCATCCCTTCTCTTCTTTTCCCATTTCATATCCACTTATCTCCCCTTCTCACTTCTGGTCTATTCGCGCTCATCTGTTCTCTCCTTTCAGCTTGTTTTGTCTAATCTCTTTTCGGATGTTTGCCACTCTTCTCGTGTTGTCTCTTCTCTTCTCTTTTTCTCCATACCATTGCCCGTTCTCCTTCCCTCCTCTGCGTAGTACTGTCTTTTCTTGCTCTTTCGCATCTCCGCATCACTTGCTGGGATAAAGAAGAAGCCTGTGTGATTAACACACAATGCCTTTCTGCCATTTATCTTTCATCATTATGGTGACTCCTCAACGTTCTTTCTTCCCCGCTCTCCATCTCTTATAGCACAGGAGTTGTTAATGGCCCGCGTTGCTTCAATTGGTTTCTAAATGCTTATGAGCGAGGGTCCAACTGTGCGCTTAATGAACAGGTATGACTGGGTAATTACAGCAATCTCACCCCCCCCCCCAAACACACACACACACACACACACACACACACACACACACACACACACACACACACACACACACACACACACACACACACACACACACACACACACACACACAAACACACACACACGCACACGCTAGCCTGGAACACACAAAGCCCAAAAGGACTGAGGAATCAGGCCCTGCAGGAGTCTGCAGAGGCGGAAAGAAAGGGCAGGAATATAGCGAGAAACTGAACAGGAAAACAAAGGAGACTGAACGGAGAGATTTAAATGTAGTAACTGGCTATTATCGGTCATTTAGATAAATGCTCAAGACACTGGAGAGTGTAAATGCTAGAGATGTATTTGGTACACAAGTGTGTTCATGCTAGAGATAAAACAAGGACACTTCACTAAAACGTTTGAATTCTACAGATCCTAAGCATTTTTGAGATAAAAAGATTTTTATGTATGTTCTTAGCAAAAAAGAAGTATTAGAACTTTAGTGTCTAACTCGTCCCGCACTATTTGTGAAAACTTCACACTCTCTTCTCCGAAACATCTCTCCATTTCAGTGGGTCCCTTCTTTTCTCCCTCCATCTGTTTTCTCCTGTCTGTCTTCAGGCAATGAGTGTTCTGTTTCCTACGGCCGCCTGTAGCAACCACAACAGCCACTGTGCACACACGCCCCAACCAGGGATATTTATCATGGATTTTTATGGAGAGAAGACAAGTGATTTACTCAGGGATGGGGTAGAGATCCCATTAGTGTGTCAAAGTCCACTAAGAAAGAGAAGGAGGGAGAGAGAAAAAGTGTTAGAAATGGAGAACTCCTTGAAATGTGTGCAAATAACAGAGCCAGCCTTGGGACTTCCGCTGCTTGTATACATTTGTTTAAACGTGCCAATTTCAGGAAAATGGAGGCAGACGTACAGGCAAACAGAGAGAGAGAGTCCGAAAACTGCGGCAGTGATGGGGCTAAGAGTGGGGCGACACATAGCCAGATGCCTTTTTCTAAATGAACGTAAGTCCTCGAAGGGGCGTTGGGCATCTTGTTCTCGCCAGTCCCTGAGGATGCAATCACGGTGCGCTACTGTCTGCAGGGAGAGCAAGGAGAGTTAAAGGGGCTCGGCGGAGGGTGTCTGTTCTGTATGAGCCCCTGGTTTGACACGGCCAGGCAGCTGGTTAATTCATTAAACCAAGGCTCTAATATAAACAGCCATTCATTTCACTCTCTGACAGTGTGCCGTCTGGACAATGTGAAGCACCCAAATATAACTGCCATACTGTGTTTATTTGTGTGTGTGTGTGTGTGTGTGTGTGTGTGTGTGTGTGTGTGTGTGTGTGTGTGTGTGTGTGTGTGTTCAGGGGGGAAATATGAATGTTTATGTGTACATGATGTTGTTTCGGAGCAGTCAGCGAATACATAGGAGAGGGGCCAGCCAGCGCTTTTCGTTCTAAACACAGAGCGTTTTGAGAGACGCAGGGAAAGGTTCGGCTAATTGGCAGGGCTTACTGCATTGCTATGGCATTTCTCTGTACAATGCAATAGAACCGCAGATCTGTATGTAGGTATAAGCACGTTGACATGTTTCTACAATGCAGACAGATATTTTGAAATAAATGAGGCCCTTTTGCATTTTTTATCCATGTTTTTGTAAATATATGTTAACTTTTGGCAGACAAATGCAATAATTAAAAGAAATTAGTTATAAATTTATGATTTTTTGTTTAAATTTCTAATATTTAATCATAAATAATAATTAAAAATGTATAATTTAAATATCTATTAATAATAATAATTATAAATGTATACTTTATTATTAAAAATCATTGATGTTTCTTCATGGTTTGTACATCACGAAGAAAATAGGCAGCACTTTACACACTAGTTAACATTAGTTAATGCATTAACTAACATTAACTAACAACAGGCATTTATTTATATAGCCTACAGGATTCATTAATTTTTTTAACATTAGTTAATATAAATGTTACTGTTAATTGTTAGTCCATGTTAGCTGAGGTCCATAAAATAATATGATAACACTTTACAACAAGGTTTCAATTGTTAACATTAGTTACCAAAAATACTAAGAATGAACTTACTTCACAGACTGCTGAAGACTTCTGCATTTATTAATCTTAGTTAATATTAGCATTTGCTAATAATTTTTTAAAATCAAAAGTTTTTTAACATTAGTTAATGCTCTGTGAACTAACATGAACAAGTGTACTACTATTTACTAACATTAACTATTAACTAAAATATTAATAAATGTTTAATATATATTGTACACTATTACACAAAATGTAACCTTATTGTAAAGTGTTACCATAAAATGAAAGACCAAATTGGATGCATTGCATTGTGGGAGACTGTAATTTGTGCAGTCTGCAGTGTATACTGCCCACTTTCCCAAAGGTATCAGTTTGGCTATTCTATGCATACAGAAATCAGTGCACAGTACATACAGTAAATGAGAACAGAGTACAGTACATACTGCAGATACAGTATAATACTAGTATGCTATACTCAACACAGACATAGTGATGTAAACATTCATAAAGTCCTATATCATTGAACTACAGTTACAATTAACATAATTGTTTTTATTTGTTTGTTTTTTTCTGAGCTGTGTGACAAAATTCAAGACTGAGACCGGAATTGTGTTTTAGTTTAATTTAGCATTTTTATTGACATAAAGGTCATTTGTTGAATACTAGTTTTAGAATGCCTATTTGTTGTGGCGTACAGAGGCATTTGAAACATCACACACACACACACACACACACACACACACACACACACACACACACACACACACACACACACACACACACACACACACACACACACACACACGCGCGCGTCTGAACATAGACGCAGGCACAGGGGAGTGAATGACAGATGCCTACTGCTGTGCCCACACTGTGCTGAATTGTTTAGATCACTCTCTCCTACTGGAGCTTTTAGCTCCATGTGTCCATTTCCCCTTACAAAGATTGAGAGACGAGAGAGAAAAAAAACAATTGTGGAAAGAGGCTCGTTTATGTGTTCTTAAGGCAAAATGAGAGTGATTTTAAAAATGGGAGGACAAACATTTGCTTAAAAAACTGGAAAGTCGCACACTTCTCAGCTGTTTCGCTCTTGGCATCTTTTGCGATCTTCAAATGGGCAACTGGATATTCATTACAAATTGTATGGAATCATTTTTGAGGACTCGCATAGGAACTAATTGTTTTCCTACCTCAATTGTTTCTCCCAGACAGAAATGAGATTATAGGGTTAGTTCACCCAAAAATGAAAATTCGGTCAGTATTTACTCACCCTCATGTTGTTCCAACCCCGTAAGACCTTCGTTCATCTTCGGAACACAAATTAAGATATTTTTGATTAAATCTGGGAGCTGGATCAATCCTCCATACTAGTCCATAGGCTTCTTCAGGGATTGAAACTTGCCAGCCCCGAAAAGTTATTAAAGATATCGTTAAAATAGTCCAAGTGACTAAAGTGGCTCAATCTTAAGTTTATCAAGCGACGAGAATACTTTTTGTGCGCAAAAACAAACAAAAATAACGACTTTATTTCAACTATTCATTTCCTACTCTTTGGGCCTCTAGTCAGTTAACTTAGTGTAATAGCGTAGTGCTACGTCACACGTAGGCTCACTATTGGCCGACACTGGTCATGTGTGTGATGTGTGTGACGTACAACAACAGAAGCACTACGCTATTACACTAGTGAACTGACTCGAGGCCCACAGAGAAGGAAATGAATAGTTGAAATAAAGTCGTTATTTTTGTGTTTTTTTGCGCACAAAAAGTATTCTCATCGCTTGGTAAACTTAAGATTGAGCCACTGTAGTCATTTGGACTATTTGAACGATATCTTTAATAACTTTTCGGGGCTGGCAAGTTTCAATCCCTGAAGAAGCCTATGGAGGAGTGATCCAGCTCCCAGATTTCATCAAAAATATCTCAATTCGTGTTCCGAAGATGAACGAAGGTCTTACGGGGTTGGAACAACATGAGGGTGAGTAAATACTAGGGATGCCCCGATACCATTTTTTTCAAACCGATACGAGTACGAGTATTTACATTTGTGCACTTGCCGATATCGAGTACCGATACCGATATTTCTACCGCAAAAGTAACTATAGACTCCCAGAAAAGAAGACAGAAGACTATTTTAGAACACAGGCTAGAAGACTGTTTTTATTTTCTTCTCTGCTTGTTTTAACAAGTCTAAAAACAAATAATAATGAGTAAAATAATAAATGTATTAACACACAAACCACTGTTAATTTAACATAAAAGCAAGCAGTTGTTGCGTGCATGGTCTGACATGACTGAATGCGCCCATAGTGCGCTCCCTTAATAGTCTAATTCCTAAAAAGCTGACAGTTCATCGCGATCTCACACATCTGTTATTATCAATGAAGCTGACTGCACAATGAATCCTTCATAATATCCACACTTTGTTTGTTATAATTAGAGGATTTGCCAGCATACAGAATTCAGCACTGAACAAAAAAGTTTTGAGCAGTGAGGGGAGTCTATCTTAAATGCTTCTGATTAGCCAATCAACACACATGTCTGTGATTGGCTACATCGCTCAACGCTGCAAACATGTTATGAATAGAAACTCTGGCCTGTAAATCGTTTCTATTTTGTTTTAGTTGTTCTTCTTGCTTTTCTGCAACAGATGAACGAAAATCTATTAGTTTTAATATGTTGTATTCATAGATATTTCTAGTTTGCGGGAGTCCCGCGAATCGTTTTATTCTCCCGGAACCCGCACACACAGAGTGAGTGCATTACCGTCCGCGCCCGCGCTCGGCCATCAGATCTAGTGCCGCGCCGCACTCTTTTGCGTTGGGAGTGCACGTCCCTATGCCTCAGTTCACCTCGACAAAGCACTCGCGGCGGCCAGTTTCGTTTCGCAAAATGTACGTGGTATCGGGGCGTGGTATCGGCAAATTTTTATGAGTACGAGTATATGAGGACAGTATCGACCCGATCCCCGATGCCAGTATCGGTATCGGGGCATCCCTAGTAAATACTGACAGAATTTTCATTTTTGGGTGAACTATCCCTTTAAGGGAAGAACAAATAGAGACTTAGTCACTTCCTTTAGAAGGAATATGTCTCCTCAAGAGTTGCAGAAGAGATATTTTCTCATATAATATTACACAATAATTTTATAATCCTTGTCAAAAATCTGAAAAATTGGAGACAATAGGCTATGTATACTGAGATACTAGGAACTCATGTCATTAATTTTGAATGGAATTGAGGTTATTAGAAAGGCATTTTGTTGTCAGCACATGCACAAACACTGAAACTCAGGTGCGAGTGTATCCCTGGACTGACTGGTTTGGGTTGCGAGCAGACGGAGTGTCTGGTGTTAAGGAGCACTGCCTCGTGTGGTTAGCCTGCTAAACACTGGCTTTTCATGGCCCTGTCATTACCTCTCCACCACCGTTCCGCTCTCCATCTTCATCCCCTAGACGTGGCTGCATTCTCCCTCTCTCTCACTGCAGCGCGGCCCTGCATTCCACGGCCCGAAGGGCAAAATAAGTGGCGGGTTGAACAAACACAACACCAGCCATTAATGGTTGCAGTCAACAGTCTGTACAGAGACAAATGACTGGGCCGGACCCAGGCAGTGGCCCTTTGACCTCCTCCCAGCATCTATTGTTTCTCATATCATCAGAATCCATTAATTTACCCATTCTTGTCTCTCAAAAATACATTTCTGGGTTAAATACAACACATTACCACAGAAAATAATTTTCAGTTTGAAAAAAGGTGGGTAATTTAGAATATTTAAACATTCATATTTAGAATATAGGCTATTGGGTGAGATATTAAATGTCTTTAAAGTTTTTAAGATGGAAACTATTGGTTAGACAATGTAACTTTTTTATGTTCAAAATTAACTATTTAAATAATACATCAATAAACCTTATTTTCTTCTTCCAAAACGTCTTTTTGTCTTAACCTGATTCACAATACGTTCATATTTTAGACCCGACAGGATCGTTTTTGTGGAAAACTTGCGTTCATGCGTCACTCACTCGCCTGTGCGTGACTGTTATATCTATAGCTAAATGGAGAAAAGGCTTGTTCGACTTCATACAGCGCGGCGCAAGACAGATCGGTGGCTGACTTTAAGCAGTGCATGCCGGTTCGAAAAATTGTGTCGAACTTGAGACAGCGCCAACTCCACGTAACTGTGAAAATGCCATAAACGTACGACGAGAGCGATTCCAGAGCATCGCTGATTCATTCTGCAGCTTCTCCAGAGCGGCTGCACGAGCTCTGATGAGACATCACTGTTCCACGATCACCCGGACACACCGCATCATTCCGCATTACAACGTGTTTATTGAAAACCTTGCTTTCCTAGCCTGGCAAGCCAGACCTATCAAGATGTTAGGTCTGGGAAGTGGGAACTCACAATTGGCATATCTCAATCCGAGGGGCGGGATAAACAGGTGTCTTTCAAATTCCCTATTAACTCCAAGTCATCCAGAGTCGCGGCCAAAGCCGATTCGAAAGACCGCTGTTCGCCAGCAGCATATTCTTTGTTTTCAAGTAGCAGATCACCTATGGAAATCACGCGGAACCGTCACAACTCTGCCGTCATTATGTTAAGCACGCCCACCAAATCTATACACGATGTGATTGGCCTGACCAGAGTTTGGTTTTTCCAGCTCGAATGCCAACGGAGAGTTGCTAGACCACACTTTGCTGCAAAATAATTTTTGCTGCCGCTAGGGTGCGTCTAGATTTCTAGGCTATTCCTTTCCACTAATGTTCACAAATCTGTTTTGTATAACAGTAAAACCTATTTTCATGCAGTCGCGATGTTAAATTTTGTCATGGGTATCAAAATAAAACGGATAAAGAAACGCAAACACCACGTGAGCGGACCAGACTGTGGACATTGCGGGAAGCAGAAAGTGTCCGACTTCACGTCTTCGTTTTCAGCTCCTCACCGCCTGCACGCGGCAACTCTCGCCGATCACATGCTACTTTGCTGGCTACTTTGACACGTGTGTGGTGTCGGAGTGGCATAGGTAGTTGTCACAAATACCCCTTTTCCACCAACAAGAACCGGGTGCTGGTTCAGAGCCAGAGCCAAAGCTGGTTCAGAGTGGGTTCGACTGACGAGCTTAATAAGAACCGATTTGCCTTTCCACCGGCTAGAGAGCCACAACAGAGCCAAATCTTACGTCACTGTATACGTCTCATGTTGCCCAGCAACGCTAGTGCGGTAGCGCCAAACAGTACGCCAGGCTTGTTCGAGATGCATCGGCTTCTCGCAGATCGATCTCCGCATGACATCAAAGCGCTGCGATAGCGATCTAAAAGCACAAGGAGTCGTATGTTCTCCAAACACTCCCGCAGCTCCGATCGGTCCGCGCCGCTCCGATGCATCTCGAACAAGCCATCAACAATAACGGACGTTGCAATACTATGGATGCTCATGGGTTTACAAAATACATCGGAGTCCAACGCGTTTGTGCAGCTCGCCGTAACTTACATAGACGGATATTTATAATCGAGCTGCTATTAGCTCGACTAGCTGCTATTTAAAAATGGCGGTCACAAGTTTCTATTCGTCTTGTTGGTCACGGTAACCCCGCCCCCAGCCCCTGACGCAAGTGGTTCTTACTTGGCTCTGTTCTAGACCAGCAATGATTTGGTGCTACTTAAGAACCACTTTTCCTGGTTCGGAGCTGGTGCTTTGCGTGTGGAAAACCAAAGAACCGAATTGAAACTAGGCTCTGGCTCCGAACTAGCACCAGCTCTGGCTTGGTGGAAAAGGGGTAAAAGAGCGAGAAAGGTTGAGATGGAACGCACTAAATCTCGAACCACTGGGAGATCACCCGTATAAAGAAGAAAATGCCGCCTGCCTAACAGATTCTGCTGGCAAAAAGAGAATGAGAACAGAACTCATAATAATAACACAAGAACCAACACTGGCTTGGCTGTTGAAATGTTGTAGCCTAAAAGCGACGCAGAGATTGAGTTTTTATTACTCAACAGGCGAGTAAGGTATTTTATTTAAACAGATTGTCTAATAAATTGCCTTTACATGTAGCTCTCTAACAGATTTCATTGTAAAGCATTAGGGTATCTGTAAGAGTCATTTCATTATGGTGGCATAGTGTGCTAGAATTTATTTTCAAGGAAGTACCGTGTCTATAGCTACATGTTTTCAGCTGGTCAGCTTGAGATCCTTTATCTAAACTGGTTACATCTCTTAAGCATAATAGTGAGTGTTTTATGAGCAGTAGTTTGACCATATTCATCCGCACAGTGCTGCAACCTAAACAATGTTCTTTCAAAAAATGCAGTTTTGTTTTTTAAACGCTAGAGGGCCAAATGTTACATATAGCCTATATACATTTTTTTGTTGTTGCTAAAACCTAAAGTGATCATGCAGTGAATTTAAATGACTTTTATAATTTTGAATTGCGCAGATGCTGTCAAGTTTGTCATGTCCCCAGGGGCTGTGCACTAATAACATGAAGAACTGGCAATATTTAAAGAAAAATATTATTTTTTTTCTTTAACCACCTACTTTCTCTAATCAAAATGTAAAAAACAAACACGTTTTCTTGCCATCTTGCTTTTAAATCGTTCACGGTGCGTGTCCAATGGCGAGGAGTAGAGCGAGGGTTTTCTATTAATTCCTATGGAAGCTCATATGGGCAGTGCACCGTACACCGGTATCATCGTCTATCGCAGCAAGCCTACTCCTCAGGAAGTATTAATTGTATAACTTGATTTAATTTGATGTTTTTGTGCTATTAACAGGTTTGACTCACTAAAATATTCCATCCACATCCATCACAATGAACCTCAAATAACACCATGTGGTAAGCTAAAGCTACTCTCAATCCCTCACTGAACATTGGTTAACTTTAGCTCTTTATTGACTATTAAATGGTAGATTGTAAATAACATATAATTAATAAATAAACAATCTGTAATTTAAATTATGAATACTTCCATAAATTACACAAACATGTTCATTATTTAACACTTTTTAAGGTTCTGCATAACAGGAATGTCCAATGTACAGAAATGCAATTACAGATTGTACGCAGGCTTTCATTGCAAATGCATAGTTGTAGATAGTGCTTTATTCGCATTTAATGTTAAATATGGCTTTATAGTGCATGTATTCCCAGACCCTGTCCAGGCTGTTTCGGTTATAAATCAAGTTGTTTATCTGTTTAGATTGTCCATTTAATCACTGTGTGTGTTGTTTGGCTGAGACAGACACCTTTCTTAGCAGATTCCTGACAACAGTTTGACCACCAACAGCGCTCGGCTCTGGTCTTAATGCTAAGCCAGTCAGCCATACGACATCCTACGAGCAGTGTGTGTGTGTGCTGCACATATCCACGAGTTAGCGACTGCGTGTGGGGTCGCCAGTTCACCGTGCACCATCACCCTGATGGCTTCTGACACGGGCCTCCTCACTCCTAGCTCACTTCTGCTGCCCCAAATAGAGGATGAAAGCTCTGCCCTTTCTCCTTTCCTCTCTCCCTCCCTCCCCTTGCTTCTGTCTCCAATATGTTTATCTTATCATCAGAGCTCTTTATTGGTAAATAAGGGTAGGCTGCCCGGCTGGTCTCTCCCGACGTTAACCGCCGTTGATGTGCCTGTGTAACCATAGCACCCAGTGTTTAGGCTATTAGAGCTGGCTATTTACAATCTGGAGTTTCCTATTGATTATGTCTGCCTTGAATTCTGTTTACCCGGGAAATAAACAACACATGTGTCTCTTCCTCTCTCTCTTTTTCTGTCTATCTCTCTTGCTTTACCACTGTTTTCTTATTTTTTTGTCTCTACCTTTTTTTACCACCATTTATTTCAGTGGCCATCCTTTGAATTCTTTCTGCCTTTGAGTTGTGGTTATAGGACAGTTTGTGAGTCACTATGTTTTACACAAAACAGCATAGTGATCCTTAAAGGAATATTCCGGGTTCAGTACAACTTAAGCTCAATCAACAGCATTTGTATTATAATGGTAAGAATTACACTACCGTTCAAAAGTTTGGGCTCGTTAAGAGGTTTTTATTGTTTTTGAAAGAATCCCTTTATGCTTAACAAGGCATGTATTGTTACATTTACAATATCACCGTTTTAATATATTTTTCAGCTGACATTATTCAAATATACACTATCACATGATCCTTTACAAATCATTCTAATATGTTAATTTGGTGCTCAAGAAACATTTCTTATTATTATCATCAATTTTTTGCTGCTTGTTATTTTTGTGGAAACGGTGATTCATTTTCCCACTAATCTCACTGACTCCAAACTTTTGAGCGGTAGTGTTATTTCCACTTTGTTATTTTTTTAAATACAAGTGTGTTATGTATATATGGCAACACTTTAGTATAGGGTCCAATTCTCACTGCCAAACCAAATGCTTATTAGCATGTGTATTACTAGGAAACTGGTATAGGATACTACTATATTAGTTTTTATAAAACACATATTAATGCCTTATTCTGCATGATCATATTTTACATCCCTCAATCCAACCCAATTCCTGAACTTAACAACTACTTTACTAACTATTAATAGGCAGTAATTAGGAGTTTGTTGAGGCAAAAGTCGTAGTTATAGTTAATAGTGAGAATTGGAGCCTAAACTATAGTGTGACACACACACACACACACACACACACACACACACACACACACACACACACACACACACACACACACACACACACACACACACACACACACACACACACACACACACACACACACACACACACACACACACACACACACACACACACACACACACACACACACACACACACACACACACAATGCTTGCTAACCTTTTCTGTGTAAAGTTATCCAATTTTACAACTTTGTTGCTATGACAACTTAGTCATAAGCACTAAATTCCTAAAATGAATGTAAAAGTTACAAACAAACTTCCCTTTGGCTCACATTTAAATTGGCTCCATTCACTTCCATTGTATTCATTGTAAAAAAAGTCCGTTTTTTAAGTAAATGAGAGATGAGTCAAAATAAATCTTTGCTACAAATGCTGTCGATTGAGCATAACTTGTATTGAACCAGAAATAGTTCTCTCATTTGACAAATAGGCAAACATATACTTTACCCATACTTTTACGCAGTTGCACTGCAATGAAAAGTAGAAAATGTCACCACTGGAGAGAGAATACATAAACAACAAACAAACAAACAAACAGTCACTTACATTTCTTTAATGCATTTGGATTCCTATATGCATGTACTGTACGCGTTCAAACAGACGCACACACATACTTGCTTCCACTCAGCCTGTCTCCTCTCATTGGTAACAGAACCCTTCGTTAGAGGGGTTAAGGCCTATGTATGTGTCATTCGTTCCATCCCTCTCTTTTCCCCTTCCCTGATCACACAGATAGAGATGCAGATAAGAAAGCAGTCCATGTTCAAATGTTTGTGTAGCGCTGCACGCCACACTGCTCACACCAGTGTCTCATTCAAAAAGACTGCATTAACCCACTCTGTGCTACCCAATCCCATGTGTCTTAATCAGACACTCTGAGTTAACCCTTTGTGCACCACAGCAGAACGTTCCGGCCCTGATCTTAAAACTAGTATTTTAGGAGAAGGTTGGATTATGTTATATACTTGATTTATCAGGCTGGGACATCTTTCCTCGATTTGATCCTTGAGTCTCTGTAAGGAAGCACATTAACCCTTACTGTCCTGTCATCCTTAATGTGCTCCTCCAAAAGACTGATACAGGCCTCTAATGAAAAGGCTATGTGAGCAGCTGACTGAGAGCAGCTTATGTTTGTTCTGCCTGTGACCATTATTTGGAGCTATGTAGAGTGACCCCACACGGCTGGCACCGCCGTCATGCTAATAAAGCTTTTCTTGATTTGAATCAGACTGACACTGGAGAAAGGGAGTGGACCACAAGACCCCAACTTCCACAAAACAACAACCCTGCACCGGGCACTGGCGCAATCTTTTAAATTCAAACACTAATAGTGTGTTTATGCCTATAAACTTTGGTTACAGTGTATATTCCGTTGTTAGTGCTTATTGCTTAAGCCATCATGGGATTCCACAAGGCTTTGTATGTGGACCTCTTTTTTTGTCCTTGAATGCATGGCTACACTGTGTTCTCTGCTTATGTATGACTACACGCTCAAATATTTGTATAACAGCACTTTGCTATTACCTTTGTATAGCAGAATGTCTTGAAGTGAATAATATCACCACTAGATCATGTCTTCTTTTGATCCTCATCTTTGCCACCCCGTTGGAAGTCTTTCATTTATGTGCTGCACACTTCAGAGAAAGCTTGCCTGTTTACAAGTTCAAGGCTCTAGTTTATCTTAACCAAGAAAGACAATAGTAATTATATGTGTGAAGTGAATTGTGTGTTTGTATTGGGCTGATGGTGGGTGGATGGGGAGTGCTGTAATCTTAGCAAACTGAGTACACAACAGCATAAACAGCAAACAGATGAGATCTTGTTTGGTTTATCAAAGCCTCACATCCAAGTCTTTGAGATAAGTTATGTGGTCTGGATCAGTCAGTGCTGTTTATTATGGCTGTTTTGTTTGTAACCTCTAGAGGGAGCTAGAGACTTAGCTAAAGGATACTTTACAAAACATTAACAACTTCAGACATTTAAAATATATGTAATTAATCATATTATATATTATGGAATTCAGTAATATATATAATTTGCCTATACTTTTTATATACATTTTTACATTTATTGTCATTTACAATTATTATTTAGTAATATTATTAATTATATTTTGCATTTGGATCATTCCCAAATTACGATGGATAACTTAATAATTCTATTCTAAAAATACTAAGAATCGCAACTAAAATTTTCATTTAAATTGTTGATTATATAATTTGTGGGAATGAAAAAAATCACTAGTGGTCTCAGACTTTTGGACTCTACTGAATATATTCAAGCAGGTTGGGTTTGGGTTGAGCGTTTATGAATTTGTCCTTGGTTTGGACACGGACTCAACATGGACATGAAGATGTAGAGGTGCATGCAAATTTGTGTGGGTTACAGACTGTGTGTGTGTATGTGTCTGCGGCTATTTTTACTGGCAGAGCATGAGGTGTTGTACTGTGAAGGATCCATCAGCAGTGCTGAACGCCGCTCAGGAAACCAGCCCCGACACACACACACACACACACACCACTGACATAGCTGCACATGTGTGTGTTTAATGCAGAGAAAGAGAAGAGATGAAACTGAGTCTGAAATTACTCTGTGCCACCTGTTTTGCGTATCTGCTGCACTCTAAAAAATTGATGATAAAAGCTTGTTTCTGCTTATTTCATCAATCATAAAATATTACAGATAGAGGCTTTTGAATGGTCTTCGTTGGTGCGCATTTGTTCATTTTATTTCAGTGTGATGAACAGGAAATCACACGTTTCGATAAATGCAATCATCTTCAGAGGTGTTCATATTTAAGTCAAGTTACAATAAGTGAATGTTGTTTTCTAGTATCTCTCAGCCCTGTCACAGCCATGCAAGAGTAGCAACCCGTCAAATTATAGACTAATCAAAATACACTCTGTATCCATGTAAAATAGCAGCAGTAATTGCTATCTTAAGTATAGGCGAACCTTTTGGAATGCGTCTTTATGAGTACACAAATGTGTTGAAAAAGGGTTTCTGCAGTATGTGTGTGTGTGTGTTTTGGTCGATCTGCATGTGTGGCTTGTGAGAGAAAGTGGGAAAGACATTGAAGGTGACACTTTGTGACCATAATCAGAACACCGCAAAAACCATGGACGCTCCACACTAAAGCAAACCCTAACCTGTTATGCTGACCCTAGGCCAGTTTGGCCACCATGGTTACAAGAACCACGGACGAACACATAGTGCAGAGAGCTGATCTTGAGTCTGCGGTAAGGCGCAGGGAGTGTACAGTCGCCGTAATGGTGAACTTCCCCTAAAAAAAACCTCCAGCCTCTCAAAATCCAGCTTGGCTTTTCCAGTTCCACTCCATTACAGAGTTGAGTGAACATCCTAAACGCTCATCCAAGAGCTTCTGCCTCTATGTAAACAACACAATCCCCATGATTACAGCAGGGTTGAAGGGATGAGAAGACAGTGAAAGAAATCAAATTAGTGGCCACAAATAATTGGGCAGGCCGACCATTTCACGCAATTTTGACCAAAAATCATTACCTTTTGGTCTTCTAGAACTAGATTAGATTCCAGAGAAGTTGCAAAGAAATAATGGCGGTAAGCTGTTTTTCCTCAGGCATGTGCCTCCTTGGCCCGTGTAGTCTACACGCCCTGGTGACAAGTGGCCCCTGATTGTCTGGTCTCAGAGGGGCAGGGCAGGCGCTGTGGGCCATAGTGACCACGCTGAGTTCACGCTGGCCCCACAGGCGCCTGCTCTCCGGGCCAGCTGAGGTCATAAACAGTGGACAGAGCAGGGCCCACGAAGGACACAAGACAGAGAATGGATCTTTCTGACCACATAAAGAGTTGGCCCGTTTTGCTCGTTGCCCACAGGGAAAACACATTCCCACGGACACTTGCATTTGCTCATCATGCTTGCAAAATGTAATTTATGAAATATTGATTTTTAATACATTCATAATATATGATTATATGTTAAATGTAAAATACATGATATTTACACTACCGGTCCAAAGTTTGGAATCATTACGATTTTAAAAAAAAGTCTCTTAAATTCACCAAGGCTGCATTTTTTAATCAGAAATGCCCTAAACTTTTAAATTGTAGTGTATTATGGTTTCCACAAAATATCAAGCATTGTAAATATTTATAAAAATATGAAATGTTTCTGAAGCACCAAATCTGCATATTAGAATGATTTTTGAAGGATCATGTGACTCTGAAGACTGGAGTAATGATGCTCAAAATACAGCTTGGCCATCACAGGAATAAATTACATTTAAAATATGTTAAAATAGAAAAACTTAATTGTTATAATATTTCACAAAATTCCTGTTTTACTGTACTTTGATGAGCATAAAAGTCTACTTTCAAAAACATAAAAAACTTTTGTTTTTCAAGATTTTGACCAGTAGTGTGTGAGTGTGTGTGTGTGAGTATATGTGTGTGTGTATGTATATGTGTGTGTATATATATATATATATATATATATATATATATATATATATATATATATTAGCATTTTTTAGATGCATTTGTTAAAAATATTTCATCCAAACATAAAAAAATCGCAAATCATTTATTAATTTAGAAAAATGTCTGTGTCTATTCAATGAAAATCTATTTGGTCCCATGCTGTTTGACTTTCATTTTATAAAAAAAATAAAATAAAATAAAAGTTGACCACCAGTTGAGACATTTTTGAAAATATATAAGATATATAAAAAATATATAATATAAAGAAATATCCAGTAAAAAAAAAAGGCATTCTGGTTTTGAATGACATGAGGGTGAGTGAATGATGACAGAATTTTCATTTTTGGGTGAACTACCCCTGTAAGTAAGGTTTCATAGAGTAGTGTAAGTGCTGAGTTTGGTGTAGGAAGAGAGCGACAGCACTATATCATTCCTTAATTAATGCAAGCATGCAGAGATGCGTGTAGCTTTAAATCTTTTTAAGCAGTTACAGTTTACTCCCAGCTGCAAAATGTGTGTGAGAGAGAGGATGTTGTTCTGTCAGGCAAGTAACCTGTCTGTATGATCATAGTGTAAAAGGTGAGCGAATCAGGTGATCATGTTGCTATGGATATGGCGACTCCACCCTAATGCCACAACAAAAAGTGTGACATTGTATCGAAGATGTTTTGAGATTAATATTTTTAAGTATGTGCATGCATGTTGTTGTGTTTAAGAGAGAAAGAGAGAAAAAATTGTGTGCAGTCGCGTGTGATATAAAAACCTCTTGTGCTGCAAAGGTTTATGAAAAATGATTGCCTCGACTCAATATTTAACTTAATTTAGTTGTGTATCTTATAATATGGGCCTTGCGTTTCGAGTAAACAAGGCAAAAATAAATTAACTCTTGCGACTTGACCGAGCCAAGGTAAAGTGGTTTCCATAAACAATTCAAGTAAACTCAACAAACGGAAAGTGTGTGCGTGTAAAATGCTGCTGAAGAAGGGGGCGGACTTATGGGAGTTTTATGATGTCATAAATACTTGTTCTGATCCCTGAAGATAAGCAATTGTGTGAGGATGATGAGGAACAGAGCGATGAAGATAACCATGGCCATTAATGATGGCCTTTGCACCAGGTCTCTAAGAAAACATCAAATGTGTAAAGCTGTGAGCAGCTGTTAAATGGATGAATGCTCGTCCCGGTTTTATGCGTCTGATGGCCAGCCTCTATCTCTCCTATCTGCGTGCTATTCCATTTTATCTCTCAGACCATCCATTCATTGGCTCAGCTACTCGTCTGTCTGCGCCTGTTGTTTGACTCGTTCTCACACGAATATTGGTTGTTTTTAAATTGCCTTTTAATAATTTAAATGGTTATGAATAACTTAATAGCTATTAATACATTCCTTATGAATTTAGCTTTTGATCACTGGTGCTGGTGATTTATTTATGTGAGTTTTAATATGCGCCTATTCGTGCACAAGCGTCTCCTAATTTATTCTTTTTGAATATGAGACCAATCAATCACTAAATCGTGGACGTAAGTGACATATTAATAAATGCACTTATCATATTTGATAGTATGAATATAGTAATAGTAAACACTGATAAATAATTCTTTGTCTTCAAGACAGACCCCACAGACTATTAAATCTAATCCTTAATTGATATTTAATTTCCATCCTTGCTTTGAAGATCATGTCGATTGTGAAATAGTGGATAGTGGTTTTATTTAGTAGACTCTAATGATGAAGACATTGATCGTGAAGGTTATTTTGGAGATATATCACAATATTTGTGATATTGACGTTTGAGCTCTGTCATCAGTCCCACTATTTTATGACCATCAGACCCAAGGCCATGGCAGGTGAGGACAGAGGTTGGGCGTTAATGTTTGTTAAGCCCTGTACATGGAGGGGGTGGATTAAACGCTGTTCCTCATCAGGCAGCGTAGCTTGTCCTTGATCGCTTCAACAGGTCATTAAAATCATTAAAAGCACAACTCATCAGCACTTTTTGACAGCCGTAGCGTGAGAATGACTTTTCTTACCCCATCATCTCAAAAATGACATCCATAAAATAGTCAGTTCACCTTTAGCATTACCTCTTTTCAGGGTCTGTTTAAAAACAATAATGCCGTAAAGCACTCGTTAGGTTTACAGTCGCAGTAAAAGCAGCGGTAAAAGACTGTGCTGTCTCTCCGTCTTAATGATGCTGTTGGTTTATTGTGATGAGATGTATGACTGTCATCAATAGATGGGGTGGATAGAGCACATGATGCTCTCCCACACATTACAGCTTTAATAGAGAATTAAACAACAGGCAGGTAGCGCAACAGGCCAACAGGCACCACACTGCGAAGCCATCGATTTTCATTGCCTTGTTTCCTCATTGACTTTCATACCAAAACAAATTGCTAATTGAGGACTATGAGGGAGGTCTGGTCATTGTTTATCCAATTATATATATGACTTGTGTAATAACAGGTGATGTGGTTTGTCTTAATAATGTGCTTAACGGTTATGATACCTCATTGTCCGCTTCTCTATGGGGACTGGAGTAGTTAGATTACATAGAAACATGTTTAATTTGATGCGAAAGACGTTTGTGGAAGTAGATTTGTGTATATAATTTTGTAGGACAGTGTCTGACCTCAGCTTGATCATTGCGGTAGCACCTGATGAAGATGGACATCCAAAAGACGCTGTTTTTACAGCCTGACCATAATAATTTACACTTTATGAAATTGCAGGCCCTAAAAACACAATATCCCAGTAATCATTTATCAATCATAGCATTCCATGATCCCACACTGATGGAGACTCTACAAATGTTTGCAGTAGATGTATGAAGTACACACAAGATGTGGAATCAGTGTTGTAAAAATACATAAAATACATTTATTATGTTGTCTACGTGCATAAGGAAGTGATTTAATGCTGGAGCATTAAATCTAGGCAGCCTGGCACCTAGAAAATATTTTCGAGAAAGGGATGTTTGTTATATTGATTCGACAAAGTTTATTTGTTATATTGATTCGAGGTCATCAGGCGTTTGAAAAAAAATATTTTAATGCATTATGACATCATAAAGTATTTGCTGGAATCATTTTGATGCTGTTATCATGGGATGACTGGGGTCAAAATGCCAGTCAGAGACACTGCCAATAAAACAGGATGTTTATTAAGTGAGACGTACTTCATTACGTTGCTCCGTATGGTAATAAAACCATACATGCACTTATTATGTACAGGTAAACTTTGAACACCCAATAAACATTGAGGAGCTACAAATGCTATCAGCATTTTTTAAACATGATTTTACACCCAGTATGTCTAATAAAAATCCTTTTCCAAAGTCATACTTTGTTCTCATTAACTCAAGCTAGGTGCACCTTTAAACAGACTGACCTTTGATTGCACTTCAGGATACTTAAAACATTGTCCATCACAGTCCTATTAAAATAAAATGAAATTATGCATTTCTGTGTATTTTGCGGTTTCAATCATACGAATTGATTTTTTGCGTAGGGTACAGATTGGGTTAAATTAATACATAGCCATGGCATTCATTATTTAGACAAATAGCACAATGTATGCCCTCCTGAATCAATTGTAATTGAATATTTCTGTGGTTACATGGTGCAGCAGGTTCGCAGGCAAACCACAGGGTGTTCAGGCTCTCTGGAACTTGGGTACTATATTATTTCTCACTATATTACTGATGGGAAAACCATTTCCACCAGTGGTGAGGACTGTGGCTAAACTCTACATGTATTCCAGTGGCATGTGGTACTGGGTGTCTCTGGCTTCCCTCACTCAAAGTGAATGGCCAATGGATGTTTTCATTTGACCTTTGCCAGCTGGACTGTATTATTATGTCAAGATCCAATCAATAACAAGAGATGCTTTTTAATGAACTCTCAAATCTGAGAACTCTCTTTCTCTTTCTGCAGTTGATCTTTGCAAAGCCCCGCTTTAATATGTTCATGACTACTCCCACCTTAAATACTGTTGTTGTCCCATATTTTCTCTGGCAAACTTTTTCTTTTTCAAAGAAGATTAAATGAAATATAAAAATAAATGTTGCTGTTAGAGCATAAACAACATCTGCAAAGTTACAACGCTCAAAGTTCAATGCAAAGGGAGATATTTTCTTTTTACAGAAATTGATTTTTAAGGACTACAACAAACGACTGGTAGGGACTGCAAGCAGCTTCTTCCCGGGTTGGTGACATCATGAACCTTAAAGGTCAGTAGCCCTGCCTACTGATTCGAGCACGACACGTAGTAGTAAACAGATGTGACGCTAACACTGGATCGAGCAACTAAGCGATAAACATGCATTTGAAGAGTGCAAAATGTTGTGCAGTGCCAGGTTGTAGAAAAACACAGTAGCTGCATTGGATTTACAGAGAGCCTGAAATAAAAAAACGATGCTGTGCCTTCTATATTAGATCTGACAGGAACTGCGCAACACACTTATGCGAGTAAAAAGTTTTTACCGTGTCACTATTGCTTTGTTACAGATCGTTTGATATGTATGGATTATGTCTAACCATAATCACCAGTGACCAGCAGTGTTGTGCAAGTTACTTCCAAACTGTAATACATTATATATTACTTGTTACTGGTATTTAAAAGTAATTCATTACCTTACAATATTACTGTCTCAGAATTGTAATGCGTTACATTACTCCTGTATTACTTTTGAGTTACTTTCACCAAAATAACTATACAGAAGTAGAACTTAACATTCTAAAATGACTAGGGCTGTAACGATATGCGATATGAAACCGAAATCACGACACTCAGATCCACGAACCTGCAGAATCGCGACACACCCCTTCCAACTCCCAGCGTTATCCATACCGTCCAGATCCAATGCTACCACATCTTTAAATTACTATTAGCCTAGTATTATTTTAAGTTAACTTAACATTATAAAATATGTAGACCTACACCACAAAACTAGTTGAGGATAAATTATTTAAAATTTGGGAATTCCAGCGTTATGGACATGACATTTGCAGACTTGCAGTCAAAACTTATATATAAATTCTCAGAAAATGCATTAATACCAAAATATCGAAACGTCTATTTATCCATAGGCTCCTCCCAGAAAGGAGTCCAGACATTAGAAAAAATATCAGTCTACACATGCGTTTTATATTTAATATTAGGGAAATCGACAGTCATGTGTGACAAAAAAAAATCTTTAAGTTTTAGGAGGCAAGGATTTTTTTTGTAATTCTGTGAATTACACTGCGCAAATCTAATGAAGAAGGGTTGGCTCTCCAGAACATAAAAAATTCATTTTATTTTATTTTTCGTGTTCGCATTTATGAGGAAAAAACAATGTTACAGACGTGACAGTTCTCCGTTACGGACGCGACCGCTATGAAGCGGCAATAAAAGACTGCTTTAAAACTTTCACAGACACCTTACACAGAAGACACGAAGCCTTTCTTTAAAGTGAATTTCGTTTTGTATTAATTGTACGGACCTGAAAAATATATCTATCTCGAAATGTCTACTTGTAAACAGAACAATTCAAAACGAAAGAAAACAGACTGCTCTCTGCTTATGAAATGAAATGTGCAATTCTCTCTGGTGCATCACTAGCCTACTGCGAAGATCGCGAGTCAGCATCGTCAACTTCATCTTGACTTTATTAATAAACAATCAACATGTCTCCTTGCTATATTTGACATATTCATATTAATCATTGCTTTTGCCGGTTCTTTGTGACAGCTTATAGGTGCTTTATCGGCAGCGCCGCCGCCCTTACATGAACGCGTCACCATCGCATCAAAAACATGATGAAAACATGAAAAATGCCACATAAACATAGGCTAACTGTTTAGAAAGAAAACACAGAACGAATAGCCTAATGCGCATACGTCCATCTCGCGAATGTAGTCTTCTTCATGCCATCTTCACCATTAGCCGCTTTTCCACTGGCCAGCGCGAGCACAGAGGCCGAAATCATGCCTCACGGCACTCCTGTACAAAATAAATCGCTATACAAATATATCAGACGCTGCCATTTAGTCTTTAATTACAGACTTGGACACCACACGCGGCTATTGACTGACCACTAACAGGTAATTTAGCCTACTTGCATCTTTTATTCGTTAATTTCTGGCGGTAAAAGTTATTAAATTAAAACTAAAAGTCTGTTGTAACGCAAGCCTTACCGAACATGTACCGAGTAAAATATTACTGAAAATTGATTAGTAATGCCTTACACTACTGCGTTACAGCAAAACGTAATATGTTACTGTAATGCATTACTTTTGTAACGCGTTACTCCCAACACTGGTGACCAGTGGTTTCTGATATGTAATGATTCATGTGGCCTACAGTCAGATGTTTTTGTCTCATAATCGTTTATTGTCAGTAAATCAAACATTTGACTAAACGGTCAACTTCACATTGTTTCTCTATGGAGGATGAAAATAATCGGTTATTTAAACTGTGATTAAACTATACATAGAAAACGATCAAACAGCGCAAGTGTTCTGGACTCTCGCCAAAACTCGCTTTAGAATCAATGGATCTCTTATTTACATTGTGTTTGCACTGTTAGTTATGATGAAAGCATGCGTAAGTGTGCAGAAATCGAGTCACAATGACGAGATCGCTGCATTCAAGGCATTAGAGGTCATTTAATGTAGGCATCATTTTCTTCTTAACGCTTTGTACTCGTGTGTAGTGGGTTGAACCCAGTGTGACCAGTAAGATAAATATCCCCTTTTGGAGCCCTTGTGTGGTTTGGAGGTTTGTTTTAGACAAAAAACACACAATGACTGAGTTCACCCATCATAAGTAGCTGGTATTTAAGTATAGGCAGACATGCACACACAAAAATACATAACAAATCACTATATTGCCCTGCCAGTATTGTGGTCATCTGCACACAGGGTTATGTTCAGGCAATATTTTGTAGGCATTATATTACACTGTCTTTCTGACTATTACTACCACTGCTGTAGTTTAGTTCTTTTGTCTAGGTTTATCTTGACCCTATCAACATCTGTTGCATGCTTTCATATACTGTATCTAAAATAATCTAAAACATAAAAAACCTAAATATATCATTGACACCACTCAAAGAGCACACCCTCATTTAAATATTTGATAATTAGTGACCACAGCAAGAGCGACTAGCTACTCATTACACGCACTCCAAATTAATGGGGTACAATCAGTAGGTTTTCCACATGGAGTACAATAAAAACAACATTTACACCACAGAGACGGAATACAAATGTATTAAAATTAACAAAACCAATCACACCCTTTTGCATTATGGGAAATCACATTTAAAGATGCTATTTTAACTTCTTTCTGTGGCAAACCATGCCTGTGGTATGCTTGATCCAGCAAATATCACAGTAAATCGGAGAATATTAAACGTAAAGCCACAGTGAATGTGTAGAAAATAGCTTTGTTTCTCAAAAGCTCTTTTAGTTGCTCCACACATGACATTTCATTATCGTCAATTGGTCCTTTTTTATGTAGTTTAAGGTCCATTTTATTTCCATAGATGAATCAAGAAAAATCAGTCCTACTTTATACAAAAGGCACTTTTCCCAAAGGGAAAAAATGTCTACTGGGAATTTGAGCCCTAATTCTCGTCTGCTGTGTACATACTCATGGAGTTGTTTTGCAAGTGCACGTACCAATGCTAATTGAATGAGGTTTAAACTAGTATCAGAAGTCACCTAAGTAAGAGGAAATGGGAACAATTAAGAAACCATAGGCAGATATAAAGATACGGCCATCACCTTCCGTTAGATGCGGCCCCTACGGTCCCGGCGGCGGGGGTGTCCATGCTGATTGCCGGAGCGGTTTAATTAAGAGCCCTATAAATGTGGCGCCCCCACACCACTGAGTCACGTGGTGGAATGTGTGATGGGAACATATGCTGAACTAATGACAACCTGGTGACACCCAACCGCATCCTACCGCCTTCTTGAACTGTCTGTGGGCCAGACCCCCCACATCTTTAAAGTGTCCCTGCCTGTTTAAGTCGGTTCTTCTATCTGCTGATGGTTTATAATGGTGGGGGATGGTTTATAACTAGGATGCAGTGTGAATGCACATTCATGGTTAATACAGGAACAATCCTGTCCCTTGTATCTAAGCAGAAAACCTTTTTGGAACTCTGGTTTACCATAAGACAATACAAACCCGAGGAAATACAATATGCTTAATGTATGGAGGAAGGGAGAGAACGAGGCTTTAGTGATGGATCTCTCTAAGTAGTCGAGGTAAACTAACCTATTTGAGGTTCTATCATATTGCTATTCTCTCTTTGCCCAGGTTAATGCGGGCAGCTCAGAGCTGCAGACACGGTTAGGAGTGGTTCATGATGTCACAGCTTGCAAACAGATGTGCTACCCTGTGCCCTACTACCCTGTGCCAGTCGTACACTGTTCTGCCACCAAAATGGCACATTCAAGCTGTTATGTTTAAAATCCTTCAGCTCTGGCTGTTATTTTGGACACAATTTATGTGCTTGTTTCATATTTTAAAGACAAGCTCTCTGTTTGAGTCTTTAGGGAAATAAGGTAGTAAAATCTCACATATAACAGTACTGGCTCAACCAATAGTGTGATTTTCGGGCGGGATTACCTATTTGGCGAACAAACTTTACTCATCACTTTATATTTTGAAATGGCTTTTTGAATTGGTTGTTTTTTGTTGCAGTGACCTTTTGTATCCAATACACACAAATTAGTTTGGCTATTTGACCTTAAAAACATTTTGAGATACTATCATGTGGCAATAATAATGTTTTTTATGATGGGCATAAAACTATTAAAACAATGTATGGGCACACTAAAGCAAGACTGCTTAGAGTCATTCACACAGTCACAGAAGAATGATACTTTTTAATATACAATACTAGATAATAACTGATACAGTTAAAACTGAAGGCTTAAACCAATGGCATGTTCATGGAGTGTTTGGAAAAGCTGAGAAACTTTTAAGTTCCATTTGATTAAAATAAATTACAAACAGTAAGTGTTTGGGTGAGCGTAAAAATGCCAAAGAAAAAAAAAATTTTATTCATGTTTTTATTTTTATTATTATTTTACATCTAATTTATATATATTTTTTAAATGTGTTTGATATTTAATTTGGAGTTCTGGTAAAGAATAAAGCAATTAAATTTACTGTTGAATCTGTATGTGATAATCTGTAACTGGACAATGAAAAACTGGAACATTTTGTTCTCCCCAAAATAATTCATTGCTTGCCTCTGGTTTTCTGTTACTTAGTCAGAAAAAAAGTACTGTAGCCTAATCCTCCTATACAGCAAGAAATGTCTCTGACAGATATCCATTGATATGCATTTGTCTTTTTTATCCTCAGTGTAATGCTGCATGTTTATTCTAATTGGGGCTGAAATTTGTTTCAAACTTTGATTCTTGTTTTGAGTGACTGAAGGCTTCCTGATTGATGAGACACAGACAAACAAACAGATGGCAGGAAAGAGGCGCATACGTATCCTCTCTCAAAGGCCCATGGGTAGATTGAAGTAACCACTGAGAGAGCCTTCGATACATTGGTTTTTATCTAATCTTAAGAGATCAGTGCTGTTGAGTCTCATTTGGTAGCCACTTTTTAATGGAATAGCCTTTATTTGTGGCTATCAGGCCAGCTACGAGGGACAGACTTGACGTTTGGCAGCTTGTCGCCTTGCTTGGCCCTGATCAGTCTCTCAGGGTCTGCTAGCAGAGTGCAAAATCATGTCGCCTAACACAGTGCTGTTTACTGCCCGGCCCACCAGCAGCCCTGCTAACACGCCGAACATCTAATAAATAATACAGAGCAACAGACGGGTGGGGGAGACCACTAGTGTTTGTGTGTAAATAAAGAAGTAGGAATGGGTTTGGAAGAGCAGAATGACTATTTATTTGCGAAGATTCAAAATGCAACACTAATGGTGTTCACGTGCAGGCTGTCATTTTGAATTCATGAATAAATAAGCAAGTAAGTTGTCTGGTCAGTGAGTAAGATCCTGCTCTACTGGAAATTAGGACCATCTTCTAACACCGTGATTCACTGGGGTGGACTTGGAAAGATCTTTACTGCTTTGTTAAGCCTATAAAACAGAGAAAATTAGCTCATTATGTGTAACGCTCCGTGACCATTAAAAAAGTAAGTTCTTTATAGTATGAATATAGGTAGTATGAATGAAAGTTTAATTCAGACGTACTACATCCACCATTTTGTTACTTTCACGTGAACTACCAGCTTTAGTTGCGTTGCTTTACTTTCATTCATAAATCCTCTCTCATGGCCTCATGGGATAGTAAAATGTCCATCGAACGTGCACTTTAGAATCTCGGCAGAAAAAGTATGTCATCCGGGGACTTTTTGCCTACTATTTTTCAAATAGGTATTCGGACATCTTTGGCATACTGTTTTTCATATACTATATGGTAGGGAAGTATGCGATTTCAGATTCAGCCTTTGTTTCCGGTGTTTCCTTTTTGTTTCCATGGTTTCTAGTATGTTCTCATTTGTTGTCATGGCAACTCAGTTTAATTGATTTGGTGCACCTGCTCCTTGTTTAACTCTTGCATTACTGTATTTATAGCCTTTAGTTGTAGTTTCATCTCGTCTATTTTAATTTGGTTGTGTTTCACCTGCGCTTCTCCTGTTTTCCTGTGTGTTTTTTATTTTGATTGAATTGTTTAATAAGGAAAAGGGATTTTTAAGTTGTAGGTTTTATACATTTTTGTTATTTTTATTTATTCATTCACTTTTTTATATTTATCATAATGCTAAATGAGTAGGCCTGTAATATGAGTTCATATGAATAAATGTCGTGTTTATGTTGATAAAGGGTACTTGAGTGTTACTGATGAAGCTGTGTTACTTGAAAGGGTAATTTATATGAGATGATGAAACCGTAAGAAATCACATGACTTGGTCCAAATCCTAAACCTAACCATGATTGTGATCTGACCCCCCCACCCACCCCTTTATTGTTATAAGAGCGTTTTTGGGAAACACTGCAGTATGGTATTTACAATAATTTAATTAAAAAATTAAGTAATTACAATTTAAAGAATGTCTTTTTATTATTATTTAATACTTTTAAATGAATTAATTGACGGTTATTTTCTTTTTTCTTTTTTTTCACTGTGTTGTTAAGAAGACCTAAAACATGCTTGTCATTGACTAAGTGTCATATGAAGCACATTAATGCACCAGTGATCCAATATATCCAGCACCTGCACAGAACTAAAATACATACAGCATTGCCTTCCATGCTCAAACTAAATCAGCTAGCATTTTAAAACAGTTTCTTGCATTTTAAACACATGGCAAATAAAAAATGACCGCATGTCGTAAAAAAGAGAAATATAGATTCCCCACGGAGAGAGGCAAGAGTTAACTAAATCAAGCCATTAGGGACTGAGTGGGGAAAGGCGAATGAAAAACTAGCTACGGTCTCTTTTATTGTTGGGTTTAATTAAATTTTCAGCTCTAATTACAATTAAGCCACTTAGTATGTATAATAATGTTTGCATCACAGAGCAGCACAGATGCAGTCCATCAGTGCAATTAAATATTAAACCAGTGGAGGCTGTACTAATAGTGGCGCAGCAAGAAGCCGTCCTGTCTGCGTGCCAACCAAATCAACCGGGACTCCCCATGCAGTCGTTCGGAGACCCGCAGAGCATCATCCCCATTCCCTGCTGCTGAGCTGTTTAGCTGTGCCTTGGAATTTTTGCCCTTTTTTTTTTGTTAGTAATGCTTTTACATCAAATGCTTCTCGAGGTGAATATAGGTCACTATGAGGATCATCCGGTGGAAAAAGCATTACTAACTGAAAAATACAGACACATGGGTAAACAGCCCTGGAGAGTTTGCGAGAGTGTTTCTGAGCTGTGAATCGGTGGTCTAATGCAAAATTAGTGTTGTGTTGCCAAATTATTCATAAGCAAGGAATGAGTGCATTTTAAGCCCAAATTATAAATTTCTTGACTCATCCCTCTCTGCTTCTTTCCGTGTGTGTGCTAATGTCCTGTCCTCGCTTTCCGACGATAAAGCTTCACTCATCGGGGTGTTTTGCATTATTTAGGACACGGTGACCGCCAACAACACTAAACAAGGGTTATTTGGTTCTGCTTTGTCAAGCGCTTTGACAGCACGTATGTTTCCTCTCAAGCATTTAGCAATAAAGAACAAACTTAGATGATTTTGGTTTGGGTCACACCGGCGCTCTTTACAATGACGGATATTCTGTCATGACCCAAGCTGTAGCCGAGATACCTTTTATCTTCCATATTTATTTTAATTTCAGCCGCAATCATTCAAAATGAGCTGCAGCAGCTAATCAAACAGTATTGTTGTGATACAAATCAGTTGTTTTAGCTCAGTTCGTAGTCATTCATGCCGTCCCTCACACTGATTGTTGGAGTCAGTGCATCCCTTGGCTAGCTCCAGTCCTCCATTATGGGCAGAGAGGAATGTGTAAGGGTGCAGGATCTTTGAACTGTAAAGTCAGGCTTTTGGCTCGGCCGCCATCAAGGCATGCCTGGATAAATTTAGCAGCCATAGAATAAACCTAAATAGAAGGCTCCTCTTGGGGTAATAATTGGGTGTTGCTGCCCTACATTGCAAACACTGTCGATTCCAGTGAAATATTTCTGCACTGAGGCACACAAACAAAGCATAAACACAAAATACATGAGAGAGGAAAAAAAACAGACACGATCACAGAGTGTCGGCGGGTTGCGTGTGTGTGTGTGTGTGTGTGTGTGTGTGTGTGTGTGTGTGTATGTGTGTGTGAGAGAGACAGAGGTATTATAGTTTTGAGGATTTTGAATTTCAATTTTACTTTAGTTTTAGTTTGTTTTAATAGTTTCGGTAGTTTTAGTTTTCAACCCTACAATTACATTACTATTTATTCCATTTGCCCATGATGACACATACTACACCAGGTCTGGCTCCACGGGGCCTGGCCCACCTAATCATGAACTTGGCCAACCCTGGAAACCACCAAACCTCCCACGACCTCAACTATCTGGCCCATCTTATGTTATAGAGGTCTAATCAGACAGGATACACTGAAAATCAGAAGTCAGAAATAAATTTGTGTGAAGGCTATTTTCCCCCATAATACCTTCAATGCAGAAAAATGGAATAAGAAAGAAAGAAATGTGTATTTTTACCCAGAAAGTTTACATTAATTTAATCAAAAGTGACTAAAGACATTTATGTTACAAAAGATTTCTATTTCGAATATAGAAATGTGGTTCTTTTAAAATTTTATCAAATAAACCTAAAAAAAACAACAACTACAGTTTAAACAAAAATATTCAGCTGCACAACTGTTTTCAACATTGATAACGAGAAAGAAATTATTTCTAACATTGAAAACTGGAGTAATGGCTGCTTAACTCTGCCATCACATGAATAAATCCAATTTTTAAAATACATTCAAATAGAAAACAGTGACTTTAAATTTGTAATAATATTTCACAAATTACTGCTGTACTGTATTTTTGATCAAATAAATGCAGCGACTTCTTTCAAAATCATTAAAAATCTTGCTGACCCCAACTTTTGAACAGTAGTGTAAATCATGTGAGTGGATATTTAAATGTTTAAATTGTGTTGATCTGTGGGTGCATGATATGAAAAACATAATGTTGCCATCAAAAATATGTGACGTTTAAGTTAAAGAGTCAATCTAGAGGTAACTGTACGCACAAACTCACACCCTTCACAACAACCAAAAAACATGTGGTACCTTTTGACAAACAGAGCGTGATATGCACAAACATATTTAGAGATCCCATCCCATGAAACACTACACCAAAATGTCAGACCCAGTGGTGAATGTCTGACAGTAAATAGTGTTATTCCCTTGTTTTTTCATGATTCGAATTTGATTGTCCTAAAATGTCTTGTATATATTTAGATATGAGGTTTAGGTTGCATTTATTCAGCAATCAGTATTTTTTATCAGTTTAAGGTGTGATAAGCTGCTGTTTATTGATCGCTTTAAAAACTTTATCTGTCTTGCAATCTCTCTCTCTCTCTCTCTCTCTCTCTCTCTCTCTCTCTCTCTCTCTCTCTCTCTCTCTCTCTCTGTGTGGGCGTGGGTTAGATGGAGATGTTTATGACAAGGGATTATCCAGAAGTCCAAAGGGCACGCTGACTGCTGTCTTTAAGTTTCATCTCCACTGGTTCATCACCCTGCGAAGCCAAAGGGGTCATCTCAGTTAGAAAACACTAAATAGTTGTTTAGGTCTGGTCTTTATTTTAATGGCTTTTAAAATATAATTTACAGTCATTGAGAGTGAGACAGGGCATTATACACTCACTCAGATCTAGTGACGCAGGTAATCCGCAAAGGTAAATGTGTGTGCAGTGATCTTTAGCTGAAATTACCATAAACAATGGAATTGGCACATGCATAAAATATTTTACAATATTAAACAATCATACTGAAAGAGAAGCAAATACAGAATGGTTATATCCCTCGTTCAGTATAAATATTTGGCAACTAAAGCAAAATCATGAAACAACCAACATGTATGGCAAGAAACTGCACAGAAGTTGTCATGAATTTAAGTAGGGTTCTTCTGCAGTTCTATTAAGAGATAGACATAAGACATACTAACAAGAATTAAGAGCCTCTGGGGGCAACACACAAACACACACACACACACACACACACACACACACACACACACACACACACACACACACACACACACACACACACACACACACACACACACACACACACACACACACACGGCATGCTAATGTGTACTAATGCACATAATGGCTGTTTTAAACTTTATACTAAACTGTTTATACTCTTTCAAAAGCATATGCTTTTAAAATCCAATGTGTTTTATAGATAAAGATAGATAATAAATAATTCTCATTATTTGATATGTACATATTGTTAATACAAAACACACATCCTTCATTTATGAAGCACAGTCATGTAATATATTTAAATAAACACAGCAGGCAAGAAAAACAAGTTTATTGAAAATACATTTATAATAAACTTTAAACCCCAAAGAGATGTTTTTAAATGACAAACAATCGACAGTGAAATAAACAGTTGTTTCTCATCCACTTTATATTAACAGAATGGATCTTCATGCGATGGACAGTCATTTCTGCTGGCCTAGCGACAGCTGTTACATTCATACTGACAAGAATTAATGCAGATTGTTTTAATGAAATGTGAATTTATTGAAATGCTGTTTAAAATGATCTCTGTTCTTAAAATTGTGCTACTGTGAGTCAGTGCATTGTGAATTAAGTTAATACCAATGTTACATTTATTGAGCGTTACAATTATCCCTGCTCTTGGCAAGATGGTAGTAGATTGAGAGGTAGTTAATGAATGTTGGAACTACAGATTATAGTCACTCTGGCGCTTGTTCTGTACAGACTGCTTGTTAGTGGCCATCTTGTCATGTCATCATCTTCAACCTTCAAGGTCACAATGTCTCTGTTCTCACCATCAATGGCCACATTTTTCTCCCTGATTTTCCCTCTCCTCTCTCTCTCTCTCTCTCTCTCTCTCTCTCTCTCTCTCTCTCTCTCTCTCTCTCTCTCTCTCTCTCTCTAGTCTCCACCTTGCTTTCTTTCCTTTCACCCTCATTGTGCTGTATCATAATTTGCCTAACTGAAAACAGGTGGGAAAATCATTTGATGTTGAGTTGGCCAGATGTGCTGCTCCCAAGATGTTGTCAGATTTGAAATAATTTTCTCAGCACTATTGAAACTTCACCAACCGACATGGCTCCGTCCCATATGCTGTCTTTCTCTCTTTCGTTCTATTTCACACACATCTCATCAGCTGCATGGTCCAACAGTGATTACGGGGCAGCTGTGAGTGGAGAGGACGATGTGAAGCAGTTTACACACACACAATTGCTATTAATGTCCAAGACTCAAGGGGCTCCTTTATTTATTTATCTCCCACAATGCCGTTGTTTGGACGTGAAGCGCGACTGATTGTGTGCTGTTGTGTGCAGCAGGAGCCAGCAAACCGTGAGGGACACACCTGTTAGTGTACACCTCTCATCAAGAGCTGCTTCACTTCTGTTACTCTATCTATCTATCTATCTATCTATCTATCTATCTATCTATCTATCTATCTATCTATCTATCTATCTATCTATCTATCTATCTATCTATCTATCTATCTATCTATCTATTTATTTATCTGTCTGCCTGTCTGTCTGTCTGTCTATCCATTTATTCATCTATCTATCTATCTATCTATCTATCTATCTATCTATCTATCTATCTATCTATCTATCTATCTATCTATCTATCTATCTATCTATCTATCTATCTATCTATCTGTCGGTCTGTCTGTCTGTCTGTCTGTCTGTCTGTCCATTTATCTATCTATCTATCTATCTATCTATCTATCTATCTATCTATCTATCTATCTATCTATCTATCTATCTATCTATCTGTCTGTCTGTCTGTCTGTCTGTCTGTCTGTCTGTCTGTCTGTCTGTCTGTCCATTTATCTATCTATCTATCTATCTATCTATCTATCTATCTATCTATCTATCTATCTATCTATCTATCTATCTATCTATCTATCCATTTATCTATCTATCTATCTATCTATCTATCTATCTATCTATCTATCTATCTATCTATCTATCTATCTATCTATCTATCTATCTATCTATCTATCTATCTATCTATCTATCTATCTATCTATCTATCTATCTATCTATCTATCTATCTATCTATCTATCTATCTATCTATCTATGCGTGAAGCGCGACTGATTGTGTGCTGTTGTGTGCAGCAGGAGCCAGCAAACCGTGAGGGACACACCTGTTAGTGTACACCTCTCATCAAGAGCTGCTTCACTTCTGTTACTCTATCTATCTATCTATCTATCTATCTATCTATCTATCTATCTATCTATCTATCTATCTATCTATCTATCTATCTATCTATCTATCTATCTATCTATCTATCTATCTATCTATTTATCTGTCTGCCTGTCTGTCTGTCTGTCTATCCATTTATTCATCTATCTATCTATCTATCTATCTATCTATCTATCTATCTATCTATCTATCTATCTATCTATCTATCTATCTATCTATCTATCTATCTATCTATCTATCTATCTATCTATCTATCTATCTATCTATCTATCTGTCGGTCTGTCTGTCTGTCTGTCTGTCCATTTATCTATCTATCTATCTATCTATCTATCTATCTATCTATCTATCTATCTATCTATCTATCTATCTATCTATCTATCTATCTATCTGTCTGTCTGTCTGTCTGTCTGTCTGTCTGTCTGTCTGTCTGTCCATTTATCTATCTATCTATCTATCTATCTATCTATCTATCTATCTATCTATCTATCTATCTATCTATCTATCTATCTATCTATCTATCTATCTATCTATCTATCTATCTATCTATCTATCCATTTATTCATCTATCTATCTATCTATCTATCTATCTATCTATCTATCTATCTATCTATCTATCTATCTATCTATCTATCTATCTATCTATCTATCTATCTATCTATCTATCTGTCTGTCTGTCTGTCTGTCTGTCTGTCTGTCTGTCTGTCTGTCCATTTATCTATCTATCTATCTATCTATCTATCTATCTATCTATCTATCTATCTATCTATCTATCTATCTATCTATCTGTCTGTCTGTCTGTCTGTCTGTCTGTCTGTCTGTCTGTCTATCCATTTATTCACCTATCTATCTATCTATCTATCTATCTATCTATCTATCTATCTATCTATCTATCTATCTATCTATCTATCTATCTATCTATCTATCTATCTATCTATCTATCTATCTATCTATCTATCTATCTGTCTGTCTGTCGTTCTACATATCCATTCATCCACCTATCATTCTATCTATCTATTCGTCCGTCCGTCCATCCATCTATCTGTCTGTCGTCCTGTCTGACTGTCTATCTATCTATCTATCTATCTATCTATCTATCTATCTATCTATCTATCTATCTATCTATCTATCTATCTATCTATCTATCTATCTATCTATCTATCTATCTATCGTTCTACATATCCATTCATCCACCTATCTATCTATCTATCTATCTATCTATCTATCTATCTATCTATCTATCTATCTATCTATCTATCTATCTATCTATCTATCTATCTATCTATCTGTCTGTCTGTCTGTCTGTCTGTCTGTCTGTCTGTCTGTCTGTCTGTCTGTCTGTCTGTCTGTCGTTCTACATATCTATTCATCCGTCCGTCCGTCCGTCCGTCCGTCCATCCATCCATCCATCCATCTATCTGTCGTCCTGTCTGACTATCTGTCTGTCTGTCTGTCTGTTGTTCTACATATCTATCCATTCATCCACCTATCATTCTATCTATCCTGTCTGTCTGTCTAATTGTCTTTCTGTCTGTCTATCCATCTATCCATCTGGATTTCGTTCTGTCATTCTACTTATCTATCCATTTATTCACCTATCATTCTATCTATCTATCTGTCTGTATATCTATCTATCTTGTCCGCCCGTCCTTCTGTCTATCCATCTATCGTTCTATCTATCTGTCATTCTGTCTGTCTATACTGTGCAATTTTAATGAGTTTTAAGGCACTCATGGTAAAATAGTTTATTGCTTTGATAAGGCGTTCTATTGTAAAAAACAAACTAAAAAAAAAGTAAAAAGTAAAAAACAGACATCTAAAGTAGCAGAAAATATTCCCATTCTTTACTCAGTGAGTGTGGGCTAGACAAGTCAGAGAAATGTCACAACTGTTTTTGATTTTAATCCTGATCTTTAGTCTGTAGATATTCTCAGACAATGAGCTGTTCTGAGTTGGGTTTTAGGGTTTTATGGTGACAGACAGTAATATCAACCATACGCCAGCCACTTTCAGACAAAGAATGGGACGTGACCTCATAGTCGGCCTCTCTTATCCACTAATGACAGGGGCAGCGCTCCCTAATCCCTCTATCTTTCTCTTTCTTTTCTCACTCCTTGTCTACTCTCATGTCTAACCTCTTCGATTCCCCCCCGCACTGCGGACCAGATGCCAGTGTTGGCCAGGAGTCTCCGGAGGCTTCCAGTAACATATTGGCTTATAATTAATGAAATTAGCACTGTTATCTGTTGTGAAGATCCCAGCTCTGGAATTAGACACTCTGCAGAAAGAGAGTGGGAGAAAGGCAGGAGAAGGGATGGTGGTTGAGAATGTGGGATACCAAAATGAACAGAATGCCACTAATGAGGAAAAGGAAAATAGAGGAAAAGTGGAGTTGACAGAACAAATGAGTCTCCATCATGACAAGAAGGACAACAATAAGGCAACAGGGACGCGCAGGAGGACAAAACTATCTATAGCAGTGGAGAAATTCAAAACTTAACTATGGATTGTGTATGTTAACAAAAGGGTCAGAAACTCAACCAGCATCTTACAGGTTTTAGATTTTTTTTTTTTTTTTTTGCTCCAAAAATTCACCTGTACTTTATTTTGTACATTCCAGAGACTCCATTGGCCATTCTAAGGCTAATAAATCCAGTTTCAAAACAAAACTACTGTTTTACCAGTCTTTATCAGTGTTAAAAATCTAAAACTATTTCTTTCACAAAAAAAGTTAAATTAATTATTATTGTTGTTATTATTAACAATTTTAAAAACCATTGCTGTTTATCGGTAACACATTTCAAATACGGTTTAAGTTGCTAACATTAGTTAATGCATTAGTTATTAGAAATATTGAGAAACGTTTTAATTTAAGTTATTATTTATAAATGTATAAATATTCTATTGTTCATTGTTATTTCATTATTTGGAAGTTAATTTGAACAATTTTAAATGTGATATATATATATATTTTCCTCAGGGTCCGGTCACCTCTTCTCGTTGTGCAGCATTTTTTGCCACACTTTTTCCTTCCCACAGACTTCCCACTGAGGTGCCTTGATACAGCACTCTGGGAACAGCCTATTTGGTCAGAAATTTCTTTCTGTTTCTTACCCTCTTGCTTGAGGGTGTCAATGATGGCCTTCTGGACAGCAGTCAGGTCGGCAGTCTTACCCATGATTGCGGTTTTGAGTAATGAAACAGGCTGGGAGTTTTTAAAAGCCTCAGGAATCTTTTGCAGGTGTTTAGAGTTAATTAGTTGATTCAGATGATTAGGTTAATAGCTCGTTTAGAGACCCTTTTCATGATATGCTAATTTTTTGAGATAGGAATTTTGGGTTTTCATGAGCTGTATGCCAAAATCATCAGTATTAAAACAATAAAAGACCTGAAATATTTCAGTTGGTGTGCAATGAATCTAAAATATATGAAAGTTTAATTTTTATCATTACATTATGGAAAATAATGAACTTTATCACAATTTGTATATATATATATATACATAAATATATATATATATATATATATATACAAATTGTGATAAAGTTCATTATTTTCCATAATGTAATGATAAAAATTAAACTTTCATATATTTTAGATTAGATATATATATATATAGATATATATATATATATATACATAAATATATATATATATATATATATATATAAAATTAAGTTTTTTTTTTCAAATTAAAATGTACATATATTAATTAAAGCTGTAAACGTAGCCTATATTCTTCATTGTTAGTTTATGATGCATAATGCAATAACTTATGTTAACAAATTAACCCTCATTGTAAAATGTTACTTTTTTTCAGTCTGCATGTGTAAATCAATTAGTCTATTTGTCAAAAAAGCAGATTTACATGAATACAGGGACCAAACCATTAATGGCAGGCTGCATTTTTCACATAATCTATTAGTCCTGGTTTGGGTGGACAGTGTTTGGTCCTAGAGGAGTTGCGGTAATGACAGGGAACAGCACACGCTCGGCACTGAATGAGACACGGCCGCGTCTCAGACACGTCGGCCCACAGGCAGCCCTCCAACAGTCAACCTCAACTGCTCCTTAGGGTCACTTTAGCCAGAGTGCGTGGTTCCTGTTCCGCCCTGTGCCGATCACTGTTCACACATACACAAAACACACACACACACACACACACACACACACACACACACACACACACACACACACACACACACACACACACACACACACACACACACACACACACACACGCCAATGAAGCATTGATCTAGTTCATAGGCACATAAAGGGACAGTTAGTGTGTTTTAAGGAGAAAGTAATTAGTATACTCATAGAGAGGAACAGGGAAACAATTGCCATATGTATTATTGTGCCCGCTCACACTCTCTCTCTCTCTCTCTCTCTCTCTCTCTCTCTCTCACACACACACACACACACACACACACACACACACACACACACACACACACACACACACAAACACACACACACACACACACACACACACACACACACACACACACACACACACACACACACACACACACACACACACACACACACAATAGAGGTTTGTTTAGACAGGGTGGGTAAATTGTTTCTGTTTGGAAGATATTTATCATGCACGGCATGGCCCTGTGGTCCAGTGGCTTCTGTAATGGGTCTGATTAATGGAGCCTTATTAACAAAAGGTGGTTTGTTCAGACCCCGCAGGCGCCATGTAATACTGCCACTCAACACTGCTGTAATGGGCTGTTTGAGGAACACTGTGATTAAACACCGTTACATGCTTACTAAACTCTTTAACTACACTCAACAGAACTGGGTTAGAAAACAATGACGCTTCAAAACAAAACGAAGTATGGATGAACAGACTGATCAATTGAATGATGGACAGACAGCTGGCTAAGTAAGTGAATGAATATGTAAATAGTTTGTACTAATTGGAACAGAGAGAGCTAAACAATAAATAACAATAGTTAATAACAATGAAAAATTATGCTTTAAATACATTCTGCTGTAATCTAGTATTTATATTTGCTGTAGGAGGAGTCATTGATGCGTGTTGGCACAGTTCCAAACGCACTCCCTGGACAGACTCCTAATTACGGCCGCCCGAGCTGAGGCCGCCTGCGTGTGCTGCCACTAACCTCATTCCACAATATCTAGTCCTCGCCGTTAACTAATCCAATCAGAGCTCATTTCAAACTTCACACTGGAGCACTAATAGAATAATGCCATCATATCAGCTCTGCACTGAAGGGGGAGGCACGTTCTGCGACCTCTCTCTCTCTCTCTCTCTCTCTCTCTCTCTCTCTTTCTCTCTCTCTCACACACACACACACACACACACACACACACACACACACACACACACACACACACACACACACACACACACACACATGCCGTATTTCTGGCCCTTCCCCCTCCACATCCACTGGCACCACAGGGCTGGCAATAATAATTATTATGTAAATAAATACGCCAGCGGTAATCACATTCGTGCCACTGATCCAATTAGAGCGCTGATACTCGTGGGCTCTGTGCAGACCGGTGCCTGATAGGTAGAGTCTATAGTCTGTCTGGCCCCTAATGCTGGAGCCAAACCTCTGAGCTCACCTGCTCCATAAACATCCATCTACTTACTCAACACAACTCGACTATATATTCCCTTTCAAGGCTGTGTTTTCTTTTAATCAAAGGCAAACATAAAAATTAAGATAATAAAGTATTTTAGGCTTATTTTAGCGTGTCACTTTATTGTTATTATTATCAAACTACTGAGAAAATTTTGAGAATAAATTATTACCACCTAAAGGCCATGTGAAAGTATAGGCCTAAGTGGAAAAATAATTTATTCTTAAATCTGTCAAACAAGTACATTTTTATATAATACAGAAATTAGAAATAAAGGTTAAACTAAATTAGATTTACAACAATATATATACAATAACTGAAATTATAGGCTATGAATTTAATAAAATTATAATAATAAAAAATGTTCATTGACCCACAAATCAGCATATTAGAATGATTTTTGAAGGACCATGTGACCCTGAAGACTGATGAAAATTCAGCTTTGCCATCACAGGAATAAATTAAATTTGTAAAATATATTCAAATTTTATTTTAAATAATTTTGTAATAATATGTCACAGTATTACTGTGTTTACTGTATTTTTGATCAAATAAATGCATCAAATGCCTTTAGGAGCATAAAACTCATCTTTCAAAAACATTAAGCAATCTTACAGACCCCAAACTTGAATAGTAGTGTATATATAGACTTTTTTAATTAAAATATATATATTTAGATATATTAGTATTTATATATAGTATAACAGCCTGTATGTAAAATATATCTGTGTATACCTGAAAAAAAAAAATTAGAAAGATGTACGTTGTATAAGTTGTACATTAACTGTATAATTTGTATGTGAGTTTGGTATTTGAATTTTAGACCTCTGCTTTATTGTGTTCACTATTGTTAAAACAGATAGATATTCTTATTATATATATATATATATATATATATATATATATATATATATATAAATATATATATAGCATTCCTACAAAATATCAATCTTGTTTTTTATAAAGCACCTCATTGAAGGCACTTGCTTTTGCCATCACATCTGCTTATGATTTTTTTCAATTTTTAGTTGTTTATAGTGACTCTGAATTGTGCCATTGCATTTGTTCCATGTATATCAGCAAACTGCTGTATTGAGTTACTTACAGAAAGGCAAAGTGTAGCTGCAGAGGTGCTGTAAAAAAATGCTGTAAGGAAATTTTGTACAGTAATTTGCCATTCTTCGTAAATGCTGTTGAATACTGTAAATGACTATACCTTTCATGAACAAACTATTAACAGCAAGCTACTGTTTAGTCTTTACGGTATAATACAGTATTTTATAATTTAGTCAGGCATGCGCATGCTGTTGCTTAGCACGCTCGTAACTCATCTGAGGAAAATCACGACATCAAGTCTCGTCAACAGGCCTACTGTCACGGTACATAGAGAAGCAGACAGGTAAATAGTTTTATTGAACAGAGGCACAGAGTGGAACAGCAGAGGACTGGTGAGTATGAATAAGAGAATCAGAACTGGATGAACTGGATGAGCTTAGCTGAACGATAATCGTAATATCTTGTTGGTAGATGATGGAAGAGTATTCGGTGGGCTGATGCCAGGGGACAGATGACAGAATATGGATGACGGAAAGCGGATGATCGAAGACGAAGTTCAGATGAGGAATCTTTGAGGTAGGTAGGAACCGGTAAGTATTCGAGTAGAGTCTGTACGTTCTTGTAAGGACAAGACCCGACAAGGAAGTGAAGGAGAAGTGCCTCTTTATAGTGTGTGTTGATGATGAAATGCAGGTGCGGTGAATCAGAATTCTGGGGAGAGTGAACGAGTGGGCAGAGCGTGCTGATCTGGTGACTCTGTGACAGTACCCCCTCCTCCATGGGCTGCTCCAGGATGGGACGACGACGACGGGGCCTACCTCGACCCTGGGAGCCGGTCGATCGCGATGTTCTGTATGGTTTTGTGTGAGGAGTGTAGGATCGAGGATATCATGGCGATTTACCCAGGACCGTTCCTCCGGACCGTAATCCTACCAGTCGATGAGGTACTCCAGTCTGGGACCCCTTCGTCGCGAGTCCAGGATAGCTCGGACCCGGTAGATAGGTTCCTCTTCTGCGATGTTGGGAGGAGGAGGTACTTCATCGTCACCAGATTCTGTGGGAGGATTAAACATGGGTTCCGAGTGAGGTTTTAGGAGTGACACATGGAAAGAGGGACAGATTCTGTAGTGAGGTGGAAGATTTAGCCTGTATGTGACCTCATTGAGCTTACTCTGCACAGTTAATGGACCTATGTACCGGATACTCGGCTTACGGCAAGGCAGGCAGAGACGGATGTTCCGCGTCAAGAGCCATACCTTCTGGCCTGGTTGGTAGCTAGGGGTAGATGTTTTATAGGTATCTGCTTGTCTCTTGTGTCTCCGCACTGCCTATTGGAGATGTACATGAGCTGAGTCCCATACCCTCTCTCTCTGCTCGAAACAGTGGTTGACAGCTGGAACCTCCGAGGGCTCACCCGACCAAGGGAATAGGGGAGGCTGGTATCCCAGGATGCATTGGAAAGGGGTGAGCCCTTTCAGCATCTACTGAAAGAGATGCTTCCAGAAGTCGTAGATCCTCTTCTTAACATCATTAATTCGTCTTTGTCTCTAGGATACGTACCACAAACCTTTAAGCTGGCTATGATTAAACCACTTGTTAAAAAAACGCAACTTGATCCTACAGAATTAGTCAATTACAGGCCGATCTCAAATCTACCTTTTCTGTCAAAGATACTAGAAAAGGCAGTATCCTCACAACTGTGTTCCTTTCTTGAAAAAAAAAAAGGTATCTGCGTGGATTTCCAGTCAGGATTTAGAACGCACAATAGCACTGAGACAGCTCGCATTAGAGTCACAAATGATTTGCTCTTATCATCCGATCGTGGTTGTATCTCTCTATTAGTGTTACTTGATCTTAGTGTTGCATTTGACACCATTGACCACAACATTCTCTTAAATAGACTAAAAAACTGTGTTGGCATTAGTGGAATTGCATTAGCATGGTTTAAATCATATTTAGTACTACTGCTGCTGCTGCTGCTGTTCACTCTGTACATGCTACCTTTAGGAGATATCATTAGGAAACATGGAATAAGCTTTCACTGTTATGCTGATGATACTCAGCTCTATATTTCTTCCAAACCTAAGGAAACTCACCAATTCACAAAATTATCGGAATGCATAGTTGATATCAAAAATTGGATGACTAGTAATTTCCTACTACTAAATTCTGAAAAAACAGAGATTCTAATTATTGGACAAAAAACTTCAACACGTAATAACCTAGAATACCGTCTAACACTTGATGGCTGCTCTGTTAAGTCTTCGTCGTCAGTTAGGAACCTGGGTGTGCTATTTGATACCAATCTTTCATTTGAAAGTCACGTGTCTAGTGTCTGTAAAACCACATTTTTCCATCTTAAAAAATATATCTAAATTACGTCATATGCTCTCATTGACAAATGCGGAACAACTAGTTCATGCGTTCATGACATCAAGGCTAGATTATTGTAATGCTCTACTGGGTGGTTGCCCTGCACGCTTAATAAACAAACTACAGCTAGTTCAAAACGCAGCCGCTAGAGTTCTTACCAGAACCAGGAAGTACGACCATATTAGCCCGGTTCTGTCAACACTGCATTGGCTCCCTATTAAACATCGTATAAATTTTAAAATATTGCTGATTACTTACAAAGCACTAAATGGTTTAGCTCCCCAGTACTTGAGCGAGCTCTTAACGCATTATAGTCCTTCACGTCTATTGCGATCTCAAAGTTCTGGCCAGTTGATAATACCTAGAATATCTAAATCGACTGCTGGCAGTAGATCCTTTTCCTATTTAGCACCAAAACTTTGGAACAATCTTCCTAACATTGTCCGGGAAGCAGACACAGTGTGTCAGTTCAAAGCTAGACTAAAAACACATCTCTTTGACCTAGCATTCACATAACACTCTATGGACTTCTATAATTCAATATTAGGCTGCTTAAAATAGGTCAGCCGGAACTGGGAACACTTCCCTTAAATCCTGATGTACTCGTTAAATCATAAGCAGAATGGCATCTACGCTAATTTTAGTGTCTTTGTTTATCCCAAGCTTTTCCCGCAGCCTGCCAGATCCAGGCCGTTTCCAGACCTGACGAAGGACTTTCGCCTGGACCTGATGACAATGCAGTGCTGAAGTGCCATCTAGCCTCTCCCTATGGAGGATCCCTATACCACTCTACAGATAAAGCGTTGTGGAATTTTTCGGTTCGCGTACCTACCCAAAGTGATAAGATAAAATAAAATTCTGCATCAAAATTTATAGACAAGACAAGTAGTTTGTTTAGGCATGGTTGTAAGGAATTACAAACCTGCGCACATATATTCAAACGCACATAACTATAGAATCAATTCTTAATGCGCATGTAAACGCCATCAGCGTCTATCACAGGTTCACGTTTAAAGTCTGTTTAGAGAGAACGGTGTCGTCTTAGCGGCCCCTAATTTAATAACAAATGATCATTTAGACGGAAGTGAATCAATCAAAACTAACTTTAGCTGGAAAAAATATTTTTCAAGAACCACTATAAAACCAAACCAATCTCTTTTACCTTAAATTATATGTTTATCTTTGTAAAGCTGCTTTGAAACAATCTACATTGTTAAAAGCGCTATATAAATGAGGATGACTTGACTTGACTTGAGCCCTGTGGTGGATTGTCTTAGGGAGTTCTGGGCGTATTCAGCTCATGGGAGGAATTGGCTCCAGCTGTCCTGGTTCTGGTGGCAGTAGGACCTCAGGTATCTCCCGATTTCCTGGATCTTCCGCTCAGTCTGGCCATTAGTTTGAGGATGGTAACCGGAGGAGAGGCTTACGGATACTCGGAGGAGTTTTGAAGAATGCTTGCTAGACTCGAGAGATGAATTAAGGACCCCGGTCCGATACTATGTCTTCTGAGAAATGAACTAAGAAATGAAGTTCCCCGTCGGAACCCGAGTGTGTGTTGATGATGAAGTGCAGGTGCGGTGAATCAGAATTCCAGGGAGAGTGAACGAGTGGGCAGAGCGTGGAGATCTGGTGACTCCGTGACACCTACAGTCAGATACATTTAAAATTGCAGATATATTTTATTAAAGAGAGAAGAAAGAATACAAAGCATAACTAAAGGAGAAGATTTTTATAATTTATATCCATGGGTCTTAATGGTAAACAAATCAGCAAACTATGTTAGATAGCTTGTTCGTTAGCATTTATGTGCAATCTAAACAAATATCTGAGGTATATGTGATCATCTCAATTTGTTATCAAATGTACGTGAGAGACTGGGTCTTATTTTACTATTTGTTGTGTGATTTATAGAAATATGCGCTATGTAGCTTACAGTTACTCAACTGGCTGTCTCTGTTACTAATAAGGTTATTATGTTGTTAAGGTCTGTAGGCTGCTGTATAAAAATGACAACTTGTAAGATATGTGCTAAGACCTGTAACAACACACTTTGCATATGTCAGGCACATGCAAACTCGTAGTTTTTTTTCAAACTTTTTTTTTTTTTTTTACTGTTGTAAGTTTTGTTTAGTGTTATTTTTATGCCTGCTATGACTGTATGCACAATTTCATACTTAAACAGTATACCATTGTCCATGTTCTACAGATTACTGCCACTGCAGCAGATCAGATTGAGCCCACCCTGCAGTCCACAAATGATTCTACTGGGTAAGTGTCAGATAAGCAAGGTATGGAGTATAGAACATCTAAAACAGTATTGAAGAAACCGTCTAATTAATATATTTCTTTAGAGATCTTTCATTTCATTAACTGTATTTGTAGTCTTCATCAGTATTGAAAGCAACATCATCTGTGAAGGCAACAAGCAAAGCTTAATTACAGGTTTTGCCTTCTTGCCACCTACTATGTGTTCAATTTACAATACAAGAGGAAGCTTCAAGGACACTGAATTTTGTTCAAAGGTAAATCCGAATTTTGTATGAAGGTAAATCCTCTGCTAGTCATTAAATATCATTACTTGGATATTTTGCCTCTCTTCCCAGCTCTGTTCAAACATTTTGAATTGTCATTTATTATAAGCTGTGCCATTTCATTTAAGGGTTAGTTCACCCAAAAATGAAAATTCCGTCATTAATTACTCACCCTCATGTCGTTCAAAACCCGTCAGACTTTCGTTCATCTTCGGAACATAAATGAAGATCTTTTGGTAACACTTTATTTCGATAATCCACTTTAGACATTCTACTAACTATAAGTAACTATGCAGCTTCATGCCAACTAACTGTCATTAGAGTATTAGTAGAATGTATGCCTAATATCTGCTAACTCTTTATTTTGTTGGTCCCCTAACAGATATTCTACTGACTATAAGTAACTTGGCAACTACAAGTCAACTTGTTCTACTAACCCGAACCCTAACACCTAACCAGAACCTAACAGTCAGTCTACTACAGCCTACTAATACTCTAATGAGAGTTAGTTGACATGTAGTTGAAAAGTTACTTACAGTTATTAGAATGTCTCAAGTGGACTATTGAAATAAATTGATACTGATCTTTTTGATGAAATCTGAGATCTTTCTGTACTCTCCGTTTACAGCCACGCAACTTCCAATTTGACGCTACCAAAAGTTCATAAAGTGATCATAAAACTAATACATATGAATAAAAGCCTGAATTCAATGTTCATCATATAAACCGATCGAGTCTCTTAAGAAAATTTGGACTAAACCACTCAATTCATATGGATTAGTTTTATGAACTCCTTATTAACTTTTTATAGCGCCAACATGTAGTTGTAATCTGTCAATGGAGGGTCAGAAATTTCTCAAATTTCACCAAAAAGATCTTCATTTTTGTTCCGAAGATGAACAAAAATCTTACGGGTTGGGTAGAAAATACAGTCTGCATGGTTCTGTCACTGGCAGATCTGTTCTTGCTATTAAAATTAAACTATCATTGCACCAGCCATGTGTAGAGCTCTATGCTACAGCATGACCATTCTGAACAATCCAATCAACTAACATAGTTAATTGCTTTAAGGCACTTGTGTGCTTGGGAGAAAAAAAAAGAGAGAGGTTTAGGGAGGGAGGTAAAGAAAGAGAATTTTATTTCACATTCAAAATACTGTTCTGAATTTATTTAAGGTTAGCATTGTAACAGACATTTTTATCTTCAAGTTTACAGGCCATAGTCCTAAATATCTGTCTGCTTAACACTACTGACAAAGAAATATGTTGCCGTCTACATTACTCAAATATACTAACGTCTCCTAATGCCTCAAATCGAAGCTGAAGTTAAATATGAAGAGGACTCAGATATTTGCATAATGCAACAACTTATATGGTGAATTTAATGTTTTTTATGTCTTAAGTGCAATTAATCTTTCCTCAACTAACATCTTATATTTCTCTATTACTGCATTTTAGGCTCATGAGTAGGAGAAAGGCTAGCCAGGTGTATGTTGTTTCCAAAACACAGGGAAGCTTGTGCAGAAAAGGCAGCAACTGTGAATCCCCTTGTAAAAAACCCTAATTGACTTTTAATGGAACTTTATTTAGTCATCTGAATTTACGGTATTGTTCTACAACAAGGATGCTTATGTTAAGTCACAGCATGGTGTTCTGCTCAGCCCACTGGTGAAGTGGAAATAGCGTCATTTAATGAATGTATTTGATACAATATTAGCTTTAATAAAAGCATAATGTTTTAAGGCCATCTCACGTTGGAGTCAGTTGTTTGCAGGCAATGTTTTGAGGTTTTCATTTTAGAATGGCAGTGATGACAGTACTTTAATACATTTTATAGTAATAAATAGCTTTATGGAGATTAGAGTAGGAACATTAAAATAACAGTAAAAATTCAACCACCTGACAGTATTATACTGTACAGCTTATATTTTCTACAGCACAGTACTGTCATATTTTTTACAGTAATAAACTGTTGTTGCAGATGTACACTGTGTGTACAGTGTTAGTACAATTGTTACATTGTAAAATTACAGAATTGTACAGGTAAATCTAGCTACCTGTTGTTTACTGTAATTTAACAGGGAAGTTTTTGCAGTGTATGGCACATCACTAGTAGGTGGTGAAGTCACTTATCAGTACTTTGACAACAAGTCACAAGTAAATAAGAAACAGCCAGTCCTCATGAATATACTCTGCCTCCCGAATGAATATGTAGTAATGAGAAAGGCCTATTAGTTTAAGCGGTCCCTGTTTAGCGTGCATAGTGCCATAGACCCTGCTGAAAACACTATGGTTAATGCATCATTCTGACGAATGGCTCCCAGAGCTGAGTCCCTGCCTTTTACATCTCAATCAGGTCATTCCTGTTTATTTATGTATTGTACGGGAGGAGGGGGAGGGGACAAGCCCAATGAATAGTGCATATTTTTTTCTCTCTATTTAGTAAAAAGCTTTCACAATGACTGCGTGCATCCATACGGATTCAACATCTGAAATTTCCCTTTCCCTCAGAGAGAGCAAGTACACGCACACATGCTGAAAAGAGAGGGCAGAGGGGCTAAATAGATAAAAGAAATCTTATATACAGATGTGGAAAATGTCTGCATGAATTTCCCCCATATGTATTCTTTATATCTACTTTCTCCCTCTCTCTCTCACTGCCTCTCTTTTTTCTCTTATATCCTTCTTTTTCCCAGTTGGTCGCACGCTATTAAACAAACACTCTTAATATTTGGGCTGGCTGGCAGTTTGAATTTCATCTCATGGACGCATCTTGTTTCTTTCAAACCTTGACTGTTTTGACATTCGCTTCAATTAAGATATAAACAAGCAGGCCTCTTGATGGTGATGGCGGAGCCACTAATTTGCCTAATTGTTTGCAGTTGTCTGGGAAGCAGGGGCCTGATCGGCTGTACCAGAGAAGGGGAGACGAGGAAGGAGAGAAGGAGAGAAAGGGGAGGGAGGACGAGAGAGAGAGAGGGAGAGGGAGAGGGAGAGGGAGAGGGACTGAGTGATTAAGGCTCTAAAGACTTCCTTCGCCTGTTTATGTGCTAGATCAGCTTCAAACACGACCATTAGACCACAATTACAGATTTGGACAAGGCAAGAGAGGCTCTGGGGAGGCAGTGGAGTGAGGATGTGGCCCTGGAGGGTGGGCATCCCAGACCCTAGGGACCAGAAGAGCCATCCAGATAAGCACCTCCAGTAAAGTGGTGATAAGAATTTATCAGCTGCTTGGCCATGCGAAAGAGTCGAATGACAGAACTGAAACATAATCTTTTTGAAGGAGACAGTGGGGACTGGCTATGAGACCATAAGTGTGGTCAGATTTGAGTCAAGTGGATTTTGAAAACAATCTAAAAACATTTGTATTAAAAGTATTGGCATTTTTATAAGTTCTATAGTTAAGTTGATTGGTAAAAAAAGTATTAACAATCAGTCAAAGCTGATGTTTCAAGTTTAGTTGAAACGTATTTATGTATTATACTGTAGATATGTTTGTGTCTGTATAAAAATATATACATATATATATATATATGAGAAAGAGAGAGAGACAAAGATTGTACCTATTTAATAAAAATCCTTTCTATTAACCTCTAGTATGTTTTTCAACCAAGTAAACTAGGATAGAGGTTTTTAAACGTTTGAACCCAAAGAACTTATAAACACGATGATCCCTTTGTGAAAGACAGTTTCATGTACATAGTTGCATGTTTGCTAAATTAAATGATTAACTTTTATTTGTCATTGTACTAAATCCAAAATAAATGATTGAAATATTATGTGGAAAATATTTACTTTATGTTAACACTGCATCTTTTTTCTACAATACAAGAGAAACATTTTTCAATTCAGTTTATTTGAACGTTTCACAGTAAATGTCATTACAAAGCAGGTTTAGGGAACTAGTGAACAAATGAAAGAAAAAATACTCTGAAAAGATACGACAAATAGGCGACAAACTGTTCTTGAATTTATGTACTGTAAGTTTCATTCAGTAACTAAAAAAAATTATTGATCAAATTATTGTTCATTGTAGGCATTCCTACAATTTCCCTGGAGTTACCAGGGGTTAGGTGTCTTACTCAAATGCATGATTATGGCTCATAGCTTTCTTTTTGCAGTGCTCAAACTAACAACCTTCCAGTTACCAGCCTTGAGTTTTGTCCACTACATCACACCTCCTTATAATTAAAGATACCATGTATAAGATATCAACTTGACCAGATGTTGCAAAACCAGAAGTCAATTGTGAGAGACAGTGGTGACCTTTGGCTGAATTTGTCACCTCTTTCCCTGGTGAAAGTGTCCTTAATGAATAAACCAATGATTCATTCACAGATAATTATGTGTGTTGGGTGAGTGATGACTGTTTGAGTGGTCATCTATTAGGGAGAAGGTCGCTGCCCTTAAAACCCATACAGTGCAACTCAAGTGTGGAGAGCTGGATACCGATTCATTATTAACATACAGACTTGAGCTGTAAGTGAGAAGAATCATTACCCTTGTGAACTGTTGACAATTCAAATGATTTTTGCCTTTTTACTATCAATGGAAGAGATAGAGCAGGAAATGGATTTCTGTTATTACAACTCTCTCAGTATTTGGCATGGTAATGGGTATGACAATGTTGATATGTTTGGTCTTGGAGTAATAGATCTGCTACGCTGCTGCTGCTTTTATTGCTACAGCTGCTGCACAGTAAGTATGGGACTTGCTGTTGCCAATACACAAAACACGTTTCTGTGAGTAAGTAAGAAATGCTGCTGCTTTACAACATAATGTAGGTATGTAAGTTAATAACAATCAGCCTTAGCAGACCTATACAGGTGGAGCTGGGGAAGGTGGAGGGTTTTGGAAAGAGTGTTGCACTGCTAAGGCAAATTCTAACTAGGTATTTGAAGGTTGAGCACTCAACCTCATTAGTTACTGAATCACCAGCAAACAATCAGCTGTGCCCTATAGTTTATATGTGATTGCAAGCAGGTTGAGTAAGGACCTATTAGCCTCCGCCATCTAGAGCTTCATGACAGAATTTTGTATTTAAACCAGTGTCACCCACATGAGCACCATTGGTCAATGTATCTGATGCTGACTCCTTTTATGCTTCCGGAATTCCTCTGTGAGGCTCGAGACCAGTGTGACTCTCAGGTGACACTCATTAACACTCATGCCACCAGACTCGCTCCATTCCCATGGCTCTCCGCCCGCCTTGTTTACCACAATAACTCATATTGCAATCTTAAAAAGTTCCAAAGAACCAAAAAGCAACATTAAAAACAATTAAAGTTAATTTAGGTGGATAAATGATACCCTTAAAAACTTTGAACAAGGCACAAACCATAAGTACTAGAAGTAAAGCATGATCCTGGGATTTACAGGTTTTACAGTGGATTAGAACTTCCCTGTTAGATCCAGCTAGCACTGATTTCATTGTGACCAGTGTTTGTCTTCCCTCTATTGTGATTATTTAATAAAACCCTAACCTTTATGACCTCTGTTTTGGACAGGCCATATTCAGGCAGTGGGTGGCCGGAAACAGTTTGTGCCCTTACTTGCTTGTGCTTGGTATCGGGCCAGGAGATGTGCAGCAGATGAAAGTGTCCCGGTGCAGCTGTGAATGCTATCATACCAGCCATCTGCAGACAGACTGCTGCATGCTGGAGCTGGAGAGGAGACAGCAGCTCAATGCTATCACCGGGGCCATCAGCCAATGGCAGCAAACAAGAGAGGCAGCCCTGCACGCGCTCAGTGGCGACTAATTGAGTGTGACCACGGGGACATGAGGCATTGTGCCGCACAGGTGAGCTAATAAAGCCGCCCACACAGGGCAATGCAAAGACAATGCCCACACGCACGATCGGACACACTCACACGGCATGTAAGCAAGACTCAAAGTAGCGTACAGTTCAAAATATCTCACATAAATGAATGGACCGTGAGTAAGGTCTGAATCTTGTAGCCCTCTTCTCTAGTTATCATATTTATTTATTTTCCCTGGAAGAGAATTTCTCCATGATTCCTCTGGCTGTCTTTATGTAACCTAGACTGAAAGTGGAAAGTTAATACCAACTGCTCAGACTGTCTTAATGACTGACATATAGCCCTTCAATACTGTGGGGTTCAGCAGTGTTTCTCGTACATACTGGCCTGGGAACTCATTGATCACCACTAAAGGGAAGAGAAAGAGATGAGGACAGAGAGTAGTGTGAGAAAATGTTACATTTGTTACTTTTGTTGTTGTTGTCTTGGGTACCCCCTGTGCCCAATCAGTAAGGCTCACATACCCCTTTATCAACACCAAAGCTTTATCATTATTATTACTAACATGTCCATTAGTAGAATTACTCACTTTTAAACCGAAAAATAATGGTTATCTTTCACAAGTTTTGACAGTCATTGAGAATTTTTTTAGATTTGCCAAAATACTTTTTCGTATATTCACTAAATTCATTCAAATGGTAGGAAGTAAAAAAAAAAAATTCATACAAATCTTTACTTTCCTCAAATAGGAGCTGAATATGTTAAGGCTGGGGTTTTCAGTCTTTTTCAGGCCAAAGTGCCCTTGGGGGATAGACAGACAGAGCAGGACCCCCCGTTACATATTTTATTAAACTATGCATTACATTTACATTGTGTATAATGCCATGTACTGTATTTACATGCTTCACAATATTTGCCTATTGTAATTTTTCTAATCAAAGAATATTGTGGTTTGTGAGTATTGTACTTTACATAGAGTATTTGGTTTACTTATTATTCCTAAATGCTAAAACATTTCAGGCACATTTCTGGAGAATACATGTCAATACTGCTTTTCTGTTTGATTCTGTTAGAATATACTGATTTTTTTTTGTGGTTCAGTCACATTCGTCCTCTTCCCAGCATGCAGTGGGACATGGGTCATTTATGTGGTTGCATTGTTTGACTATTTGATGTCAGTGTGTGGCTTTTTTGTGTGTTAATGGCATGTCAGCATTTTAATAAAACAGGCAGGCACATTGTTATCATTACACAACACTCATAGAAAATATGAGATAAAGTTCATAATGATTACTTTAAAAATTATATACACAAAGGCTGCAGTTTGCGTACATCTCTTGTTAGCTGATACAATTTAATGTTTCAGTTGGTTATTGTTATAAAGATGGCAGATTACATGTCATGGCAACTTGCAATTTTAAGAGAATCCCTTAAACTAATTAAGTAAATGAATTCAACTCAGTAAAATCCATGAATTTTTCTATGAACACCATTTGAGTACTTTGTATCAGGGAGGGCCGCTGTTCTCTCAGCTTACTGGACTCGGGCTATTCTGAGCCCTGTTTACGAGCTCTGTGTCTTTTGCTCGGCATTCAATGCTGACCTTTAATACCATGAAGAGGCACAATGAGCACCAAGCCCATCATTATTTCCTATTTTTTACACAGACTTTCCTGACCAACAATCACTGAAGCCCACAGATTGTAAACGGCACCATCCGCCACAAGTGTCCACAGAATGTGGCCTCACGGGCGATGTTTAAGATGGCTATACATAGAGCCCCTCTAAAAAAACCTCCATTCCACAGTGGCTGGGTTAGCTGGAGGGGGAGATTAGAGACATGGCTGGCTCTTGGGGTTGGTCTGCTCTGTCAGATGTTAACCAGCGTAGGGTGATTGAGTTGGCGGAAGAAGTGTATTATGTGACAGCTTGCTGATGAATATTGAATAATGTGTGTTGCTACATTAGCGTGGGATTGTGTGGTAATGTGACAAGTGTACATGTGTGCGGCACACATATACAAAAGAGGGTTCAAATATTTTGTGTGGATGTGAGGCAAGTTGACCACATGGCCTGGTGCTTGACGCTAATCTCAGACTATTCAATATTATGCAACATGCATTAGTAGTGGGGATTTTTCACCAAATCTTTCTGCAGGTTACATCGTCACACCAATGGGTAGCAACAAGTGACTCACTTTATGAGTGAGTCAGTGAATCATTCACTCAACCGATTCATATTGTGTTTTCGCAGAGGGTGTCACACTTTACTTCTTGGTATAAAGTTATTTTTGCATAGTTAATCTTTACAAGTATCTGCTTACTTGGCTAAAGGAACATATTAAGTTTAATATCAGGCTGTGAAAGACACTGATAGATAAAAGAATGACAGCCATCAGTCTGGCTTTAATAAGGTAAACAATAAAGGGACAATCAGTGACGGGGAAATGGGCTGCTCAGTCACGTCTGGTACTGTGGTTAATGTCTGAGGTGAGTTTAGCACTTGCCAATGTCACGTCTGAATGGGTCAATCATTCATGGATGATGTGTCACTGCATAAGGAGGATATTAGAGGGAGCGTATGGAAATGAGAGAATTACATGCTAATGGACAGTCCATTTTTTTGATACTATGACCATAGCTTTGATCGTTTGCGGGTGTGTTGATAGAAACTAAGCCATGCTAGGAGTACTAGTATGTTGATCTTTCATGTTTTCAGGTTATAATTTCTATTAATATTTAAAACTTGTTTTTATCTTTTATTATCTATTTACATTTTCATTTTAGTTCAAGTTTTAGTTTAGTTGTGCGTCTTTATTTCGAAATGTATTTATTTGTCATTAAAACGGATGTCTCAAGAAATGTCTACAAAGTACTATGTTTTGAGCTGTGTTAAATTTTGCAGCTCTTTCCTCATAAGAGTGCCCAACTGTCAGAAAGCATCAGCTATAGAGAAGTGGAGGTGAATCACCCCGGGACCCCCTCGGGCAGGCCTGCTCCGCACACCTGTCATCATGCCCTGGCCGCCTTTGGGCATGAGAGCGGAGGCTGTGATGGCATCTTAGAGGAAATCTGTGAAATGCATTCCTTTATCAGAGCCATTCATATATAGTACTCTTATCGATCTTAGCCTGGTTCAGGATAAGCTAATACAGGAGATGTGCTTACATAAAAAGATGTTTAACTAGTTATATGTTTTCTGTGGGTCATGGGAGCTGAATAATGTAGGCCTTGTGTCTGTGAAGAATGTGTGCCACTTGTGGCACAAAACAGAATTGGAAAAATAAGTAGCGTTTCCAAACAGTTTTCCCAAACAGTCATACTGTCTGCAGTTGAAACTATATAGAATTTAGCTACTTTCTAAAAAGGTAATTACAAAGTTAAATACGTAGCCAGGCATACTCTCTTCTTTTTTCCCCCTATACTCATATAAGGTTTACTTGCAGTAGCTACTATATATAGGATATTGTTAGAATACCCTAAAAAAATAAGTGATAAAACAAAATAAACTTCCAGAAGTTAGGTCAATTTAACAAAACCTTTTACACATATAGCTCATCCCCATTTACTTTGTGGACTGTGTAAACTAATCTAATTGAAATGTTAGGTTTTACAATGTTTTTTTTTTTTACCAATTAATTCTTTCTGAATTACAAGAAAACTGCAGATTCTGAAAAGTTAAAAAATCCCATCATCTGTAATGGCGTCGACGAGGGGTGGGCAGCGCTGGTTAACTCTCAGATAGTGTGTGACCGTCTAATGTGTGAGCTGGTGTGTTTGTTCAGGTTTTTGATGGATGAAATCATTACATTTCCTCTTATGTTTTTTTCATGTTACAGAGGAGATTAGTTATTCTGGGATTTAGAGAAATGTGGCGCATTATACATTTTTAATTGCAGCAGCTGTTTGGCCTCTTATATTGAATATTGTGCTTGACGTGGATACTGATTAAATCAGACAAATCAAAGCCACTGCAACTCTTGTTATTTTTTTACCATACATAGCTTCTTTTTTTTTTTGCCACACGTATCTGACCCGTCTCAATGCATCTCCTGTGCGATACAAGGTGTCCCACCAGGTTCTTGCTTTTGAGGCCAGATATAACTTTGTGAAACGCGGAATAACAGTATTCCTGTGTTTGTCAGAATTCATTTCTATTTTTGCTGTCAAGCTAATTAGGGGCACCAATCAAACGGAGACAGTTTTGATTTTCATGCTCGGTTGAGGTAATTGAATGTTTGTTCATGAGAGCTGATTGGGTTGTGCTCATGTGAATGTTGTTGTTTGGTGCATTAGTGTCGTCGTATGACACTCTGATACGGGCCAGTGACAGATGCCCTGCTTTAGCCCGATCTCCCTTGGGACATCATCATGACTGCTCACATTTCCTCCCATCCTCAATCTCTCACTCATATGATGAGCAGGAACTCCACTGAGCTTCTCTGGCACTTATTCTAGTGTCAGAGATCTTTTCGTCAATCTTGATATTTGTGCTTAAAGGGATAGTTCACCCAAAAATGAAAATTCTATCATAAATCTTTTCCAAACCTTTATGACATAAAAAAAAAAAAAAAAAAAAAACAAAACAAAAAACTGTGGAACACCAAAGAAGATAAATATATATTAAATATATATAAATATATATACAGTATATATATAGATATGTGTGTGTGTGTGTGTGTGTGTGTGTATATATATATATATATATATATATATATATATACAGTACAGTATATATATGTGTGTGTGTGTGTGTGTGTATATATATATATATATATATATATATATGTATATGTGTGTGTGTGTGTATATATATATATATATATATAAAGGGGCAAAAGCATTTCAAAATATCTTCTTTTGGGTTCCACAGAACAAAGAAAGCCATATTGGTTTGGAACAACATGAGAAATCAGTGTTATTTTATTTATTTTATATACTTTTATAGTATTTAATATTTTATATACTATTATAGTATTTAATATTTTAAATTAGTTTTTTTTTCTTTTCTTTTTTTCTTTTAGTATAAGTTTAAGTAAGTTTTAAACAAGAATTCCTTTAAGAATTAATTTTTAGGTTTAGTAATTTTAATACTTTAACTGAAAATTTTCAGTTAGCTGCTAGACACTAAGTGTATGTTTTTCATTTAATATTTATATTTTATTTTATTTCAGCATTATTTCAGTTAACAACTTTTAGTATTTGTTGTTTCAGTGAACAATAATAAGACTGGGCAGAATCAAGGTTTTTGGATGAACCATCTATTTAAACATGGAATTGAACAAATGGTTTATTCAATATAGCTTATATTTGAAAAAAACAAAAACAAAAAAAAACAATGCAGAATTGAATTATGTTGTGTACATTTTTAAATGTGACCCCCAAAAAAATCTGTTTTAGGGACATACATGGAGCAGAGAAACGCCAAACAGATTGAGAGGAAGCACACTCTGGGTATTAGCGTGTTTATCAGTGTGTGTATTAATGTGCGGGAGTGAGATTAGGGGGGTGGGTAGCGAGCGTGCCAACGGGAGACCACAGGTGTGTGTTTGCGCTTCACCCCGCTGAATTCTGGGTAATAACAGGCATTGCTGCACCTGCGTCCTGTGCCGCCCCCTCTCTCTCACCTCTAATGGCCCCTAATCACGCTGCCATCAGGCCCTAATACGCCAGCAGCAGTGCCCTGGCAGCTGCCCCCTCTCCCCTGGCAGAGAGCTGTCAATCTCAGTTCATCTGTTTTCTGTCCATCACCCTCCATTCTGTCTAACCGCTCAGTTCCCATCTAAAAGAAACAACATCAAAACTCCATAAATCTTGTTGACTAGATGTGTAGGCCTATTTGATGTCATGCAATCCCGTAGTGTTGCAAACCATTGTTTTCCAGGATGTTTTTGTCACTTAATCAGGAAATACGAGTCCCTGGTACAATTTAAAAAGCATTAACTAGGGCTCATACAACAAACAGAATCAAAGTATTTGTCAAAAAGGCCACACACAGACCTGCTCACAGACACATTGATGTAAACACAAAGCAACACAGTGAAACCGCATCCAGCCACGACCTCACAGCTCTCGTCACATGGAGTGCGACATCTAAACCCTTCCCACAGAAACAATGATGCCTTTTATTGTGTCCGCTTAAATCCCTTGGCCACATGGGCCCCTTGAGTTTCCTCACACGCACTTTTCTGTGGTTTGATAATTACAAACAGACAGCACAGTTTTAGCAAGTTTGGATGGTGCTTTGGTGGGCCAATATTTATTCAGGGGTGCATGCTTTGCTCATGCCCAAGTGATGCCCAGTTACCCAGAGGGCCTGACCTGATTATCATATCCACATGACAAACTGAAGAAGTTGCTATGATCCCTCCAGTGTCCAATTGAGCCTACTGGAGGTTTTGTAGAAATTTATTTCAGTGTTTTTCATTTGTGAAAGCCATTTAATTGCTCATCAAAGTGTCAAATGTCGCAGACCCTTTGGAATTAAACATTGCCACTAGTCTTGCAGCTTATTCTTTCCAAGAACCGCCTACTTAGGATGACAAGTCAGAATAACATGTAAAGCGACCAACCACAGTAACATGCTTTTAGATTATACTCCAATAATAGGCTGCATACTTCCCTAATAATCACATACTTCCCTAATATATTGTAGGTGAAAATCAGTATGTGACTCATAAAAGAGTATAGGCAAAAAGTACCCGGATGACCTATTCTTCCGGCGAGATTATGGAGTGTGCATATGATGGACTCTTTACTATCCCATGAGGCCACAGGAGAGGATTTATGAATGGCAGTGAAGTGACGCAACTGATCCTGGTACGTCACATGATAATGACAGCATGGCGAATGTAGTACGTCCAGATTACATTCATACTACACACTCATACTATATAGAACATACTTTTTTTTAGCTGCCGTGAAGTAATTAATTATTCAAAATAAGTACCTATACTCAAGACAGTGTGCGTTTTGCCCATAATTTAAATCATTTTTAAAAAAATCTTTTTTATTTTTATTAATATTATACATTTTGTTGAATTCACATCTCCCTGATGGCGTGAGCATGCACAAATATGTTATATTGTTTTAGTGGTTTGAGGGCTTTTTTTTCCAGGGCTTGATTCTCATACTTGTCTACCTTTTTCCTAGATTTTGAGATGGGTAGCATTCTTTCCACTGGGTGATGTAGTATTTGTGGACTTTTATGAATGATCTCAAAGAGCAGGTGCTGGTATTTGTTTAGTTTTTTGTGTGTTTGTTTTTTTTGGTCACATTTTATTTGAAATGTCCTTAACTAGTTTATACTTAAATCATAAAATGAGTACAATGTACTTATTGTATTTCAAAACAATTTTGCTACTACTGAGGTGGGATACGGTTAAGGTTTGGTATGGGTAGGTTTAAGAGTGGGTTAAGGGTTAAGGAAAGGCTCAACATTGTAATTATAGATGTAATTACAGAAATTAATTTCAGGTGCAATTTCATGCAGGTATTATTGAAAATAATGCTGTTTTAGTGACGTCACTAAGTACAGGCCCCGCCCACGACTGTTGACAGACACCGTTCTAACATAGACCTGCCCTGATTGAGTTCACAGAATGTCTCCCAGCGTTGTAGGTGTTGTGTGGCTGGATGTATTAATCCACATAGCTCTCTCTATTTACTCCCGAAATCTGAGGCAGCCGCTGAAGACGAGTTGGAATTATTGTGTTTTTAAAGAAAATGCTCCCTCAACTCTACCGAAATTCGTACTTGCGCACTTCTTATATCTTACTGTTTACTCAGCTCTTACGGTGAGTTTCTGAAGTAAAACTGACGCTTCATCTTTTGTGTTATATACAAAAAACTTTATTAAACTCATCAGTATATGTTTGATCATCATTCGGACCTGGTCCGAAACAGCAGACTTGTAGGCTATTAATAGTTGATACATACAAGCAGATGACAAATACCTTATAACCGTAATTAAACTACTTAACTATACCTGTTCCATCTCTATACAGCACTATGACTCTGTGGGCATTATTGTCCGACTCCGGGTCAAAATTAACACCGTTACTGAAAGTTTCTGATATTATTATCATTATTCTGTGAGATGAAATTGTCCTGAGACTGAGCGCGAGCTCTTGCAGCTCCGCCCCCTGTGCCGTGCTCATTTGCATTTAAAGGGCACACACTAAAACAGCGCGTTTTTCTGAGCACCAAAAAATGACAATTTAAACATGCTGTAAAAAATGATCTGTTGGGCAATTGAGCTAAAACTTCACATACACACTCTGGGGACATCAGAGACTCATTTTACATCTTGTGAAAAGGGACTAATATGAGACCTTTAATATTCGATAAAGAGCATCACACAAATGGCCATTAAAATGTTTACATCAGAGAGAAAGAAACAGAGAATGATGGGGCAGAGAGAGATCCAGGTCGCAAAAGCTATCAGCTGAGACTAAAACTCATCAGCCAGAAAACAAACTGGGCCACACATCCCTCTCTGGGTGGTCTGGCTCCACTGCACTCATAGAATGAGTGCTGACTCTCTTCCAGCGGATGCAACTGCAAATCCTGCCAAGGACCACGGGTTTATTGCTACACCCCTCCAGCTCCTGACGCTCTCGCTGCGACCGAAAAATCCTCTGGCTAATGACATACAGGCCTTAACCTGGAGGGGGAGAAAGGGTTAAAGCAAGCCAATTGAGCGAATAATAAGTTCAATTTAGGAGATTGGAGGGCTGGTGTGGAATGAAAACCAGAGGAGACCACTGCAAGCTGTTCTGGAGAGAAGGGAACCATGGGATGAAGGGAAGCCTGGCAGGTGGCCAGAGACAGGATGCTGAGTTTGGGGGGGGGGCTTTAGTTCTGCGGGGCTGGATGAGGTCAAGGAACTGATGTGTCTTCACGCAATTAACCCAATTCTTACTATTGCACAAAAAAAAATTGTCATATATGCTGAGGCAATTCAGTGGGGTTAACGCCAGTGGAAGTTTATCACTTGTATGCAAATGTGCATTTCATAACCCACAATAAGCCCAAGAGAGCACACAATGGAATGAATGCAAAGAAGCCTTCAGCAATCACGTTGTAAAATGCATTAAGGCGATGAATTATTGATGCAGGAAACTTTTCCTCAGTGTAGTTCTTGTTTATTGTGTTGCAATGAAAGTCAGGTTTGTTTTCAGTTGGGACAAAATTGATATTTTGAATAATGTCTGATTCTAAGGAATTTACTTATGCAAGTGTGATTTATAGAGAAACTTCAGATAGACATTGAAGCAATATGCTAGAATATTTTTCATTACTCACTAGATTGCAGTATCAAGTGGTTTATTTATTCAAATTCTCCTAAATGGATAAGCATGAAAACCTACATTGTCATTTCCAGTAACATTTTTCCTATTATGGTTTGTTTGATTGCTTTAATGTACAAGCGAAACTGTATTTTGTTTCTTTCCACTCATTTGTCTCCACTTTTAATCCCTCTACTAAATACAACATAGCATTGTGCATTAGTCACTACTTTCTTTTAACTTCTGTGACTGTATGTGGACTAAGGATAAAGCAATTTGAGCCATAGACTTGTAGACCACCCAGTTCAGTCAAGAGTTTGCAGGTAGAACAAACCCACACGCAATAGTTCTATAATTCCTTGAATGCACTTTATTTAAACAACAGCATTTGAAAAACAAAATCAAAGAACAAAACATTGCCATACAAACAAAGAAGCCAAATGATGCACATAAGTTAATTATCACTTAGTGATAATGACAATGCATTCGATTGACAAGGAAAGTACCAATTCAGGAGTGGCAATCCTGATTCACATTGTAGGCGTTTATGAGTACAAAAATGATGAAAATTATGAGATCGTCTAATTTTGTCATCTCCGAAGCAAAGAACTGGAGCATTGTGCTTAGTTCAGAGGCACTGTAACATAAACGAAGGCATTAGCAAGACGAGCAAGAGCATCCTTCCTAAGAAATCCATGGGGTATTGAAAATTATTATGATGCATTTTCTTCCTCTTTTGTATGTAATATTCTTGTGTACCTGTACATTTAATATCCAAGTCACACATTATAAAACATTGTCCAAATATAATTGTCTAAATAATGTGTGTAAATATTAGAAAGTGGCAATGGAGACCTTCAGCTTTTTCCACCCAAATCTTTGAAAGTCAACCTAATGTTATAGTGGCTTTGTAGATGAACAGATACCAAAACAAATGACTAAAGCCTTTGTCTTAACCGCAACACTTCTCAGACATGCCACTCCAGGAGGCTGCTGCCTCTCAAGAAACTACCCTCTTCACAAGACATGATCACCTCCACTTAACCTCGACACCACAGCATGAGAGACAACGATTACTTTCCCGCCTGGTGAACGAGAAAATGAGGGAACCGAGAGATGGTACAGAGAACTGAAAAGATAGAATGAAAATGAAAGACATGGATAATTGGGTAGTGACCTTGACCTAGTACTCATCAGGGACTCTTGGAATCTTTGTTTTCTCTTTGGCATCACTCTCACCACTAACTCTTGACAAAGATGAAGAGGAGGAGGTGATGGAGTAGAAGAAGTGCGTGGTTGTTCGCTCCCGCTGAGTGGTAAGCCACCCCCATGGTAGGTTAAACACCAGTCTTGGACACACAGACACATGCGTGCACACGCTCTCATCATTTATGAGGGTAATTTGGGAGGTGTATATGGACGGACTCATCAGAAGTGCTTGTCTCCAGCTGATCTTGGCTCAGCAGGGTGGCGGGATTTGGAGAAGATGCTCAGAGTGTAACGAAAGAGGCGGTGCAGGCCTCCAAAAGTGACTGATGATTGACGGGCTTAAGTAAGGTGTAGATCAAGCAGGCAATCACTACCATGTTATTAAAGACCCTTTGCAAATTTATCTTGAATATTGTATATCTTGTCATTCAATGCAACATCCAGCATTCGTTCCATTTAAGGTTCAGAAGAAGACAAAGCATTTCGACCACTTAGTGGGGAAGATAATACTTAAATGTAACAAAATTTAAAAAGTTATAGGGTGAAATAACCTAAGAGACTGTAGACTGCTGTCAGTGAACAAGAAGAAAAAGTTGCTGATTTAAGAATTTAAAATTTTTAGGGGGATTACGATGACAGACAGTGAGGTATGTACTTTAAGGTTTATAACCACTTATGATTGACCATAAAGATCCGATTTGGGCAAATGCAGACCTGGGAAAGCTCAGGCAAACAGCAAGAGTGCAATCGAAACAAGGAGACAATGCAGATGGGTAAATTGGTTAGAAAATGGCTAGAAAAATGCAATCTCTCTAGAGAGGTGAGCAGCAGAGAACCACAACACACTCTTGGGCTGTCAATAGTTGCCAGGTAAGCACACCAGGCTCTTATGTCTCTAACACTTTCATGTGAATTATTGTCACTCCCTGATCTTATCATCTAGCTCAAGTCTTTAAGGCCTTACTCTGTTCTTCACTTGAATATAAGTGAAAAATGTAGCATGTGAAATCATACAAATGATCAACGCACTGGATAATAACTTCTCAATGTTATATACTTACAATACAACCCAACAGACATAACAGTGTGACGTTTATCCTTGTGATTGGGATGCCATCTTCTATCATTTCTGATAAAAAAATATGTTTATACCCATTTTTAACTAATGTTCTGCTGGAATGCATTACTCATAGGCATGTGCAGGTGTGGACACCGTGCCTTTGTGAAAAGGGGCTTTTGCACCGGAACTAGCAACCAGGGTGGTTCCCCGTGAACTAAATGTTCCCCTAGGGTCGTTGCATTCGCACTGCCAGTAGGATCTCGGAAGTGATGTAAACCGCACTTGCTGTTGTGACTTTTATTTTGACGGCGTGACAGACATTCATTTTGTAGGTGCTGAGAACACCAGAGCCTGAGCACACAACACTCTCATTCTCCATCTTCATTAGTTTACGATCTGCATAACATTCCTGTCTAATACGTTATTAGATAGAACTGTTATACAAAGAAAGTAAACAGTGTATGAAAAAGTATTAGTGTTTGCCATGTGGTTGATGTCCAATGTCGCTGCCTGAGCAGAATTACACGTCCCCTCAAAGTTGTGTTGGATTTTCTCAGTGTAAATGTAGAGTTAGTAATATATAGCCTATAATCTGTGTGTGTACATGGATTCTTAAAATGGCAGGTGCTAGTGTTTTGCATGCGCTCGGCCAATCAATGTACAGTTACGTCACTGGTAGTTCCTATTGTGCTGGGTTAGACCCTTCTCTGAAGTAGGAGCTAATTTAGTTCCCCCCAAGAAGATGTTTCTAGAACTAAAATCATTCCCAGTTCCTACGCTGTAAAAACGGCAAAAAGCGGGTACTTCCGCCAGGGGCGTGGTAGCGGGGGAAAAAAGGGTACCCAGGGCCCCGCGCTCAAATCAAAAGTTCGTCTCCGTCTCCGTAAACCAAGCCCCCCCCCCCCCCCCCCCCCGTAGGAGAAGTTGCCGCGCTCAAATCAAAAGTCCGTCTCCGTCTCCACTCCCAGACCCTCCCCCACATTGGAGAAGTCGCCGAGCTCAAGTCAAAAGTCCGTGGCGGGGGGCCCAGCTAGATGGTTTGTACCCAGGGCCCAAAATTTGGTACTACACCCCTGACTTCCGCCATTAGTTTTAGGAACTATGAAAAGGTTCCTCCGGTGTGAAAGCCATTAAAGAGTCAGGATGCTCAAAGTAATTGCAAGAACTACATCAGGATTTTGCACATTAAAGATTCTAAATAAAACATTTCCATTTGAAATAGACAAAACATGGACATAGACCACAATTATCACTTGTTTAAAACAAAAACAGTTTAAGGGTTAGCATATGGTTAACAACAATATTTTGTCTATTATCTGTGAAAGATCAAGTAGCAGCTGATTTTTTAAAAACAAAATCAGAACCCTGGATCCAAGTGTTTTGCCATGATGTCATGGACAATTTGCAACAGGTGGCCATGTTCCATGAAGTTACACTGATCAAATTTTCAATCAGAATGCAGAGTTCATGCTTGCTGAGTTCTGATTCGCTCAAAAGAAGGATTGTCATCTTATGCACAAAAAAATATCATAGAAATTCCAACGATTCCTCCTAATTCTATTGTTTTAATATTTAACGCCTCCTCTGCCAAGTGCTGTTCTCTTTGGAAAAGTACATAATGCTGATAGAATTGACAGTATATATCACATGATTCACTCAGTAACTGCTTCTAATTCTTTCCTCTGTGTTTGGCAGTGTTTCTTTCTTTCACAATGTCTATCATCACCAAAACATCTGCTGCAAGCCAAGAGCTGATATTAGACCATGAAAATAGAACTAAAAATAACAGCAAGAACAACCATAATAACAATAACAACAATAATAATTGAGGGTGAAGATAGCAATAAATAGTGCTGTGGAGATGGGTGTTGCTAACTGTGGTCAAATCAGGACATTGTGGGCAACAGTCAGTAAAAGAGAGAGCCGTGGGAGGTGAAGGAAGAGAGAAGGACTACCACACTTTCTCACAAGCGCATTTGCTTGAAATGGTTCATTTTTCTCCACTAGGTCAGAAGCAGTTAGACTACACCCTCAACATTGTCCTTCTGTCAATAGCAGTCAGTCCTTCTGCCTATTACATATTATTCTCTCTGTCTCTGAGAGAGCAAAACTGTAATGAAACCAACGGTTTAAACATATCTGTATAAAGCAAACCTTACGGATTAGTGATGTGAGCAGTCTGTGTTGGGTGTGCATCGGTGGTGGGGGTAAAGGAGTGATTTCTTGAACTGTGTGGGACTGCTTGGAATGATCATTGTGGCTGGTTGTGGGAGGGATGGCGCGGTCTTCAAAAGCGCCATTGCGCTAACTGTAGACCTTTCAGCACACCACATGTTTATAGTAGGGTTCCTGGGCTGGGCTAATGTGTACACCCAAGAGCTCATCTATACCTCCAATCCAACTGACTGCTTTAGCAGTCAAGCACGGCCCTCCGTTGGTGACCGACAGAATGCCCCATCATGGAGGGGAAGATGAGGACAGCCACAGCCGCCCACTAGACTCCCTGATCGGGAAGGAGTAAAGTTGTTGGTGTCCTATAGGAGATCCATGGCTCATCTAAAGCTCTGTCCCTGCCATTTTAACCCTGTAGAGGTGAAGAGGGGTCATGGATAGTGGTATCTTATAATAGATCCTCTGATTTCTGATTAGAAATGAAATATTTGGAGAAAGACTGGCCTTTTTGACATTCTTAGCATGCAAGTTTGAATGCTTGTGACAACATGGGGTTAAGGCAGCCATCTTGAAACCTGCCTTAATTTGACGATTTACATCTAGGAAATGAAAGCTTTCCAGCACGCCAAATACTTTCCTTGTAGTACACTGTAGGGATACTGTAGCTTCTGTACCATCACATCCCTGTAAGTAACGAGTGAGGTATGAGGCCAGGAGTAGCTCACAACTAATTTTTCTACATCAACACTTTACATGCCTCCTTAATCAAAATGCAGATCTTGTTTGACTTGGTCCTCAGAGGACACTCTGTCTTTGTCAGTACATTTCTAATCTATCCGCGGCACTCTGCTCTCCTACAGAATAGTTGTAACTGCTCATTCCTTGCCTCTCCCCACCTACAGTATAGTCTTTGTGGAGGCTGTTTTATCTCTGATATTCTGCCTGATCTTGGGGACTTGAGGATGAACCACATGGGGGCAGGGAGCTGGGTCTGGCTGACCCCAGAGGCAGGCCTTTGTCTTTATTCTCATCTTGGCCAGAAGAAACAGCTGGAGTTGAGACAGAGTTGGCCCCTCCGGCTGGCACACTCTCATGCCCACCATAGATCTCCTCGTGTCCATCTTCACTGGACTCTGCATCCTCTGAACTGGAGAGCAGCTCCTCATCGCGGTATTCGGACACGTCTACACCGCCGCCCTCAGATCCAAGCTCCTTAAGTCGGCCATGATGCTTCACATGATAGCGCTGATTCTGGAAAAACTTAACGATGGTGTGTTTGGGCAGATCCAATTGGGCTGAGAGGGTGTGAATCGCTTCCTGGTCAGGGTAGAGGCCCACATCTTGGATAAAGCTCTGTAAAATGCCTAGAGCCTCTAGAGAGATCTTGGTGCGGGAGCGAGGTTTCTTGGTAACGTTGCTAACCCCTCCACTGTTGCCTGAACCTGCATTAGCCTGAGGGTTCTCTTCGGCTCCAGAACTGGGAACAGGGTCCTCTCGGATTGGAGAGTGGTCCTTTAGCGGCTGCATGGGCTGTCTGTGAAGTGCCTAGTGAGAAAGATGAGAAGTTTTATTAGTAAACTTATAAACAAGAGTCAGCAGTATGGAATAATTGAAAACTCCTTAAAAGTTCAAAGTGTCCTTTCAATGAATGTCTCTTGGAGTTAATGTCCCTTCTGAACTTAAGTATGTGATCAACTCTGGTAAAAATCCAACCAGACTGCCCCAGGCTATGATTGTTTAACTTTGTATATTGTAGACATAATTCCACAAGATTGAATATTTTGTCATTGCATCGTGTTTAGAGGGCATCAAGGCAACTAACAGCATCTGATCTGACACATCAACCGCATTTAATTCAACAGAGGAAGAAGCTAATCAAATACTCACCAAAACCCAAATAAATTACATCAAAAGAATCTGTTATAAAGAAATGTGTTTTAAACAACATTACATTTGATGTATAGTGACAAGTTGGTTTTCATGTAATTTTGACAGGGATACATCCCATCCCTGTTAGCATAGACAAGTGACTGCTAAATTTAACAGAAAAAGTAATGCAAACACCAAAACACAGCCAGCCAGAAATGACACTTTTGACTTTGACATGAGATGTAAAATTATTAGCATATGCTATATGAAATTGTCTTGTACAAACACAGTGTAACTATTAGAATTTTCCAAGAAGTTAGCAGGCTAACAGAGGTACACTATTGTTTTTACAGAGGTTCTGAGGCCCTCCATATGTTTCATGTGTCAATGAATCTGCCATTTTCTTCTTGTGTGGGTGGCAAAATACGTTGGTATAGGGAGAGGCACGGAAGGGGGATTGGGGGAATAGAGTGCAAAACAGTGGTAAAATAGGATTAGGAGTAAATAGTATATATTTAGTACAGGAAAGAAAGAGGTAGGCTATCTGTGAGCTCTGATACAAGGGAAGGTGCAGTGTGTCACAGCTGAGCTATCAAATACTGTGGCGCTGTCCTGCTGAGTTTATGACCAGGGTGGGGTGCCTCCACACTGGAATGCTAAGCTATAAATCTGTGGTGCATTAAAATTAAAGGACCTACATAAAGATAATAGTTATGCGCCTCTCTCTCTGTCTCTCTCCTGCTCTCTCTCTATTCCCTAAATAATAACAGGGTATTTTTTAAATAATATTGAGGGCAGGCCAGACCATGAAATTGCTCCGATTTCACTTGTGGGGGCTGTTTTGGGCTGGTGCTTTACAGGAAGTGTGTAGGTTTGTTCTTTTTTCTTCTCTATTTCTCCATAATGTATTACTTTCCATGTCTCAGAAAAACAAACAGAGGCCACAAGAAAGAATGAGAAAAAGAAATTTGAAGAAGTTTAAAGATGGTGAATAATTAGATTGACCACAAGGCATAACAGCACAAAATACCCGTTAGCTTAGCTAAAGAGACCACACACACACACACACACACACACACACACACACACACACACACACACACACACACACACACACACACACACACACACACACACACACACACACACACACACACACACACACACACACACATACATTGACAAACCCATTCATTCTGTATATGTTTGCTTGTTGTGTATATTATTTTATGAAATTCTGGGAACAAGTTAGTTAAGTTTCAAAGACACATGTACAGTACAATCCAAAATGCACAACACACACATTTAATAGCAACTTACATAGCATTGTTTTGGCCTCCTAAGGGATATTTTCAAATTCAGAGATGGAGCGTGAGTCCTCTAAAATCGTTTTTAAAGAGGCCTGTTCTTGTGCTCTAATGGTGGACGCTAATGAAGAGTTTTCTGCCAGGCCAGAGGAGTAATTCCATTTTTAAAATCCTGCTTTAGCTATAAAGCCAACCTCCGATTACCTCCACCATCCAATTCATTCACCTACTCAGTTCTTAAACTAAGTACTTTTTTCTTTTAATGTTCCATTTTTCCCCAGAACTCTTTTTTTTCAGTGTTCATCTCCATCACTTCCTACTTTTCTAATTCCAAGGACGGGTCTCTGAATTCATTGCATTAGGAAAAAGTATATTTTTGTCTTTAAACACAAATCAAAGCAAATTATGGTGCAGTATGAAAGAATTATAGAACATAAAAAATTCAGTTGATTCTTAATGAGGACTGGCCCTCGTGGGGGCGGAGGCAGGATTAAGTGGGGCTGTGTTGCCACTGGAGATGCCATTAACAGGCAAATAAATATGTAATGATGAGAAAGACACTTTCCTGTTGGTTTGCTTGTGCATGACTTCACCTTCTCCAATTATCATGTGCATCATAATTTTTCTTTGCTACATTGCAATACCTCAGGAATCGGTGAGCCATGTATGTGTGTGTCTGTGACTCTTGATATATTTTAAGAATAAGTAGAGTTTAGGCAATCCACAAAAATAAAAGAAACAGGCAACAAGTAACTACGTACAACACAATGATTAAACCTTATTTATCAACACAGCACACATTAATCACTCATCCTAGTATGAAAGCATGTTACTGCCTCAGAGTACAAAAAAACTTAATATTTTATCTCAAAATGCCCATTATTTTCTTTGTAAATGCAACATCTCACAAAGTAACTTTATATCTCGTAATTGTGACAAGTACTTATTTCAAACTTAATCTTGCTATGACCTTTTTTTTACTTTTTCACACTGAGGAAGAAACAGGCTTCCATACCTTATTAAAATAAATCAATACTATATTATATTAAATAAAATAATTGATTAAACAAAAGCTGCAGGAATAAACTTGTTCACTGAGCTCTGAATAAGGCCTTAATATCTTTATTAGAGGGTCAGTGTTGTCCGTGAAAATGTTTGCCATGCTAAGTGTGTGTGTAAGCAAGCAAGTATGTGCATTGCTCGCTCTTCTCCAACCCCAGCACTCAATTGGGGTCCCAATCCACATGGCAGGGTCTAGGGGGCACTCCGGTGCACATTGCAGCATCCAATTTAGCAAAAACAAAGGAGAAATTATTCATAAGAAATGTCCTGCCAAATGAGCAAAGAGAGGCACTTAAAACCACGCACACACACTGCAGAAACAGCATGAAGACGACGTGGGACCGGGTCAGCCATCTAGATTCTGTTAATGTGACTGAGTTTGTCCCTAAGGTGAAATAAGCTGCACCCAATGGGTGCTAGGGTGTCTGCAAAAAAGGTCAAATTTTTTTGTTGATTTGATACAAATCTAAGACAAAGAATACAAAGTGAATGACAACATTCTTTATAAAACTGCTTTGGAACAACATTTATGTTTATTATTTATGCTCTATAAAAGATCTAAATGTATTCTAAAAGGGTAGAGAAAAGATACACTGCACATTTTATACAAAGCAAATTTTTCTTTAAAGATAATATTGTAATAATAAGCTTTTGCTTCAACACAATAAAAGATTCCATGTACACACCAAGCATTGTCTTATGAGACAACACAAATGACATGCTTTATTTGGTCTGACATGTGAATGTAAAAGGATTTCATGGTTTAAACCAGAGGAGGACTTGTGCTGGATCTTTGAGTTATGTTTGATTACCTCATCAGGTTAAAAAATACATCAGTGTAGTCTGTTGGTCACACTGAGGTGAAATCTGTTAAATAAAGTGTATGCATGTATGTGTTGCATGTGTATTCATTCATTAACATGCTCATGCATAAGCAGCTGGGACACATGTGCTGACTGTGGTGGCAGGCAGGCTGGAGCTGAGGGGATGCTGGGGATCTAAAGAGGGTCCCTCATTACTACAGTACAACAAAAAAACTAAAAACCCTACCAACAACAGCAAGATACACATGTATGGCATTTACAAGTGGACACAAAACAATATTGTCAAACCTGTCTAATTTTTTATTTCCTTTAGAAACAAAATAGTCTATACACAAAAGTGTCAACAATGGCTCAGTGAAGTGTAATTTAAGAATTTATTTAAATGATCAATACATTATTGCATCACATTAAAAAATATTAATACATATATATATATATATATATATATATATATTAAAGATAACTATGAATAAGAATACAACAACGCTTTAGTAAATGCTGACTTTCCTTGTGTGTTTTTATGATAAAAGTTGTGCTAGAGTTTATGGCCAAAGTCATTGTGGAGTTTCTAAAGAAACTTGAGTCATTGCACGCGCGTGTGTATGTGACTTGTGTCTATGTGAGTGCTCCTTCTCTTCCCGTAATTATTAATATCAGGGCTGTGGTGGCACTGTCTGTCAGGGTGTGTCCTAATGGGGCATTTCCTTCTGCGCCCAAAACACATAAATGAGTATATTTACACACATACACATGCTGCCAGCAGACTGTTTATTCCACTAACATAAAAGAGAAAGCATGCGAGAGAGAAAGAGGCGCAATGGGCTAGCACAGTAACTGAGAGTCACTTTGTCTCCATTTGTTAGTACCTAATCTAAATACGTCTGCTTAACTTAAGTTAATAAATGTTAATAAACAGCAATCATTGTGAGTGAATTAAACCGCAATGCTTTACTGGCAGGGTGAGAAAGTAGGTTAAAAGAAGGTGGAAAGCATTGATCCAAGTGTTTGTAGATTTATGTGTATGTGGTTGTGTGTGCATGCATTTACATACAAGTATTAGTGTGTAGGTGTGTGTGCATACTGTGAATGAATGCGTGCCTATGTTAATACTGGAAAAGTGTGTGTCCACAGTCTATATTATAATGACCCTGGCTGGCATAGGGGAAAGTCCATTTAATCAGTAGCGTGTTATTTGGAATTCTGTGTATGTGTGTGATTAAAGAGGTTGGGGTGTGCTGGGTTATTAGATGTTGGCAGGAATGCTGCATGAATGATGTTGATATTAAAAATGAAATCTCAAAGAAGTGTGCATTCACACAATGAACACACATTCATATTATGTTACGAGAATTATGCTTGAAATATTTATGTGGAATTCGCTTTCCCTCCACTAAAGTCTTTACACTTAGGGGTCAAATTAGAATTAGAAAGTGGAATTAGAAAACCGGAATCAAGGTTTCTTGCAGGAAAAAAACACCTTCTCTCTTAGATTTAAAAAGGCATTTTCAGGTCTTTTTTGGGCAAAAGAAAAAACAGGCAATATAGAGAACTTTAATTTAAAATAAAATAAAATGCTGAAAAGTTAGGGTCAGATTGTTAAAAAAAATTTTTTTGAATAATATACTGAATATCTGATTTTGACATAAATGCAGGTGGTTTTGTTCATTTCATCTGCCTGTCATCAGAAAGTTATAGAATATCAAAATGAACATTTAATTGCTCTATTACTGAGAGGAATCAAGGAAAATTTCATTTCTCATAATATGACCATCCTGCAGTGCGAACACCACAATCAACTGCTTTCTTTTGCCATACGTATTTGAAGTATGCAATTCGATGTTTCAAAAAACTCACCTGGGGGTCAGTGGGCAAGTGTAGTACAGTGTGCAGCCGTTCGCTGTGGTGATGGCGGGACTCTTCCTCGTACACTAGATCCCTGTCTGTCTGCGGAAGGCTCAGAAACCTCCGGATAGTACACAGGTTTTCCCAGAGAGTCCTGTTCTCTGGGCTGGGACTCTCTTTCCAGCGAAGCAGCTCGCATAGCCATCCCTAAAGAAAGGAAAAGTCTTAATTTCATATCTTTTTTAGCCGAAGGTATTTTTCCAACAATATCACTAAATAGTATCAATATATGCCTTGTCTACTTAGTTGGATAGGCAACCCACTTAAGCTCTGCTATAGGGACTTTCTTCTCTTTTTGGGTATTTATGTCACTTTAATATAGGAATGATGGGCAGAATGTGATATGAAACAACTCTCCCCTCATTCATGTTTTTTATGACTGTAAAGTTTACTTTACAGTAAACAAGTACCACCACAAAGCATCACAAGTGCACTGAGAGAGCTGAGAGTGTGTGAAAGAGAGAGTGAAATGGTGAGAGATTAGGAAGATTTAATTATCTCTGCTAGACTGGTCCAGTCTTTGACACCAGCTGTTGTGTGCAGCCAACCTCTTCCAGCACACATTGTTAATGACCTGAGCATCTCTCTCTCTCTCCTTCTCCCTCAGCTCCTCCTGGCCAGCTGCAGCAGATGGGCGCGTTCAGCCGTGACCCCCCACCCGACCCCAGACCTGTGAGACCTAACCACATCTGTCACACACATTCATATATATACACACCACCAGAGCAGCACTTTGCTGACACATCTCATACACGCAAACATGCATAGATGCCCCTGAAACATGCCTTTAGATGAGGTGGTCACACCTGCAAAGTCATGCCGCGATGACACAGAGTTCCTCAGTAAAGTGAGCAGGGGAGACGAAAGGTCTCTCAGGCTATTACATGGTAAGAATTAGGCGCAGCTGGGAGTGGGATCATATTTGACTAAATCAATTATCTCTCTTTGATCTAAATGAGACAGAGACAAACAAACGGTCCAATATCTTTTGAAAAAAAATCTTTATCAACACTCTGAAATGAATGCCTTTTCCAGCTAAAGAATTAGCTGAGAGAAAATTAAAGAAAATGATCATTGTTGTCCTTGGCACTCTGACAATGTGGTCATTAACTTTTTCTATACCTGTCAATGAAAAGTGAATTTAAAACAATTAAATATATGGATGGATAGAAAGATACATAGATATCTACTACTGTTCAAAAGAAATGTCCCCAAAGCTGCATTTATTTGATCAACAATTCAGTAAAATCAGGAACATTGTAAAATATTATAAAAATAAAAAATGTTTTTCTATTGTTATTTTTTTAAATTAAATGTATTCCTGTCTTAAGGGTCACATGATCCTTCTAAAATCATTAAAATATGCTGATTTACTGCTCAAGAAACATTTCTTATTATAAGCAATATTGAAAACAGTTGCAGTGCTTAATATTTTTGCAGAAATTATAAATTTATTTTTACGTATGAGAAAGGAAAACAGAAATGTAAATTGCTCTTTTTATTTGCTCACCAAAGAAAATAAGAAGTGGGTGTTAATTTTGGACTCTGGACAACTTTAAGAATAAGCTTAAAGCTTATAAAACATAAATAAAAAAATAAAAAAAAGTAGATTCCCATGATGTTCTTTTTATAACTGCTACAATGACAGTTTACAGCGAGAAAATATTTGAGATTTTAAAGGCCTCAAAAGCACTGACTATTGCACTTGTAAGACATATACACAAACTTCTAGTCACAATATTCTGCATTCTTTATATAGCTATCTGGGAACAAGTGTCAATGTAAAAGGTATGCGAACAGTAATCAGATCAATCTATGGAACACTGCATGCACGTCTGTATCACAACATAAGTCACGATGACTCATTGGACAGAAGAGAAAAGCACTGAAAGAAAGAATGAGATCCTTTGGCAGGATCTGGAATGGTAAGCCAGCGATGAATAAATGGAAGGCATTTATCAGACTATCTGTTGATGTTGATGTTTTTGTTTATCAACTACAGAGACGCGCCAGAATCAGATATATATTCCTGCACAGACGGACACCGTTTCTTCCCCTACACTGACTGAGAAAAGAGCATGTAAGCTAAGTGTAAGCTTAGTCTTTTCAAAATAAAACAAATCACATTGAAATCACTGTCTCCAATATCCTATCACTCAATATTTAAAGCACATACATTTTTTAAAATATATATTTATATATTTATTAATTATTTCCATAATAAAAGGGTCCCTCAATATGCTGTATAAGTTCATAAATCCATTTAAGCAGAATGGATTAAGCAGAATTAAATTAAGCAGAAGCACCTTAAAGCACCTCACGTAACCAACCTCACTTTTACAGTGTAAGTTGGGGACATTAGTTGGGTCTTAGTTACTTGCTTAGTTGGGGACATTAAATTTAACATTTAATTTAATATTCAACAATATTGATCTGCCTGCATTAACACTATTATACAAGAACTGAACTGAGCTGGACGATGACATCACGGTTTACTCTAGAGTGCCTATATATATATATATATAGGTCCTTCTCAAAAAATTAGCATATTGTAATAAAGTTCATTATTTTCCATAATGTAATAATAAAAATTAAACTTTCATATATTTTAGATTCATTGCACACCAACTGAAATATTTCAGGTCCTTTATTGTTTTAATACTGATGATTTTGGCATACAGCTCATGAAAACCCAAAATTCCGATCTCAAAAAATTTGCATATTTCATCCGACCAATAAAAGAAGTGTTTTTAATACAAAAAAAGTCAATCTTCAAAATATTTATGTTCAGTTATGCACTCAATACTTGGTCGGGAATCCTTTTGCAGAAATGACTGCTTCAATGCGGCGTGGCATGGAGGCAATCTGCTGCTGAGGTGTTATGGAGGCCCAGAATGCTTCGATAGCGGCCTTAAGCTCATCCAGAGTGTTGGGTCTTGTGTCTCTCAACTTTCTCTTCACAATATCCCACAGATTCTCTATGGGTTTCAGGTCAGGAGAGTTGGCAGGCCAATTGAGCACAGTAATACCATGGTCAGTAAACCATTTACCAGTGGTTTTGGCACTGTGAGCAGGTGCCAGGTCGTGCTGAAAAATGAAATCTTCATCTCCATAAAGCTTTTCAGCAGATGTGGAAGCATGAAGTGCTCCAAAATCTCCTGATAGCTAGCTGCATTGACCCTGCCCTTGATAAAACACAGTGGACCAACACCAGCCGCTGACATGGCACCCCAGACCATCACTGACTGTGGGTACTTGACACTGGACTTCAGGCATTTTGGCATTTCCTTCTCCCCAGTCTTCCTCCAGACTCTGGTACCTTGATTTCCGCATGACATGCAAAAATTTGCTTTCATCCGAAAAAAGTACTTTGGACCACTGAGCAACAGTCCAGTGCTGCTTCTCTGTAGCCCAGGTCAGGCACTTCTGCCGCTGTTTCTGGTTCAAAAGTGGCTTGACCTGGGGAATGCGGCACCTGTAGCCCATTTCCTGCACACGCCTGTGCACGGTGGCTCTGGATGTTTCTACTCCAGACTCAGTCCACTGCTTCATCAGGTCCCCCAAGGTCTGGAATCGGTCCTTCTCCACAATCTTCCTCAGGGTCCGGTCACCTCTTCTCGTTGTGCAGCGTTTTTTGCCACACTTTTTCCTTCCCACAGACGTGCCTTGATACAGCACTCTGGGAACAGCCTATTTGTTCAGAAATTTCTTTCTGTTTCTTACCCTCTTGCTTGAGGGTGTCAATGATGGCCTTCTGGACAGCAGTCAGGTCGGCAGTCTTACCCATGATTGCGGTTTTGAGTAATGAAACAGGCTGGGAGTTTTTAAAAGCCTCAGGAATCTGTTGCAAGTGTTTAGAGTTAATTAGTTGATTCAGATGATTAGGTTAATAGCTCGTTTAGAGACCCTTTTCATGATATGCTAATTTTTTGAGATAGGAATTTTGGGTTTTCATGAGCTGTATGCCAAAATCATCCGTATTAAAACAATAAAAGACCTGAAATATTCAGTTGGTGTGCAATGAATCTAAAATATATGAAAGTTAAATTTTTATCATTACATTATGGAAAATAATGAACTTTATCACAATATGCTAATTTTTTGAGAATTAACTAAATTAATAACTTTTTTAAAGCAAAAATGAAACATCACTGAACTTACTTAAGCTGGACTGTGATGCTATTTTCTTCTGGAAGCAAACTTTTTTGCATTATTTTCCTGTTATATCTATAAGCTGCTTTGAAACAATCTGTATTGTAAAGAGCGCTACATAAATAAATATGACTTGACTTGTACATTTAGATGAATTAAAGGCATTAAATGTATTATTAACAATTATCATATGAAGATACCAAGTTGATTCAATTCTCCAGTATGAACAATAAAATTCAATGGAAACTTATGTATAAGATGTCCTTGAAAAGTAGAAGACAAAAGTATTGTTTTCTCTGTGTATTTGTTATTTGAAAATAGTTAACCGAAATTAGAACTGGTTATTTAAAAGTTCATTTGAAGGTTTAGTTGTGTCATTATGTTATATGAAAGGATGGAAACGTGTCAGGATTATGAACAATAACGAGAAAATCTGGGTAAATAATTACTGAATCAGTTCTTACTTGGCTCTTATTGGCTGCCACCTTGGCAAAAAGTGCCTGAGACACTTTTGCCCGTTTCATCTCTTGCTGGATTTCATCGTAGACGGCTGAGGTGATGTTAACCAGCGGCTCCAGTTTCAGGGGAAGGTCAGGGTTAGGACCACAAGTCTTGGACTGTGAGGGTCCAGCGGTCAAAGTTAAAAGTAACAAAGAAGACAGATTGGTTAGATATACATTCATACTGTAATTGCTACAGAGAGTACACTATGAGAACATTCATGGATGATATTTCAGACCCTTGTTTATAACTACAATGTACTGAGATTTTAGCAGATAAATCATTAAAGCATCCATAAGTAAACTCTTTGTAGTACATGTTTGAAGTATGGTGTATTGATTTTAGAGTGGTGTTTCTCATTCAATGTTTGAAGTTGCTATGCAGGCACAGGCAAGTAATCTCACATTCCCCAGTAAAAACGATTGCAAGATAAACACATACAGACATAATAGTAATGATAATACACAACCACATTCCCTAAGACCAAAGAATGAGAACTTTGTTCTCATATCAGAAGGATTCTTATTATCTGCATGGGTTCATTCACAATGGTCCTGAGGTTGAAAGCAGACGCATTCATATGCTTCATACAAGCATTCTAGAAAGTCCAAGCACCAGGTTCCAGGTCATTTAATATAAACATGCCATGACAGGAGCAAAGCCATGCTTTCCTGCATTTGTAATTTTAGAGAATCAAGGACAAGAGTTTGTGAACCTGAAGTTTTAATGGGTATGTGAACCCTGTAATCTCTAACAAACATTAGTATAAACCGTATTCCATATAAACCGTATAAATTTGACCTTCTGTAGTAGCTTGACTTATTGAGCATTTATTTTCAAAATGGGAAAAGTGTCATGCCAACAACTGATCACTACTCATACAGATCATGGAGGTCTCGGATGAGGTACACTCTATTAGGAAATTAAGTGAGTGTTGATGTAATCCTCACCGAGTTTGTGATTTTGGTCTTATTCTTCCAAATAGATGCCCACGCATCAGGAGTTAACTGTTCATCGATGCTGCGCTCCCACACTTTCTGCATTGGGAGGTATGGTGTGACATTAGCAATAAGAAGGTAGCAATCAGATATTAGCTAGTTTGACCCTTAGAAGGCACTTTCTTAAAGGTCAGAGTGGTTGTTTTAGTGAATTATCCAAATTGTTATTCTCAGTATGTCAATATGTATTAATATTCAAAGACAAAATATAATTTACATCATACTAGAATAATAGCTGCAGTAATAACACTGACTTAAGGCTGAAATACACTACAAGACTTTTGCCCAGATTTTTGCCAGACTAGTTGATGCTAGTTGCCAAAAATCAGAGCCACTCAGCAGATTTTGGGAAGTTGGAATCAATAGCATATATAATAGCATATGTGAACCTGTACCACAAAACCAGCCATAAGAGTCCATTTTGAAATTGAAGATGAGATTGAATAAATAAGCTTTCCATTGATGTACATTAGGATAGGACAATATTTGGCCGAGATTATTACAACTATTTGAAAATCTGGAATCTGAGGGCGCAAACAATTCTAAATATTGAGAAAACCGCCTTTAAAGTTGTCCAAATGAAGTCCTCGATTCTGCATCCACTCAAGCATCCACTCACAAAAATATATTTTTTTATATATATACGGTAGGAAATTTACATAATATCTTCATGGAACGTGATCTTTGCTTAATATCCTAAAGATTGGCATTAAAGAAAAATCTATATTTTTGACCCATACAATGTATTGTTGGCTATTGCCACAAATATACCCGTGCGACTTATGACTGATTTTGTGGTATCACATATGATAAACACAGACTCTATTTTTTTAGCTCCAGACTATGATTCCATCCAATCGGAGGATATAAAACATGTTTGATATTTTGAGCCAATTTTAACATATTGTTTTCATTTGTCATGCATCTTCTATCAAAAATGTTTTTTGCATGAGTTTGTTGTGTTCTGAAAGACTTTTCAGAAAGTCTGGTAGTCCGTGAACGTTTAGTATATGAAGCCCAGTTTTTTTATAACTATTTACGAAGTCGGCACGTGTGTGATGCCTAGTATTTTAAAATCTCTTCAGATTTTAAAAATCGTGTAGTATATTCCAGCCTTTACTAAACTCAGTTCTTGCATTGAAAAAAAAAACTTAGCTGTATAACAACCTGATACGGATTACAAAGAAAACACAAAATGTAAGCCAAAAAAAAAACAAGTAAATAGATCACATGAATTCAGACAAGAAACAAATCTTCTCATAAGCAATCTCCTAGGCCTACAGATAAACAATTCAGAATCAGACACAACAAAAACTTTCAGGTATGTTTACACCCAGTCAATTATACACACACAAATGCAACAGGGGAAGAGGGATTTGTAGGGGGCTGAACCTAGTCAAGTGTGAGAAAGCGGGGTACCTGAGAGAGGCGGACGCCCCCAGGGCTGGGGTTTGTGCTTGGGGGCAGACTCACAGGGGGGTTCATGCTGCGTTCTCGCTCTTCCTGGTAAATGCGGTCCCTCTCGCTCTCATGTAAGTTCAGAAAGTTCTGCATCGCTTTGAGGTTCACCAGCAAGGACTGAGAGGCTGAGCGTGGGTCTTCCTCTTTTCGCAAGATCTCTGACAACAGGCCCTGTGTACACACATCAACACATACGTAAGCACAGAGTAAGCAATTTTATTTCGCAAAACATTTATGCAGTTACTTCACCTGCACCATATAGGTCTCTACCCACACTTTGACTGACTGTGCATGATGTTGGATGTAATTGAACATAATTTAGACCTGCAGTGACTCTGTGAATTCACCAGGTGTGTTTTCCGCTGAGAGGGTGTATGAGAGGATCCAACATCTGGATACCATTGCAATCACGCTGACATGCTCAAAGTGACTCATAGATCTGAAACCTCCAACAGAACATCTTTGACACCTTGATTATCCTCTTGTATTTAGTTAATAAATTTAATAAATAAATCCTCTTGTATTTAGTTGCATAAAATTAAACTTTATTAGTCCCGATTTGTACATAATTTAGTCTGTGTATGGGATAGTCACCAGGGCTAGCAATAAACCTTATAGATATTATGTAGTGATATTCTTTTTTTGAGATAGATGTTTGCTGACATTCAATATATTTCTCAATATTTATGAATTTTGCATTGGTTTTTACAAAAAGACCATTAAAATTAAAAAAAGTGCATTAAAATCATTGCAATATTCATGTTACACAAGCCAAATCATTACGAAAACATCATGAATATTCAATACATTGCCCCGCCTAAGTAATTGGTATGTTCTGAAGAACTTCTTTGCTATAATACTTGGTGTACCTTCTTTCTTGTACCTCGTTTCCTCAAGGTTTCTCTTTGAACTGTCTCAATCCTGCGAACAATATGTGTACTATTTTAGCACCATGTGGTCTGTACTTTACCTGTGTACGGTTGAAGGCAACTCGAGCGAACACTGCCTGCGAGACACTGGCCCTTTTCAGCTCATCTCGCACCAGTTGGTAGATATCAGATGAGACTTCTGCAGCCGATGGGTTGGACCCGGGCTCTCCAGGGCCACCAGACTTGCTAGGCCGCGGGATGGGTGGGTGATTGAGAAACTGCTGGTTAAGAGCCTGTGGGTGCTGATGCAGGAGGCGGCTGACGGCCAGCTGCTGGTTGATAAGATGGGCCATGGCTAACTGCTGTCTCACCAGTTGTGGACTGAGCTGGGGTGAGAGAAGCCCTCCGGGTGCCAAAAGAGGTTGCAATGCGGCAGGCGGAGGTGGAGGAGGCACCTGTGCCCGTTGTGGAGGGCTGTGATGGAGCTGCCCATGAGATGATGAAACTTGCGGCTGCCCTTGGGATGGAGGCTGGGACTGGGCTGAATTCTGAGGTTCTCCAGAGCCACCTTTCACAAGAGAGCTGGTGCTGTTCAACGGACCGAGCTGTGCTAGACCAGCCAGGTGAGGGGGCGGACGCTGAGCTAGTACACAGAAGTCAGCAAGACTGTCCCTTTCAACTGTAGGGGGATGGATATGCGTATCAGACACAAGAACAAACTCTGTAGTGTTTTAGTTGACAAATCAAATAAGGGTCTTTTCCCAAACAAACATCAAAATGTAGATGCTTACCCTTGATATCCGAGCTCTCCCGCCCTTGCCACAAATAATCCCCTAAAACAGACACAAGGAACACATGGTAAATGACAAAAGCTTTCAATTACTTACTCAATCACGCTTACAATGCAACAACAACATACTTTCATGAGTAGAAAGTTTTACAACTTCGGCTTACAATCGTATGACTGACACGTGAGTCATCCAATGGGGTCTCGCCGCACTGGCACACACATCTGGAAATGCGGACTGAGTGTTTAGCTCTGGGAGGCAAAGAGCAGAACTAATGGAGGGGGCTTGGTGTAACTCAACACCACTTACTCTGTCAGCGTGCCGAGGATCGCTTTATTCTTTGTTGGCGCTCGCTCTCTCACTGCACTTGGGGTTTAGCCCCCACTTTGATCTGTCCTGCTGTGTAATTATTTCACTTTTTGAAGAGGCAACGAGAGGAGGAAAATTGTCACAGGCATTTGAATGCTAAGAGGCTTAAACAGCGGAGCTGTGGGGCAACTCCCAGTAGGACTTGCCGCTGGGAGACCCCCTGCAGCATTTTGGGGTAAGAAACAGTGGTTAGGAAGTGAGGAGGCTTAGGTTACCCCATCCTGTGTAAGGAATCATTAAGAGATAATGTATAAAACGCAGCAAAAAGCTCATGACCCTGAACATCTTACCATGCTAGAAATGGGACATCTCATTAAAAAACAAAAACACAATCACTGTGTCTGAATACTTCCCAACTATATAGTAGTCGAAGAACAATATGTTAAAAAGAGTAGTATGTCCGCATTCATAATATTCATAAAACAAGAGTCGAAAAGTACGTGGATGACCTATTGCTTGACAAAGTACCCAGATGATAGGCGAGATTCTGAAGTGAATATCTAAGGGCGAGTTTACTACTCCATAAGGTCACAGGAGAGGAGTCGGCAGTTGCAGTAAAATGACAGTGACAACATGACGGATATAATACGTCAGGCTTTCATTCAAATGATCCACATTCATACTATATAGAACATAGTTTTTTAATGGTTACAAAGTAAGTTCTTCGTCAAATGTAATACCTACTCCGACATTATGCGATTTCGGACGCAGCTATGCTTTCCTGACCAGTCTACTGTGCTGATGTCAGGTTAGCATCTTAGCCTTCCCCCCCCCCCCCCCCCCCCACTTGTTGTAAGATGACGCCATATAACAAAAAATAACCAAAAAAGTAATTAGCACAAGCCTTACCTTTAATTTTTTTGTACTTCTTGTACCAGCGACCAAACTCTTGGCATTTTGCAGTTGAGACGTTAGCATAGTAGGAACTATTCACTATCGAGGAGATCATACTCTGGAAAAAGTCCAAGAAATGAGAGAGGTCAGTAAAAAGGAAGAAATAACAGTAACGACAGAGGATAATGGAAATAAACACACATGGTCAAGATCTTAAAATTGCAATGATAAATGGCCTATAAAACACATTGCTGCGGAAAGCCACCCAAGCAAGGCTGATTGCGAACGCCGCGACAAGCTTCAAGCCGCAGTGACAAAAGTAGAGATGAAGAGCCACACACATATGCAAACAATTGATATGAGAATCAACACCCACACAGAGCTCCACTTAAACACATCATGCACAGATATCACATAAATCTCAAAGATTGCTTGCTTACTTGGAAATGAGCACAGCAAGAATCTCGGATGCACACCCACATAGACACACACGCATACTCTCTCTCTCAGGGTGAAGTAATTTCTGGGTTTTAGAAATGGCCCATGAATGCGGGGAATTTGAGTAAATTTTGAATTGATGAATGAAACACTCTAAGACAATTTAGGCAACATTAAGCATGTACTGACGATATAGATTGGAACAACTGCAATCACAGTGCAATATTGATTGCACTCATTTACCCAACATTTCCTTTTATGTTATACTGCTAAGTTGTTAGTTTTGTCATTGATGATTTACATATCATCCTAAATGACATGCTTTACATATCCTCTTAAAGCCAAATATTTGTCTGTTGGATTTGAAAAAAAATGGGTAGCAACTGTACCTGTGAGAGTGGACATTCTTTGGCCAGGGTGCTCTGGTTCATTTCTTTGAGCAGTTCTTTGAGGGCGTTGCGTACTGTAGCGTGGTTCCACTGTTCTGATGGGAGGTCCTCCAGTTTTGCAAAGCTGTATACATAAAACATTATTATTCATCCCTCCATTACAGTAATCATCTTCAATTCCAAATCAATAAACCATGCAGCAGGCTAGGTCAACAATAATATCACCATGAAGATACAGGGGAACAAACCTGGATAGTACACAACTACACAATGCCTACAATCCTCTTTTTGGAGTCTATGTTTATTTCCTCAGCATCCAGAAGTAAACTACAATCAGCAGGCATGAAAGAGCTCATTGTAAAAGTGCAGATAAAAATTCACCCTGGCCTACAGTATCTCCTGTTCTTATATATGCACAGAGCTCTAGATGCTTGCTCAACTGTCTATTATTGACAAAAGAAAAATAATCCCCTAATTATCTGGATTCTTAAAATGTTATAATATATATTGAAAAGGGAAACTTTTGTATGTGTTTCCTCAATGCTCAGAATAACTAAATTAGTAATAATACAATATATAGTATAACACCAATTAATATTAATAAATTCTTAATCATTGGTAATTAATTATATAATAAATTATTATATATAACAAACCAATATTTTATTTTCCCATAGTTTGTATACAGAGCATACAATATTTATCAGTTACATTATATACAAATTATGATTTCACATAACAGCACAAACAGTGTGAGACTTTCCAGTCATCACAAGACCATCAGGAGAAAAAGAGTGCTTACACTTCACTTTTCAAATAAAATCAATTAAGGGATTCAATTAGAAGGGTCTTATAACCTAATACCACAAGATATCCTGTTTAAATTCCACAAAAAACTTTTTTTAGTTGTTTGTGCTGGCGATTTAAACCAAAATTTGGACCTGTAATTATTAATTTTATATTATTATTCATATTAATTTAATTAAGTATAATATATTTTATAATTCATACATTAATATTATTATTCAATATTAATAAATACAAAAATGTTTTAAATACTATATATTATTTTTTATTTTAAATAAATAAATAATATATATTAATTATTTATTTAAAAAACATACAACCATTAAGGTTATTGATATGCAGAGGGTTCTCTGCTGACCCAGGGACTTTTGAAATACCTTAATTTAACTCTTTCCCCGCCAGCGTTTTTTGCTTTTCAAAAAAATTGCTTTTCTAGCTACATGCATTCTTTTATTATCTACACTTGAATGTAGGTAAGTTTCACAAAAATGCAACGTTTTGAGCAAAAAGCTGAGATGAGAAAATCGTGGTTTTGTCAAAGACTACGTCTGGATGGGATTCAAAATGATGATCAAAATACAGATAGAGTAGATCGAGTCCATCAACACCCACAAAGCATTTCATGTTGATGATCTTTACATGTGATATTTCTAGTTGTTTCTGCTTCTTCTTTGCCTGTGTTTTGATCAGGAGATTCTATACTCTTTCAGAAGATGCCTTATAGTGCCCCCTACCTTATAACAGTGAAAACACGGAAAGCTGGTATTTTCCATCTATGGTGGGGAAGCGTTTTCTTACAAATGACGGAAATTTCCGTCAATGATGGGGAAAGGATTAAGAGTGCTCTGTGGTCTCGTACCTCTGTAGCTGGATGCGTAGCGTGACCATGTGGTAAACGTCCAGCAACATATCAGCAACTGTTGCCTCTGGAGCATCTGTCAGGTAATGGATGGGCAGGGGGTTCCAGCGGCCCACCTTAATGATGCCTGTAAGAAGGAAGCAGAGAGAGGGCGGGTGTCGATTAACCCCATTTGATCTCATTGTGCCGCAAATTTGTGTAGCATATTTCCATGACATCATCAGAGATGGCCTCATGTCAATGATGGCTGTAATGAAATCTCAATAAGAGAATAAGTTAGGAGGGGCTCCATTCCACTGAGTAGGCAGCTCCACCAAACCAGAACCAAAGCTGGGACATTACATCATCGCACCAGCACCCACTTACAGCAAAAATCAACATTAGAGGGTATACAAAACATGAAAGACAGGGAACAAGGAGTGATTGAAAAGAGGGGATTAAGGTGGGTGGGAAACCCAACATGATTGGCTGCATATGGCGAAATATATACATAAGGTATTTAAGTGACAAGGAAGCATAGTGGGAAATTAATCATATATTTATCATTTGCGAAATAATTTAGACTACCTGTGGGTTATTGCATCAAACAATTTGGAAATCACACATTTCGGAGGACTTTGCTTCCTTACTTCTAATTTTCTGCGGTGCTTCATCTTGTGCTATAAAAGCAGACAGCAAGGAACAATAACACCAATGATAAGGCTTTATCTATTAAATACTTATCAGGTCAGGAAGAAGCATCTATCATGCATACTGAGGGCCACACCAATAACTACGGGCCCAAGGGGCGCCTGTGGATCTTTTATAACCGAGGAGTATATATAGGAAGCAGGCCCTCGTCTAGCGCATCGCAGCCTCTGACAATTACGTCCACCCCCAATCCCCCCCACCCCCCATTAATAGGCCGTCATAAACACAGGTCAATGATTGTATGATTAACCCAAATTGACTGTTATAAATGCCGCTTGTTGTGCAAAGGAAGAGACGAGCATTTATGGCATAGGAGTAATCTGTAATCGGGGTGTCATTGTGAGACAAAGCCGTATTTATGAACGATGCCATCTGATTGTTTTGTAAATACTCCAGGTAACTAAGGCCATCCCACAATGACCTGGGTGAAGGGACGTCTTTTGCTTCCCATTTTAAAGGGATAGTTTGTGCAAGTATGAAAATTCTGTCAGCATTTACTCATGTCATTGGCAACCTTTTTTACTCTTTTTCTTCTGCAGAACACAGAAGCAGATATTTTGAAGTATGTTTTTAAACTATAGCTCATGCAGTGAAAGAGTAGTTCCAAACTACATTGGACCTCACTGACTGTTATTGTGTGGACAAAAAAACAAGAACAAAAAAACAAGACATTTTTCAAAATATCTTCTTTTGTGTTCCAATTAAGAAAGAAAGCCATACAGGTTTGGAATAACATGAGGGTAAATGAGTAATGATGATAGAATTTTTGGGTTAATTATCCCTATAATGGTTAATGAGAAATGTTTTGATGTGTTTAACTATTATTAAACACAATAAAAATGAAAGTAAACTGCCAAAAGTCAAGCAGTGATCATCTTTTTAGACTTTTTAACTTTTCAAATTTTTAGGCCAATTTCAGTGAATTCACCCTTCAAATTTTCTTCATTGAAATAAATTATTTAAATTATACTGAAGCTGAATAGGTTAAAAGATCAGGGTGAGGATAAAACCTAAGCAGCAGTGGCATCTACTGAGGGTGCCATAATTTTTTTCCAAGAACCACACTGTGCTATTAAAAATGAATTAGCTGAATCTATTATGCCCTCCGCTCTATTTATTTCCAGATGTCGCAATCATTGTCAAGATGCGCTGTACATGTAAACTGGACCCTGTGCTCACTGCATTATTAACCGTTTTCCAAACACTGCACACGTCCGTAAACACTTTTCAACACGCACTGCTCGTGTGCATGTGCGGTCAATGTACATCCCTTTTGCGAATGTATATATTCAACATATCCGACAACAGGATGTGAACCTGACAAAAAACCAAGGATGTGCAATGAATAGATATAAAAACACATCCACACCCACAAACACTCGCACAAAAGTATTTCCCATGGTTTTAAGAGGGATTGACTGAAGCTGTGAAAACTAAACAATGCTAATCACATTACTATCCACTAAATGAGACCCAGACGCTACCCAGCTTCCCTCTCTCGGTCTCTTACTCTCTCTTCTGTAATTTTTTTGTACTTCAGGCTGTTTGTGTCATCTGAAGAGCTCCAGCTGCTCAATCACACACAGACATACCATTGGATCACTTACCTCCATCCAGACACTATGTTGCCATGCCAGTGCTTCCACTAAAGCCTGATTGAATGAGTTCATTTTGGACAGAAACTGTTTTTGTAAATTAGCAAGGGCTCCATTGTTTCTCTCAGTTCAGTGTTTGTGTTTTGACTAGAGATAACAAGACATTCTGTGTGACCCATTCCACCATTTTCTTCCTCTATTGGCTGATTGCTTCTTATGTGGGAGCTTATCAGTGTTAGAATCTAAACAGGGCCAATGATCTCTGTATAATATCAGTCTTTAAATGCAAGATATTTAAAGTGTACCTAAAGTATACTTGCAATAGTTCCACTTTAGCACAATCAAATATACTTCAGCACTATTTCCGGATAACTAAAGTACATTAAGTACAAAATTAGTTCCAATTTAGTAGACTTTAAGTATATAAATTTAGTATACCTAAAGTACAATTCCAGGGTATTTATATTGAGTACATAAATATATAAATGTATTTGAAGCATACTTAGCATAAAATAATGTATTTCAAATACATTTTAGTAGATTTATTTTTGACTAGGGTACATAAAAATAAAATACATGTTTTTTGCAAATAAAGAAAAGTGTGCAGTCAGTAAAAAATTAGGGCAAGACATATGGTACAAAATATTTTGTTTTGATTATGCATAAATAAAGTTAAATAAATTAAATTATATATCAATAAATCATATGAATAGATATTTAATAAATATAATTACTCAGACTTTATAAAAAAGATTTATCCAGATTAATCTTGCTTCTCATACAGTATTTCTCATCAGCAATGCTTGAATACCCAATATTATTCTTGAGAAAGTGTGACAAGTCTTATGCTTTAACAGATGCTGTTTCTGTCATCCAAAAGTGTTTTAAACATTAAACGGTAAGCATGCTGTAATTGCTGTTAGGCAGACTTTCAATGCATTTGTTTCATAATATTTAATTTATAATTAAATCCATAATTTCATGCATTCATCTATTAGAAATACAAGTTAAAAATGTGTATTTGATGTGTATGTAAATTCATTTATGTCTCTTTATAAGTAAGGCGTGAGAATGCGTCCCTTTAGCGGAAATGACAAAATATTGCGGCGCCCCAGATGGACTGATGATGAGCGGACGCCTAACGAGGCTCAGAAAGTTGAATTTAAGTTTAAAATAAGTGCTGTCTCAAGTCAAATGGGACAGTAAAGAGGATTTTGTAAAACTAAGGACTCAAGGACCTCTTTTCATGACAAGCAGCCAACGAGGTATTTGTTTCACATGTATATTTGTTTGATTTGTGGAAAGCATAATTTTTTTTTCATCTCGTTTCCTTTAAGACTGTATTGTATAATATGCTGATGGGTTTGTACTATGTTCATTTATGAATGCACTTCTCATGGCGTAAACGAGACGAACCAAATAATTAAAATGCCCATTTTAAAGAACCGACCTGTGACTGTGTTGTTGTGAAGAGAGCTAACGTTACATTACACATACCAAAGACCATATAGCCTCAATATACAATTTCTTTGTCATTTTCTTTTTCGATCAAATATAAGAAAATGTTTAGGTGTGGAATCTGTGAATACTGTGACGTATGAGTGTGCAGTGCTTGGCATAAATAAATCATGTAACTGACTGTAAACTGTTGACTGGTAACTGTTTTCTACTTTTATTCAATGCTATTGGAAGAGTTCAATGAATAGAGGGTAGGGTCTAGTTCTGTCAATTGCTTCCAGTTATGATTGGGGGCAAAGCTTTCTTGTGTTAGAATTTTTAATGGATTTGTTAATTATAGATTATTTTGTGCTCCTCCAAGTATGTTGAGCCCTAGACAACCACAACATGATGGGCCGTCCCTGCTGGTGACCCTTGTAACAGCAGTGAACTTCCATCCTCTGAGACACAATCTTCTTGTCTTTGTTTTAAAGGTATTTGTGGAGATGTATTCCCCAGACAGTGAATTAAAGAAAGGCAAGTCAGACAGATGAAGACAATTTGTGTGATTGTGCCCCGCCCACCTTTAGATCTGTCCTCCTTCTTCAAGTCTGTGTTTATATTACTGGTTTTGCTATGATTTTTGAGGAACGCTGCTGTTTTGTCTTATTGTGCAATGCTGAATGTATGCCCACCGCAGACGTCTTGAGTATTAAAGACATATAAGACAGATGATTCCAACTTTGAGCAGTAGCATCAAATAAGACTGAAATGAGATGCTCTAAAAGTACTTTAAAGGGATAGTTCACCCAAAAATGAAAATTAGAAAATTTTATATATATATATATATATATATATATATATATATATATATATATATATATATATAATTAATTAATATGACATTCTTCTTTCAGACGAATACAATCGGAGTTATATTAAAAAAATGTCTTCCAACCTTTATAATAATAATAATAATTAATAATTTGTTACATTTATATAGCGCTTCTCTGGGTACTCAAAGCGCTTTACATGGGAGAAGGAATCTCCTCAATCACCACCAATGTGCAGCACCACCTACATGATGTGACGGCCGATCAGTTTATGGGGATGATTAGGAGGCCATGATGGATAGAGGCCAAGGGGCAAATTTGGCCAGGATGCCGGGGTTACACCCCTACTCTTTTTCGAAGGACATCCTGGGATTTTTAATGACCACAGAGAGTCAGGACCTCGGTTTTAACGTCTCATCCGAAGGACGATGCTCTTTGACAGTATAGTGTCCCCAGAACCCACACAGACCACAGGGTGAGCGCCCCCTGCTAGCCTCACTAACACCTCTTCCAGCAGCAACCTTGTGTTCTCAGGAGGTCTCCCATTCAGGTACTGACCAGGCTCAGCCCTGCATAGCTTCAGTGGGCAACCAGTCTTGGGCTACAGGGTGATATGGCTGCTGGCTAATAATGGCAGTGAATGTCCGTTTCTGTCCATAAAAGTGCATCTATCCATCATAAAAGTGATCCACATGGCTCGGGGGGGTTAATTAAGGCCTTCTGAAGTGAAGCGATATGTTTGTGTAAGAAAAATATCCATATTTTAAACTTTATAAAGTAAAATAACTTGCTTCTGGCCTAACAAACATATGGATTCCACTTAGACTCAAGCGCAACTTATGCGAGTAATGCGACGTACTGCTGATATTTACGAAGCGCAACTTATGCGAGTAATGCGACGTACTGCTGATATTTACGCTATGCCCTACACTACTTATGACTTCACAAGTTGCGTAAATTGCTCTTTAGGTGTAATTAGACTGCGTATGGCCGTTTGGCCGGAAGCTAGAATTTTACTTTGTAACATGTTAAATGTGAATAATGTAAATGCTGTCGAACATTTCAAAAGCCCTGAACGTCAGCGAGTTTACCCCATTCACATGTTCAATGTTGAACAGACAGCTCACTGCAACCAATCTAAAAAAAGCAATGAGCTCTGTTCCAATAAAAAGCGGTAAAATGTATGTCGATTTACAGTATGAGCTAGCATCATACAGAGACTGTGGTAATGTCATTAATGAATCATTTTTAACTTGGAAAGACTCTGTTCCTTGTCATTTTCCTCCCCCAGTACAAACCATTGTTCCCATTGCCACATTAAAATTCCTCCTCCCAGTGCTGGGCTTTCATGTGGTTGGCTGGTGGCTTGGCTAAAGCTTATGTGTATCCATCCATACACACTCACACACACAAACGCTACTTCACACACAGTCTGAAAATGTTCCCTAGCACACATACTCTTTTCAGCAGAGCTAGTTTGGATAGATGCACTGAACTCCTAATGCTTGCTGCTCTGAATGACTTGGCTCCATTGAAGGGACGCCCCACTTGTGAAAACCATCTCTAGTGTCATTATCAATCATTAGTAATATACACAGGAAAAAATAAAACAGGTATGTCAGGCCTAAGAAATACTTTCAGAATGTATTATGGTTTTGGTTTTACTATAATATCATAATATAAGCATCTTACATCTGTTATGATATCAGATTTTTGAAAAATGTCTTCGGCTTTTTGTACATACAATGAAAGTCAATGGGGTCCAATGTTGTTTAAAAGAAGAAAGAAAAATGCATACAGGTTTGGATGGAAGGACATGAGGGTTTGAAAGTTTGTCTGGCAAACGAGATAGAGAGGTGAAGACCCCTGGCAACAACAATGATGGAACTGACTTGTTTCTGATTGGCTGCCAGGTGTGTCAGATGGCAGATGGAAGGCTTACTCTTTTGGTCATAAATCTAAGTAAATCAAAGGATTTGTTGAAGACTGAGATAGATCATCACCCAAATATTCTTCAAAAATTCTCCTGTAATTTTCCATGGTAAAAAAGCATACAGGTTTCGAACAAAATGACGCAAATTATGTCAGAATCTTCCTTTTTGGGTGGCCTATCCCTACAAGTAAAGCATTTGTGCAAATGTCCACATTAAAAGTGGGAATAAGTTAATTTTCATTACTCAAAGAAGTGATGGTTCAGCCTCTATCAGGCAACAGAGCGTATTTTCATCAAAATGCCCCAGTTCGACCTGTTGTGGCTGCATGTCAAACGTGGCAGCACAACAATGCACTATTGCTGTAATCCGTCACCACTGTTAATTGTCTGAAGCCTTAAAGTACAGGTCTGTCCATACAATTCTATAAAAGTACTCAGACCCTTATAATTGAAATAAACAATATCTCCCAGTTAATTACTGGTCAGGCTAATTAAAGAAAGGCAGCGGTGCTGGGAGAGGAGCTTAAATATACCACTACGAGAGAGCTATGCAGGACACAATTCAAACAGGGAGAAAATAGATGGGACTCTGTGTAATTTTGGTTGTGAACCGCAGAGGAAAAAATGTATAATTTAAGCCAGAAATTATTCATTTAACATAAACGCTTGCTTTAAAAACAAAAAGTATTCATTTGAGAGGAGAGCTCTCCCTCTTTCCTTCTATCGCTCATTCTCTGCTCATTTTAGGAATAAACTGAAGTCAGTGCATCTTGCTAGTGCGTGAACGAGCGTTCTTTTAGCCGTATCCCTTTCCTTTTCTTTTATCTGGCCTCATCTGAACTGATGACTGTGAGGGTGTGTGGATTATATTGAGTCTAAATGGTTTGTTTTCCACTGCTGTCCTCTCCTCCTCCGTGTCCTTTTGATACTGTTTTGCAACCGTGCAGAGGTGACCTCTCGTGTTTCTGTGTTCAGAGGAGCAGCGTCTGGGACTTCCTCACAGATGTGGCGCCATTGTGTGGGCCAGACACGACTATTCTGCCTTTCCAATCATAATGCCGCTTCTATCAATTTGCATACTTGTTTAATTTGATAGTACATTACGGTATTTTTGGAGGATACGCAAATGACTTAAGGAGTCGCTGTGTGGGTAACATATTGATCCTGTTTTTGTCTCTTCAAAGGCATCTCTAAAGGGAGTGCTTTGAGTGAATTTATAGACATGCTGTTGACCTGCGAGTGACTAATGTTTTTTTTTTCTGTTTTCGTTACTGTTTATATTTAGTTGTCACAAAAAGAGAAAGGATGCTTATTTAACATTATTTTGAATAACAAGCTGCAGTCACACACAAACACAACCACGCAGCATTTAATTTTAAAAACTACAATCACTACAAAAACGTAGCAGACATTTCATCAGCCTGACTTAAACGATCATTTAATTAAAGGTTGAAACGTGGCCTTGAATTTTCGCTCTCTCTTTTCTGACAAAACTTTTAAAAATCCTTTCAATAAGAACTGTGACTACAAATACTAAAAAAAAATAAGTTCACATACATGCCAAATGCTCAACCTATGAAGTAAATCGTGATGTCTTTTGTTACCGTGGATCAACATGAAGTAATGACTGTTTTACATTTTCTTCATACTTCACAGAATACAAGTAAACTCTCAATCTTCTGGGAGATGACAATCATGTGCACAACAATAAAGTAAAGCATTATATTGCTTCTTTGGCCCACATACTCATAAACATTCTCCATATACACACACAAACACACACACAGAAAATGGACACATACTATGCGAGTACAAAGACCTCAAGTAGACACAAACATGCATTCTCACAAAGTTACCACATACACACAAATACAGTTCACAGGCATCTTTTCGTGACGTGAAATTACCACATTCTTTGCCTTGACATTTCCTTTGTTCTTGTTTAATGAGATTTTCAGACTGTCTGTGATTCAGTTATGTTGAGCAAAAGCCCTTCCTCCTCAGTGTTCTCAGACACATAAGCCCAAAACAGTATATTCTCCTGTCAACATCTCAACAGCCAGACCTCCTCCCAGCACTATACTTGCCACTCTAATAGCTCTAAACTGTAAAGGAATGACATACTAGTGTTTTACTCCCTGCATACTGTGCAGTGCATACTGTTCCATACTGTATACTGCCTAAAAAAGAATGTGAAAGAGTATGTATTATTGAAAGAGTGAATGGAATGATTAAACAGGTAAAATCCATGTTTAATTCAGGCATCTAGTTATCAGAAATAAATATGATTATTTTGCATTTTGGAATCACTTTTCTGTAAGTTCCATTTCATTCACATTAGTTAATGCATTAAGGTATAAAAAAATGAACAAAACTTTTTTACAGCATTTACTAATCTAGGTTCATTTCAATTTCTAAATAAACATAACATTATAATTTTATTTCGAATAAATGAACATGAGTTACTGTAATGTTTTATGTTAACAGTATATTTGTGAATTAATATTAAACTAGATTAATAAATATTGTAAAACAATATCTGATTAATATATAAATATGTTATATATAAATATATAATTAAGATATATTTTTGCTATGCATATCTCATACATTATCTAGTGATGATGAATGAATCTTACTGTAGAGTGCTTCCTGAATGAAAAAGATGTACACTTTAGAATATTTTTAAAAAGTGCACGTATTACTGAAATAATATAATTTAAATTAATTAAGTGCAAACTGAATGTAATGCTTTCGGACACATAACTGCATGATAATTGCAGTTAAATGAAAATGTGTTATAGTTTAAATTAATTAAATTCAAATTAAGTTGTCGAATGTACTGATAAGCATTTACAGTAAACTAATGTATACTTTATTGTCATTTCTATTTAATGAAATTTAGTACATTTAAAATATATTAATTTTCAAATAACACGCTACAGTTAAAATTATAATTAAGTACCTTACATTTGAAATGATTACAAAGTGTACTGTTTTAAAAGTGTTCTTAAGTCTGTTAAGAAACAGCCATGAAAGCAAAGTTACAAACTTAAATGGCCTTTTATATTAATTATGTTAATATTATATTAACTGCAATAAAGTTATATATATATATTTATATATTTAATATATATATATATATATATATATATATATATATATATATATATATATATATATTAAATTAAATTATTGTAAACTACAAGGGACTTTTGTATAAAAACGTTTTAACTTTTGGCAGCTCGATTATATAGTAAATCAAGATAAAAATGTTAAAATATCTGATATTGCTTCTGGTTTGTCACACTGGAAATGGAAGTAGAAGTTATTGTAAGTTTTTTTCCCTTCTTTTTTTAATGAAATTGTAGATGTAAATTCATCAACTGTGTTGAACATGCACTTTTAAACTCACCATGTGCCTGGGCTGCAGAACTATGGGAGTAGCCAAGGGCGAGAAGTGCAGTCTCAACAAGCTGAGTGAAAAGGATGTCCTTCCTGACCAGCACAAACTCGGCATGTTCCTCCCGGCTCTCTCCATCTGATATCATCCCTCCATCCATCTGCTCCACCACGCAGAAGACTGGAATCATCAGACCTGCAAAACAGTTTTTAAATATTAAATATTTAAATTAAAAAGTTTTAAAAAAATATTCCTATATAAATTCCATCCACTGCTCTATTTCTCGATCAAGTGTATATAGCATAATTTTGAATAATTGCCACGTCCTGTTCACGTCTTTTCATTTGAAATCATTAATGATTAATGGGTTCATCATTGCATTTGAATAAGGTGGACAGGGTCAATCACTTGTCCACCGGCCCATGCAAATACTCAACATGGACAAACCGTCCAGATTGTGTATCAAACCAACCATCAAACCTGCTCCATTATACTCCATTAAAGCTATCATTTTTTATGATGCCTCCCTCCACTTTGTCAGGGCAGCTGAGCTGATATCTCCTCAAGTCAACGGACTGCGTGCTAACGGCAGGGTCACTTAATAAAATTAGTTGCATGAGCCTCCAACGGATATGCAAACGTGTCTGCCTTGTTCGAGGTTACGGCTCATTGCGCTGTAACTTAACACATTATTTTAGTAGTGTTGACTTTGTTAACATTTAAGTAAAAAACGTTTATGATTAACCTGTAAAATATGTTGGCAAGTGATTTGGTGGGTACAGAGTCCCGTCTTTTAATGGGATGTCGGGATGCATAGTCATTCACGGCTTGTTGAGAAATAGTACGCAGTAACTAATGATGCCTGAAAAACACACATCCCAACCAAGTTACCTGGTTATCTAGGCCTAACCAATCTACGTTGGTTTGTTCAATTTCCCTGAAGTGCTCAAAAGCCTTCAGACTATTAATTAATACCCCTCAGAAATTATAGGCTGAAAGCATTAGGCAAAATCCCAGTTGTACTAATAAGAGCAGAGCAGTACTAAACTCTCTCCTAATTTACAAACACACTTACACACACACACACACGCACACACACACACTTCCATACAAATGTATACATTTACGCATGGCTCCCAGAGCCCCTTGGTTTAATCAGTCAATTCCTATATTTCTATTTCCTTTCCATTAATCACCCTGGCTTCCAGTTCAGAATGCTCTTGTGGAGTGAATTACAGACCAGGGGCCGGTGCCAATTCAAGTAAGTGAATTTCCCCCAACAGGGAAATATAACTGTCAACACACAGCAGCTCCCAGCAGTCTCTCTCTCTCTCACTCTCTCTCTCTCTCACTCTCTCTCTCTCTCTCTCTCTCTCTCTCTCACTCTCTCTCTCTCTCTCTCTCTTTTTTCTGCTAGCTCCCATGGGCTCATCTCTGTATACCCTGTATGAGTACGGTCTCATCATAAGATAACAGCATGTGTGCGAAGCCCGTGTCTGACTCATTTTTATGTGTGTGTGGGTATATGTTTAATTGCGCTGCAACACTCACTCTGAGTAAGTCTCTGATTGTCTGTTTTAATGCGCTTTAATGCCAGAACATATTTTTTCGACTTCTGTAGGAATGTTAAAGTATGTAATTTTTTAGAATTATAGACTTGTAAGCATATCTGTGGACTATACTGTTACTATAATTACTGCGTAATTGTTTTTAACTGTATATAAAAATGTGACACTGCCATTGACTAAAGTAATAATATTAAATATTTTGAAATATAGCATTCTGCAAATTAACATTTTTAAATCTGGATTTTTGTTGGGTTCCCTGAAAGAATAGATGAACAGCCTATACAATTTTTATATTTTTTATCAGTCAGATAAAAGCAAAATTGCATTAGATAATAATAATAATGCTAATCATAAAATATACATTGAATTAACCTCATTTTTAAGTTTATTCCATTGGCAAATTGTTTTTAAATAATTTGCTGAAGAGGTAAAACATAAGATTTATATTTTCCCTGAAAAACAGACTTAATGACTTGTGCACATTTGTAAGTAAATTAACATTGTTTGACATACTTTAGCTGGACAACAAGACAAAAAAAATAACAGATTAGGGATTTTTAGCAATGCAGGCATATGTCTGAATGATTTTGATTCCATGTCTGACTTGTGTGTGGCCCACTCTTTATTGTTCCATTGTGGTTTGGAGAAGACTGTTTCAAGACAACCTCTTATTAAAACTAACCATTCGGCCCATCTGCCAGGGCACAGGAAGAGAGAGCCCCACTACTTTCCTCCTCCACCTATTCCAAAAAATTCTTAAGAAAATAATGTTGACATAGATATTTTGTCAAATCAAATCCTCTTCTGAGGTGTACAGCAAATGATACTCACACATTCATGAACAAACACACAATATGTGTTGCTTGGCCCCTGAGAAATATCTAATCTATATCTGATATGTGGCTTTATGATTGGCTGCACACATTGCTCGCTGTCAAGGTGAATTACAGCTTGACCTTGATGACATTTTGGCCCAATGCATAACATCAGGGATTACAAAGTGTGAGTGATGATAGAATCTAACACTTGTGCTGTGGCTGTGTGTTGTTGGACAATATGTAACAACTTTATTGTCAGAACCACTTTACCTTCATGTGTAACTGTATGCGGGTTTGTGGACATGACAATAAAGCAGTCACAACAGTATCTATTTATTGGTAGTGTATATATATTTTATATATATTTAAATAAATTTGTCAGACCAAAGGATTATTTAATTGACCTTTGTTTCAGGTGTTTCTCGGAGCATTTTTGGAGAAAAAAAAAGTAGAAACAAATTAGATAACTGTTAATAATTTGGCCCAGAGAATTTTCTCCTTTTCTCTGAGAATCATGAAGCTTGATGATGCAAGTCCAAATAAATGAATATATCTAGAAGAAAAATTTGCGATATCTAAATTTTCATTTATTTTCGGAGAAAATCTAGATGAAAACCTGAATTAAAACAGTTCATGTCCATGTTATGTGTCAAGTACCCGTGTGTAAAAACATATTTAAAGCCATTCAATAATCACAGCTGTGACCATACCACTGTATGTGGCAATTCGTTAGGATCACCGTAATCAATATGACCCCCCTTTCTGATACACACGCTACTGTTGCAATCAATAACTGGCCATGGGGAATAAATCAGCACTATATAGTGCTACTTAATTCACTGAGCTTATGGTGGCCACAACACTCCTGTGAGCTGAACTACAGTGCTGTATGGGATTAAACTGATCTGCGGGCACTATGGGCGGCTATTTTAATAATGTCCGATAAAATTGAAAACCAAGCTGAATGTGTAGCTAGATGAGCTGTTTGATGTTTATTCACTTTAAAACAAAACAAAATTTAACAATTATATCACTAATAAGCAGTGGTGTAGTGGTTGGTTAGAATCTGTGCTCCGGGGCAGCAAATTGTGCCATGGTGCTAGTGTGCTAAATTAGCTGGTTTGAATTTGGCCTGCAACATGTTCTGTTCCCATCTCTCTCACCATTATTTTCTCTCTTTCTCCACTTTACAACTATTTAAAGAGGCAAGACCACAAATAGGTAAAATGATATATTAGAAATGGAGGGATAGAAAAGGTTGCTAATGTCTTACCACTGAGAGGTCTCTGTGAGGCCCCATTGTGGCGGCTGCGGTGACCTGTAGGACTGCCATTGAGTTCCAGCCGGCCCATCTTTGGTGGGGGGCCACCGATATCAGGACTGCTGCTCCCACGTCGCTCGGGGCTCTCCCGCAAACGAGGGCTCTCTCCTCCGCAACGCTCCATCCCCCTCCACACTACAGAGGGAACACCAGCCAGAGGATAAGGACCTGAGACAGAGAGGGAAAGAGTGAGAGACCTAATGAAAACAGTATCACTGCATATGCTTTTTTCTGAACATCATAAAATGTATATTCAATAACAAAAATGAGTAGGTATTAGCATAAGACTAAATGGGTGATATATGGGTCACTTGTGCACAACATTCTTTTGAACAAATAGCATTGCTTTTGTACATTCATGTAATTGATTATGCACAATTATCTGCTGTTTCCTACATTATCAATTGCTTTTGTCATGTTGATCAAAATATATTATTACAATTTCCCTGTTGACGTCTTACCCCCCAAACATCTAGGCATTAGTTCCTTGCATAAGTCATCAAATGCAAAATGGTGGAACTAGTTGTTATAAACTGTCAACCATTTTCTTTACATTCCAAAGACTAGACTAAGACTACATTTCTTAGACTTTTATTTTGTAAATGTGTCCTTAATGAACTGCAGAGGTGAATTTTGAATTGACAAATGAAGGGAAATGTAAAGGGCTAGATCAACCAATGATCAAATAGTTCTCTAAAATAGCTTAATAGCTTAAGCTTAATTTGGCAAGCATATGCATGTTTAGACAGAGCACAACACAAGTGTTACAAATTCTGACAATGGAAGAACAACAAGGAAACAAACAGGGTCAACAGCCGGGAAGAAGCAGAGGAGTAAGGATGTGTGGTGAATACGGAGGCAAAACAGTGGAAGAGGTAGAAGAGGCCAAGATTGTAAACATGTTTCTGATAAAATAGGCACCAATATTTTGGACCAAGTTCTCAAATCATGACCTTACAATGGTTGAGGCGGGTCGAAAGGTACAGCTGAATGTTGGGAGAACAACCGTGTCCTCAATCATTCAAATGTTTATACTGTATACTTACTGTAATGCTATTGTATATTACAGTAGTCCACCCTACGCATTTTACATTATACTGTAAATATACTTTATAGAGACATAATGTAACACAAATGAAATGTACATATATACAGTGTGTGTGTGTGTGTATGTGCCAGTGTGATATAGATATATATATAGTCCTCTTTTCCTTTGAATCGCAATGACATGTCACTGCAATTTGTTAACAGACCAACAGTAAAAGTGTAACTGTGAATACAGTCCAGTCTCTTGCAATCAATATCCCACATAGAGTAATGTGTACATTTATGCTGTTGAAATGTATATATGCCATACAGATAAAGTGCAGTCTTGTGTGGACATAGTCATATTGTCAGTATAACAGTGTACTCAGTCAGTATTTTCAGATGTAAACTCAGCATTTTGACTATCTTGTTTGTGAACAATGACACGGACTTATTCCGATGGTACTGATATGTTCATTGACATAAAAAGTTACTTTTGAGAGATTAACTAAGGATTTTGAGCAAGTCACAGGCTTATGCAGGTAATCCATATGGTGCTGTGTGTACAAATTTTTTTTGTTGTTGAGAAATGCACTTAAACTGGGTTGCAAATCTTAAGGATGATTCTAGAAATGTACCAAAGTGACGGAGAATTTTTTTTTTAAATATAACAACATAATACATTACAGTATGTTCTGTATTTTATTTCCAATTCATGGTAAAATAAAAAATATCACATATAAAATAAATAAATAAATGTGTGTATTCTCTAAAATCTGGGCTGTCTAAATCGTAAAACGTAAATATAAAATGTACTGTAAGAAATTAGGATTCCCCCTCCAAAAAATGTTTTGGTCCTCACCATGACCATGATAATGATTCATCATTTTAATTCAATAAATCATTAATTGAGTCCAACCCTAAAAGGAATCAAATAAGAATTTGCTAAATAAATAAATTATCTGAAAACAAGTCATCAAAATTCTTAAAGATCTTATTTGATTCTTAAAGGACTGCATAAAAATAATGACTGAAATTCGATTAGCATTTTACTTTAAAAAAATTTAACAAGAAAACTTACGCATCACTGACCTTTTCACACAAACTGAACAGCTGCTGCTAACAGACAACAACACAAGGACATCCAAATCAGTGTCCCAAAATACAGGGAATAGTTTAAGAGGACGCTGGCATCTTATCAAGACTATCAGCAAACAGAGAAGCTGAGGGCCAGTGTCTAGTTCTGCTTCAGCGTCTATGGGGAATGTAAACTGATGTGTATGTGTATTTATATGTGGAGCCAAAACGTCAGACATCTAGGCAAATAGACTATATAAAAACAAAGATGCTCAAAATCTTTTTATGAATTATTAAGTTACTTTAAGATGTTCAAATGATATCTGTGTGTGTGTGTGTGTGTGTGTGTGTGTGTGTGTGTGTGTGTGTGTGTGTGTGTGTGTGTGTGTGTGTGTGTGTGTGTGTGTGTGTGTGTGTGTGTGTGTGTGTGTGTGTGTGTGTGTGTGTGTGTGTGCGCGCGCGCAAACGTAGTATTTTTTAATGCACGTGGATGTCTGTCCACATTTCTCTGAGCCAGGGATTTCCGTGGGGTCAATTTCCAGAGGTCTTTGTTATAGAGCCAAAGCTTTAATATTGGTAATGTCCATCAGAGTCAGTGCCAGGCTGTATTGAGTCCATGCCAAAAGTTAAAGACTAGAAACATACAGTACTCTCCACTTGAGCGCTTTCATTTGCATATCACTTATACAGAGAGACGATAGATAGATAGATAGATAGATAGATAGATAGATAGATAGATAGATAGATAGATAGATAGATAGATAGATAGATAGATAGATAGATAGATAGATAGATAGATAGATAGATAGATAGATCACCTTCTCTGCTATTCTCCTAACAGTGGAAACATCAGTCTCTTCTCTGGACTAGATGAGAAAAACATCATTATGGAACATAAAAAGTCCAATGAGAATTACAAGCTGGAGCTAAATTTTCAAAATGAATAATAAATTAAAAACATTAGCCTCTGCGTGATTAAAAACCTAACTCTGGTCCAGAAATCAAGTGTCTGAATTCTTTAGAGTTTAATAAGCGGGTGGGAGGAAAAACACTTTAAAAGCATTTGAATGGAAAGAAATGTGTTAGTGTGCTGCTGAGGGAAGAAGAACTGATGGTCCACACTGTACTTTCACACTTACGCGCGCACACAACAAAGACATTTACAGAGCCTCTGAGACAGTTTAATAAAGCTCAAGTGTGAACAATACTCTACAACAATGGACATGCATGCTTATGAAAACACTCGCATATATATGCAAAATTAATAGCATCCAACACCGCTTTCCAATTAAAACTGACATTCCCCCAGTGCACATGCAGCCGTTACCTCTCATTTCTGTTGTACTCATCATACCAACCTTTTTTAAAATAGCAAAGTTTGAACTGCGCTGCACCTCTATAACAATAGAGGATAAGGTCCTAAAGTATAACAGATACAACGGGCTGCTGTGCAAGATCTATGAGGCAAAAACTCTATGAGGCAAAAAGATCTGCTTTTAATTAACAGCTCGTCTGTGGCCATGCCCATTAGACTTGCAGTCCCAGGGGTAAAATAAAATCTCTTCACAAAGTGTCTCTAGATGTTTCAGAAACTTGCACAGAACCAAGCGAGAAATCTAAAGAATGAAACCGCAAACGGACACAATGTCCATTGTGCTTGATGTGTTCACTGCCTTAAGTGACTGAGAGCTTTTCATCTGTTTGCCTACAAGCTGCTCTGTATTATCAACCCTCAAAGTCTTTTATCAGTCTTAGTTCATCTGGCACTGATGGGCTGTCTTTGTTCCTTCCACCACTGGGCTTCACAGGTTCAAACCTGTCTGATTTTAATGAGTCTTCCAAGCCCAATCAAGAGGTTGTCTGAATCTCTTCTCCCATCTCTATGCCAATCGCTATCTCTCTGATCCTCCTCCACCCCAGCACCAAATATTTGATGGGTAGATAAAACCAGTGTGTCTGCCGTCAATCACGTACGGAGATGACAATGGCTATGCAAAGATGATGCTGTAAAAGTTTCTTCTGGTCAATACAAACTGGCTGTGACAGATCAATACAAGCTTACTGAAGAGGCACACTAGTTATAATACACTATTTTGTATACTTTTGCAAAAAAAGTTTTGGAATTCATTAACTCACACGCAAGGTGAAATAAATTGTGTGATTAAGATGGTAAAAACCCTATAATTCAGCACTAAAAGATCTCACTCAGATTTTGCCGAACTAATGATGAAATGGCTTCATCAATGCTTTATCAGCAGAGAGTGTATTCCTCTATTTCATCAACAGACTAGAGATAAATTAGTTGTTTGTGTCTAAATTAAAAGTAACTATTAGAAAACATCCACCGGAGAGCTGTTAATAAATTAAATTTAAGTTTGCTATTCAGAGAAATTATGTTCTTTAGTTCTTAAAGTGATATTCACCCAAAAAAAATAAATTCGGTCACATGCTGATATTGAAAACATTTAGAATCCCCCCCCCCAAATATATTTTTTCTGTTCCACAAAAGAAAGTCATATAGGTTTGGAATAACATCAAGGTAAGTAAATTATGACTTTTTCAATTTTAGGTGAGCTATTCCTTTAGTTTACAGTCATCGCAAAAGTGTGATTGGTCTTAAGTGCTGCCCTTCCGAATGGTTGACATCAGTTAAAAAGAGTAATAAATGTCTAATCAGTACAAGGTATCAGGAATATTCAACAAAATTATGAAGATTAAAAAAATGAAAGCAAGACCTTGATTCAACATTAAGAAATTGCTTACAGTAAGGTGATTAATAGCAAGAAGCCTTTAAAATACAGAAGTTATAGTATTTAAAATAGTACAGCTATTACAAATAAGCAGTTTTTGTGTGCTAATAAAAAGCACATACTAACCAGCCCTCCTGACAAATGACACACAACATGCAACACAACAGCACCTTACATTTCAATGTTGTATAGGTATTCACAACCAGATACACGGTTCCATTTTTATTTGTAATGCTTGCAGCCACACATTACAAACATAACTAATGACTGTTATGTTTAGGGGTAGATGAGAGAAGCCAGACAAGGGAGTGGAACAGAACTCCGATCCCATGAGACTCAAATTTCCAAACTACGACGACCACACTGCAGAGACTCTCTCTTAAGCATGCAATATATACATTTTCTGCCCTTTCCCTCGCTAACCTTCCTCTGCATTCACCATTGCACTTTTTTCTTTGGCAATAAGAGTGGCCTCTGCCAGTTGTACCACACGCAGGAAACTGAGGGCAATAAACGACACACTGATCTGACTATGCTCACACTGTTGGTCAGTATACACAGAAGGGAAAGAGTGATATCGAGAAATCCTGAGAAAAAAGGCAGATGTTTGGGAAAAGAGAGAGAGAGAGGGAGGGAGAGAAATGTTGCCTACCAAGATGACCAAAAAAAAATAGTTTCACAAATTAGGTATGGAAAAGGTTGTTTGACAAGAGTGTCCAATTTCTTGCTGTTTTCCAACTCAAAATAATAAAAGCCCTTTACCTAACAACTAATAGAGACACACATGCAAATGAGTAATGAGATAGAGCTGTGTGTTGTTACAGAATATGGTGGTATTGTGGTATCTCTGTGTTGACGACATGCTAAGGCGTTAACCTTATTGACCAGGGAATAGGGCTGTGATACTCATTTATTGCAGGGTTATTAAAGCATTGGCTCAGTCAGGGTACAGATAAAGCAGGTGAAGATGGTTGAGGGATTCGTATTGAAGGCCCCTCGGTGTCTCACAGGTGTGTGCGTTGGGAAGGGAAGAACAGATAGATAGCAGTTTATCACCCATGAATTTGATGGCAGATCAAACTGTAACCAAGACAGATGATTACACTGGAAACATACATAGTAGGACAAGCTTGATACTGGGACTTCCTTGGATATACACAAAAACACACACACACACACACACACACACACACACACACACACACACACACACACACACACACACACACACACACACACACACACACACACACACACACACACACACACACACACACACACATAAATACATACATAGAACATTTTATTCAGCAATAAGACCATGTCATGTTAGATAGAAGGGAATAAGTGTTATTAAGATAATAATGAATTGATTAGTATGAGAGTAAAGAAACAAATACAGCTGCCAATGTGGATGAGTGTGCAAATAAACTGGACATGTGCAGAAAATAAGTCGATATAGATACAATGAGAGGGCACATTTAGTTCGATAATAAACATCTTATACAGTAAAAGATAAAGAGTAAGCAGCAGTTTATTATGTTCTCCCTAAAACTCTTGCTCTGACTCGTGCATAGACAAAAGCAGACAAACACAAGTGTACACAAACACTCAACACACACAAACCACAGAGCAGGCTCACTGCTCTGACACTTCGGGACCACACATTGACTCACAAAAATCGCACATGGTAGACTACAATGAGCAGGGCTATAAAACACACATGAACACACACATATTGAGTTGGTGACTGCGGTCTAGCTTTAGGTGTGTAGTGTTAAATGGTTTGATAATATATAAACATATATATAGGGGCTAGTTGTTACGCGGAAAGTTGTGACAATAATTATTTCTAGAAGGTTTTGAGTCAAAACTCCACTTATAAAAATTTGTTATTTCTCTATAAGTGGTTTTGCAAGGTTTCAAAACACCTACTTCAAACCCCTCCTAAATAGGATTTTTTTGTGTGAATTCTGTCCTTTCAAAAAAATTTAATTAACACAATAATGCCAATAGGCCTACTTGCATATTCAAGTAAGAGTCAATATAATGAAGACATATTTAAATTTTTAAACTTTTACGAGGCTATTTATAATAAATTTCAAGTTGTCACGTTTAAAAAAAATAAAGAAAAAAAGTCATTTAAATATTTGCTGGCCAAAACAATATTTATTTTTTTTGCTGTTTCAATAATTGTTCTGTGTTTGTATTATTTGGTTTACTGTTTTTTTAAGTAGCCTATATATAATTCTGATAACAGGGTGCTTAATAGCAGTTTCAATTGTGACAACTTACCCACATATAGTGTGAAATGCACTGCGCGAACTGTATTCCTTGGGCAACAACGATCGAAATAATAGCTACGCTATTGTCTTAGCCAAGGCTTGATAGGCAATTCAAAAATTGTCTTTCAAAAATAAATCTACTCTGAGAAAATTTTGCCTAATTTAATTCAATTTATTTATTTTAAATAATAATACATTTAAAAACAATAAAATGACCAAATTCGATTGTCGTCAAAGTGCCATGTGGTTGCGGAGAGGCGAATGAATGGCATACAAATGGCAGTTAGTTAGGCGAGCTATTGGCGGAAAATGAATAGTTATTCTACTAAACTAGTAATAGTTCTGGTCCTGCGTGCTGGCCAGTGTTCCAATCCTGCTATAATACACAATATTAAAACAGATATGACAAAACACATGTTAACCTTTCTAACGCACATCTGTATTTCACTGAGCAGCACCAATAGGCCAGTTTAACCTGTCAGGGACTAGATCTTGTAGCGGAAGAATATAGTTGTATGAATTTGCATATTAGATACATATTTGATAATGCTTTGTTAAAAATGCATGAAATACTAGTATGAAGTAACCTTTCGTAAAACCAATAAGACAATGCTATATTGTAAATACGCTTGGTCGCTGCGTGACATTTGTTCAACTCTTTTATTATCATGACATGCAGGCACTAAAAAACTCTTCTCCTTTCACACGATCCAACGGCAGGTGTCTTATGTATTAAACAAAAGAATTAACAGGCATTGTAAGTACAAGCTAAAACGATTATGGAGCTAAACTTCCCCTGAAGTCGTAGGAGGAGAAAACATGCCATGAATAAATGTTGGATTTGATCCATTCTGGTGGGCTCCCCAAAGCGCGAGATTAAAAGATCCTCAGCGGCTTCCATCTATTGCAAAATTACTGAGACCAATAGACCTCTCTGTTACGGAGACTAATTAACTTTTTTTTCTAGCCTTTTGGTCTTGGCTAAGAAAACGTCTCCGCTGGCTATGGGGGCCAAGTTTGTGCAAATGAATAATGGATACATCAATGTGACTTTAAAAAGAAACAGAAAGATCTCTAACGCTGATGGCAGCTATATAGCAACCATACCTCCCTCTTGCACAGGCATGATTTTGTGAGTGACTCTTCAAATACACTGCTCTAAAGTTTTAAAGTGATGTATACATAACTCCGAGTTTGAACTGACAGGGGAAAAAATATCGAATGTAACATAATAACAAATCATGTGCACTCGACATGTGCGTTTTTGTTTTTGATTTAGCCATTTACTTCATAGTTCATAGAGTCCAATAAGAGTACAACTGTGAACTGTGGTTCCATTTCCATGCAATGTGTATTGTATTCGACAACAGATTTCATTACTTAATTTTGAAAGGATTTTTTTTTTTTTCAAGCAAAGACGGCTCGGTTCAGTTACATCCCCCAATGTTAAAGAAAAATTCACGAGCTCTGTATGGAAAAAAAATCTAAATTACATTAAAGACTTGTATATATATATATTTTTTAAAAAACATTGTGCTAAAAAAACAGTGACGAGATATTTTACTCGAGATGTTGTAAATAGTCTAATTTAGCTACATTGAGTAGACAGGTAGGCTATTTGGTTTATATTTCGTCGCATTATTACAGTTAGGTCTGATCAAATAGCCTATCTCGGAACTCTCAGGTGATGAAAAAAATATATTGGTTGTCTTGATTTATTCTGTTCTGTAGCCTATATGTGTTAAATTGCACTCCTAAATGACCGTTTTTCCAGAGTTTCTACACTGGTTCTGGACATTTAAAAACTATTTTAAATTTGTCGAAAAAGAAAAGTGTAATTATCTTAGAAATATCTTTGAATAATATTCTATAATATGCTCTCTCTATTGCTTCAGGTTCTCCTAACAACGGCTCTTTTTGTCCTTATAAAAAAATAAAAACTCAAATAGTAATGTTTAACAACACGAGGTAGGCTACCTAAAACTCAAAAGGTTCAACAAAATTTGAACCATCAGTGAAATGTCTCGTTACATTTAATGTATACTATAATAGTTGCTAACCTTCTTAATAGGAAAAACAGCAATAGAATAATACGATAATGCTGTTAAATGAAATAAAGTTTGCAGTTAAACAAATCATAAACGTTAAGGGATAAAATTCACTTGACACACTGAACATAATTAATAGCTTTGTTTTTATTTTGTTTTGGTCTTGTTCATTAATTTTACTAAATGATATAGGCTAAGCATGGCATTTTCGATATCAAGTCTCAGATTCCTTCTCTTAGAAAATTAGGATATCACATAAAATAGGTATGAAAATGTCCATTAAAAAATAGGCTACATACACATACACACACACACGCACGCACACACACACACACACACACACACACACACACACACACACACACACACACACACACACACACACACACACACACACACACACACACACACACACACACACACACACACACACACACACGGGGGCGATGAGACCAGAAAAAAAGTCAAACACGTGTGAAGCTAAACTTGAGGCCTTTAATCATGTTGGGGCTGCAATAAAACAGAATTTCCCCTTAAAAAATATTTCCGTATGTCTCTTAATTATGCATTATTTTGCTAGCCATTTGAAATGTTTAAATAATAAAAATATTAAAATTATTTTTAAACCAGCTCCACCTCGAGGCCTTACAACTCTGTTATCAAAGACAGACTCGTATAGCCTAATCATTAATTAGTGAATATCGACAATCTGCAAAATGGTTTAACTTAAACCGAATATAATATTCTTTAAAGAAAACAACAGTGTGCAGGGTGCATGACTTTGGTCCTCTTGTCCTAAACATTCCTGACGTTGTAATTGAGTTTTAAACTTAACTGAACGATGCAATAATTCGTGTATCACTTTTATTTTATTAGATTTAGGTTACAGGAAAAAAATCTTAAATTATTATTACTAGGCTGTTTAATAAATTACATTTTTATTGAATATCAAAAATGTTTGATTGGCAAAAGTTGACCCTCTCGGCTATTGCATTCTGCATTTTACTCTTTCAACGTCAATCACTATCTAAGCTAAATTCTATAACTGTCAGCAAATTACTTGTTAAATAAATAAAATAACGTGACAAAGGTGTTGCACGTGTCTTAATGACAAGTAGGCTGTTATTGGGAATATGTGAAACATCCATGGCCTTCTAAACTGCTAATTAGGCCTATGTTTATTTTCTTTATAAAGGCCTCAAATAATTCACTTTCACATTCAAACACAATAATTATGCTATGTCTATATTTGGAATAGTTATAGTTAGATTTGAGACTGAGATGTTACTTGGTTGCAATAGGGTATGAACACGTTGTTAGCAGTTACATGAATGCGCTAAGCATCGGATGAAAGAAGACGAAAGTTATGTTCTGTTGCACTTACTGCTTATGGCGTGTCGGTACCTCGGTTGGCCGTTGAGAGGGCTCTGTCCATTGATTAAAAGTATTGAATCCAGGGCTGGGCTTCTCGCTGCCTCGCGGAGGGCTGAATACGGCAGGGTTCGGTATTGGACACTTGGGCTCCGTGCGCTGTGCGCTGAGACTGAGCCACTGGAACTGAGAGACTCCGAGCTGCGGGGTACAGGTAGCAGGAGACAGACAGCATGAAGAGAGGGGGAGAGAGAGAGAGAGAGAGAGACAGAGAGAGAGAGAGAGAGAGAGAGAGAGAGAGAGAGAGAGAGAGAGAGAGAGAGAGAGAGAGAGAGAGAGAGAGAGAGAGAGAGGACAGTGCACGAGATTGAACACAGCACAGAGATTCCGAGAAGTTCCGAGAAGCGACCGACGACAATCTCTCCTGTAGTGCGAAATCTTGTTCACTGTTTACCGCGAGTTTGAGTCACCAGTGTCCGTGGCAGAATTGAAAACCCCAGCAGCGGGCGCAAAGAGAGCATCAAAATTTGAAAACGTCCGGCAACGTTTCTGCATGTATAGAGACAAAAACAAAGCAAAAACAGACGTCAAGTATCTGCGTTGTGCGATGCGGACATTACCTATTACAACGGCTTAAAAATCTCAAGAGCAACAATGTGAGTGTGTCACTTTCAATCTCTCCCTTGAGCGGCACGCGGACTGACGGAGAGCCGAGAGAGGAGTGGGAGTGGGAGGGGAGGAGGACTGGAGAGCAAACGTGGAAGTGTGACAGGGAGGGAGGGAGAGAGAGGGAGGGAAGGAGGGACGGGGCTGTACAAGGTAGCCTAAGTAATTAGTGCATTCCATATATAAGGTATTAATAAAGCGACATATAGTTGAACTTCTGTTTTGAACAATTATTTATGCAGCCTGTGTTAACGTTCGTTTAGAAGCTTTAATTGTAGTTCAGTCATTTATTTCTGTCGAGAACGTTGTTTCAGATCAGTTGCAACCGCGGCATCCCTTTTCATTGTAGGCTATTTGATTTTACGCGATCTGAAAGCATTGTCTGTTCATTTATCGTTAAACTGAATTAAATGATACAGAAACAATGATGACTGATCTGCTCTACAGACGTAAAATAGTGATAATGACATACAGAATAAAGTATCGTGCATTCTTAGGGAAAAAAATACATGGAAGGTTTTGTGGGTTAATGGGTTCAATATTAAAACGGATAATGGAAAAATCTTGTTTGGAAATGATTTAAGATGCACTCTCTGCTTAAAATGCAGCTAATTCAGTTTCTGTGTCTAGGCTATAGCGGGGTTGTTGTTGTTGTTGTTGTTGTTTTAACGGAATCACCTTCAAATTGTTGATTTTTTTTTATATCAAATCACATTGAAAGTGACAGAGTCATTTCGTGAGATAGCGTTGGTAGAAATGACAAATCAAAGCACAAATGACACCAACTCAAGAAGCTGTAAACTATAGGCTACAGACTGGAGATCTTCTAGATTTGAACTGTTTATGATGTGCACATGCAGCGCTATAGTGTCCAAGAGGAACGAGCAGGAACACGGGGAACAAGAGCATGGTGCATGTAGCTCAAGGTTTAGGGTATCACCATACAAGCTGTCAAAGTTCAACATGAAAACTAGTAGGCTACTCGAAAACAGGGACAATATAGTTCCCAAACAGATCATTTACAACAGTTTGTTCATTTCTACAATATGGCCTCAGTTTGGCTGTCTTTCTCTCAGATAGCTATAGCTACTGTATAAGCTGCATCACGTGAGGGTTTAAAAAAATACATACATTCAGATTTACAGGTATCATTCATATGCTTTTACAAAAGTATCTTACCTTTTTCCAGAGTGGTTTAATGGGAACTCATTAGCAACGGCGCGTGCAGTTGGCTGGTCTGCTGCTTTGAGACACTCTGGGGGTGTGTGAGCGAACGCTGGCTGATTCTCCAACCTCATTCGTCACTATAAAAATATAAGATAATGATCACGACGATGATGGTGATGCAGTGTTGCGTGACAGATAAATTGCAAACTGGAATTGTGTTGATAATAAGGACTAAATAATAATATCGATAATTAACTTGTTAATACACAACTTGATTCTGTTACCTGCAGGTCAGAATGAAGCCATAGAAAACACTATTAGCTGGACTTATCAACTGTGTTCATGTGAATTTGACGTTTCTAACGTAAATTTATGTAAACTAAATAGGAAATAGCCTACAGCCTGTGTACCATATTCGTGAATATGTGAGTGCAAGTGTTCCCATTTTGATGTATTGTGGCATGCAAGGTCACTAACAAAATGAAAGCATTACAATAATGTGTTTCCCACCAGCTAAACAAGTTATAATGCTTGTTTCAGCATGTTCTTTCACTCTCACAACTCCATAACATTATGGATAAGAAAATGCTGTGTTATTTAAACCCATGGTTGGGTCAAATATGGACAAACCCAACCGTTGGTAAAAAAAAAAATTTAACGCCAACGTTGGGTTTGTCCATATTCGACCCCAAAAATGTTTAGAGTGTACAAAAATTCGTTAAATAACAGGTCTATATTACATAGAAAAAAAGAAAACTGATGTAAAACATAAATTATTATTATTATTGTTGTTGTTATTAGGTTGTTTTTATTAGCCTAGTATTATTATTATTATTATATCTGTGATTGCCAATATCTTGTTCACTTTATATAAAAAACGGTACATTTTAAAGAATTTTCATGGAAGCAAAAAAAGATCAAATTAAAATGATTAACAAAATTTTAGTCTAAATATTTGGGTTAGTATTTTAACCCACAATTATTAGATCGTTGTATTTTTTTTATCTTGCATGTTCAATAAAAAAAGTCATCAACGTAGCTATATTATAACTTGAAATCACAGAGCGCGCTCTCTCTCGATGAATATAGTTCCTGTCTTGCTGTATTTGAACTGCATTCCATAAATACGACTTCCTTGTGAAAATTAATATTTTATCGCCTGGGCCACAACTGCAGATTTACAGATGAGTAAATATGACAAACTAGCATTAATTGAATGAATAACTTTTCTGTAAACGTATTAATTGTATTATAAGAAGGACACCTTTTTCGTTAAAATATCAAAGTAAATTTACAAGCTCATTGAGCTCTGTAAATATGAGTATTCATTTTATTTTGTATGGATTTCACAAAAAAATGTAACAAATTGCTATGACACTGCTCCCAATATTGAAGAAAATGGAAATTTAACCAAATGCGAATGGACATTATGTGGTATATTTGTCGCAGAGAATGCTTCTCTAATTGATGTCGACTTCTTGCACGCAATTGCCAGGTGTATCGAGCACATTTAAATTATTGAGCTCTGGTTTTGTAAACCTTTTTTGAGCATCTTTCTTACTATCCTCATAAGCTCTCCCTTTTCCATTTCTTGGGTAACTGGGGATCTAAAATTAGCTGAGTACTTGGAGTCAAAACTACATTCAAGCAGAAAGGTTTAAACCGTGAAACAATTAAATATATATAGGCTATATATGCCCGAGACTTCGAAACCAGAAAACAATTCAGGTTGAGAAAGTAAATAATAGAAAAGATGTAATTTCCCCGATGAATCTGTAAAACATGACAATAATTACTTGGAGGTTTGGAACGCGCGGTGCTGCTGTCTCAAAGTAAATCATAGTGCACGTCTAAAAAATGATTGGAATGATCAAAGAATGAACAATAGCCTACATTTTCAAAATTTTCAAAAGAAATGTAATTAATAAATGAACTACTTTGTTGCACAATTATCACATAAAAGGATTTAAATTATGCAAAGGTTTATGATTAGTTTATGCAGAGCGAAAACCTAATTTAAATTCAAGGAAGAAAATAGCTAGGCCAATTATTTATTTTAGCCTGTGTGGAGCAGTTTTCGCAAATCACCATGTAGACTATTATGCAAATTTTAAGGTAACTAGGAATTCACACTAACTTTACCCGACAAAAGATAACATCATAATATTGAATCACACATGTTCGTCGTCTCGAGTGAGTAACGTGTGCTGAAAAGGGGCTAAAGTGCCCTCCGGTCATTGCTGATAGGCTGACTGGTCTAGTATGTGGAAATAGCATCGTCTAGTGGCCACAATCAAAACTACAGATCCAATTACTGTGATTCCAGAAGTGAAGTTGTAGTCTTTTAGGCTTATACACAGGGCTGAGATGGAGTGGAGGTGGTGGACGATTCAAATAATAAATTAATGTTGTTTTCACTCTGTAACTAAATAAAGGCACAAACGGAAAACGTACCTGTGTCGATTGAAGCTCATGTGAACCACTACAAATTTCAAAGGTGACTATCAAACCGTAAGGAAGAAAGAACACAAGTTTTGTAATCAGAATGACTAAACACAATTTCCGAAATTAGATTAGTAAACGATTTTTTTAATCAAGAGCATTTAAGACAACACTAACGTAACGAAGGCTAGTCTGCTATGAGTCAATATATAGAAACAATTAGTGAACTCATTATGCAATCTATTCGTTTCGCTACACCGTACCTTTGATACATATTAATACTGTATGTAGCCTAAATCAATTGTAAATCAGGCCTATGTTTATAGTAAACATTCTAACTAAAGGAGACCATTCAATCCGTTGTTATTCCACATTTATTCCTTGATAGGCCTATTAATAATAATAACTACATAATACAAGTAGGCTATGCATAACGTAAATGAACGAGTCTCAGACCATTTATGACGTAAATGGTCTTTGCTTCAGGTAAAACAGTCAAAATCACTTCAAATTAAATTGATGTATTTTACTGCAAAGCCAAAATGCATATTTAGCCTATGAGAATAATTTCCGATGTTACAATAATATTCTGCAGTCTATGCATGCCACGTGACAGGCCTGAATTAAGGTAGGCTATAACTCCGTTTGTTTCATTGCATGTTGCATAATGGCAGTCACAAGTTGTACAGTGTCATTAAAGACCTTTCATTAATATGTAGCTTGTTGAGCACTAACGTGTGATACTCTGTCTTGCTAAATGCATACTTGTTTTATATTCAATAATAGTAGGCCTATATTTAATAGTCTTAATTTCAGAAATGTCCATGTTCGGTATTAGTCAGCACTTTTAGACCTGACAGCTCCTTTAACGATAAACTTTAGTTCTTATAAAGTAAAACGTCCGACCGTTATTAAGATGATTTTAAAAGTGTGATTTCGCTACGTTATCGACAATTATGCGCCTTTACGCGGCAGATAAAAACAGTGAAATACAAAGGAAGTCGTCACTAGAAAATTAAATACGTTTTGCTGTAGTATCTTAAATCCATGCCTTTTTATTTTTTCTTTCCGTTACATTAGGACGAAGGTTGTGAATGGTCTCATGTTATATTATTAATATTGCCACAATTATACATATTAGCTAACATTTGCCAATTATAATTAGGCTGAAACAAAACAACACCAAAAATAAATGTTAAACATGTTTTGTAAACGAAACTCTAATTGGCAGGACACTAATTGCTTCCACTCAGAGGTCACGAATCCCCTGTATTTTCCCAATAGTTTAAATTCCACTTAAGACCTTCATGTCTAAATCTTCCACAACAAGATTTTAAGAAAACATAATAATAATAATAATAATAATAATAATAATAATAATAATAATAATTTATTATTATTATTATTATTATTATTAGCCTATTACTAAAAGTGGAGAAAGAAAGTATCAGGAGAGGTTCATAAAAACAAAACCATTGGGGGGCGGGGAAAACTATAATTAATATAAATAACTGCCATCGATATTCATGTGCTGAAAAAGATAGGCCTATTCATTTTTCAATGGACACATGGTTCTCCAATATATATATATATATATATATATATATATATATATATATATATATATATATATATATATATATATATAACAATATATGTTCTGCGTGTTTTACAAATTTACGAGAACGTTTCGCACGGATCGAAGTAGAAATGCTCACTGCATGAGACCGTAAAACACCCTTCACTAAATCTAAAAACTACAGATTCTGCAGGTCCTTGCATTATAACATATTTACCTGAAATGAAACCCGCCTGACCTGAGACATTCATGCAGGGGTTTGGAAAGCAAACGCGAGTTGTTAAGCGTGAGCACTCTGCACTATGTCATTGAGCAAAAGTATTTGACAGTTGGAATGATCTGTAAATACTTCATTAGACTTTGTATGAGTCCCCCTTGTGCCTCACGGTCCAGCTCTGGTAAGATTTACAAATGATAACATAAACAGAGTAAAAAGAAATTGATCCAGCGTTTGAAAGCGGAGGAGGGGCACTTAAGAATGTGATCTGCCCACTTGACAAGAAAACCAGGACGTCTGTTGGGCAAGATTAGTTTTTGACCTTCCACATAACTCGCGCAGTGCTGTCCTAATGAATTTATTCAAGTTCAGCTGATAAGGAACCTCGTCAAAGGACATCGCAAGTCTGTGCTGAAGGTAAGAAATTACAGCACAGTACTAAAAGGTCGAGGGCTGTTGTTGTGCGTTTGCTGATCTAACAACCTTCTTCAACAATGAGGAAAAATGCTTTATGAAGTAGGTTAAATATTGTTGCTTTTTAGAGTATTTGAATTTAAAATGTTTTGTTAAGAAAAAAAATAAAATTTGTCTCTATATTTCTTGCTTTTGAATGAAATAATAATGTCTTTTATGAGTGTCAAAACCATGTGCAATTTATTTAGTAAATTTATATTTCAATCGGATAATTTACTTAATTATTATTTTACTAAGAAACCAAGATCATTATAACTCGCAAATTTACTGACAAAATTATATTTCAATGTTGCAAAAACTTAATCAATGCAACAATATTTTCTACTGCATATTTTTTATTTAATTAGGATATATTTGTGTGTTTATGCATAAATAAATATTGTAAAAAAAAAAAAAACAGTATTACTGAACAGCAACTCTTCCTATGCCTATTTCTTTAAAAAATCACTGTACTCAGCAGTTTAAAAGTGAACCCACCAAATTCAAGCCTTAGAAAGGATCTTGTTTCAGCTATCCACTGGCCCACCCTGGCAGCATTTTTCTAAACCCCAACAATTCAATCTTAGAGTCTTATGACAAGTGAAGGTTTTCTCTATATCTCTAGGAAAACCACAGGAAGCACAAGAACAGGCAAGCCACTAGATGTCTAGACAAAGAACCAACATTTACACAGACACACGATGCACCAAACTCAAGGAGAACTGGCTCTTATCAAAGGTTTGTCTCAGGTGATGGAAAGGGCGGATGGGAGTTGTTTACAGCTACTGATGCTGATGCCATTTATGTTGTCACTAACTTAATAGGGACCAAAGTCCACTAGTGCTAGTGACTAGGACAATAAACAAATTCCTAAGGAAGTCCACAAACACAGTCACAGTCACACATCTCAAGCACAGCCCTGACAATACAATGCTGCAGCAATCAGTAAAACCCACTTGTAAATTTGGGCTTTACACTTAATCTTCAGCCAAACATTTGGACAGATAGGTATCGAATGAAAAGTTCTTACCCAATTTACTCACCACTTGTTACACCACAATGCGGATGCGGATGACTCCGGGCACTCTTCATCAGGCCATCTGGCTTTTCTGACTCTCACAGCTTTCACTGACAGCAGTTTGGCATAAGCACGGCCTAGTCAATCAATTAAAGCAAGCGGCCTGCACAAGTTTGGTTTCAAGACTGGGCGGAACTATGACACTTAGCGTGAATCATTTACTGCCACTCACCAAAGAAGAACCGGGTCATTGCCAGCTAATGTCTGTGATTGGCTTGTCGTCTGTCAAACAGTCTGATTTACGGTTTGCTTTCGGAAGCTGATGATGGCTATAGGTTTGTTCTTGAAGAACTTTAATAAAATGAAGGGTAAACCCAAAAGGGGGTCTCGTTCAGACTCAGACGAGGAGAATTTTCTGTCGGATGGGAACATTGCATGAGCTGATGAGTTTGTTAAAGAAGGGAGGGCTAAAGCAGTGAGTAGTATTACACATTACTGATCCACCTTCTCAGTTTTAAATCGTCCTTGGCTCTGTTAAGTTTCTCAAACCTGGAATAGATTTATGTGTTTCTGATGCTCTAAAACACTGAGTGAAAGGACAGAGAAAATACAAAGAGAAAGAGAGAGAGAGAAATGGGGACTGGAGCCAGGTCATATTACTCTTACTTATTAAAATCTCAATCAGGTCTGAGAGCTCTGGACAAGAGCAGCCTGTCAGACTCAGCTCAGAGCAGTACCACAGAATTTGATCCTTCTCTTTCTCCGTGACATGTTTGCAGTCTACATTTCAGTTCATTTACAATTATGACTCAGTGGCATGCACAAGAGACATGTTTTAAGGCAAAGTATCACAGATTTGAAGAAAACGACTACAGAATTTGGCTGCAAACCACACAGACATTTAGTATCCTTCTTTTTGCATATTTTGTTTAAAGTAAAAATGAATATTTAGTAGTATTAGTCAATGCAGTGGCAGCTTGCCAATAGAGGGCGCTGAGGCGTATACAAATGTATACAATAAAATAGTTTACTCATACGATGTGCAGGCTGGTAGTAAGAGCCTCAGCATTTAATAAAAACTGTCTTTAATCGGTTAACTATTTTCTATGTTTTTCAATATGGTTCATGTGTTTTCATGGGCGAAGAACGCCAGACAAATGGATGTCTTTCCATAGACAGTAAAAGAAATGGACACAGCGACCCCCTTGATTTCAACGGAGAAAACTGAAGCCCGATTAGAGCACTCACTTCCTGATGGCTGAGCGACTGCGGTCTGACAGTTGTAAATCTTCTAGTAGCTGTGACAAGACAAATCTGAATCACCTAAATCCTCAAAAACGTTGTAGAAATATTTTGTCCCGTTGCTTTTATGGACTCTCTATCTATGGGCTTCTCCCTTGACTTTATGCCTCTATGTCCCCCTGATTGCCTCATAGACAGTAAAAGATTGCCTTCAAGCTTTTCCTCCTGTCTATACGGTAATTTCTTTATTGTGCGACAGAAAGTCACGTGGTTATGACGCAATCGTTAGCCTATTTTTACAAAAACATAAGATACAAAGTAATGGAGCCTTTTATACATTGTCGTGTTTCTTTATTAATAAATAATGGACAAATGAAGTCTTTGGACGTCTCAGATGTAAAGTTATTCGCTGTCAAAGTGACGCCAAAATGAATGGGAGTCAATGGAATGCTAACAGCAGGTGAAGTTCTGCTACAATGGCGGCTCCCGCGAGGCTTCAGTTTCCGGCTGGTGGATTACCCCCTTGTGTCTATCTGAGTCCTTACATTTTCGGGCAGCATGTGACCTGAAGCTGGTCTCTAATTGGTTTCTTAAAGATTCTCCTCCGGACACATGTCGCCAAGTCCCTGGCGAATCAGAATTGAATACATGTTATTTTATCCAATCTGATTGGTTCTCGTCACCTGTCATTCAACTTTACGCTCTTGGCCACTACTGCGAGTGCGCAGGCGACTCCGCCAAAACCTTGCTAGCCTGATCACTTTCGTAGAGATAATGGCAGCAGTTAAACCAAAGTCTGTCATTGATTAACAAAAAAATCCTTTCACAAGGCATTCGCTGGAAGAAAAAAAAGGATAAAGGTTCTCGGACCAGACCAAAACGATTTACAAATCCAGCAGCAGGCCAGTGACACAGGACGAGGCTACACCTGGAGCTTCACCCGCGCTTGTTATGAGAAACGCAGGTGGCTGGCTGGATGTGATGTTAGAAATGCCCTTTTTTGCTTTCCCTGTCTTTTATTTCAAAGTGTCGTCACTGAAGTTTTGTGGACAAGAACGGGGGTAAGAGACCTCAAACATCTGAAAATTATTTGTATTTATTTTCGCCCCGCCCCCCAAAAAATAATTATCACCAGCCGCCACTGGTTTAGCATTACTAAAGAAACAAATATATTTGTGCAAATGTTTGTCCTAAAACAGTAATTTAATTTTAAAAGTTAAAAGGATTGTTGCATTTGCATCAAATCAAATTTTTTTAAGCAAATTATATTTCATAAAAAATTAAATTCAAAACTGCTTTTTATAGGCTTATTGTAATGAAAATTAAACAATATATAAAAATACTTGAATATCTCTTCCCTCCTGCCTTTTTTGGGTCTTGAAGTTGTTCCGTTTGATAATAATCTATGTGGTGTTGGGCAAGGGCTCTGAGGTCAGGGGTCGCACTGGTTCTGTGATCCTGTGTTTGTTATTGCTATGCTGCCCTTGGCCAGGTTAACACAGCGCCGTCATCTCAGGCGTCTCACTGTGCGCTGCGGAGGGGGAAGGTGGAGGTCGCCCTCTTAAATGTGTTGATGGGACCTGGGGTGGCTAATCTAAAGTGGTGAAATGTTATCCCACTAAAGACGGGGAAATGAAATTTCAAAGCACACTTACCACCATTGCGCCTGCTTCCCTTGTCAGAAAGACTGCTTGCCAAATCGTTGCACTGTTGAACAGGATAAGTGACAGCTGGAGGGAGCTCTCACACTTCAGAGGCCAACTGGTACTGAAACTCTGTGCTGTAAAATCATTAGAGTAAATCTGAAAATTTAGAGTTGAATAAAAAATGAATTTAAATTGAATGGATTAAGTTCATGACTCTTAATATTTCAACAATTATTATGCCTTGCTTTAAAGAAACTTAATTTGTTGTCAGGAGCTCCTTTTCTTTTATTATTATAATATATTTTTGCATCCCATAAACTACAAACTCCTAGATTTTTATTGGTTAAAAATAACACACAGATACTACTCACTTGAAGAAATATACAGTCAATGACCTATTAGGGATGCAATGATATTAAAATTCTGTCAAAACCGATTATGTTATGGCAGATAACATTAAATGGAACATAATTAAATTCTATACTATTTTGTATAAATAAATTAAAAATAAATCACTATCCTAAAATCAATCTTTTAAATATCATCTCTTAAATTCTATAAGTGTATTTAGGCATCACCACATTATTTTGTGCAGTAAGAAAAATCATAACAATCATAGTATTTTTAAAGATTAAATTTTAAGTGAGCGCTATTTGAAGGCAAAGGTAACCTAAATGTAAAAATCAATACATTCAATAAAAAATAATCCAATATTGTACTGATATATCTTGCATCTCTATGACGTACATTTTCCTCCAACAACAATGGCTACTATACGTCACTAATGGCATCTGAGTTGTTGATGCAGTGTAAAAAGTGACTAACATAAAAAGAGCAGTTAGAGTGAATGTACATGCATTTGCATCTATAACGACTTCAATAAATGTGTTTACTTAGAGTGACATATTTATGACTGCTCACAACATAATATCTCAGCCACATTTCCTTTGAATCCAGGCACAGTTTAACTCTGTTCAAATGCTTATCAAAAGATGTTTAAATGTATTGTATTTAATGCATTAAATCCTCTTTTATTGAGGGCTTCCTCTGGCTAATGGGACCAGTCGCCTTGCTTTCTCAGTCCTCTTCAGTAATACTAATGCAGAACACATTTAGGGCCATAGACCTCAGACCCAAGCAGCGGTAAATTGGGCTAAGAGAGCTGGCGCAGCCACTTAATCAGCCATTATTTATGGGGCTCAGTGGTTTAAATCAACAAGAGCAGGAACTGGGGCCAGACCTTATGGGTTTATAACTGCTGTCAAAATAATCACATACAGATATATTCATCAGAGTGCAAACCAGATCAGTTTAGCGCCCTCCCCTCGATGTTAGAACCCCCCCTACCTCAAGCCCTCTTGCTATATGTATTGGCTCGTCCCCATGTTCTTTTCACTCCCAACACTTTTTTTAGGTAACACTCAGCTCTTCGACAATGACAGCATACAAACAGTTCATTAGAGAAAAGGATTTTGGCAGGATTGAGCAGCAAGAAGAGGGAAGGAGGAGCCAGAGCCATATTTAAAAGGAATCTCTGAATGAGTAATAGATGACCATTGGATCTGCCCGGTTTGGGAACAGAGGGTAACAGAGGGGCACTGGCCTGGTCTGACACTAAAGAACTGAGGAAAGGAGGAATAGCAAAGAAATAAGACAATGGGATAAAAACTGCATGAGACTTCGATTCTGGGTGATCCTCATTCTCCATATGCCATTAATTAACTTAATAGCCTTCAAGCTATTTAGAGGATAAAGACTCTCAGATGAAGGGTGGGGTCCAGCAGCAAGTACATTAATGGTTATGCAAAAAGCTTGATTTCGGTTCAGCATGATATATCTAATAAAATAAACTAAATAAGTGATGGCACTGAATAATAGCTTAGATTGTACACTCTGTAACACAAGAAAGACATTGTAAAAATAAAATAAAAAGGTTTCTAGTGCAAGACATCCAGAATTAAGTGTTGGATGTGTCAAAAACTTTGTTGTATTACAGCAAATGACAAATATAATCTTGGAGCGGCAATTAGAAATAGTAATGAGCATGAACCTGACTCCAGTTTTTGCCCTGTGTCATGCAACTATAATTCTGTCAGGACCACTATCGTCAAATACGATTGGCAATTGCATACAGTTAGGATTGGCGGTATGGTTCTGTTCTGGGAAAGGACTCCCTGCGCATCCATGCAGCCTAGCATGGATAAGAACAGGGAGAGCAGCAACAACCCCCCCTTAGGGTAAACAGAACAGAACCAATGTATTGCTTTCTTAGAATGTATTGTATTGCATAATGTATTTTGCAGATATCATTAATTAAAGATTTTAAAGTACAACATAATTAGAGAATTTATTCTGATTCAATGGGAGTCAGAATGCCATACTGACAGGAGGAGAGGAGGAGCTGGGGATGGAGGAGGGTAATTGGCTCCTGAGAAACTCGATAGCTGCTGATAATACTGAAGGAGCTTATACATGTATACAGTGACATATTCCTATAGGTAGACGTGGATCAGCTGAGAGTCAGCTGATGCGAGCTTGACTAACGTGACCTGCCAGAACTGATGCGACGCTTAATGCTTTTCGCTAACCATATCTGACAATTCACCTTCTTCATTTGATAACTCGCACATCTGGTTAACTATTTGTCCTTTCTAACTGAAACGTTATCAATTAACAATATTGCATATAGTTTGAAAAATCTGGTTAGTGGTTACGCAAATTTTTGGTTCCACTAACTGCCAAATTTGTAATTAACTGCACTGTATTTATTGTTCAGCATGTGCCAGTGAAACCTGTCAGAATGATTAATAGTGACAGTGTTTGTTCGTTACAATCAATGTGGTCACATACAGTTCATAAATAACTTGCACAACAACTCAAGTGACAAAGATGGAGTTGTAGTAGAGTCATTATGTTCTGAATAAAGTTTGCATTTAAATTTTCAATTATTGGGGGTAACCAAAAGTTAGCAGAAAACAATCCAGAGCTAGTTTGGACAGATATAAAATGTATTAACTTCATGCATATGATTTGTAGTGGCAAAACATATCCACTTGCCATTTTTAAGCTGGCTACACAACAGACAAAACATCATCTCCTCACAACCTGGAGTTGTCGTAAAAAAAATTGCCTATTCGGTAAACCGAGCTGGACATTTTCCACATTATAATTTGCACGGTGCAATTTTGATGTCTCTGATGTGACTTGAACTGGAAAGCAAGAAATTGAAAAAGCAAGTGGAAAGGTGATAGTGCAAATGATCCAAGTAGTGGGAAATGGCGTACCAGTTCCAGGGGTGAAAGGAGAAGAACAGCCAACACTATTTCAGCCTCTGTAGCACCTGGTTTCTCTCAGGAAGACTGTATGGGGAGAGGAGAAGGGAATGGTGGTGAGCTCAGGGGTCTAGTCAGGGACAAGGCCAAAGCTGTCTCTGCTTTGTGCAGCACTAGGTGGAATCAGAGCTGCAAGGTGGCTTGTGTTTGCAGGCTTGGGGGTCTGGCTAGAAGCAGCGTTTGGAGTTTTCGAACTGATTGGGATCTAATTTGTTGGCCTGACCGCAGGGAACTTTTTCTAGCCTCCACCCAAGGGAGTCTGATACAGGAGCCCTGGAGCACGCTGACTGACAGCCTGTGCAGCAGTAACCAATGCCACGATCTGGGAAAAGGGACTGCGGAAAGGTGTGGAAGGGATCAATGAGCTATGATCGATGAAACAAAAATACAACACTTTTCTTCTACCCATTAAATTACGGTCCAAATAGCTATTTGGAGAGCTCTAAAAGTGTGCAGTCACACATTAAAACAGTATTTTCATTCTGGTGATTTACAAGTAATCTATATTTAAAATTCTGTCAAAAAGCAATATACTACTGTGTTATTGTTATGTCTGACAATGTGCTTCCCAAACCTCAGCAATTGTACAGATAATGTCCAGCTTTTTTCAATACAAAAGCAGTCACCTTGTTATCTGTACCAGGATCAGATGGTATTAGGAATGGAACAGCTGAAGGCCGGGTATCCCTGTCTGTATGCGCCTTTATCTAATCTACACGCTTGAGGATGAGCTGGACTTTGAATCCCAAACAGACAGTGTATAGCTTGCTTTGTTTGACAACAAAATAAAAGCCATTCGACTCAGGTTTTCCTCATCGGGAGGTTATTGTAAATGTCGGCCAAAGTATCAATTCACACTGCAGAGAGAAGCAACAGAAAAGCATTTTGCATTTTCTGCAGCAGTCTACTTTTTCTGATTACTAAAGTTAAAACTAAAATATACTTTAGGCCTACCTGCACTGTACAAAATACCCAGTTAAATGGAAATCTAAAAAAAGTGTCAGCTAATTGCCCGAATTTTACAATTTAAAAAAATATACAATTCCCGGCCAAAAAGAAAGTCGCTGTTTGGATTTAAATAGGCAAATGCTTAAGAGTCTATGACTGGATCTGCTGTGATTATTATGTTATATGTTTGGCAACAGCTCTTCTAACCCTAATTGATAGAGTGTGTAGCTTTTAATTTCTTAAACCACCATGTAGGAAGACACATCATGGCCAAATTGTAGGATGACAATGTCAAGATTCATCAGGCTCAAATTATGAAAGAATGGTTGGGAGGGAGCATAAAGAATCATTTCCACACATGAATTGGCACCTCTGAGTCCAGACCTTAAATTCATTGAAAGTCTTTGAGATGTGAAGGAGTAGACTTACCAGAGTGCTTGACTTTTGCATTATCAATACAAGATCTTGATGGAAATAATATCACAACATTTATTTCCATCAAGATGTGCATACATTTTTGGTCACGATCTTATGTTTTTTTTAATAACCTTTACTTATAACCTTATACCTACACTAAATCATTTAAACATAAATAACATAAAATGTAGCATGAAACACCCTAATGTGCATAACAGATAACACAATATAAGAAACACAATTATTTTGAATTAGATATGTAAGGCATCTTGGGGGGCTTTTATTTTTTTACATTTTTTTTTTTTTTTCACAAAAATTTACAGTAAAAGTACATTTTACAAATTTTTCTTGTTGAGTATTACATTAATTTAAAATTTAAATGGTCTGGTAATACTTTCAGTGCATTTATTTTAGAGTATTTTATAATAAAATTCTGTGTTAAACCATTTATAATTTTTCACTGTATATGGTAAGGTAACTTACAGTATCGTTTTCAATAAAATTTACAAACTTTTTTTTACAGTGTGGGACATTGATTTGAATTATGTATTATGAGCCAAATTATTGATCACCTTGGTTTCATAGTGTTGCCTGGCAATGCAAATTGCAACAAAAAAAAAAATACAAAATGGTGGCATTCAAATTAATAAGGCTCATCAAAAAGCCCATTAAAGCATCATAGTGTTGCCTGGCAATGCAAATTGCAACAAAAAAAAAAAAATACAAAATGGTGATATTCAAATTAATAAGGCTCATCAAAAAGCCCATTAAAGCATCCTAATCTCAAAAAGATAGTGTAAGAGTCAAATAAAGGTGAACCACATGAACACCTTCACATGCTCGTTTTTTTCTTCCCAATGTTTAAGGTCATGATCCTGGTGCACATGGGCACGCATTCACACACACACACACACACACACACACTCGACGCACTCTCAGTCTCAATCGGCCAGAGGAAGCTCTGTTCATAGGTCCTGCCTGCCCAGCATCAGGCTAAGTGCTCTTGACAGCCAACCGCACAGTTATTAACTGTGATCCGCCACCACAGGGCCTGGGCACCGCGGCTGCGGGGAGGGCGTAGGATGGGCTCCACACCCACACAAAGACTGCTTTCAGCAGCGCTGCAGTCCTCAAACATCTCTAATGCACACTTGCTGTAGTTTCACATACATACATTTGGTCTCATTTTAAAAAATCCTGCTGAACTTGTGGGTGTTTTTGAAATTAGATAGCAGATAGTTCAACTAACAACTCAGGCAACGGCAACCTAACAACGCAACAAAAAAATACTGTGGTGTACCAGGGTACACTGATGGTATCAAATAGTGTTACCAATGGTCATTTTGTACATATTATGGTACTGAATGATTGCCATATTCAAGTATAATGTTACTTCAAAACCATGTCACTGGTGATAAAAGCTGAGGGGGATAAAATGGGAGAGAGTGCCTCTCTCAGTTCCAGTTGAACGCAAACCCTTATGGGATATTAGTACAGTGTGATCCTGTATATTTCCGTACAGTAGCCCATACGTGCCTGTAAGGAATAAATGCTGTACTTAACCTTGTGTCAAATGCAGTCAAATGCAGCCCGTCTAATCAAGACCGGTGGTCTGAGCGCTGTTTGTGTCTCTGGTTCAGATGACTCTACCACCTCTTCCTGAGGATGTGGATGCCAAAGTCCAGTTTCAGCCCCCGCAGCAACGCATTAGCTTGTGAAATAGGGATGCAGTATATTTGAGACATTCTTAGGAGACTGTCCATAATGACAGTCATCTATGTTTAGCCCTGAAAATATTTCAAAAAACAGCATCTTGACCTCACAAACAGATGGACTGAAAAACCCCAAGCCACTTTTTCCTGCCTGCGTTTCCCATAATTAGAGCCCACAACTCGCTGTTAAATAGTTGAGGCTTTTTGCCTTTGAATCGACAGTCTTTTATATAGTAGCACAGCGTACACAGGCTCTCTGCGCCATGGGACGGTGCTGGCCATCCACAGCCGCCTTCAAAGCACCAGTGGGCTGAAGACGACTGACATGTATTATTCTACACAAGCGCTGCCTTTTGTTCACTTCAGGCTTCTAGCCACAAAATAGCTGGATTTGTCCATCAAGTAGGCCTACTGCTATTTTGGATACCCTGTTTTTCCCATATGTGCCTTCAATATGTTGGTGGAGCGCTGATAACCACATGCAATTAATCATGACACAGATTGTTATTCTCGTAGCGGAACCCTTGCAAAAAATATATTATAATAATTTAATATTATTATCATTATTAGCAATAAACCTATATTTATCCCGCTAGGTTTTATTCAACTAAAATCGTAGATTAAATAAAACCTACTTTTATAAAGACATCTAAACTGCATATTTAAGGTTAACACATTTAAACTAAAAACATTCTGATCCTGGTGCAGACTCAAAATGAGCAAAATTAGAGAGAATTAACCAGTTAAAAACATTAAATCATTAACAAAACATACTGCAAAAGTGAAGCAAAGTGGAAGTGCTAGGTGGCTTTGACCCAGCACTGCCAGGAAGCCTCTGCAATTGTGCCATTAAAATCTACAGCCTGACAGGATTGTTTTGAAAAAAACTATTGTGCTTATGTGTCTTGTGAAAATATTAGTATAGATTCAACATATCATAAAAAATCAACAATTAGTAAACTATAAAAGCCTCTCCAAATCTGTGTGCAACACAACAGGAGAATTTCTAGACTCTGATGATCGCTGTAATGCAAGTACAATAAACGAGGACTTACTAACTTAAAAATATATACAGGTAAACCTATTCCAATTTCATTCGATTGCTTTGCTCTCCATCCAATTAATGGATGTGAACGGATCATTGCGAATCGGATCAGTCTGATTCGTCTATAATTCATTCACTCAAAAGAATTGTTTGTTCAAGAACCAGAAATCGCCACTTCACTTATAATCGCACTGCGGTGATTTAAAAAAATATAAAGATTTGTGACATTTAGGCCACAGTATATGCTATCTAAGAAAGCATATAGCATATGGACAATATTGAGCTTCAACTTTTGTGTTCTTTTTAAAGCTTGAATGCCCCATTCATTGAGCAACCAATTTTTCACTTTTTTTTTAAATTTGTGTGAAAGCAAGTAGCCCAGTTATACATGTTTGGAAAGTCATGAAGGTAAGTAAATGATGACAGAATTGTATTATTTTTTTTATTTTTTTGGGATGAACTCATCTTTTATAGAACTGCCAAGTAAACTATAATTTGTTTATAGGTACAGGGCACAATAAAGAGGGCGAACAAGATTATATTATAATCTATTGCTGCACTTATGCATAAAGATATATTTTCAGAATACCATATAATTGACAAGAAAGTGAACGACACTTATCAACTCAGTAGGTCTGAGCGATATTCTAGTGACTGCTGTCAACCCAAATTCAAAATCTCTTAGGACATGCGGTGGACCACCAGCAGAAACTCCCCCTCCTATAGTAGTAATATCATTGTGGGAGTGCAAAACATATACATACTGTACATCCAACAAGAGTCGTCAACCAAAAGGGGCGTTAAAAATCTATTCTGGAGGCCATTTGGGAGGGGAAACAGAGGAAAAGGGGCATAAGTCTTGGTTTGAGTATGATTTGAAGGAAACCCAAAGCAGGGTAAATAGCAGGGTATACGGAGAAGTCTGTGGCTAGGAGTTGTGGGATGAGGGAATGACTCTTCAGAGCAGATGCAAAGGAGATGTTTGAGAAAGACCCCCCATATACTCCACGCATACACTTTTTATCCTGCTAACAAGACCCTCAAGGAAACGCCTTATTTCATCCCTTTAATTACAAACGCTCGTAACACTCATATACACATTTGGTTTGACTGTCCCTTACATTCAAACGGATTCTCTTCATCCTTGTCACTCTATCTAACAAACATGTGTACAATGTTCTCACACAGGCTCAGAGATAGAGGGAAATTCACAACATGTAAAACCACACTGTAAAACAGTCATACAAACAGATGCCTCTAATAGTTCCAGGCCACACCCTGACAGACAACCTCCCCAAGATAGGCGACCACCCGTCCTCTCACCCTGGACACGCAGAGTGAGGCTCAGGCCTGACTCAGCTCAGTGGCCTCCAGCATAGCGTAAGTAAAACCACCTGCAGCGCAGTCAGAGGTCATAACCACTACGGTAATGGGTGAACCCGATGTCAGACACATTCTGCTCTGACTGACACCACACACACTGTATTATCTGCAAACATGACAGTGATTAATAAACACACACATCAATCTCCATATGGAGTGTTCAGTATGGGAGCTTATTCCTTACCAAAAGTTCACGTGCACACAAGAAATTCACAAGCACAGTAGGTCTTATAAAGCTGGGTGGGATTCCATCGCATGATTAAAGACAGCAAAGGCCTTTGATCTGTAATGAGCTGTAATTAATGCATCCTATAATGTGGGCATTAATAACTTCTAAAAATGTTGGAATTCTGAGAAACAAATGCACATTAGCATTCTTACTTTTTTAGGTCATTAAAAGGTTAGATATTGAATTAAATGAGAATATATTTTATATATAGGAAATATTTTCTTCACACATCCACATGGAGAACAAATGAAAACAGACACACACGTAACATGCATAACACCATGTTTTAAAAACTTGGGAATACTCTGCTTCCATCTAGTGGCAGTAATGGAGAATTCATGTAATTTAATATTAAAGTGTTTGTTTTCCAGTAGATGGCAGCAATCTTCCACTTAACCATGGCACAATCTTTTTTGCTATATTATATAAATGCATATTTTAAAATGATTACAAATTGAGGCAATAAAAAATACAACTTCACCAAAACTGCACAACGGTGCAGTAAAAACATTTATAAAGTGGGTGATATTACGTTTGTTTAAAAAAAAAAACATTATTTCTTATGTTACAAAATCAGTTTTTGTCTGGTTATGTAAGATAGTTGGACAGAAAAAGGAATGTTATTATACAATGCCCTAATATGTCTAATAGCATAGCAAGCAACATAGCATAACATAAGTGATATTGGCCTATTTTATTATGCATTTTATTAGGCTACACATAACGCCATAGTAGGCCTATATTTTTTGCACGTTCCCCTCTTTGTTTTCCTTATTTAGGCTCGTGGTGGCAATACATTTTGTCTTTTCCCATAATTTCAATTTGAGTTGATTTACAACTTCTTCTGCTGGAATTCCTGAGGCAAACCAACTCGCGCTCTTACTCATGTCCTCCTGAGTGAGTGTGTCCTACTTTTTTTCTATGCTTTTTTTAGGGCGCACACCCCGAATCCTGAACAGGCCGAATGACCCACACGGTGACATGATATTGACTTGATGTGTAAATGAGCGCTAAAACCAATTGCTCAAATCCTTTTTTGTTTTTTTCCCCGTCAAGATGTTCATGTCGCCCATGCCAAAATCCGCCACTATATTTAAATAGGCTATATAATCATAAAATATTGAATGCTTATTTATATTGAGTAAAATGAAAAATTTTGTTTAACTAGGCTACTGACAACATTTCTTACGATTTTTTAAGTAAAAACCTTGTCATTTAGGCCTAGATCATTTATTTGAAGAAAACTTCAACTGATCAAATAAACAAATAAGATGCCATGTTTTCAGACCTAGAATAATGCAAAGAAAACACGCTTATATCCATCTTTAAACAACACGATAGCCTACTAACTTCGGACGAGTTCAGAAATCAATATTTGGTGGAATAACCTTGATTTCCATTCACAGCTTTTATGCATCTTGGCATGCTACTCTTTACCTTCACATTGCTGTTGGGTGAAAAGATTCAAGCAGCTCGGATTTTGTTTGGTGGCTTGTGACCATCTTCCTCTTGATCACAAACAAGAGGTGTTCAGTGGGATTCAGGTCAGGAGATTGGGCTGGCCATGACATGGTCTATTTTTTGTAATTTGTCATTTATTACAAGTAAATGCTCTAAATTACCATATTATAAATTGGGAGGAAATTGCGTCAGTAGGTTACAGATTACACAGAAATGTTAATTTTACTCGCATAAATAAATGCAAATAGAAAATTCAGAGAATTTTCTTATTTTTCTAATGCCTTCATTACTAACTTATAATGCATATTTAACTTGATATGTATTTTTTTTTTTTATAAAAGTACCAATCCTGGATATTATTATTTGCTGTCATCTAGTGGTCAAGTCAGTTGCTGCCTATAACAGATGATGAAAAACCATACATTTTCACTGTAATCCCTTAATTTTAAGGAAATACAGCTAAGCAAGGTAAAAATGTGAAGCATTCATAAGCACCCATAAATAGAAATCTTCCATAATAAACAAATACTCTGTTTTCATACAAAGTTATTAATTTTTTAATAACTTAAATTGTTTTGAACAATAATTAGAAACTTTTAATTTTCAACTGAAAATTGCAAATTGTATTTCCCCAACTTGTGCACAAGTTATTCTAAGATGTTGTCCTGTTTTGTCTGGTGCGGTTCACAAAACTGCAAAGGAAAGTGACAAACTAGAAAGAGACCCAGTGGCTGAACATCAGGAGGGGTTTTGAAAGAAACAAGAAAGTGAGTCTATCACATAAAAAATTCACAGGAAAGAGCTGAACAGTACAGTTGAAGAGGTCTTCTGTTTGAACTTCAAAACCCAAGTAAATACCCCAGAGAAAATAGACCTGACACCAGATGGCAAATCTGAACCAGGCAGTCAAAAACTGGAGCAACACACACACAAATAGGATTTGTAGATTGAACACAAAAACTACAGCAACTGCAGGAACCGTGATAAATCTGTTCTTTAAAACAAGCAGACCAAAGACTGAAGAGTCTAAGTTCAATGAACTTACATTCATATAATCGTTCCTTTTTTAAAACACCTGACGAAAGGTCCTGAAGACATACAGTGATGAGGCAGGTGTTTAAATTGTCCTGTGGTTTGAAGTTTCAGTCCTCTTTCTGTTTTTGTCAGGTCAACTTGCACTAAACATTATGCTGATCCATGAGTGGATGTTTGTTGACAGGTCATAGCAGAAAGTTAGTGTCCAACACTTAAACTGATGGAAAATGTCTTGAACTACTTACTCCAAATAGAAAACATATAAAGGAAAACCATATAAAGGAAAAACTAATAATTTTATATTAGTTTTAAAATTAAAACTAATCTGGAGTGGGGGATTTTTAGTTAAAAAAAAAAAAAAAAAAAAAAAAAAAAACTTTCCATGAGAAAACAAGGCTTTTTAAAAACTTAAATGAAGAAAATAATAATAAGAAAATCAAATAAAAACATTAACATCAACCCTTCCTGAGAAGAAAAAAATACACCCCCTTTCTTGTTCCTCAGTGTGTGTGTGTGTGTGTGTGTGTGTGTGTGTGTGTGTGTGTGTGTGTGTGTGTGTGTGTGTGTGTGTGAGAGAAGGGCAGACAAGGACAAGGCAATCAGTCCTGATTTACTTGGCTGGTTTGTCAGTATCCCTGCAGTCCATTATAAATCTTTTGAGATGGTGCCTGTTTCAGAAGGTGTCTTATACCTGAGAAAAAAATATTTGTTGAATTTATTAACTCACAAAATGCACAAAAACATCCAGAAACACCTCAGTAGTCACACAGAAGAGGGGCAATTTTAAATAAATACAATGTTTAATATTCTCTAGGTGTTCTCTTACCATCTTTCTGTTGGTCATCCAGCTGCTCCTTTGGGAAATCTACATCAAAGGTGACTATGAGCGATCCACGGATATTGTTGTTGTCAAAATTTGGTAAGCCCTCACCCTTCTTCCAAATACGCGCTCCTGGCTTAGTGATTTTATCTCTCACAATGTGCACCTACAAGACCACAAGATGAGTCTCTGTGAACAGCCTTATTTTAATACAACAACATATGACAACAGGAGGATATTACGGAGGCATATTATTTTGTGTTCACATTGGTTATCAACTAATCATTTAAAAGTTGTCTGTACCTGTCAATAGTAATATTTACCAGCCAATGTTGGATATCCACCTTAATGGTTGGTTAGTTGCTGTGATAAATTAATTTTATCTATGATATATATATATATATATTAGGGCTGCAACAACTAATCGATAAATTCGATTATAATCGATTATGAAAATCGTTGTCAACGAATGTCATTATCGATTAGTTGGTCTGCTTACGTCACGGGGAGCGTTTACTGGTACGCACACACACGCAAGGTCTCTCTCCCTCAGGCGCTCTGCCGAGCGCGCGCGCTACACGGTTTGGAGCAGTCTCTTCTGTCTCGCATGCGCGCTCTTGCTTGCGCGCTCTAGATTTCGAGAGTTTGAACTAATTCGCGGGCATCAGGGAGCCGCAATCGCGTCATTTTTTTCCCCAAACCACTTCAGCGGAAATCCCGCCCTGCAGCCGATTTCATTGGTTTAGGTTACAGTGACGGGTAGGTTTAGGGATCAGTGTTTGGTGTAGGCAATCAGTACAGTGATTGACATGACCAATGAAAACTTTTAAATCGGCTGCAGGGCGGGATTTCCACTGAAGTGGTTTGGGAAAAAAAATCACGCGCCGCAATCAATATGCGGGAGACTTCCGGGATCTTGGGATGTCTGTATTTTGTCTCGAGCATCAGGTTGCGCAATCAGTTCACTCGCAACGTAAGTGATGGATTAAAATAGCGCTACCGCAGAAATAGGTTAAATTAAAACGTTCTTTACAAAGCGAAGCACTAAATATAAAGGCAGTTAATAACAGCAGCAGTAAAATATTGTTTTTTAGTCACTGTACTCAGTGGTTTTCAGCAAATGCTTGTGCACTAATGCATAATTTCTCCTGTCCTTTACTCAAGCCTGTTAGCTTGCTGGGTAACGTTACCTCCATTCCGTTCTCTTTTTATAGCATTTGTCTACTAAGTTTTAATTGTTTTTCAAACGCGATCTACTGCGGCTCTACGTTCACACAATTGTTTTCAGTCTTTCTATATTTATTTAATCAATTTATCCTTATATTATTCTTTTATATATAATATATAATATATATTATATTCTTTATCCTTATATATAATTAATTTTAAATAAAAATTAAATGAATTATATATTTTAGATGTTTTTAGTTTGTTTTTAGTTCAGATATTCACATCTGAACAACATGTCTGTGTAAATTTGTTTTAACAAAAATTGTGTTAAAACATAATATGTTGGATATCATTTTTTTAACAATAATCATGTTTGTCAACTTGCCATCAGCAATTATCATTAAAAACAATGCAAATATTGATATTAGTAAAACTCAATGTGTGGCTTTTGCACTTTTTAAAGTACACTTTTACACATAAATACCCTGATTTACGGTTTTATTTAGTTATAATAATAAAAAAATCGAATTTAATTTCTATCCGATTAATCGATTATCAAAATAATCGTTAGTTGCAGCCCTAATATATATATATATACAAATCATGTACCAGCCAAATTTTACATTCCAACATAACCATAAATCAAGTTCACAGAAAAAAAAAAAGTCTATCTGTTGAAAGTAAAATCTGGGGAATTAAACGTGCCTTGTGGCCATCTAAATGAGTGATGTCCATCTCAAAACCGACCAGAGCTTCTACCAGAGAGATGGAGACGTTTGTGTAAAGGTCGTCACCTCTGCGCTCAAACAGAGGATGCCTGGACAAGAACAAATTTACATGTGATAAACTGAAAGACAATTTTAAATCTCACTCTTTCAAACAGGTACATTCATTTAAAGTATATTAAACATACATTAAGAGTTCAATTAATTGTTCTTATCACAATAATATAATATTACTTTACTCTTACTTCAAAACTTTGATGCGGAAACGCAGATCTCCAGGCTCACCATCAATGTGAGGTTCACCTGTGGTCAGTCAAACAACAGATACACACTTGATAAATCATATGTTGCAGTACCTAGCTAATTCATAAAATTAATTGTTACTGTACTGAGTTATCTGTAGAATTATTTCCTATACCTTCCCCAATGAAAGGGTATTCCATCTCATCTCTCACACCCTGCTCGATCTCCACCTCTAGTGTTCGCTCCTCATTCACAAGCCTGGAAACAAAGAGTGTTTATTAAAAAATCATGAATCGTCTTGGTGAGTCGAAGTGAGAGTAATTATCGGGCAAACTTACTTGATATTGGGGCATTCATCACAGACTACTTCCTGTGTCATCTGGAAGCGACCTGGTCCTAGCTGTGTGGTTCTCATTTCCTGCCGGCAGTTGCATTTTCTTTTGCCTGGCGCTTCTTTTGCTACAGGCTTATTTCGTACCACCTACGTGTTGAAGAAGAGAGGACACAGGAAAGACAGGAAAAAGGAAAGGAGATTACTGCACATTACCATGTGACTATGTACACTGCCAAACAAAAGTCTATAAAAGAACACAGAAGGTCTGAATACTACAGTACATCAGGAAGGGAATGGAGAGGGATCAAGAACAAAAAGAAACTCGCCTCCACAAAATTCCCTGAATACACCTCTTCTAGGGTTACTTCAAGGTCCAGTACGATGTCATTACCCCTGGGAATATCCCGCCCGGCCGGCTGCCTATTTCCACCGAACATGAACCCAAAGTCGCCGAAGAAACTTGAAAAACAACACCAAAAAACATATGAATATCAGTGCAGTCACATAGTGTAGATTGAACGTGCAGTTCCAGTGACAACATTTGTGTTTCAAATAGACATGCTTCTGAAACTAGATAAACAACTATGCATCAGGCTTCTGAAAATCTATAATACAAGCTCATATTTGACAAATCATACAATGTTAATGGAAAAATGCACAAAAATATCAGCAGTTAACTGTAAAAGAAAATGTTAATTAGGTGGGTGCCATCTTAATATTGTAGGCTTGTTTACCTGGAGAATATATCACCATGTGAACTTTGATGGCCTTCCTTTAACCCCTCCTCTCCATATGCATCATACTGTTTCCTTTTCTCCTCATCTGAGAGCACCTGCGTTTAAAAAGCACCATAAGAAAATTGTCTTTTTTACCCTGGAAAAACATAATTAACTTACTTATAGCCAATGTCAGAAATTAACTTTATCCCCCGAAGTTGTTCTACCTTTATGAGATTATTTTTTTGTAACAGAACGCCATGATTAGATATTAGGAAATATACAAAATGTTAGATAGCAGATAAATAACGGGCATTTTTGCCACCACATTTTAAATAGCCGGTGGGCGCTTTTGTAGCTTTCGGTGTTGTTTTTGGCCCAGGCAAGCAACCCTGGATTAATTTCTAATTTCTTTCTTTTAAGCATCCTGCTGAAAAAACACCTCAGATGTACAATCTTTTCATATTATATACTCATTCTTAATTTAATCATCCATAATTTAATATATAAATATATTTAATATAAGTCTAATTATTACTCTCGCATGTTATATTTAAAATATTTATTTATATATGAAAAAGTATACTTTTAAAATCCTTTACAATATTGTTTATGATACAATGATGTCGACCAATGACTAATTTCCTTTAAACAATAAATAATTTACTGTGTAACAATTAAACTAGGTAATATTATAGCCTACACTGTGTACAAGCTACACTAGCGGTCCACGTCACAAATCATATGAATGACAATAAGCAGATGGTTCAACCAATCAGAGGCGGCCACACATTTCTTCCAACCAATCAAATCGCTCCATCGGTTCGTTTCTAACATCAACGCTCAACGCTATGAACGCTGGTCATATTCACTGGAATTATATACTGACGTTTTGTTCAGAAATAATAAATATGTCTAGCGATGCTTTAGTGACAAAGCATAGCCAGTTCAAATATTAGTATTATAGTTACGCATAATATTTGCATGAAGACTAAGTCACATCAGTTTTAATATATATAACTTAAAACTGTCAAACATTTGAAGCGTAGTCAAAACGAATAAAAAGCCCCACGTGAAATGACTTCAACAGTCATACCTCGTAAGCAGCTCCAAGGTCTGCAAATTTGTCTTGGGCATTTGGGTCATCTTGGTTTCTGTCTGGATGAAGCTGCAATGCCAGCTTTCTGTAGGCTTTCTTAATATCTTTAATTGATGCTGATCTACTAACCCCCAAAATTTTGTAGAAATCCCTCCTGAAAATACACATTATTTTAGAACTTTTGAATCATACATCAGTTCATACATTCAAATTATTGATGAACAGATACAGCTAACGTTACATGGATACGGATGTCTGTTTGTTTAACATATCTTGACGAAGAAATCAGCCAAGTCACAATAAAAGCTTCAGATATTTCTAAAATGTATACAAACATATGGCATCGATGACAAGCTGCAGCCTTGTTACAGCAATTATCGGTAACGTTAGGTACTTAAAAATAAAAAAATAAAACAATGTCCTATTAAAAAAAACACTCCTGGCTTTAAATAAACGCATTACATTACAATAAATAACGAGGTTATATAAAATACTTTATGACGAGTTTCACCAGCATGATGCATGAACAGTGGCGTAGACCAATCACAGTGAAACATGTGTACCAGCCAGAGTAACGTTAGTGAGTTTATAATGCACTGAACCTAAACAATGAAATTAACACGATATTCACTTACCCAGCCAGCACGGTCACTATCAAATATAAAAGCAGAAAACACACACTCGATAGTTTCATTCCTTTAACAGCCATGGATACTTCTTTCTTTCAGAAGTCCAATAAAACACACCGGCTTTCTGTGATGTCTATCAAAAAGCCACTTCCTGCTCTGTCACAAGTCCCGCCTCTTTTTAAAAAGGAAGTTTTATAAAAGTTCTATCGAAAGAATTCTCATGAGTCAAGAAAACGTCAGATGCAATATGTATTATATTGTATTATATTATATTATATTGCATTGTATTGTATTGTATCTACTACTAAATATAAGATGGAATTTTTTTTTTGATTTATACTTTACTCAAATACTTATATTTTAATTCATTTTATATTGCTATTTCCGTTCTGCACGCAACTTTTATTTTGTTTTCATAGACGTAGAGTTTACACAGTGTACTTCCGGAAAGAAATGGCATCTTTGGATAGGGTGAAAGTGTTGGTCTTGGGAGATTCTGGTAATAGATTTTATATAAATAATCCATCGACCTTCATTTCTGTAACCTACAATGTGAATGTAAATTTAAAATATAAGCGTGTTGTATAATATTCGAATCAAGCTGGAGGTATTAGCCTGCCAGTGCCACATTAGCTTGGATTTCTGCAATACTAGTATTATATTTATTATTATTAGAGAATATCTATCACGAGGAACTTCATCCACTTAGATGTTGTACAGAAATACTTTGTGTGCCTCGATATGTCTCCTCTGTTCAGTGTTATTTTATGTCTGTTGACAGGAGTAGGGAAGTCCTCTCTTGTACATTTACTTTGCCAGAATCAAGTTTTGGGGAATCCTTCATGGACTGTTGGCTGCTCAGTGGACGTCAGGGTACAGTGAAAATTATCAGTACTTATTATTAATAATTAACTGTGTCATTATCATAGCAAAACCTGTCTTGATTCTTTGCACAGGTACATGACTACAGAGAAGGCACTCCAGACGAGAAGACGTATTACACTGAACTCTGGGATGTTGGAGGATCTGTTGGCAGTGCCAGCAGTGTTAAAAGCTCAAGAGCTGTGTTTTACAATTCTGTAAATGGTTAAGTATCCAACACAAAAAGCATGTGCACACAAAGAAAAGAAAAATATTGGAACATTTGCAATGACTTTTCTTTAATGCTAAAATCACTGTGTTTGTCTTTTTCCTGCAGGTATTATTTTAGTTCATGATCTGACCAACAAGAAATCCTCCCAGAATCTGTACCGCTGGTCACTGGAGGCCCTGAGCAAAGACTCCTCTCCAACTGGCATCATTGTATCAAATGGGTGAGTCAAGGTTAACTTCAAATTCTGTTAGAATGATTGCATCAAGCATTTCTCCAGCTGAAATATAATGCTTATATTTTGTGGTAAATAAATCAGAATACAGTGAGCATTTGATTATGTCTATAATTGCATCGATATGCTGAATTAAATCAATTCTGATGTTTTGCACTTGCAGAGATTATGATAGAGAACAGTTTGCAGAGAACTCAGTTCCTCTCCTGCTAATTGGCACCAAATTTGATCAGATCCCGGAAAACAAGAGGAATGATGTCCTGACCCGCACTGCCTTTCTGTCTGAAGACTTTAATGCGGAAGAGATTAACCTTGTGTGTGCCTTTTAGTGCTGTTATAATGTTTTTACCTAAACTAACATAATATTAAGCCCAAAAAAAAAACTCAAAACCTGTCCATTATGCATTCTGAGCTTTTTCCGGCTTTTCTTCTCAGGATTGTACAAATCCACGGTATCTTGCGGCCGGATCATCAAATGCTGTTAAATTGAGCCGTTTTTTTGACAAGGTAGCAACTTTAATTAAACTAAAGTCTGTATTTCCTTTCTGACCCTAATGATTCTCTGTCATTTTGTGAGTAAATGTCTGATATATATCTGTGCAGTGTATTAACGTGTATATACATTGTGAGAAAACACTTATTGTGTCTCTTTTAGGTAATAGAGAAGAGATACTTCACAAGAGACCCTAGCCAGGTGAGTGTGTGCTTTTCTTTGTTTACATGTGGCTCCATTTGTGTAGTCACAAATGAGAATATTTGAAATAATGTTGTTTTGCAGTAGTTTTATAAGATTATAAATCAAATTGTAGATGTAATTCATTTATAATTAATTTTATTGTAGAATAATTTTGTTAATTGGCCACCTGTTCTCCTTAGATGCAGAGTTTCACAGACAGGAGGCGCTTTAATTTCAAGAGTCTGCACAGTGATTGAGTGTACACATATACTTTAGATTGGTGGGTTTAGTCCTGTTTGTAATTTGAATAACCATATTAATATTCTTCTGCCATCATGTTCTTCTGCAAAGACCAATTAGTTTGAGAGAATGTTTTTTTTTTTGCAAAAAAAAAAATACATTAACATCCAGAAAGATTTGAAATCGATAATTAGGGAATTTGAGGAGGAGGACTGAGATGTCTCTCAACACAATAATCCTAAATTGGAAATATCCAAAAAAAATTCCCTTCTTATGTTTACTGTTTGTACTAATGAGGTGACATGGACCCTTGTTTTCTTTGGTAAAAGGTCATCTATGTTTATAGTATCATCTAAGGTGAGATGGCATTTCATTTCAGAGTATTTTTTTTATTAGATGAACCATTTCTACTTAATCTTTAGGATCATCTGAAAGGAAAAAAGTAATCACAGATTGATAGTTTTTTATTGTTGATCTTTGTAATTTAAAAATAATAAGTCTTTGCTATATTAGCAAGCTGTTAATACTGTGCATGTACAGAAATCTTTACTTGAGACAACATTAAATAAAGATGCATTTGAAAAAAGTCTTTGTCTCCTATTTTTCACCTCTTTATAGGCTATATAGTTTATAGCAACCTATTATTTAAATATAGCAACACTGCAAGTCCTATGTTCTCAACTCAAGTATCAATGCCACATGATTTTATATTCTGAAGTGAACAGCAGTTTGAGAATGACTTCCTGCAGCACCCTTGATGCACTTTATCCTGGTTAGTTACTACCCCAGCCCAGACAACAACATATTCACATTAGCTGGCATTTTTTTCATTCATTTGAACAGACAATAATGTAGTTCTTGTAATTTTCTTAAATCTTAAACATTTATAGTTAGATTTTTTTTATTTATTAACAAATGTAATATTTCATTTCATGTTATTACCAATCTCAAAATGCGTTGGTGTAATTCAGTCAACTATCAGATAAGAAATCATGAATCATATTTTACTTCATATGAAAACCTACAGTATAAACTTGTATCATCTCGGATATTCATCTGAAATATAAATAAATATATGTTAGAGCCCCGTTCATTGCCCAAGTAGGATTTGAACTTGTTTTTAAAATACCAATGTTAAAACTAGTTGAATCAGCTTTATCTAAAGTAGCCTACTTAGTTGATTTTGAGTGACAGGATACACTTTCATATAAGACAGATGGTGGTAGACATATTGACACCTAACTAGAATATTCTGTACTCTGGCTCAAACACACCGCCTAACCTCACCACACACATCAAAGTGGGTTCAGGGGACTTTTTACGCTCGGAGCAAAGAGGTAGCCTATGCAATCACAAAAGCAACAACTGGTTTTAGCGTCAGACTAATTTAAAAAGAATGAAACAATCACACACTCGCACGCAATATCAAGTTAAGACAAGTTTTAAAAATATGTAATGATTTTGCTTCCCTGATGTCGGCTGGGAGAGAATTGCAATGTTTTGGATGCTGAGAAGGCCCCGTCACCCCTGGAACGAATGCGTGTTTTGGGAACAGTTAAGAGACCACACTGAGAAGATTGCAGATTGCAAGTTCGGGTGTAAGAAATTAAAAGATCGACCACATACTGTTGAGCTAAATTATGCAAAGCCTCATACTGTATGTTAGCATTTAGTTTTCAAAATGACAGGAAGCCAATGCAACGTCTCCAAAATAAGATTTATACCCACCCAGCAAAAACTCGTTGAAAAGACGTCGAAAAGACGACATTGCCAGACGTCTAAACAACGTTAAAATTTGGTTGAAAGGTGAAAAGCCGTCTTTTTCAGGTCGTTGAAAAGACGCCTATAAAACGACGTCCCACTCACGTCTAAATTAGGTTGTAAAGTGAGTTGAAAAGACGTCTTTTTCAGGCCTAATTTCAACCGTGAATTTATGATTATATTTAATATTCATAATTACTGTAAAAATAAGACAATTCACAAAAGAGTAGCAAAACATTTATTGACACGTTAAATACATCTTTCACGTAAAAAACACTTTCCTGATCACATCGTAAGCCTGCATTTGATCAAACATACCCTAAAAAAAGTTATATTTTGAAATATGACTACAAAATAACTTTTCTATGAATTTATAAATACATATTCATGTAAATATGTGTGATGGTAAAGCTGAAATTTCAGCATCATTACTCCAGTCTTCAGTGTCACATGATCCTTCAGAAATCATTATAATATGATGATTTGATTCTCAAGAAACATTTATGATTATTATCAGTTGTACTGCTTCATATTTTTGTGGAAACTATGATACAGTTTTCAGTATTCTTTTTTGAATAGAACTTTCAAAAGAGCAGCATTTATTTGATTATTATTTTTATTTTATTTGAAGATATTTTTAACAGATGCCTTGTGTGCACAAACAAACAATTACGTCTTTATTCACAAATTAGGTATCTCCGACGCATGTTGCACCATGAGATGGCCAGCTCACACGCCAACACAATACTGATGAATCGTGGTGCTCCATAAACACGTTTCAATAAAGATGTAATGTTTTTTTTGCACAAACAAAGCATTCACATCGCTCATTAAAGTTGAAGTTTAACCACTGGACTCATATTGATTATTGTTACAATGGCCCTCATTTATCAAAAGTGCGTACACCAAATTTCCAGCGTACACCCAAAATCACGGTGACTTTGATATTTATCAATATGGACGTTGGCGTACGGCACGCTCAAATCCTACGCCAGTTTAGGAGGTGGTGTACATGTAGGCACGTTTTGAGTTAGTGCGGAAATGCGCAAAAAAACAATTCCTAACACCACAAAACGCACTGACAAACTAAAAGATATGAGGAGCTCTTTTCCAAAACGCGATAAACGCCATTTTTAAAAAATAAATTTGTATTTTATTTCTATTAATAAACTAGTGTTGTGTCTGCAAAGATGAAATTGATGATCACCATCTCCGTAATGAACGCGCCTATAGAGAGAGTATTTATTTTCGTTTATAGTTTCGTTTGAAGAAGTTTTAAGCTTTCTTTATAGATATATTTCTCATGTCTGTGAGGCATATACTGAGTTTCGATTAATTTGTGATGAGATGCGCTCCAGTTCACGTGCAATGCAAGGGACCGCGCCCGTGCCTCCATGTCATGACTCATGATTATATTGTCTGCTATTTGCTTCTTATTTAACTTAAATTAAACTTAAAGTGGCCAAAATCATGTCTGAGCATGTCTCCCGATATATTGCGCATCCTATCTTAGCCTATGTTCACTTTTCATAATCAACATAGATGGGGAAAAAATAAAATTATAATTTTTTAACAAATATGAAACTAAATGCACTTAGTTAATGGCTACAACACGTAGCCTAATAGTAGGCCTGAATATTGTTATCATTACTTTTTTCAAGTTCGGCACGAATGACTATTAGCCTAAATGTGTTACTAAATGATTTGAATGTATTTTTATGTTATATGTGTCTGTATTTGTGTGTTATTTTTAAATTATTTGTTTTATGTGGTGGACAATATTGGAACGTGACATTGGAAATATTTATTTTATGTTTACTATTTAATTTATTTTACCATTTATTTTGTTTGGCTTTTATTTATTTCATGCAGTTGCACTTATTTAATTTATATTAATTCATAGTATGAGTCCCTGATTATATGTTGCATTTTCTCTTGTTGTTTTTTAGACAAAAAATTGATGGATTTATAGCGTTTTGAAAAAAAAATCAATTAACTTTGAATTTATCATCAACAATATTGTTGTTTGATTTAATAATAATTTTTCATGATGGTGATGGTCTCGATCTCCACGTCGGAGAAGTGTCTCCTCTTTGCCGTCTTCCGTGTGTCCATGGCATAAAATGAGGGCGTGGGGGAAGCGGATACTTGAATATTGGCGTGTTATTCTAATGACGATCGTTTTCAGCCGCGGCATTTATCAAGGGCAGGTATTGCGTACACCTGGATTTCAAAGGTACGCACAGCTTCATAAATCAGGCGGTGAGAGGAGTGTAAGCACAATCTTTCGCCAACATATACGCCCGTTTCTACGCAAGAATGATAAATGAGGGCCATTGTCTTTACTACCTTTCTGAAGCTTGAAAGTTGTAGTTGCATAAACTGTGAAATGGAGGGACAGAAAGCTCTCAGATTTAATTTAAAAGATCTACATTTGTGTTTCAAAGATGAACGAAAGTCTTACAGGTTTGCAAAGACATGAAGGTGAGTGATGAAAATATTTGGTAATTTGACACATTATGTAAATCACATTAGTTCCCTTAGGGGCACCAATACATCTCTTCCTGATCTCTGATCTTCTGCTCCTTCCACTATCTCAACCCCGGATTATTGAGCCATAACAGAATGCTTTAGCCTGGCTGTTTTTTCTCCAGCATCTAAAGTGAGAAAGAAAACAATAACCAAAATCTAAATGTAAAAGAAAAAATGGTTGTCCAAAATGTAAAGTATACACTTGAGTTTTCCCTCTACATATACATGCAAGATTTCAGTCATAGATAAATTGTAAATGTTTGCTTTGTTAGACATGACCTGTCTAGTGATGTATATTTATGCTGAAATATAATATTGGTTTGTGTTTTAAAACTCTCCATGTAAGTGGACCTTGAGAGACAATGTTGAGATCTCCTGCAATATATTCTGAACTTACAACATTGGAGGTCCAGACCAAAGTCCTGCAGAGTCTCGGTGATCCTGGATCACCTGCTCAGGTCTGCTTAATTAAGGTTGGAGCTAAACTCTGTGATCAGCACTAGATGGCAAACAATACTGAAAAGAGAAAGAAGACAACTAATAATTAAGTTATAAATAATTTGTTCTATGTTCATCTGCTTACCTGTACAAAGTATGTATCATCAATAAGCGGTCTTTATTGAATTTGATCTTTTAATAACAATGTTATTAAATTTTTTTTAAGCAACAACATTAATGCTTACTACAAACCTGATAAAATGACTGGCGGGCAAAATGGAGGAAAGCCTTATTTTGCTCTCCAGGTGGGCGTTTCTATAATGGTGTGACGTCGCGTGAAAACTATGAATTAACCATACTTTTAGGTTAAATAAATTAGCTTATTTCCATTCATCCCTTGACCAATTGCCAGCAAAACCTGAACAAAACTATAAAAATCTCTCAGCTACACATAAGATGCGATTAAAAGCCCAAACTTAGACAGCTCAAGTTTATAGTTAACCTAACTTACCTCTAGTTAGCGGCTAGCCTAACGGCTGAGATGCTAACGGACTTTTTCGAAGACACTAAACCATTTATATAAAGTAAATATTCAACGGATGCGAGTCATTTACATGAAAGAAAGTGTCAGAAACATTTGTATGTACTATTTGTGTAATGTTGGGGACTAAACTTACCTGAAAGTAGTGAAAACAACAGTGAGAAACGGAGTTGTGCTGCTTTCAGTTGAGCTGCCGCCCCGTTTCCATGGTAACGCCCTCCGCTCCAGTTCAAATGCGGCTTGAATGTTCAGCGCGCGCCCATTAAAGGTATTGTAGGTAGAAATCCCCAAAAATACTTTTTTCCAATTTTTTTCAAACTGTCTTTATATATCAATGCATAATTAAAATGTAAGTACTCTGGAAAATAAATTATAAAAATCGAGTGTCTGTAGTTCTCTCAGGACTGTAATAAACACAGCTCATTATTCCATTCGGGACGAAAGAAATGATTGGCTGGGGCGACTGTCACTCTCCCTCGCTACCATGGATACCACCTCTGCTGATACAGGAGGAGCCCAAATGCGCGCACCCGTTTGAAAAGGAACGGAAGCTAGTAATAACAAACAATTATGGCAGAGAAAGAACAGTCACAATTCTCAGTAACGTTACCTGCATATAGAGGCAGCGAAGTCAAACGAGTTAAAAAAAGGAAGACAGTATTTGAAAAGGCTATGAACAAAAAGTCTTTGGATAAATAAAGAAATCATAAGAGAGTCGGCGTGGCTTTCCAGCGTCGGCTACTACTGAGTGATCTCAAGGGGCTGAAAAGTGACTCCATGATGGCTTTATTTCTGCTGGACAGGTAATCTTGCTGTTTTCATTTTGATGGCATTTATTTTTTCATGAAGCATGTATCACTAGCACACCTAACTACCTAATATTAGCTACCTAACGTTACGTAGCATAACTAACGGTACTGGCTTAGCTATGACAGTGTAACTTTGGTGTCGACTAGTATAACGTCACTGTTAGTGAGCCAGGGTTGAGACGATAAATAAGCAATAGGCCTATCTGCAGTCGAAAGCTGTTTTATTTAATTTCGCCGAATCTAACTTTAGGTTAAAAAGTTTAGGGGATCTATTTTTATACCTAGCTTTACCCTCTGCCTAAACTGTGTTCCTATTTTCACCGTGAACTCTACCTACTCCGTTTTTTCACGTTTGGTTTGTTGTTATATGCTCTACATATGTTTACATATGTCTTTATGTTGTATCTGTATGTGCTATACAATATATGTTGTGTGTGTGTGTGTGTTATATTATCTTGGGTCTGCAATGCAGTTGTGAGAAGGCGTTTGAGTGTATGTAATTCAGTTTATCTGTAAACAATCTTATGTTATGAATCTTACAAATTCACCTTCATCACAGTGTAACTGATAGTAACGGCAAACGTGTATCAATGAAGCTATTTATAGCTTTGCCTTATATTGAGTTTGATTCTGTTACGAGCTAGTAAAATGTTTTAAACTTTACAAGTATCGTTATGCGAGCTGGATAGTGAGTACTAACAGCCATGTTAATTGTTTATATTCATACTGATAAAGTTAGTTATTTTATTACTTGTGATTCTGACATGATGTCACTACATCTGGTAAAGCTGGTAAACACGTCCGACTCTTCCAGCTGAGCGAATGGCCGGGATCGCGCGTTCATTTGTTTTGGGGGCGTGGCTTTGGAAGGAGCCGAGTAGGGAGGGAGTGGGAGTTAATGGAATAATGAGCTGTGTTTATTGTAGTCCTAAGAGGACTACAGACACTCGATTTTTATAATTTCTTTTCCAGAGTACTTACATTTTAATTATGCATTGATATATAAAGACAGTTTAAACAAATTTTGACAAAAAGTATTTTTGTGGATTTCTACCTACAATACCTTTAAAACACGTAGAAGTCACGCAGAATTTACATAAACGTAGAATTGATGGAGGGAATTATTTGATAATCAGATAAAATATCCTGAAACTTGATAGATTATTAAGTGGATAGTAGCCCTGTGGCCATCTCAAACTGTAAATGGAATGAGCATATGAAAGCATTGAAAAAGTAAAACAATGTAGTCATTTATATATAATAGGCTATATTATAATATAATATATAGCTTTAGAAATATGGTTTTTACAATTTTATTTCTACACCACATTTACCATAAGGCATGGACATATTTTCTCAAATACACAAATTTACAGATGTAACATGAGGAAGAATTTATAAGCTTTATGTTCCAAGTATTTTTTAAATATATTTCAAATATACTAGATGTATTTCAATTTATTTAACAGTGCTTCACATATATTGTGAATATATTCATATGCAGTTATTTATAGGCTATTTAAGTGCTGTTGTTTATTGGGGTCTATGGTGTTTTAACTACTGTGATGTTTAATGTTTTTATGGGTGCATTATAGGAATATTAAATGTAGTGATTGTTAACAAATGTTCAGAAATAGGCGTAGGCCACTAATATACAGCACAAGTGTTTTCAACAATATATAAACCACTAGGGCGTGCTTTTTGATGGATTTCTGCCATGCCAAATCATTTAGGTCTATGTTTTATATGGTTTACGAACATATAGGTGCTTACAAAAAATGTATTTCTAGGATGTGCAGTGACACGTAACTTTGAGGTATTTCTACAGTCTATTTCTTCACTTGCCACAATTGACTTTAATTATGTTTATGCTATATTAGGGCTATATGTGGTCCAAAAATTTCAGAACTTTTTTTGGACTAAAATTGGACTAAATCAGACGGACCAAACAAAGTCCAATTTTCAACGTCTATGTTTGGGCTAAATTTGGACCAAATCAGACGGACCAAACAAAGCCCACTTTTCAACGTCTATTTTTGGGCTAAATGAAGGCTATGACGGGCCGACTTGATTTAGCCCAAAAAACAATGTCTTAATGACGTCTGGTGCTGGGTGGGTATGGTCACTGTGGCGAGCAGGACGAGGTCGAGGGACGTGAGAGAACGGCGCGAGGTCGGTGGGTGTTTGTTAATGAATGAAACATAGATATCATATAGAGACTAGATGCCCTATTGGCCGCTGTGGCGCAAGAAATGCGGCCGCCATATTAAGCAGGTCATACTCCTATTTGCGTTGCATAGCAGCAGTAGATTTCAGAGCACTGTGCAGTATATTCCTGCTCAAATCGGCGGACCATCACTCGGGGATTACTTTACACAAGTAAGATTTAACATTTAACATTACCGTACTATTAGTTGTATTTTGTGAACAAAATATTCAATGTGTCCTGTATCGTAGCTACGTGTATGACCTTTGCAGCAAAAAAACCCGCGTGAAAATCCGTTCGGTTTTCAGTGAGATATGATTAATTAAATGCGCTGGCAGCGCACCTGCCAAACAGATTACACTGAGCGGAGCGGGTGACCGGTTTAAGATGGCGGCCCCACGGCTCGCCGCGACAATAGGCAGTAGCGGTCGATAGGGCGTCTATCTATATGATGTCTATGGAATGAAACCTCTCACAGTCGTCGCTCCTCCTTTATGCTTCCGCTCCTCCGTGATAGAGGCGAGACTGGTGCGTCTCGGTGTCATTAATTAACAATCACGCCACCGGCCTCGCGCCGTTCTCTCACGTCCCTTGGCCACATCCTGCTCGCCACAGTCACCAACCGTGGCCCCAGTTAAAGTAGCTGCCGAGTTTTGCAGTTATTTTAATCTGTTAAGAGAAGATTTGGATACTCAAAGAATGAATCAATCTTTCAGCAACAGAAAAGGACAACATAGGCCAAATACTGTAATGTTATCGATCTACGTGTGCTGATTTGCATGCTGAATGTGGATTGGTTGTTAGATCTGTATGAGGGGCAGTTGAGATCCAGTAAAGACTGAAGTTGGACGCAAACGTGTGTGCTCTTGATTATTTCTTGGTACGACACTATTGTGAGTGACTGCACAAGAACAATACAAATACATGCAATGTTTCTAAGATGAAACAATGAAGTCTTAACCATATTCTGTACAAAAGGCACAAATTAGCATCAAATGTGACTCCAAATATATATATATATATATTTTACTTTACTTTGGAACTCCAAGGCAACACCATCGACTAACAAATCTATAGAAACAGTATTGCGTAGTTTATGGGGAGAGCCGAGGAGCATGACTTCAGTTAGAGCAATTTAGACACAGAAAAATCGTTAAACACCCACAACTTCATCTCAGAGATTCTTGGAAAGATGAGAAACATCCATAAATTGACCAGACTAGGAATGTATGTAAATCTGTATGTCATCAGCATAAAAATGTTAGCTGAGGTCAAGAGATCTTAATAGCTGATCAAGAGGGTAGATATAAATGCTAAAGAGCAAAGGACCAATAACTGAGCCCTATATGACACCAGTACAAACAGGGCCCACCTAAGATCTAAAACCACCCATATAAACAAATTGATTGTGATCCCTAAACAAATGAGCTAAACCATCAGTCTCAGATACATCAAAGACAGTTTCCAATGGTTAAGTAAAAGCATGGTCAGCGGTGTCGATAGCTGAGCTAAGATCTAATGAGAATCGACAAGGAGCCAGAATCAGAAGCTAAGTCATTGACGACTTTAACCAAGGCTGTTTCATTGCATTTTCTTAAACCCAAATTGAAGGGGCTTGAACAAATTATTAACCATTAAATAATTGTGGAATTGAGACATAACAACACCCTGTAAAATTTTAGACATAAACGGAAGATGTGAAATTAGACGAAATTGTTTAAATCACTGTTTTGCATTTTTTAATACAGGAGTGACATGCAGCAGTTTTACGTACTGCTGACACAACCAGTAGACAAAGAGTCATATTTAGAACAGCAGGGTGCAAATAACCGAGACAAGATTTAAATAAATTAAAAGGCAAGTAAGTAACATCTTTTTTTTATTATTATCAGTGAAAGCAATGTATTTTATTCTTTTCTGCCCATTTAAAAGCACTTTAAGCAAAATCTGTAAAAGTGTGAAGTACACAATACTGCAATCAGGCTACTTTTCATTGTTAAACTGAGTGTCTTTATAGATAACAATATATTTAAATTATCACTAACTATTATTTATGAATGAATGTTTATCCCACTAAAATAAGCTTCTCCATGTCATCACATACATCTGGTGATCTAAACGGATGGTTTAATGAATATTGCAGTTTATTTTAAGGGGTTTTCAATGAATAAAAACTTCTCATCAAAAATCAAGTATTAATAATCTCAAACTGGCTAAACATATGGGGTTTTGACAGTTGCAGCAGAAACAGGTAATTAGCAGAGAGAGATATGCAAACTTAGTTTTTAACCAATCTTCTTTTTAATCCAGGGGAGGAAGTAGGATATTTTTACATAAGCTTGAGGATATGATTTGTTTGCACAGTCACCATCATAGGTATATGAAGCAATTGCTTGTGGTTTGGTATTGCAGATAAGAGGACTTCCTGAATCACCCTGGTGAAGAAGGACAGAGGAAAAACATTAATATAATATAATATAATATAATATAATATAATATAATATAATATAATATAATATAATATAATATAATATAATATAATAATACCTGACAAAAAGCATGTTTCCCATCTGAAACACTACAGATCATTCTCTCAGAGTTGAAATAGTCCTCCCACTTTGTTTTACATTCAAAGCTGAACTGCAATTTGAGACTGACTTCCCGCAGAACCCTTGATGCTTCTCCTCCGTGTTTTTTCGTACCCCAGCCAGCAATGGAGCATTTAACATTAGCTGGGATTTTTCCATTTTTCTTAGGAAGAGGCATAACTTTCACAAATTTATTCAGCTTGGCTTTGTTCTTTAGCTGCGAATAAAAGAAAATAATTTAAAGAGAGCAAGCAAAGCACATAATATAAAACCAGAGAGAGTGAAGGTGAAAATACCTTTAGTAACATGATATCATAGCTGTAGTCCTTCTCATTATGAGGTTCAAACTTAGGATGTTGGATGTATTTTAACACTTTGATTCTCTGCTGGCTTTTCTCGTCCTGATTGATGTTGTGAGCTCCCAGAACAACCTCAAAGTGGCCCCGACCAGAGAAGGCACTGCGACTGTGGGAAAAATGTAAAAACAGTGTATACCTTGAATCATTTAAATAACTAAAATACAAAATTACAGAAAGATAAACTAAAAGTCTTGAGACTAACTTTTTAAAAAGCATCATAAATAATCCTTCACACGCATTCTAACACATACTTCAAACAGTGGGCAGATGTCAGTACATAATCCTCTCTGATCAGCATCCCTCCACATGTGTGATGTTTATTTCCAACCTGAATAGATGCCATGTATGGTCTGGAATGAGGTTTAGCCTCTTTTCCACCAACAATACCACTCTCCATCCCACCTGTGACAAAAACAGAAGTAACATTACCAGACTATTTAAGGAGGTATTGAATGTGCATTTACAATTTGCATTCTAAGTATAGTATTTCATTTTCATTTATATTTGAAATTTATTTGAATATATTTTTATTTTTATTTATATTTTTTTAAATATTCGAGTTTATAAATGTTATGCTCTTGTAAAAGGAAGCACAATGTGAATTCAGGAAGAAAGGAATGCATAATATCTTACCAGCCAAAGAGATACCAAGGAGAAGAAGAAAAGCGTAAAGAACCATCGTGCAACTGCAACAGCCTGTTATAGCATTAGTGTGCATATGCTATCAATAGTATGCTCAAACCCACTCACTACACTCACTAGTTGTATCTCCCCCTCTTACCTCAAACCACAAAATGTGTTTACAAAGTAGCATGCAGCCATAACTAAGGAATCATTACCAAATTTGAGTTACAGAGTAATAAAATACTCTACTCAACTAAGTGTACTGTTATTAGAAATGAAATACAATAAAGTACCTTAATTGCAAATCTCATGTTTGTTCAAATTATTTGTTAGTTTATTATAAGGTTGGTGACATATAGTGATCCCACACTGACTGACTGTGTACATAGTATTTTTATTCGCAGTCAATGACTGGACATTGGTTGTGGCAAGCATAAAACATCAGTGTGTGACATCAAAACGTTACTGACTGAAAAACAAACAAAATAGGTTTTATAATAGAGGACATGTTTGTAACATACAAAAAGTGGGTGATTTATAATTATAAATTCTATTTTGAAGGTTGTTGCTGGCCTTCTAATGACATTTGTACTTCACATCACTTTTATGGACATTTTAATTTCATAACATCTTATAAAATATGTATAATGTTGCCTATAGTATAGTCTCTGGCCTAAAAAACTGAGATGGGCTCTAGCATTATGACCGTAGAAGGACCAATTAATGAATGTATAGTATGGGAATCTATATCTTTCAACATCAACAATGAACAATGTTCTGTAGCTTCCTGTACAACCAAAGTTCTACATTTTTATTTTATTTCTGGTTCAGGATTTGCTTGATAAGATTATTTTTACTTTATTCATACAGTATGCAAGCTACTGTATATAAGGAGGCAATACAGACAAATAAAGTTTTTATATATATATATATATATATATATATATATATTATATTTTTATGAAGTTAAAAAACAAAACTGGAAATGGCAGCAGGGATTATATAGCCAAAAAATAGATGCAATTTCAATCACTTAATGTACTTCCTAACCCACGGAAGGAAGGCAGATATTTTCATGTAGACCTCCGGATACTTCTTGGATGTACAGTTTTCACGATATGTGTATGCAGCCATTCCTTGAAGTTTAGAGTCACAAAAAAGAGGACTGCCAGAATCACCCTAGAAAGAAACAGATAAAAGACTTAAATGTATTCTGCCACTATGTGAATTTTTTGTTAATCATCTAAGTGACGTTTCAGTACCTGACAGAAAGCCCTTTTCCCATCTGAGACACTACAGATCATTTTCTCAGAGTTGAAATAGTCCTGCCACTTTATTTTACATTCAAAGCTGAACTGCAGTTTGAGCCTGACTTCCCGCAGAACCCTTGATGCTTCTCCTCTGGGTTTTTTCATACCCCAGCCAGCAATGGAGCATTCCACAAGGGCGGGAATATTTTCATTGTTCTTAGGCAGATCGATAACATCCACAAACTTATTCCGCACAGCTTTGGTCTTCAACTGTAACATATTAATCAGTGAATACCAGAATACAACCCCCCCCGCACCCCCTCCCCCCAATCTGAGAATAATGAATACCTTCAATAACATAATATCATAGGTGAAGTTATTGTTTGCATAATTGGGATGTTGGATGTACTCCTCTACTTGGATTATCTGCTGGCTCTTCTCGTTCTGGCTGATATTGTGAGCTCCCAGAACAACTTCTAAGACGTTGGAGGTCTTACTGTGAAAATGTTTAAAGTTGAGGTTATTTTAAAGGATCATGTCAGTACATCGTTACAAACAAAATAAAGGCTAAAATACCTAACTTTTTAAAATCAGATTAATAATCAACTGTTTTTGAATACTACATATTCTCCAGTTTATTGGGGATATATGGATGCATACTTACTCCCAACAGTGGGCTGATGTCAGCACATAATCATCCTTAATGAGCATCCCTCCACACTTATGGTGTCTTTTATACTGGAGAGATGCCATGTATGGTCTGGAATGAGGTTTAACCTCTCTGCCTCCTACGATACCACTCTCTAACCCTCCTGTGATAATGAGACAAGAGGATTGCATGGGAACTATAGAGTTAAAACTTAGGTACAGTACAGTTTAACTTGAAAATATGACAAATTATAGAAGTAAAATGGGTATGATCTTATTATTATTGATGTATTTCTCCTAATATATCACAATCACTTAAACTGTTTGAAAGCCATTGGTACAAAAATTTGGATATGTACATAAGTCTAAAAAACTAAAATCTCATTAAAATATTCCCACCCAAAACAATCTAACCGATTAGTGCAAGAGGTGAATGTCTTACCGGACAGAGAGAAGACAGAAAGCAGGAGACAGACGTTGAGCAGCATGATGTATAAATGTGCTGATACAGGAATGGCATTTGACCCTCAGTGTTGCCTTTATACTGTCTGACCTATACAGTATTCTCTGTTGCATATGAAAGTATACTACGGAAAGGTGTAGGGGAAAGTTTTGACACGCATGTATTAATAACACAGTGAGTTCTCAGGTAAAAAAGTACCGTGAACCACACTTAAAGGGGCTGAAAAATGAAGGTTCTGTCATCATTTATTCACCCTCCCTCATGTTATTCATAACCTGTATTACTTTACTTTCTTCTGTAGAACACAAAAGAAGATATTTTTAAGAATGTTGGTTACCAAGCAGTTTTGGTGAACATTGACTTCCATTATATGGTCAAAAAACACTGTTGTTGTTGTTTTTTGCAAAGTATGTTCTTTCATGTTCCACAGAAGAAACCCATAAAGGTTTGGAACAGCATGAGGGTGAGTAAATGATGACAGAATTTTAATTTTTGGGTGGACTATCCCTTTAAGGATTATGTAAAAAAATATAACTTTCACATTAAATTAATGCAAAAGAGCTTTAAAGGGATAGTTCACCCAAAAATGAAAATTCTGTGAAATGAATAGTTGAAATAAAGTCGTTATTTTAGTTTTTTTTTGCGCACAAAAAGTATTCCCTTCGCTTGATAAACTTAAGATTGAGCCACTGTAGTCACTTGGACTATTTTAACGATATCTTTAATAACTTTTCGGGGCCTGCAAGTTCAATCCCTGAAGAAGCCTATGGACTAGTATGGAGAAGTGATCCAGCTCAGATTTCATCAAAAATATCTTAATTCGTGTTCCGAAGATGAACGAAGGTCTTACGAGGTTGGAACAACATGAGGGTGAGTAAATACTGACAGAATTTTCATTTTTGGGTGAACTATCCCTTTAAGAAGATTACTATTCATCACTGTGTAGTATAAAACCTCCCACTAGTTGTGATTTGATGACATTTTCTGCGGCATATGTGATGGCCATCAACTTTTGGCCCACAAACCGCCACAAACACATTCATACTCTGAGTCAGTTTGCCCTTATAGTCTAATTCCTATTTCTATTAGGTAGTTTCCGTCCATTTTTTTTCTTATATGACAGGTTTCTACAGGTTTTGTTCCAGTTACAATACGAATCATGGGGTTATAATGGAACCTCACCTCCCACTCTAAAATATCAACATAATACACAATTACTCCTAAAAATTATTGATATTTATTGAACTTTTCATAAACACCAATGATACAAATTTAAGAGGCTGTTTATGCCCCACTTGAAGGCCACATATCATCATAAGACTCTAAGACACAGTGATTTTGGAAACTGCAGCTCTGATTTATCCGCTTTCCTTCTTCTTGGTCTTTACGAAGGGTTGGTGCAGTACATCATAAAGCCTTCTTGCCTAAATGAACCACAATAAGGAAAAGTGATTAATACACATACCCTTGGATTGGTTAAAAGAGTCAAATGCACTTATTTTTTAAAAAAATATTGCATCAAAGTACAATGCTACGTTACGTATAAAGCCAACAGTTCAAAGTGTCTCTACACACCTTCTGTGGACCGAGTCCTGGGCACAAAACTAGTTCCTCCTTAGAAGCCTTAATGATGCCCTCCAAAGACTGAAGAGATAAAATACCATCAATATAAGAACACAAAAGTATTTCAAGATCACTAATTTAAAATAGGCAAAGGTTTTTATGTACACTACCATTCAAAAGAGGTCTTTAAGGTTTTTTAATGTTCTTGAAAGAAATGTCTTTAGTGTCACATGATCCTTCAGAAATCATTCTAATATGCTGATTTGCTGCTCAAGAAACATTTATTATTATTATCAATGCTAAAAATAGTTTTGCTGCTTAATATTTGTATTTAATAATTCTTATTGTATTTATTTGAAATCAATTTCATGCATCCTTGCTGAATAAAACTAATAATTTCTTTTTTAAAAATAATAATATTTTGAATGGTAGTAAGATGTAGGATGTGCAACATCTAAATGAAAAGTATTCCTTACAGAAAAAGTAGACAGCAGAGTCATGGCATCTGTCTTATTGACAGACTTTACGGTGGTTAAACAATCTGTAACCTGTCAAATAAAAAGAAAGTGCCTTCATAGAAATTATGCCATCAGTGTTTGATCAAGTGAAACCATACATAATAATTTCAGATGTATAAATAGATTTTTGGGCTCTAACCTGGGACAGGTAATTTTTCTCCACATGTTCTTTAAGAAGATCTGCAGGTTTCTTCTCATAGGATTTAAATGTCTCAAGGTACCGACCTGCTTCTTCAGGACTTACACATACAAACAGGTGTGTTTAGTTAAAGGAACTAAATTAAAGCACTAAAAACTAGCAGGAACTTTAACAGCTTATATTTACACAAGCCACTAGGGAAATTCCCCTCCAGCTTGATTATTTAGAACGGTCCCCTTACCTCCAGGCCAAAATGAGGGTACAGTCAGCCATGATGCATATTCGAGCAAGCTCTTTCAGTGCATGATGAGGGTCTTTCTGATAAATCAGGAACATAGAAATGGGACATGAACATCTGCAGTCTCTAACTGAATTAAAGCTACTTAAAACTTAAAAAACAGGCACTTAGTAGACATTTGTTACCATCGATTTATTTATTATTAAATTCAGAAAGAGATTTAAATAACACAACATGTATGAGAAAGGACAAAGAAATGCGAGTGTGAGTGAAACAGACAGACTTACCACATCGACCTGGACGAGCAACACTCTGAGGGTGAAACTCTGCCCCAGCTGTTTCAGACGCTCATGGATGTAGTTTGGGTTCAGATTATGGTAACGCACACTGTGGACATGAGAGAGAGAGAGAAAGAGAAACTAAAACATCCCATATAGAACTGATATATTGTGAGCTTAGAATTATACAGTTCTATCTCCGTTTAGGGTAGTTCTGACGTATTGAGCATCAAAGTTTTTAAATCCCTGCTGTTTTGTGAGATGGATCCTTTTAATTTTATTAATAACTACTAACAAAATATTTTTTTTTACAAAAATAACACCACACAGGCATTAATAAACACCTAATGGATAAGATTATGTCAAAAACTCAATTTCGACAAGTGGAGATAGAACCATATACTTCTAAGCTCACGATATGTTTGGTTAATATAAACACCATTAAAAAAGTGAATTTCAATTTGGCATTTGTAATTCAGTTAAGGGACTGAAAACTTCCACAATGATTCCTATATTCACAATAAGCATAATCTTCCAATTACAAAATGCAACATAATTAATTAACATTTAATTAACATTTCTCAGCTGATTCTACATTGTCTAAAATGTATTGCCATACCAATCATTACAGTCAGCCACAACATGTTTACTTCCTTGAATTCTCACTAATTTTCTTTGCAGAGAGTGGAGGATGATGTGGTTTCACAACTGACTAAGTGAGAGGATTCCATTTTCACATAACACTTACAAAATGTGTTTGAAGTGCACATACACTTGCTGGAAACCATGTTTCTATAATTTAACACTTGATTTGCCATTATAAATTAAGTATTATGAAATATTAGCAAATAAAAGACATTTATGAAAGTGCCATTTTCATAAACTTAAAGAGGACCTATTATACTTTTTTACATTTTCAACTTTCTTTAGTCTGTAATATTAAGGTCTGAAAAGTTACAAAGCACAAAGTCAAACTCAAAAAGGAGTTATTCTCTATATCAGTAATCACTGTTTCTGAACTCACTGAAATGCTACCATTGCAGTCTTGAGTATATATACTGTATATATACACATTCCTCGCTATTCACTATATTCCTCATTTGAATAATTTTAATACATTTAATTAAATAACTGAAACACAGTCAAAATGGTTGACAATCACAAAACACGAGTCCAGCTGACCAATCATAGCTCATTGTGCTTTTTTGGAAAGAGGGGTTTCATAGAGACGGGAACAAGGCAGTGTTACTGACAGATTGGGAAGAGAGGTGCTGCAACAACCTAAAATATGTTAAAAAACTAAACAAAAAAATATTCTGTTAGATCCCAAAAACAAAATCAAGGTCATATTATGGCCTCTTTAAATATGCAAATCTGGTGCAGATTTTGAGATCAAACAAATATAAACGTATTACTTTCTTTCTTCCACTATTGAGTGCATTTAAATCCAACAAGACGTGGCTCAAGTGTGTACAATGAAGTGACAGCACTGCTTCCATATTAATCTCCATCGGTGTCCTGCTGAAGCTTCTAGCTTTTCAATGTGTACATTTGGATTCCTATTTTGAAGAAGAAACATTGGCAACTGTAATATTAGAAATAATCTCACTGGTACTATACATATACCCACAAACCAACCTGAGAAAAAGAGCACACGTTGTCCTTCCCAAAACATAGTCTGGCACCACTTCTCCAAACTCCCAAGGAACATTTCTCACAAACTTTAGGATGGGGTTGCCTCTCTGTATACAGATTAAAAACATATCTTAATCAAGTTCTATATTTAATTGTTATATTTTAATATTTGTTATAATAAAAATGAAGTAAAAGGTGCATTCAGTAAGTTTTGATTTAAACTGCCGGTTAAAAGTCTCTTATGTTCACCAAGGCTGCATTTATTTGATAAAAAAAAAAAAAAAAAGTAAAAGAGTAATATTGTGAAATATTATTACAATTTAAATTAACTCTTTTCTATTTGAATATATTTTAAAATGTAATTTATTCCGCCGTTGATGGCAAAGCTGAATGTTAAGCATCATTACTCCAGTCTTCAGTGTCACATGATCCTTCAGAAATCTAATCTAATATGCTGATTTGCTGCTGAAGAACATTTCTTACAAAGAAATGTTGTGCTGCTTAATATTTTTGTGTATTTCACAATATTAATATTTTTACTGTATGTTTGATTAAATAAATATAGCCTATAAGAGATATTTTTCCAAAAACATTAAAAAAAAATTACCGATCCAATTTTAAAATTAGGTGGAAAAATACTGAGCGTACCTTTTAAATATAGGAAAATTATAGATAATGAACACACGTTATACAGACCTGTCGAGGACTGACAATAATACTGTTCCCAGATCCTAAGAGTTGAGGAGGAATAATGCAACCTTCCAAACTCTGACCTTCCTCTTTTGTCTGATCTTCTGTTGGTACCTCTGCTGGTCCCTGCTGTTCTGTCTCGGGTTTTCCTGAGTCTGTGAATGACGTACTAACTGAGGCGCCAGCTGTGTTTACACTGCTTTGTCCTGCAGCATCGTTCCTACATTGGGCAGCAGATATTTGTTTCTCTGATCCATGAGCTGCTCCCTGAAGCCCCCTGTTTTTGCTCTGAACAACAAACTCTGCATAGGACAGTGGTTGGCCAGGAGCTGGAACAGTTGTGGCCTCTACTTGACCATCTTTGGCCTTAAACAACGGTGCCACCTGTGAGAATAAAAGGAACCAGGAAACTTTCATCATTTCAGAGACACTGCCATCTGAATAATTTAATGTAATCTTAAAGATCCCATATATTCTTCTGCAGCATTTTTTATTTTATTCATCTCTTGCAACTTATTATTTTTGTCATTTGAATGTTACATTAAAACTGTCATTAAAAAAACAATGTCTTGGACAAGGCTCAAACAATAAAAATCTAAACATAAAAAGCATTTGAAAATAAATGATCACTACTTTTCAAATGCCTTTTATGTATATATTTTCTTAACCTCAAAGACTGTTCTTGTGAGATTAAGTAAATTCATTATAAAACATTAATTTTAAAAGTATTTTTAAAAATTTAGAATAAATGCATGATGATCTGTAGAACATCTTGAACTATGATGATCCAAACAAAGATTGAAATAAAACTATTACTGTGAAAAAATATTTTTATACATATTTGAAAAATTAAGATGACCCAAACAGTTATGGCGTAATTTCCATCACACACACACACACACACACACACACACACACACAATTTCATTCCCACTTGTTACTGTTGCCTACTTGTTTCCTAAGGAGACAGTTTCAGTCAAGAACATGCTTGATATAAAATAAGAGAGATGCTTTGTAAAGGGGAAAAAAAACACAAAGATAGATGTTATATTCAAAACATGCATAGTCATAACTGTGCTTAAAGAATGATGTTTGATGTGTTCTCTCTCGCTCGCTATTCTAGTGGCTAAAATTAAATCAAAATAACGAGGGGCGTTTTTAAAAAATAATGCATGGCCTCCGTAATGCGAGGATCTTCCAACGTTTATGATCCACTGAGGAAAAATGTAATATGGGTTTGAAAAGGATAATCATTGGGGTAAGTAAATTATGAGTGAACTGTCATGTGGATCAAATGTATGAATCCAGCTTGTCGTGATTTATTTAAAGTTCTGTCTTCAGTGTGGCACTTACTGATCGAGAGTGGTAACGTTATATGTTAGTAAGTTAGTTAGTTAGTTAGACTGTTGCAGTGGGCAACATGATGCAATGCATCAGTATGATTTGAGTCATCAACACCTTTTTACCGGCAAACTTGCAGAGTGTGAAAGTAACGTTAGCTCATCAAGTTGGTAGGTCGTGCTTGTTTAGTGATTTACAGTGAATTACAGAAGTCCCCTGACTTAATATCAGTGGTGATAGTTCATGTAACGTTATGGACTTATGAACTTTGGTGAGGTTTAAACCTCCATAACGTACTCAGTTACCAAGACCTCTACTACTACAACACAATCATAGTAAGGAAACAAAACCCACCGGACTTCTTTCCTTTGTGAACGCCGAGTCGTCCAAATTTATATTGAATTTCTTTTTTTCCATTTAACGTTATAAATTATCAGTGACTGCACAAACCATAGAAACCAAACATACTAGCCCATCTGCGAGTGCCGCCATCGCAGAAGAACTGTCAGACAAATGTGTCAAAGACAGAAAAATCGATCGACACGGAGACGCTACTGGTACTAGCCGACAGATGGCGCCCAAACTCGGAATTTATATTATATTTGCTCACAATGGTACTATCCGAAAGATGTCGACATTGCAAAAGATTAGAATACTTTTCACGATGCTTTTCACACACGCGGTCCCAAATGTAGCCTACCGATTTTTAATGTTATTCAAAAAATTATTTTAAACAATATTGTACTACCGTAGTTTTTAAACATACAGTCGTTGATATGCTATAGCCTACTAATACGGTAATTTAGGCTACATTTCAGACTGAAACTAGTTGCCACGTCATTGTTTCACTAAAAATATTTCTAAGTAATACATTTGTACAATTTTATTTGACATTTTATTTATATACTATATATAACTAATGTTTCAATTTAACACATGTGACAACATATTTAAGACCTATGTTTTAAATTAACATAAAAAAACACTGCCAGAAACATAGTCCTTGTGACAACTTCCACATGTGACAGCTAGCCCCAGTGCCTCCTCAGTTGATATTTGGCAATAGCATGGTTTCTTTTCCTTTATTATAAAAACATTTCTCATTAATGGACATTGACTAAAGTCTCATTCATGACTTTTTCATCTCATCTCAGTCCTCAGAGCATCATGTTCAATGTTTATTTAATGTTAGAGGTTATCCAATTAAGAAACCCACAGACATTTGACAGACATCTGTGTATTGCCCATTTAACCCTGTTTGTGTGTGTATGTGGATGGCGTTTCGGGACGTCCTGCCACCGTGCCATAGCATCATGGGTCCCACAGACAGATGGTGCCAGCTTCTTTCTGAAGTCATGTTCATGCCCTCCAAGAGATGCGATGCATTTACACAACATGCACAAACCTTTGGCATCACACCAATGTATGTCAGTCACCTTTCAGGACAAATCAGACAAGATCATATTTAAAAGACAGTATGGATGCGCATAGACACACACACACAAACAAATTCACATACATGTGTGAGCAACCATGAAATATTTGTCTGGTTAAGTAAGGGTGTGACAAGGACACAGTTAGAGTTTTAAGGTGAGCGGGGCTGTATATCCAGCCTGTGGAGCAAAGGACTGTGGGTATTGTTGTCAAGCCAATTATCTGCTCCATCGGTATAACCTTAAATACATGTCCTCATATTGAAATTATAATAATTATAATTTCCAGAAAAAGCTTTCATTTTATACACTATACCCATAAAGATGGAATAGTATTTTATTTTACTTGATTTCATATATATGTGTGTGTGTGTGTGTGTGTGTGTGTGTGTGTGTGTGTGTGTGTGTGTGTGTGTGTGTGTGTGTGAATATTTATTATTATATTATTATAATAATTATTAAAGTATTACAGTTTATTATATATAAGTATATCAATTATTATAACCTGCAATAAATTCTTAGTCAGAACAATAATGACTATAAAATCAAATAGAAAATACAAAAAGTGGCTGTAATCAGTTTGTAATAGAAAAGTTTGTAAGATTAGATGCCACCTTATTTTTATCTGCATCAGTAAATTTTGATGTAAGTTGTTGGGAGTGTTGTATTCATGTTCAATGTTTTCAGAGCTAAATATATATATATATATTTTTTTTATATATATAAAAAAAAAAACTTTAAATCAGTTCCACATCAAACAAGACAATAATTACAGATATACTGTAATTACCCACTTAACCTATATAACTAAATATTTCTATAATAGATTAAGAATAATCTTATGTTAAATAACCTAAAAAAAGGTGGATATTTCGCCATCTCATTTTAAATTAACGGGGCATTTTATCACATTCAATGACATTTTTCTTAAAGTCCTGGTTAGTTTTTGACACTTTCAGCATATAAGATGAAAACTTGCTGCTGTCCTGTAAATGTTTTTTGGGGAAGAACACAACCAGTCACATCCCACTCCTCTGTAGACCTGAACTAGTTTAGTTTGTGATGGCATGAGACATGTAGGATTTATCTAGGCTAGTACTGAATGTTTTGTGAACTTTTATTTCTTTCACCAACACTCATTTTTGCATTCTTATTCATTTTCTTTTCCAAAAAAGTAGAGGAGAGATGCAACAGCAAAGTTACAGATGCACTTGTGCTTTTTAACACTTAGATGGCATATCTAGACACTGTGTTTTCTGTTTCGCTCTTCCGACTGTCGCCCTTTCTTGCTTTCTCTGCCCATGTTGGCAGTGAGCCTGGCTTTGGCTGCAATAACGGCCACCTCCAGACCTCTGGCCCCTCCCTCAGGTCTCTCCTCCCCTCCCCTCGCAGACCCCATGCTGAGCCGGCTGTGTCGAGCTGTCAGCCCCCGGCTGCGGGCTTCTCCTGGGCTCCCAGTGTGGGTGTGTGTGCGCGTGTTGGGGCAGAGGGGTAACGGTCGGGTCCGTAGTGGCCGCTTATCTGCCCTGCCATCGCTGGGCAGGCGAGAGGACAGATTGGCCCTCCAGCTGTCTGACTGAAGGACTCGCAAGACCCCTTACTGTGAAAACCACATGCCCTGATACACAACACGCACATACACACACACATCTTATTGAGATCACCACATTCCCTGATACGTACACACACCAAGTCACCCTCAGCTGTAACATATGCGTTTCAGCAGCACACTGACTCTGCCATCCTTTGCCAAATGAGCCAAACTACCCATTAGGTTCAGAAAAAAAATGCTTTTTTCAGTATGAAAGCACATGGCATTCACACATTATATCAGCACCGCTCTGGCGTCCTTTAACCACTGCAGGGCCGAGTGCAGTAGCCAATGACATTACTAAAGTTCATAAATTTGGGAGGGGAAAAAAGGAACTTAAACTATAGCCTAAGCTGGTTTTTAGTTGGTCAGACAGGGAGACCAGAAAGTTAAGCTTTGCCCCTGAGACCATCTTAAAGTACACCATCTTAGGCTGGTTTAAGATTTAATTTTTAATAACAAAGTACTGAAAAGTCCCATAACAGTGTCATTTCAACCTCGTCTCAAATTATGTATTATTTGAAAACAAAATTCAAACATAATTTGATTTTTTTTAAATTAAATTTGATATTTTTAACATTTTTGAAAAATACTCTTTTATATTTCATATTTTTATTTTTCAAAAATAAATGTATATAAATGTTCATACTTACAGCTTAAGCTTAAAAAGTCTGCACACAAGTTATTTACCTTTATTTTTCTATATTAGAAACAAATAGGAGCAAAAATGTCTGTGTGGATGAAATGACAATGGGACGATTAAATTATTGTTGAAAAAAAATGGTGAATTACTTTTACACAAGTACAACGATGGGGCTGAAGCAGGGCAGAAGCAGGATCCACATGCTGCAGTATTTTATTAAATAAACTTAAAACTTCACAAATTACAGACATAGGCTCAGGAACAGAACAACCAACATAAAAATTCACAAACACTGAAACTAGACACAGGGCTTAAAATACATAGGCAAACAAGCTAAACAAGATAAGGAGGCGTGGCTAATTAGAAACATGGGAAGACTAATAAACAAGAAAAACTACAGAGGACTTCAAAACATGGCACAGGACAGGAAATGACAAAAAGTCCACACAAGACAAGGGGAACACAAGACGGGAATTATGACAACAAGAAATGTTGAAATGGTTTGTTTATTTTACTCTTTGATTAGGTTATCACAGTTTAAATATTTCTATGCTGGTTTTTCTTATACTTTAAAATCTGAATCTGTGACAAAAGTAAAACTATAGAATCTATGTAAAATTTTAGAAATAAAAAGACATTTCAAATTTGATCTTCAAAAAACACATTTTTTTTAAAATATGTTTTAATATTTTATTTTAATAAAAAAAAATCAACTCCTGGTACATAAAGTTCCCCAATTTAAACAAATATCCTAATATGTAGGCTATTTATTTAAAATGAAGAAACCTACCGTGATAAGGAAGGGTGTGTACCGTGATAAGTAATTGTTGTTTATGTATTAATTTATAGATTTATGTATTAAGTTGATTGTCAAAAGCCCTAAGCTAGAGCATGATAAGTAATTATAATGTTATTATAGCTAAAAAACTTCACTCCAGATTTGCATCATACCCTGGCTTTATGCAAGTAGAAACAATTATATTTTCTTTTTCCACAGTTTCTGCCACCATATATCATGGCATTTATCTCCTATTGCAGCAGACACACTAGGTCAGGAGCCCTGTTGTTGTCTACAACATTAATAACCTCTTCTCTTAGCACATCGACACATAATGAAGTGTGTTTCTCAGTCAGGTTACAATACATTGGTCCCCACGTCCCACTGCCACATATTATGAGAATTCCCAGTCAGGCTTCGTTACAATATCTTACCTCCCCCACCCTCTAATCCTGGGACCAGCAATTCCCAAAACTGCCTGTTAGCTACAATATCAATGCACAGTTTTTCATTGGCCCCTGGTGGCTCCGTCTTGTGTACATGTACATCTGTACACACACATAGAGAGAGAGAGAGTAAGCAAGAGAGAAATTAAGGCAATTATGTGTGCTTTACGAATATAACTTAGAAAGTAAAGATATAAAAAGTAGGGTTAAATGAGGTAAAAAAAAATGCTTTCGTATCTATGTGTGCACTTGTGTTTGTTGGTGTGGCCTTCGGGACAGCCAGGCCGTCTTGATGGCCTCCAGGGGCTGATGGTAGCAGACTGCATGCTGTCTGTGTACAGTCTGTTCTCCAGTTGTGACAGGGAGCAATTCCTTATGAGTGCAATTAACCAGAGAAAGGGTGCAGCCAAGACAACGAAGTCAAAGATGTACCTTTAGAAAGCACAAGATGTACCACGACTTTATAAAAGAAGATACAATTTTAGGTTGGTGGGAATTAAGTTAGATGAAGAAAAGACTGGACGAGAAGGACTTCTTGGACGAGTAGGATAGGTGGAGCCAGGTGTGGAGAGAACCAGGATGCAATTAACAAAGACACTTAAAATGCCCACTAATGAGAATACAATCAAATCTCAAGTGGGAAAGAGCGAGGGCGAACACTGCCCACTGGATTTGAGAGGTCGTCAAGGTGAACACCTTGGGAATACTTCCTCACAAGCCACTAAGCCTCAAATATATATGATATTCCATAACCTTCACAAATCACGTGCACTAAATGACCTCGTCTACCCACAATGCATCTACGTCCAGATCCAGGGCTTCTTCCCATGACCTACTTCCCCCCCTCGTATGGTGCATTGTTGTGTGTTTGCGGCTGCTGAATGCACCCTTCTTTTGTGGCTATTTGTGAGACCAGGGGGTTAAGACCCTTGTGTTCTCCCCAGTCTCCAAAACAGGCCTCTAAACAACCGCAGCAACAATAACAACAAAAAAAGCAAATGTTGATGGCAGCCGAACTAGGAAGCGGGCCGTGACGGCATTGCGCCAACACAGTGCCGCCTTTGTCAGCGCTCACATGCCGTATTGTGTGGCACGACATCATCGCCTCCCAGCAGCTGTTGCCGATGGAAACGAGCATGACTGTCAGCCGTGCTGGATTGTGTAATGCTTGGGCATCGGACACGATGACTCAATGTGTGTGAGTTTAGATTGGGTTACCGTTTTTGCCAGGGTTTCGTCTGGTTTTCATGGTTTACAACATATGCTGACAAAACTCACACACCTAACTTATGCATGTGTTAAGAAAAGATGGCACCGGTGTGTGTGGCAGGCCGTCTGTGTCCGTGTCCTAGTATGTGTGCATTGTTGCAGTTTCTATTACTGCTTTTAATTCCAAACATCTTAACTTTGCTGACGTACAATTGTAACATAGTTTAGATGTTATGGGAAGAACGAGGCTGGAACCGGCGAACATTTAAAGATTTTAATATAAAACATAAAACAAATAAAAAAACGAAAATAAAGACGGCAGTCCCTAACGGTCGACTGCCGCCACACACAATACAACAAAACATTATATAAAATCCAAGCATGGCCTCTCTCTCTCTCCCTGGTCGTCGCTCTTTATGCTTCCGCTCCTCCGTGAGAGATACGAGACTGGTGCGTCACGCAGGTAGCACTCAACGGTAATCACGCCACCGGCCTCGTGTCGCTTTCTCACGGCCCTCGGCCTCGTCCTGCTCGCCAGTCGCCACAATATTCAACTTATCTTCAAAAAGCTGTCTAGTCCCGACTCGAGCAATTCACGCCTGTATCCCCCTCCCATGTTGTTGTCTGTTCTGGCTTTTCTACTCCGACAGCCCAGTGCTGTACATCGAAGAAAACGCCACAGAAGACGAGAAAAGCGCAGGGGTATTTTAGTTGCTCTAAAGTCCCGCCTGGCTGATTGGTCTGCGACCCAGGTTCGGCTGGATGTGCGGGCATTTGACGAAACTACGATTGTTTTATATCCTGGCGCTCCCTGGAATTACGGCATGAGTGGATTCAGGCTGTGATTCCAACACACTTTGCTAATAGTTTCTGTCAATGACTGCTGCATGTTCGTCGAGGTGGATTAAATCATCAAAATGTGAAATTGCTGCGCTGGGAAACTTACCATGGAGATGACTCGCTGCCGTTAAGGATGGCTCTGGTCAACTCGAGGTCTATGGTAAACAAGACATTTATTCTAAATTACGTTATCACCTCGCATAGTTTGGATTTTCTCTTCATTACAGAGACATGGTTAAATCCTGGGGATTAAAGTCCCTTTTCCCTTTGTACCTCCTGACTATATGTTTTTAACACCCCTCGGTCTATGGGAATTTTAAAGGAACAATTTAGATGCTGTGTTCAAACAAGGGACACCTATCTCATTTTTGAGTTCCAAGTTCTAAAAATGGACTCGCCTAAGCCCTGGATGATAACAAAGACTTCATTGATGATTTTGCTGCCTTTCTGGGGGATGTTATCCAGAACTACAATAGACTTTTAATTTTAGGAGATTTTAACACGTATGTTGCTCCTCGAACTCTTTGGCAAAAGACTTTTCACCTCCTGTTGATTCTTTTGGGTTTGAACAGCTAGTGAAAGGCCCCACACACACCCTTGGTCATACGTTAGATCTTGTGTTGTCTTATGGCTTATCTATCTATGTTATTGATATTTGTGATGTCAGTTTTATGGACCACAAACCTGTAATATTTACAACCTCTCTCTGTTGTCCATCTGTAAACCCTCAGACCAAATGGTCTCAGAAAATTAGTAGTAAAAAAAACAAGCTCCCGGTGTCTTATGAAATGTTAAGAGATTCACTGTCAACCTTTCAAAAAGCAGTAAAAGCCACTAGGACAAAATATTTACAAAGTTTTTGATTAGGTAATTACAAAAAATTGTCATAGGCCAAAAATTCTATTTTCTATAATTAACTGGGTTATAAATCCCTCTTCAGTTGTTCTCCCAAATTCATCACAAACACTTTGTGATATTTTTTTTAGTTTCTTTATAGACAAGATTGCAAATATTAGATCACATATTCAACCACCATTGTTTGATCCGTCTGACTCAGTTATTTGTTCCAGTATTTTAGCCCAGTTTAAACCCATTTCCTTTGAAACCCTCCAAGAAATGGCCAATCAGTTAAAGCCTACAACTTCGCAGCAGGACAAGATTCCTGCATACCTTTTTAAACAAGTTCTAGATACTGTTGGACCTAGTTTATGGTCCATAATTAATAAGTGCCTTATCGCAGGGACTATGCCAGAGGGTTTGAAACATGCTGTTGTTCAACCTTTTATTAAGAAACCAAATCTTGATCCTTCTGATTTGTCAAATTTTAGACCAATTTCCAAACTACCTTTTATTTCGAAAATCATAGAGAAGATAGTACTGCAACAACTACAGAGTTTTTCGAACCCGAATCACATCTTTGAAATATTTCAGTCAGGTTTTAGGAAGTATCACAGTATACAGAGTCTGCTCTGTTGAAAGTTTTAAATTACATTCTTTTAACTGTGGACTCAGGTGATCATGATATTCTTGTGTTATTAGATTTGAGTGCAGCATTCGATACTATAGACCATAATATCCTTATCTCCCGCCTTGAACATTGTGGAGGGATCAAAGGAAATGCTCTAAAATGGTTCAATTAGTTTCTGTCGAACAGAAGCTTTTCAGTTTGTCTTGGAGAATTTTCATCTGCTGCAGCCCCTCTTATGTTTGGTGTTCCTCAGGGATCCTTTGGTCAACTTTGTTGTTTTAAACTGTGCTAAAGAAATAAACTTGACATTGACTCACATTTTTTCAGTCTTAGTCCAGAAACATACTTTGTCCAAGTACCCACATAGCACACATACGTCTCCAAGATATCTGTTAAAGACTGTTAAAGATTGTTAAAACCAATTCTTTTATATGGATGTGAAATTTGGGGACCAGAACTACAATTTAAAAATTGGGATAAAACACCAGTAGAAAACCTACAATTGGAAATTGTCAAAAATATTTTAGGGGTTCATAGAAACACGTCCACTGACGCCTGCAGGGCTGAGTTAGGCTTGTACCCGCTGAACATCGAGATCCAGAAGAGATGTGTTCAGTTCTGGCATCACCTCCATCAGTCTGATCCAGAGTCAGTCCAATATTAAGCACTCCTCGCCAATGAAACCTCAGCAGAACCTCATCCTCTAAACACACTCGGACTTCAACTCATCCATCAGACTACAATCCCCACTGACTACAGCTACAACACCAAAACTATTATTTAAGAGATACACACAAATCTAAAAGACATTCATGATGAGTCACTTAAAGCACATTTTGACCTCCAAAATAAACTCCAATGTTACTCGACCCTCAATAGAGACACTAAATTGGCCAGTTATCTGTTTATTAAACATTTTAAAGAAAGACAAAACCTCTCCAAATTCAGATTAAGTGACCATGATCTAGAGATAGAGAGAGGAAGACGTAGACAAACATGGACAGGGAGAGAGCAGAGGATCTGTAGACACTGTGATCAGCACAGCACAGAGAATGAGAAACAGTTTCTGCTCATCTGTACTAAATATACCAATATAAGAGAAACTTTTCTGCCCAGATTTGAAACCTTGATTCCATCATTCTTTGAACTGTGTGACACTGAAAAAATGTCCTTCTTACTTGAAGATGATAGTACAGCTGCACTAGCGGCTAAATATGTGCAAGCTATTCACAATGCCAGAGACAGCTACTCTCTGGAGTGACCCACTTTATTTATTCATTTATTGAGATAGATTTTTTTTATTTATCTATATATTTAGAGAAATACAGCGCAACAACACACAAAACTTTGCAGTGAGTGACAGGGTGAACCAGGCTCTTATGCAGAGCTAATGAGGCTAATGATTGACAGCTGTATGTAATCATGACTGATAAATCCGGGCAAAGGATTATGGGGAATGGAGTCTGTGAAGGTGTGGTAATAGTTCGGTTGGAGTGCCCTCTGATGGTATTCCTGGGCACTCTCACTGGTGATTGTTACAATATCAGCAGGTATCAATAGTCTATATTCATCATTCAAAAATGAAAACCGAAACTAGGACTGATATAGGCTAGAGATTGTAAATAAAGCAGTGCTTGCATACCATTTTTGAATATCAATCATGCTGATCAATTTATGATGTTTTAATAACAAATTTTGTCAGGAGCATGTTCAGATAATCAACACAAAAGAAGCTCTTAACTATTTCCTATCCCAAACAGGGATGGGGGAGTACTCGGTGTTCGGCTCAAATTCTGAGCTCGGAGCCCTCCCCCTCGGACGGCACAACAAATATGCTTTTACTATATTCGATTATATGTATGGGTGAACTCGTGAACTTCTTTTCAGGCGCCTTATTTTGTTATGAAAATATTTCCGTATTTGTATGCTCAGGTAAGATAACGTAAAATTAGAAAAGCCTTCTGTCTGTGCCATCTTAATTTCTTTGCTTGCTTTCATCACTTTTGCTTTTATTCTTGTGCAGTGATTCGTTGGCTAAATTGAACAGCCAATCAGAGTGATCTCTCTCACAGATGGCTCTGACACCAGTTAAACATGCTGAATCGGGTGAACTGCCGCCAAAATGATCCCCCTCTGGAGCCGATGTGTGGAACACACCACAAAAACTACCCTGATAAATACTAACTTTGAATAGAATCTTGATGAGCAAGCAAGTTGAAATGATTGATTGATGTTGATGTGTTTATATTAGCTACCTGAAAAACAACAACATTTTAAGTAACTCTTCAAATTCATCCCAAAGGTGTTCAATGGGTTCCTAAACCATTGCCACATAGTTGAAAACACATAATTCCTTAGAATGTGATTGTATGAAATAGCATTAAGATTTGTCCTCTCTGGAATAGGCAAACTTAGTCATTTGGGGTGACCACATACTTTTGGCCACGATGAAACGAGTGCATCAATGGTTTCAAGTTATTGCACATAAGTTTGTCAATGGGTGCCTATACTTTGGATTCTAGCATGTCATGAAATTGCACAAACCCTAACACACACCTTACTTTCTCCTCTCTTTTCCCCTCCATGTTTTTTGTTCTCCTTCCTCCACCCTTAATTGCCCTTAAATGTCAGAGTCACAGAGTCTCCAATGTTCTTCCACTAAATTAACCCATGTTCCCCACACACACACACACACACACACACACACACACACACACACACACACACACACACACACACACACACACACACACACACAATTAGCTCTCCTGTGATGACTCAGAATTGTTCATTAGTGCGGATAAACACCCAGAATTGGAGTTAAATCACAAAACACACCTGACAACATTTATTTGAGCAGATCATCCTCCCCCTGCCTCTCGCTGTGTGTGTGTGTGTGTGTGTGTGTGTGTGTGTGTGTGTGTGTGTGTGTGTGTGTGTGTGTGTGTGTGTGTGTGTGTGTGTGTGTGTGTGTGTGTGTGTTTTAGAGAGAGGAAGAGAGACTCACTAGGGAAATTAACCCCTGTCTCACCTTGTTATTGTTGCTGTAGCTTGCATGCATGGTGCCAACCCTGACTGCCTTTCTGAACTTAGGTTTCAAAATGTTGCCCTATTCACAAGCAGCTAATGCATGTTGCTAGAGTGCAACAGTTTGATTATGGAAGTAAAAATCCCTTTTCCTCTGTAGGGAAGCTGATTTTAAATGGTAGCATAAACCTTAAAGACAGACCTACATTAAGCAATGGTATGCTTTTGTTTAAGCCACCAGCCAGCATTATTTAAACGTAAATAATTTCCCTACACTACTTATATACAGCATTTGTATATACTGTATACTTTTAATGTGGCCATTTTAGTAAAGGAGCATTGAATCCAAATGCAGTATAACATTTATTTAAACAAAACCACAAAAGTAAATCCAGCCAGAGGAAAAAAAAAATATATAATAATAATAACAATACAAATGTGAATATGTGAAAACGAAGATTACGTAATCATGCGTATTACGTGTTCAATCTATAGTGTTTCGTTGCCATCTAATGGCCTGGCAAAATACAGCGTTTTCAGTCTTTTTTTGTGGATCCGTGTGAATGGGGATCGTTTTGTCAATGGTGTCGTCTGTATGCGGAAAACTTAAAGGAAACACTTCTCCGTTTTAAGCATGTCGTGTAAACGTACACTAAAACAAAACATAGCGCATGAAACATCCATAGAGGACAACACCACACCTAAAACAGAAGAAACACTGGGGAATACATTAGAGAACAAGGGTAGGAACAAGGATCTGGTGATTAGTAAAGTGATTAGTTACACTGGTAACAAACGAGGTTAACAAGGCCTATAGAAACAAACAAGGAGAAAGAAAACAAGGTAAACAGTGTATATGCTTCTCAATACTCAAATTGATGCTTCCTCGTTTTCTTGCTCCTTCGTCCTCTAGCGCTTGACCCGAAAACTGATCGTCATCTTCAAGTCATAAGCAAGGATACACAGGCGTATCCTTCACTTGCACCCCAAGGGGGTGGAGCTAAGACGTGAGGAAGGGAAAAAGAGGAGGAACAAATACAAAATGAGAAGCACCCAGGAACTAAATAGAAACAATAGGAACCAGAATACACTTAGAGTCCGTTATACACAAGACAGGGGAACAAGAGACAGGAATCATAATTATATTATATTATGTATTATATTATAGTTCAAATCAAAGTTTGTTGTGTTGTGATTCATCTTGTAGCTGGTTTGTTTAATTGCTAATAACTCTAAAGAATATTTAAAATACCTATGGGAAAAATACTTCTGTTGCACTCTGTACAAATTAATAATCGGAAGTTGTTTAAACTGACATCAGGGAAGATTACACATTCTCTGTACTGCAGTTGAGAGAAGTGGTACATCAAAATGAGGATATTTAATTCAGTTCAATTCACATTTATAATAATAATAATAACGCATTTTATTTAATGGTGCCTTTCATAACACCCAAGGTCACCTCACAAGCAATATACAGGTCCCTGTATAAGACAAAACACACAACAAACAAGTCGCATATACAGATTAAGTGCAGTAAAGTCTCAAAAAAAATGTTATAAAAAAGCCTGTATAAAAAGATATGTCTTAAGACGTGTTTTAAAAGTCAACAAGCACTCGCTATTGCGAACATCAGTGGGAAGAGAGTTAGGCGGGGGGCAGCATAACTAAAAGATCTGGCACCCATGGTAGTAAGTTGAATCAGAGGTACCACAAGAGAAATTTAAGATGAAGATCTGAGAGTACGTGAAGGAGTGTAAACAGCTTCAAGGGATAGTGTGCCATCCATGATGACACCCAAACTTTTAACCTGTGATGAAGGACAGATTGCAGTATTGTCAATGTACAAAGAAAAACAGTTAGATTTAGACTAACTAAATCTAACTTACTTTACTTATTTGTATAGCACTTTTCACAATACATATCATTTCAAAGCATGAAATGCATGTGTCTACATAACAATTTAGACTAGTGATCTGCTATCAGATCAAAATAATTTCATAATCAGATTGCTATTGAAACTGCACCAAATGTAGGACAGGGCCAATGCATTCTCAGTTTAATTCTCTCTTTTGTGGTTCACTTCAATTTTATCTCACATAAGCAGCTCTGACTGAAATGAACAGCAATTTCTGAGTTTACACTTGTTTACTTGTTTCTTTATTAACTTAACTGTAGGAAAATGAATGAGCTCATAAATAAATAAAAACATTAAAATAAGAACCTGAAGCAGTTTAAAGCAGAAAATAAATGATGATATATCGGCATGATCTTATTCGCACAGATTTCATGGGCAGGACTTTAGATACATTTTTAGTTACATCACAGCCAATTTGATACTTTCTATTTGTTTGCAGGGGGAGAGACATTCTTATTATAGAAAAAATTTGACTGTACAAAAATCGACCAACTATTTTAGTCAGTTTTCCTCGAAGAGAGATTATAAATGTTAATATATGCTAAAAGTGAATTGCAGATATTTTAAAATAAATTAGTTAGTCTCTCAAAGTTAACACAAATGATGGAGTTTGGCTTGCTTGCACTGTTTTTACTGCACTGACAGTATTGGATGAGAACAAAACTGAATTGAGCTGGATGATGAGACCACTGTTTTCTGCAGTGCTGCTTTATAGCTGATTCATTTCATAATTGACATCAACTGAACTGACTCAAAGCGAACACTAGATCTACATAGCTGAATTGAACTCTTTTCATAATTGATTAACTTCACACAATTATTGAACTGACTGAATCAACACTGCACTGACTTAAGAATAACACTAGTCTTTTTTAGAGCTGCTTTACAGCAGAATTTAATTGTTTTTGCACCATTAATCATTATTTTCCTGTTAACGATCTGTATTGTATAAAGTGCTATAGAAATAATGGTAACTTAAAATGACAAATGGACTTAAAGCCACAAAACTCTACTTTTAATAAAACTGACATTCCTCCTCAACATGAACTTTAGTGGAGATAAAGTGCAAAAGAAAGAAAGATGCAGGTGGTATCTTGTTGCCTGGGTGATGGTTGGTGCAGTCTGAGGGTTTCTATCCCTTTACACCCTGTTCACAGCTGTGTGTGAGAGAGAACCTGCTGGAAAAGACACACACACACACAAACACAGCAATAATGAGCATCTTAGTAAAAGATGGCTCCATAAGCTCTGAGGACTGACAAACACTCTCTCTCTTCTCACTCATGCTGTCTCTTCTCTGTCCTCTGTCACACAGTGGCGTCTCTCTTCTCCAATAGTATTTCAATACTCTACTGTCACGCCTGCTGTATGGGGACCAGATCTTATTGTGCCGGCTTAAGACACATTGAAAAAGAGGGTTTGTGTCAAAGGGAGAAACAGAGAGAGAGAGAGAGAGAGAGAGAGAGAGAGTGAGAGAGAGAGAGAGAGAGAGAGAGAGAGAGAGAGAGAGAGAGAGAGAGAGAGAGAGAGAGAGAGAGAGAGAGAGAGAGAGAGAGAGAGAGAGAGAGAGAGAGTGAGTTAGAAAGGAGAAAAGAGCCCAGCGGGTTCTCTATGATATCATTGCACAGGGAAGAGATGCGTTCCATTGTGATAAACTCTTGGCAGGATTACAATCTGCGATGTAATGCTTTGGGCCTGTCAGGTGTGCGTGTGTCGGCGCGTGCACGCGTGTGTGTGCGCGAGTCAGTCACAATGTTTGTACTGTGGGGGTTTGTTTGACAGATGGTCAGACTATTCGTAGCTGCTGTGGAACAGACACATCTTTGTATCAAAAGAAAGAGAGCGATTGTCATTCTGTAACAATTTCGTATCCATCCATCCATCCATCTATCTCCATCCATCAACACTCAAGTTCTCTTTACAAAGTTTTATGGTGATATATTTCCCCTTTTTTAAGTTTCACACTTTCACTTTTCACTTTCAATGTGAATTAGAAATATTGGTTTTGAACAATCAGGTTTGCAGACCCAAATCACAGTTAAGATCTATTTAACATCCTTGTTGTATCTGTGATGGAATTATTATTTTTTTTTTATAAATATGAAAAGGTCATTTGACAATGTCACATGGAATGTGAAGGATCTTGAAAAAGTGTTAAGAAATTGATTTAAGGAAGATGAAAATTATGGTACCATGGGTTTTAATGGTTACTCTTCTATTATATTTTACTAAATTCCTATAATTTAAATGTTAAAATTTTAAACATTTAAAATATGCTTATGTTGAAATGTTCTGTGCCCTATGGAGGTCATTGGGCTCAAAAAATGGAAGGATCTGTATTATAGTAAAAATAACCCATGTAATGTCTATCTAATCTAAAAATACTCTCTCACATTATCTAATACATTTAGACTTTAGTGATTAGTATGAAAATACTGTCAGCTGCAAGTCAGTCAAGTATGAGTATAACCAATCAGAATGTTGAATGCTGTGGAGCACTTGCGCGTGCGTCTGCAACTTGAATATTTTAACATGCAACTGTAATCTGTAAGGTCTAAATGTGTGTGTATTTTTTTTGGTTGTTGAGTTGCAGTGCTGTGTCTGAATTGACTCCCAGCTGGTCCCCAATAAACCGCAAAGAGAAGGCCTAACTTGCGAGTGGTTATCTTGATGCTGCACAGCTTAGGTAGCACTAAAGAATCTTGGACAGTTTGGAAGTAGTAATGCAGTGATAGTGGCTTCTTGGATGGGATGCCGTAGGTTGTTAGAGTCTACCATAGGCAACTGGGCTGCCAAGAACCTTAAGTCAGATAAAATTATTTTGAAAATGTCTATGACATTTCTCATAGACTGCACTGAGATTGATTGGAGACTACTGCTTAAGTCTCTTGAGAAAAAGACGACACTAATTTCACATTTGTCTTGTCTAGGGTTTCAGAAGATACACTGTCATTCAAAAGTTTGGGGTTGGTAAGATTATTTAAAATATTTTTCTTATGCTCACCAAGACTGTATTTATTTAACCAATACAGTACAGTAACTAAAATTAATATTTTGAAATATTATAACAAATAATATTATTAGTATTTAATTTTTTATTTAATTTTATATATTTTAAAATGTAATTTATTCCTGTAATGGCAAAGCTGAATTTTCAGCATCATTACTCTAGACTTCAGTGTCACATGAGAAATCATGTTAATTGGTGCTCAAGAAACATTTCTTACTATTATCAATGTTGAAAACAGGTGTGCTGCTTAATATTTTTGTGAAAACCGTGATGCATTCTGGTCACTGGGGTACCTCAGGGATAAGTTTTTGGAACGCTTCTCTTTTCCATATACACTAAATCACTGGGACCCATTATACAGGCACATGGTTTATCCTATACTGATGACACACAGCTCTACTTGTTTCAAAATGTTGCAACCAATCTTGTCTTCAGTGAGCCCAAGTTCATTCAAGACATTCATGCTTGAATACAGAATGGCCACAGGCCCTGCACCCTTCTACCTCCCCTCTCTCTTACGAGTCTACATCCCCTCCAGAAGCCTGCATTCGGTGATCGGCACTTTGAGGTTCCATTGCAGAGAGGCTCAAAATTACTCTCAAGGATGCTCACTGTTCCTGGCTGGTGGAATGATCTTCCCAACCCCATCCGGATATTCAAATCCCTCAAAAAAAAAACCTAACCCTTAAAAAAAAACTCCTCTCTTCCATGAGCACTTAGCTTTAAAAAATGCTTCTGTGATTTCACTGTTCCTTTGACTATGTTCTCATTATTCCTTAATCCCTCCCTGTTTTAGCTTATACTATCTTTAAGATGACTGAATTTGTATCACTGGCACCTCTCGCATTTATTGCCTTCGTGAATTGCTTGTTTTCCTCAACTGAAAGTCACTTTGGAAAAAAGCATCTGTTAAATGAATACATGTAAATACATTCAGGATTTTTGATAAGTAAAATAGTAAAAGAAAGTTTTAAAAATACATATATTCAACGCTATCTCACGACCAATTTGTACGAATTTGTACGGGTGATTAAGAAGTGGCTAATTCATATGAATTCGTACGACCTCACTCTGTTACGATGCAGCAAGGAAGAAGCGGAGAGAGAATCCAAATGCAAGCACTTTAATAAAACAAACAGGTAATCCAATGGACTCAGGACAGGAACACGGAACAGCTACCAGCAACATCAAAACAACGGCCGACAAACAACAACTGAAGCACAGGGGTTTAAATACACAGGCAAACAAGCTAAACAAGATAAAAAGGGGGCGGGGTAATTAGAAACACCTGGAGAGACTAATAAACAAGAAAAACTACAAAGGATTACAAAACATGGCACAGAACAGGAACAAACAAAAGTCCACACAAGACAAGGAAAACACAAGACAGGAATCGTGACATAGCCCCCCACTTAAGGAGCGGATTCCAGACGCTCAAAAAAAACAACAACCAAACAAAAAAAAAAAACAAGAGTTCAGGAGGATGGTGAAGCGGATGTGGTCTTGGGGGAGGGATGGAGGGCCAGGTCCATGGAGAGGAAGAGAACCTGGAGACTGTAGCAGGATGGGAGGCCAGGGAGGAGCAGACGACCCATCGGGCGGCCAGGGCGAAGCAGACGACCCTTCGGGCGGCCAGGGCGGTGAAGACCCTTCGGGCGGCCAGGGCGGTGAAGAATCCTCGAGCGGCCAGGGCGGTGGAGACCCCTGGGCGGCCAGGGCGGTGAAGACCCCTCGGGCGGCCAGGGCGGTGAAGACCCCTCGGGCAGCCAGGGCAGTGGAACAGGCTCAGGAACAGACACCGGCTCAGGAACAGACACCGGCTCAGGAACAGACACCGGCTCAAGCTGGGCAGTATGGGCCTTGATGGGTGGAATGGGCGGCGCCGGCAGGGCCAGGAGCTTGGGTGGCATCGGCAGGGCAGGGAGCTTGGAGACAGCCTCTGGACTGACCGGAGGCTCAGGAAGGACCTCCGGGCATTGCAGGATGCAGGAAGTCCTCTTCCCCCTCCTCCATCTCCGAGAGGGTGCTGGACTGGACGGCGCCAGCGGCGAGGGCTCTGGGCTGGACGGCGCCAGCGGCGAGGGCTCTGGGCTGGACGGCGCCAGCGGCGAGGGCTCTGGGCTGGACGGCGCCAGCGGCGAGGGCTCTGGGCTGGACAGAGCCAGCGGCGAAGGCTCTGGGTCGACAGAAGTGACGTTAACAGTCTCTGGGTTGGCAGAAGTGACGTGAACAGTCTCTGAGTCGGCAGAAGTGACGTGAACAGTCTCTGGGTCGGCAGAAGGGACGTGAACAGTCTCTGGGTCGGCACACGTGAAGTGAACAGTCTCTGGGTCGGCAGACGTGACGTGAACAGTCTCTGGATCGGCAGACGTGACGTGAACAGTCTCTGGATCGGCAGACGTGACGTGAACAGTCTCTGGGTCGGCAGACGTGACGTGAACAGTCTCTGGATCGACAGACGTGACGTGAACAGTCTCTGGATCGGCAGACGTGACGTGAACATCAGACTGAAGAGATACTGTGGGCTTGTGGGGCTCCTCCTCTGCTAAACCCACAGAAAGAGTTGAACCAGCCAGCAAAAGAGCCTGGACAATATATTCTTCAAGAGTCCAGCTAGGGTGATGGAGTGGCATAAGGGAGCTGAGCGGCTCGGATAGCCCTCCCCGGAAAAATATCATCAGGCACACCTCATCAAAAGGTGATAAAGGTGCCAGATCAATGAAGTCTGTGATATACTCCCCAATGGGCCTGTCTCCCTGACGGAGACGCATGATCTGTGCTGCTGGATTCATCGTTGGTCGGTCATTCTGTTACGATGCAGCAAGGAAGAAGCGGAGAGAGAATCCAAATGCAAGCACTTTAATAAAACAAAAAGGTAATCCAATGGACTCAGGACAGGAACACGGAACAGCTACCAGCAACATCAAAACAATGACCGACAAACAACAACTGAAGCACAGGGGTTTAAATACACAGGCAAACAAGCTAAACAAGATAACAAGGGGGCGGGGTAATTAGAAACACCTGGAGAGACTAATAAACAAGAAAAACTACAAAGGATTACAAAACATGGCACAGAACAGGAACAAACAAAAGTCCACACAAGACAAGGAAAACACAAGACAGGAATCGTGACACACTCATACAAATTTGTACAATTTGTCTAAACCCACGTGATGGGTAGGTTTAGGGGCGGGGTCAGGGGTAGGTCATTCGTACAAATTCATACGAATTGGGCAACTCGTAAAATATGTACGATTTAGCAAAAATCGTACTAATTCGTACGAGTGAGGTCGTATGAATTCGTACGAATTAGCCACCTCGTAAAATTCGTACGAATTGTCGTGAGATTGGGCTGATATGTTTCCCTTTTTTATCAATTTAAAGCATCCTTGCTGAATAAAACTATTAAAATCTTACTTACCCTAAGCTTTTGAATAGTGTATCTCATTATAAACTTTTATTGCTCGGATTTGCCAAGGCACGAAAATCTATTCTTAAATATAATTCACAATGTTGAGATACGTAAAAAGCTTAGGGTAAGTAAGAGTTTAATACTTTTATTCAGCAAGGATGCATTAAATTGATAAAAAGGGTAATAAATGTTTTTGCTCTTTCTATTTACTATTCTACTTATCAAAAAATCATAAATGTATCACGTTTCCATTATCAATGTTATCAATGTTTCCACAAAAAATATTAAGCAGCACAACTGTTTTCAACATTTCTAATAGAAATAAATGTGATCATGGACTATTTTTTCATTTCCTAAACAAGAAATAATTTCTTTATACTTTTTATTTCTATATTTTATGAATTTCTAATTTTTATGAATATTACATGTATCTTTATATGTATATATATATATATATATATATATATATATATATATATATATTAATAATTTAACTCTTAATAATTTTCTCCACTTTCTGGAGAGTTTTGTGCAAAGAAATGGAGAAATTAAGTATTACATGATATGTGAAAAACTGCAAGGTTAAGAGCATATTGCATTGTTGTAGTATCAACAGGTATTAGGACATTTAGCATTTACATTACTGTTAATCAGTCATCACTTGATTACACATTGTATTACCTTGTTATGATATATAGTGACCCATACAATGTGCCAAACATAATGTGCCACATGAAGAGACAGTGCAGCATATGACAGTAGCAACAGCTGAGAAGATTTGGGTCTGTGGTGACCAGGTCCACCTCACACACACTTCCTCTCCCATTCTCTCTCTTTACTACTACAACACACACACACACACTCCTCCTACTCTGCATCATTTCTCATCAAGATATATGCACAAGTCACAAAAATAAAACCAATCTATCCTTGTGGAAAGGTTGCTTGGTAGCTAAATGTAGGTCTAGCAAGTCTTATATTTCTGAAATTCACACAGATCAAATATACAAATATGCTGACTGAATATATTGCTAGTTTATTAAGAGTAGCCAGCTAACGTTAGCAGTTCTATTGGCAGTTTGCTGATAATCCGGTGTCTGAAGTAAAATGCTCAAAACATCTCCTGAGAAAAATCACATGGTCAACCTTGTTTTGGTTATTTTATTTTGAATTAGTCTTATTTTCCTTACCTTGTCATTCAAGGCCATGGCACTTTTTGTACATTTCTGGAACTTTTGCGCGCTTCCACATCCCGCGCAACTACGGATCTACCAGGAATATGCATTATATATTGCTGCGTACATTTATCCGTGTCATCAGATGCACGTGCGCGAGCGGTTCGCGATCATGGTCGACTGACAACGAGATTAAGCAGCTGAACAAGAATACGGCCGTTTTCCAATTGTTCTCAGCTCCGCCGAGACAAAATAGACATGCCATTTCAAAAATCTTTCATTTATTGTCATAAATATGTTTTCAAAAGCATCACTTGCATCAAAGTTTATGTGACATAATTTCCAGTAAGCAACTGACTGCAAACGAGCAGGCGTATGTGCCGGGGCTGAGCCCCGGAGAGCCCCGGCCCAATTTAACCACTCTACTAGCGTAGCCAGAAAAGCGTCTCTGGGTGTGCATAAGAAAAATTGGGTGTGCCACATTTATTGTCAAATTAATGTGCAAAAAAAACTCGGACCCGGCTTATCACTAACTTTACAGAATAGACTGGGCTGATGTGTAAAACTGGCTTGCCACATAAACATAGGCCTAATACTAGGCCTACAGTATATAAAATATAACTCAGGGTTCAACATTAAGGCTTTACTTGTGCTTGTCCTTCGAACAAGTAAATCAGCCATTCTCTTGTCCAAGTAAAAATGCAGAAATCGGTTTAAACGTATGCTTCATCTTTCATTTTAAATTCTTAGATTTGATCAATAAATTCAATTGAAAAAATTAGACACTATGCTGTTACCAATCAAATTAATTAATTTACACTGAAAAATTACAACTGCATTAAATAATGTTACGAGATTGTTTTAAATATTTTTTGAAGATACAAAAAAGATATTCGAAAGAATTATAGCCAACTTGTAAACACGAAACTAAACCACCAGTAGGGGGCGTCAGGTGACTGTCTTAATGAGTGAGTTATTCGGTCATTTATTCAAATGATTCGTTCAAACGGCTGAATCGTTAAGGAATGAGGTAGTTGTTTAATGGGTCATTGAATCTTTGACTCAATCGATTCATTCAAAGCGCGGAATCATTCATTAATGCAGTTATGTGTTCCGGTGAGCTGCGCTGTGGTTCTTGGGATGTTTGTTTGGAACTATTTTCGCTGCTCAAATAGAAAAACAGTCAATATTGTGTCTAAAATGTAAGTGACTTGATATTGATTACTTGTTTATTGAACTGTCATATGAAATCAGTGTCATATTTTCAATCGTGATGGTATTCAGCAGTAGTGGTGCTTAACTGTATCATATCATATATTATAAATATGAAAACTCCACATTAATTTTTTAACCGCTCTATGTTCATTAACGTTCTTTGTGTGAACTGCGCTCATTGTTTCTATTTCTCCTCATGAGGCGCGAGACTCAACAGCACAACCGTATTACCAGTCTGCGGCTGTTTGCGGATTGGTTGTCAGTGCGAATGTCGGCAGATATTTTTTTAACGATAATAATTAAAAAAATAAAATACATTTTAAATGTACAAATATTTTAGGTAAACAACAATAGTCCAAGTTTAGGAAACATTTTTATTAAAACTTTAAAAGAGAATTCTCCATCTATTTTAGGTGTGCCAGCTGCTACTGTGGGTGGCACCGGCACACCCTGGCACACCCGTGGCTACGCCAGTGCACTGTATATACACATTTTTAATAATGTGTTTCCAAGAATCTTCATCTAAATCAAACCCTGCATTGTGCAGAAATGTTTCCTCCCTCACTTTGTAATATTTAGTGTTTGCGTGTGTTTCACACCTGTGTGAGACTCATGCTGTGCTACAAGCCTCCCTGTCCAGAGACACAACGGCAGTAAACAAGCATCAATGTCCCTCAGCAGGAGAGGACAAACTCTGAGAGAAGGTGAGAAAGGGAGGGCAGAGATTCATTTTAGACAGCAATATTTTAAACTAGTTCATCCTGGAATTAAAAAATAAATAGATAGATGCTTGGCTATTTATCTTGTTTGTAGTCTCTCTTACTCCTTTAGGCCTACGTTATGTTACGTTCATGTATTTACAGTAGCCCTAATATGCTTACACTAAAAGCCTTGCAGGCAAGCATTCCTGACAGTTTCCTTTTGAGGTGGGACTACTTTTCTGGTTGCACTTTTTTACAGTATGTGCATTTTCAATGTACTTACAGTGTACTTACCCATGAAAATACGGAGTAATGTAAGGTAATAACATGGGTTAAGGTTAGGTTTGGGGTATGTTCAGGGTTAGTACCTAGTAATTATCCAGTTAGTGTCATCATTACAATAAGTACATAGTATGTACATGCAAAACAGGACTATAGAATAAAGTACTACCACTTTTATGCATGGATGACAATCAATGTAATTCCTGTGGGTGGTGAAATATACATTTCCAATTCACAACAGTCAGGTTAGCATTAATAGGTCTCAATTCAAAGTACATTTAAAATTGAATACCAAATGTCAAAATGACATACTTGGTAGATTTTCAAAGTCTGCATGCTACACTAATATTGCCCGCAAGAGTGTTTGTGAACTTTCTCAACTTTTTCAGAAATAGAAAATTGTTCATGAAAGTGAACACAGCTTTGAAATGCCATACCAAATAATAAATCTTTATAGTAATTTTATGGTTTTCAATGTTCATTAAATTGATTCAATTCATTCATATGACATGGTGGTATGTGGTTTAAGGAACAATTTTATTATCCATGCGTACCAAAAATGTATGTACTTTTCCATCTCCAGGGAAGGACAGTAAAAGTAATTTTACTAAATTTAAAAAAAAAAAAATTATGTGATAGTTAAATATTTTTAACTGTTTATTTGCATAAATAACTAATATTACTTTAGTTAAACAGGACATGTTTTCTCTTTTTCTCTTTATCACCCTGTCTCTTCTCTGCATTTAGAACTCAAACTGGCAGCATCTCTCTGTGTCTCTCTCTCTCTGGTTTTGGGTTAAATCCAACTCTCTGAGGCTGTCTGACAGTATGCAAATATATGCAAACGAGGCTCTAGTCAAGCCAAGCAGCACCTGCGGACCTGACCAGTCGAGACCAGTAGTGACCTGTGCATGTGTGTGTGAGTGTGTGTTTATGTGTGTGTGTATGTGACCGTACCCTTCCAACAGAGGGCTTTTTTTTACACCACCCACTTTTCTCACTGCCCTCCGTAAGCATAAGGACATTTGTACACAGGCTGAATAAAATGACTCTATAATCAGCATGTGATATGTAAAAAATGATAAAATCATCTGGAATTGAACTCTATTGAGCTGAGACAAACTAAAGTTGACTTCATCATCAATAGCTAGGTTCTCATATTTTTATATATTCTTTGGGATATTTTTTTTTTTTAATGAAAACAAGATGTTAATGGAACATACAGTACTTGTTTGCAGTAGTTTATTTTTATTCAGTAAGTACACATACTTTAATAGAAACACAAATAAATTCCTACATTCCTTAGAGTACTTTCCTTAAAGTCGATAACCTTTTCTTCCCCTTTGTGACATATATTCGAGTGAAACAGGTTCTCAATAAAAAATGTATAGGACAGGACTTAATTTGTTTCCCTTTTTTCCCATTTTTTTGTTGGGTCATTGTCGTTTGCTATTATTGCAATGTCATCTGGGTGATAGGTTGCTGAAAGGGATATAGTATATATAGTGTATATAGTGTATATATATATATATATATATATATATATATATATATATATATATATATATATAAACTGGAGGAATGGCTGCTGAAAATGTCAACTTTACAGGAATGCAATTTTTTTTAAACTTTGTTAACGATTTTATTTCAGCTTACAAAGTTTTTAAATCAATATTTTTTTCTTTTTGTTCAAAACATGGCATGTGAACATTGATTAATGTTTTTCCCATGAATATTAGAAATGTTTGTAAACTGCAAAAATTTGTTAAGTAGCAAGTCATATTATACACTTACATTTATGAATTCTGCAGAGCGGTGCGCTTTGATCCTGCCTGCTGGTTTTGGCATTCCAGCAAGCTGGTGAGGAGAGAATCTGACCCCTCTCCTCCCTCTCTCCCTCTTTCTCCTCATCTTTCTTTCCTTCCCTCCGCTGCCCTTGTGCGGATGTGTCTTTAGGTTTGTGCTGGTCAGCACAACGTCTGTCCACCGTCTGGCTGAGTTCTGCTGTCAGTACAGTTCCAGAGTGTGTGTGTTTGTGTGTGTGTGTGTGTGTGTGTGTGTGTGTGTGTGTGTGTGTGTGTGTGTGTGTGTGTGTGTGTGTGTGTGTGTGTGTGTGTGTGTGTGTGTGTGTGTGTGTGTGTGTGTGTGTGTGTGTGTGTGTGTGTGTGTGTGCCCGCTGACGCTTGCCATGGATGTCAGTGTATCCCAAATGAGGAGAGGTGTGCATGTTTGGTTGTGGTGGTAGGGTGGGGAAAAGCTGAGGTAAGGTGGCTCTAGTCCAGACCTTGTCTATAAATGACACAAACCCTCATGTCTCTCTTACACACACACACACACACACACACACACACACACACACACACACACACACACACACACACAAACACAAAGCGTTTGCCCTTCCCTGTCTCTGATCAGTGGCAGAGTGCACAGGGGAGAAGGAAGAGGGCATGACAGCATCACTCACACTGTGCGAAAAGCACATGCTTTGCACACACACATATGAAAGACTACTGTGGGGCTGGGTTTCTCTGGCTCACTGAATACAATGAGAAATGTACTTCCAAAAGCATGTCATTGTGGATCAGTTACTTTTAATTACAAACAGACAAGTATGACAAATATGGAGCATGCTATATATAATCCTGAAAGCACTCATTTCAAGTTTAACATTTCACAATACATTCGATTCAGTTATGAAACAAAAGATACTGACACTTTCTTGTTGTCAAGTGTTCGTATACTGAATAGTGGGTTACTCTAAGACACCTGTGGGAACATCCACTATAATTCCCATGACACATGTTGGTTAAAAGTAATTGCAAAAACAGCAAAGAATTCAGAGAAAAGGTCTAGCATGATTTGTTTGCAGATGCCAGTTGGCTTGATATTTCGTCTATTTCAATGGCATTCAAGTGTGACTTCATTATGTCAATACTTTTTATTGTTAATATGTGCATATACCTATATGCAGATTTGCTTTTAATAATTGCCTTGTAGTTTCCAAAAATTACTTAACAATAAGATTAACACTTTAAGGTTATACTTTACAAAAAGGTTCTACATTTTAACATTAGAGTTAGAACAAAAGGAACATAAGCTAACAATGAACAATACTTTTACGGCATTTATTAATCCTAGTTATTGTTAATTTATGCTTACACTAATAAATTTTTTACATTAAAAGCTGTTTGATGTTAAATGATAAAGTTAACTAATTATGAACTGACAATGGCTACAGTACAATGAATAATAGTATATTTTTAAATGAACATTAACCAAGGTTTCAAATAAAATTTGAAATGCAGCATTGTTACTGCATAATACATGTTAACGCTGTAAAGTGTAACAAAATTTTACATTTTTTTAATGGCATATAAGATGACCAACCCAATTTAAAACTGAAATCACGCTTTCACAAAAATATTCAGTTATTTGTTGTGAAATTAAACTAAACTAAACTAATCTATTTTACATACTTGTATGTTTTAGGAGGCATCACGTGTGATTAATAGGCTACACACACACACACACACACACACCGTGTTTACTGAGCACTTTTATTTCGTATTTTGTGCCTGCGACCCTCTTGTGGTGAAGTATAACTGCACTTAGAATCATCTGGAAAGAACTTTGACTCAAATGAGGTTGATATTTATGGTGTTTGCTTAGCTATTAAGAGCTAAGGGCTCTTTTACTCAGCCCATTTTAAAGAAAAGAAACAATACATTTCATGAAACTTTAATACACTAGAACATTTTACATGACCTTTTCCCTATTTTAGAGCAAATTTTTGCTCTTTTAAATCATCAAATGTTTGCAGTTTAGTTTAGTTTAGTTTAGTTTAGTTTAGTTTAGTTTAGTTTCAGTTCCATGGCCTTTCAGAGAATTTAAAAACATCGTTCCGGTAATATTTCACCACACTTTAAAATCATTAATGAATTTTTATATCAATAGCACAATTTCACCAGAAATTACCATGGTAATAGTAGGCCTAGTTATGGGCAACATGCCAGAGTTACTACAGTTTTTCAACTATACTTTACAATAGAGATTAATTTTAAAATATGATGTCTAAAATTTATATATTGATGGAATTTGATGTAGCAATTTGTTTATTGGGGATTCACTCCTAAAAAGCATTATATTATTTTCCTTACCCCTCTCTGTCTCTATCGCTCTGTGGAATATCTAGTCAAGCAGCACTAACAGTGAAAAACTAACCCGTCTAGTAGAGCACAAAGAGCATCTCACACACTCTGTGTGTGTCTATACACACACACAGACTCCCCACGCTGTGGCGGCGGGTTGACAAGCCCGTCTGCCAAACAACTCAATTAAGCAGAAAAGAGGAGGAAAAAGAAAGAGAAGGAACAGAGGAGAGAGGGAAAGGGAGAGAAAGAGAAAAGCCTGTTCCCTGTCAGCTGCGTGGCCGCCTCTGCGGGGCAAGAAGGGCAGGAACACGTCGGAGAGAAAGAAGAGAAGAGAAGAATAAAGGGAGGGTGTGAAAAGAGAAAGCTCTGTGATGTGTTAACTGGCATTCTGGACCTCAGGGCAGTGATGGGGCACAGGTCAAACTAAGAGCCACTGGGTCATTGCCACGCCGACAGGGACACCCGGACAGTGTGTCTGTGTGTGAGAGAGAATGATTGTGAGTATGTGTATGTTTGCTCTTCTCTTCAGTCTGGAGAGAACTCTCTCTGTCCCAAGAGTGCAAGTGAGTGTGTATTTATATTGCACTTCACAGACTCTTATGAGAACTTAAACATGACTACATTCTAGCTCCAAATGCAAAAATGCACCATAGAGCTTAATTCTTAGCACTAAGGAATTTATAAATGTTTTTTCCATGACATGTTAGGTCATTCAGTTTCTTTTATTGCTATATGTTGTGTGGCATATAGTGGCTGTAGAAAATATTTTGACACTTTAGTCAGACATTAAATATGTGACTGTCATTGTATTACATAAAATATCAAGTGGGATATAATTATATTATATTATATTATATTAGTATTCAGACACTTTCTGTTTGTTAAATGCTAGTGAAACATGTTCATATGTAAATATGAACGAAAAATAATTTACTACTAAAATGAACTTGAGAGTTAGTTAGTTAGTTAGTTAGTTAGTTAGTTAGTTAGTTAAAAGTAATTACAAAAACAGCAAGAAAGTCAGTTCTCAGAAAATGACTAGAAGCATTTGTTTGTAGATGCCAGTAGGTTTTATATTTAGTTAGGCAATGCAATGAAATGTTTACATTTTTGGTTTACTGTAAGTGTCGAAATACCTTTCTTGTGGCAACTTTATTTATTGGCACAATAATGTTGTAGTATGCAGAAGAAACCAGAATTAATAGGCTTTAACTGAATGAAAATTACATGTCTGGAAGGCAATGTTTCAGATATCTTTGTCAAGACATTGAACTCTCTTTTCTAATGTCTGTGTGAGTGTGTTTGACTGTTAGGGTCTGGTTTGTTCCCATGCCACACCACCCTGAAGCACTCACAGTCTTCAGGGGCATAAAGGTAATGAGACGCTGTTATGGAGGCCAATAAAACTGTGTGTGTGTGTGTGTGTGTGTGTGTGTGTGTGTGTGTGTGTGTGTGTGTGTGTGTGTGTGTGTGTGTGTGTGTCAGAGAGACAGAGAGAGGGTGTGAGAGGATCGGCGGGTTAATGGCACAGGTCATTACTGGGCCCAGTAAAGTGTGTGTACTGGGCTGATCTGGCCTGGAGAACAGTAGGCAGGAATTTTGGAGTGGAGGGAATACAGGAGGTTTAATGCTCGAGGAGATAAATAAGAGGGGTGGGAAGAGGAGAGGGGGTCCCCTGTTACACCCGTCCCTCCCACTCTCTCTTTCATTCACATGTTCCAATTTATGGCTCAGCATTTCCTATCTCCAAGACTCCCCACGTTGAGAAGAGAGAGAGGGAGGGAGAGAAAGCAGAAGAGATAAAACCTTGATTTTGTGAATAAGATCTTGAAAAGATAATACACTGAATAGCCCAAAAAAAGGTTTAAAAATAATTTTTCATTGAAATATTTTTTATTTAAATTAATTGGGTGTAAGTTGATCAAAGTCAGCTTAGTAATAATTTGTATTTTAAATAAATTATTTAATTTGAAATAATAATTAAATGACTGAATTGGATCAAATCATTATTATCTTACTTGATAAAATATTTTTACATTGCAGGATTGAAAAATATTTTGTTCATTTTCTGTGGGGGAAAAGGTGAGGGAGTTATGGTGTTCTGTATGGTTACTAGGGTGTTATGAGGATGCTAGAGTGTTCAAGGTCCTAGTGTTGCATATAGGGTGTTTCAATGTAATACTAGTTTACGGTGGGTGTTTGCTTACTGACCCAAGGTGCATTAACTCTCCCCAAGTTTCTTTTCAATAAGTCAGCTGCAACATTTAAGGCCTCATTCAAGTTCTTAACAGAAATTGCACATTTAAGTTTAGGAATGAGCAATAAGAGTGGTGCTTACAGCTAATTATGTAATTGCATAGTGAATAATATGAAAATAAAAACATGAATCAGAAATGTAATGTTAAAAAAATTCTGTGTGTGTGTGTATGTGTGTGTGTGTGTGTGTGTGTGTGTGTGTGTGTGTGTGTGTGTGTGTGTGTGAGTGTGTGTGTGTGTGTGTGTGTGTTTGTGTGTGTTTGTGTGTGTGTGTGTGTGTGTGTGTGTGTGTGTGTGTGTGTGTGTGTGTGTGTGTGTGTGTGTGTGTGTGTGTGTGTGTGTGTGTGTGTGTGTGTGTGTGTGTGTGTGTGTGTGTGTGTGTGTGTGTGTGAGAGAGAGATATATCGATGACACTTTAACCCTTCATAAGTCACAAAGAGATTGGTGTTTTTTGGCCGGATTGCTGGAATAAAGAACCCGAAGAGGAGAGAAATAAATCCTGAGACATGTGCAGAGGCTCTGAAAGGAGGAGTGGAGATCTTCTCACACTCATCTTTTCACCCATAGCTAAGGATGGATGGCCCTCAATCAGTCTTAAACTTGGCCTGTCTCGGACTCTAACACATTTGCATGTTTACCTAGCTATACTTCTATTTTTATTCAATAAAGCAAATAAATGTACATTTTTAAAATATAAAAAGAAAAAGAGTTTTTAGCATTAATTATTTTAGTATTTTTAAAACCATGTCCTTTTAGGACGTCCCCAAAAGAAAAACACGAAAATAATGAAGACCACTTAATTTTCACCATATATTTAGATTTTGTGAATCTACATAAGAATCAAAAATTGTACATACATTCCTAACACACTTTAATTAACTGATTTTACAAACATTTCCTCTAATTAAATAGTTCATGAAAATCGATTCGCCTGAAATTTTGTGAATTCACAATACAGATGTCAGATATTCTCTCTTCAACACACAGTGGTTGGTTTGGCCATATATCAGTGAAGTATACCAGGACACATTGGCATTTAGCGGTGAACAATAGGACACCCCGTTCTACTTTCTCTTCTTTTGTCTCACTTTGTTTTGGCTGGATTTAGCTGCACTGATGAGCTGAAGAACGAACACAAAGAGAGAGCAGACCCCTACATTCTTTTCACAATACGCCTACCATCATCAGAGAGAAAGTTATCACCTCAGGAGAGTACGACAGGGGAAGATGGCTTTAAGAAAAGCACTGAAGTGAGGTGAAATTAGTGAGGTAATCTCTTCAAGTTGTCAGCGGACATAAGGCAGCTATATGTAAATGTAAGAGGTGGCAAGTTAAAGTGAGTGTGTGCGTCCTCGCAAAGAGAAGGGTTTTAAGTCGGAGGGTCTTACTTTGATCTTTCCCACTTCTCTGTCCCACCTCTCCCCCCTCTGTACTTCTTTTTCTTTCTTTTTTTACCTCCTTGTAAGAAAATCAAGGCCTATTAACCCTAATCTCACTTAATGGCATATACCTCTCCTTTTGTCCTGGGCGATGGGCAACAGACTCTTTCCATTCAGCCTCTCGCCCTCTTTCAAGCGACTGGCCGGACTAATCCCCTTTAGCTGCATGGCCGATTATTCCTTGTATTTTATCATTATTCTTATGATTATAATCTGCATTCTCATTCATGCACCCCTATCCACAAGATGGAATTGCTTTTCCCTCTCTTTCATGGCTTTCACCGTGCCCCGACATTGAAAGAATTGCTCCTTCTTTTTTTCAACTGCCCGGCCTTCGGAGGGGTGGAGATCAGAGTTTGGGTGCAGGAGAGGGTGTTGTTTGTAATTTAGGTAAGTGAACTCCTTTGGTAGAAACACATTTTCTGGCCATTTGAATATGTTGTTCACAGAGAGTAATGAATGGCGCCACACTGGCCCGTGTAAACGCATTTACCTCGACAAGCAGCTAACAAGGGAGTGGATTATAGACAGTGAGGTTGGAGAAAGAGTGTGGGCTAATTATTATGGGGCTGATGTGGGGTTTGTTTGGGGAGTTGAATAGGGTGGGTTCAGGCAAGGCTGGGGTGAAAGAAAGGCTCCGTCCTTGTGCTGCAAAAGGGGTGCACAATTAATTATTTCAATCCGTTTGGATGCAGCCGAGCACACACGCATGCATAAGCTTACTCTGACAGAGAACAAGAGGAAAAAACAGGATATGTGTTTAAAGATTAACTTTTGCACTAGTTTTAAACAACAGGCACACACACACTGTGTCAGTATTACTAGTTTAATTCTAAGCAAACACAATATGGGAGACAGTTAAGGCTAGAAGATTTTGCCAAAAGTTTCAATTTGTTTACAGTAGCTAATGCATATTTGCACATTCAAGTTTGAGCCACTTGAAATGTTAAAAATGTATTAGTATATGTAGAAATTAACATTAATCAAGATTGACAAGTGCTGTAAAAGAATTGCTCAAAGTTTGTTTATGAACATTTTTCATCATGTTTCATCAAAACATGTGACTTTTTTTCTTCTGTGGAAAAAGAGATTTTTTAATATTTTGTGTTCCACAAAAGAAAGTCAAACAGGTTTAAAAACATCATGACATCATTAGGCAAACTATCCTTAAGGTTAACAAATTGGACCTTATTGTATAGTGTTACAAAAAAATTAAATAACCAGACACCTCACCCTCCTCAGACATTAAAAAACTGCTTGTTGTTGTATTGTTCTTTTTTTAGTCTTTCTCCAAGGCATGTTGAAATCACTTTGGGAAACGTGTGGCGGGATTAACATGCACCACCCGTGGGGTCCGGCACACCACACACTGGCACACCAGGCTCTCCGTCATGCTGCTTGACCCCCAAGCCAAGGGCTCCTCCTGGGCACCCTGAGGCAGGAGAGGGCACTTTGCCACAGCCAGTTGCTGCTCAGGGGAGGAAAGCAGAAGCTGTCCCGGCCCGGTGAGAAATGGCCACCCTCCTGTCAGCAGTAGACGTGGTACAGTTCCACTGACGCCCATCCCAATGCTGACCTCGCCCAGCAGACGCCTCATCTCCTGCAAGGAAGAACCTAGGAGTAGGATGTAGTTACGGGCCAGCACCAGTGTGGAGATTTTGGACAGGCGCCTTCCAGTCGGAGGGGCTCCAGTCGGGAGGTAAGGGTGCTGCAGTGCTCCCCCTACACCGGTGGGAGAAGAAGAGTAAGGCACCATTACTTCCCTTAAAGCATCCATGGCCACGTTGAGGTCCTGCATTCTCTTCCTCTCACGGCTGTTGATCTTTCTCCGCAGCTCCTGTTGCTCCTCCACACTAAGTTCACGAGGGGGTTTCGAAGATCTGAGATGTCCCTGGAGACCCACAGCATTGGAGGTCGGTCCTCCTGCTCCTGTTACCCGTACCATTCTTGGCATGAGTTGCTGTAAAGAGTCTTCGCCCTGCTCTCTGCACCTAAAACCAGGCACAGCCTGCATTCTGAGGAAGATATTGAGAAAACATGAGTAAGATAAGTAATTGAATCAAATTGAGGGATTTGCAAATATCTTTTGGATTCATGTATTAAAATTACAGTTCACTCAAAAATTCCATCATTATTTACTTACCCTCATGCCGTTCCAATCGTGTATGACCATTTCTTTTGTGAATAATGTGAAGAATTGTTTTTTTCCAAATAATTAAAATCAATGGGGCCCAAAACAACACTGTTTCCTTTGTCAAAAAACATAACAAAACACTGGGACATTTTTCTAAAAATATATTATTTTGTGTTCCACAGAGGAAAGAAAGTCATACAGGTTCGGAATGGCTTACAGGTGAGTAAATAATGACAAATTTTTTATCTTTGGGTGAATAATCTCTTTAAAGTTCAGTTGTCATATTGCTCAAGTCTTTCTAGTAGGCAAAGACTTTACCTTCAAGTTCGTGATCCACACACTCCAGATCTTCTTCCGGGACTCCTCAAATAATTTTAAAGCAGTTCACTTCTTCAAGTCCATATTCTAGTCATGAGTTAATCTTCCTTAAAATCTTCCTCCCAATAATTGTTAAATGCTCAATTAAATAGTTTGCTCTCTTTTCCAATACTGTAGTTGTCCTTTATAGAGATCTTTAAACTGCAGCTAACTAACACACTCCTAACTATTGAAAGAATATGAGAGAAGTACTGCTATAATGAGCTAATGAGTTACTCTGTCACTCTCTCTCTCTCTCTTTCTGTTCCTGACGCCCCCTCATCTGCCCTCCATGCTAATGATTTGATCATCATTTCCAATGGTTAAAAACCCTGATCGTGAGCACATGCCTCATGTTTGTTGAATGGGGTATGATGATATCTTCATCTCAATGCAATACTGTGACATTTTCTTGCATGCATAGGATACATGTGACATTGATTTTCTGCTAGTGATTGGGGAAGCAAATGAAAAAGTGAGCCAACAAACAGAAGGCCTAATGATTCTCGTCACAGGTGGCACACCGGACATACCCAGGGCGAGACTGATTGTAAAACATATAAGCGGTGCAATTGTCTCTTTTACCAAACTATTGACACACTTTTATTTAGCCTCCCTCTAAATGTGAGAGGAAGGAAGAGACGTCAACAGAAAGCATGTTGTTCACGTTGAGAGCGGGAGGTGAGAACATAGAATCTCCTGTTTGTCTCACAGGGGTGAGAGGAGGGTAAGAAGGTTGTGGCACCCGGTCCCGGTGAATGGTATCATGGCATCCATGCGCACATACTCGTAGGCTCAGACAGGAAAGAGAATTTAAAAGAGCAATCGCAACGCCAGGCACCTGCAGGGCAACAGAACACAACCTGCCAGTGTGTTGGTGTGTGTGGAATTGTGTGTGCTTCTAGCTGACCTATAAAAGACAGCCTGTGATGGATTAGAGCTGGGATGTTCGTCAGCTGTATGTCTGTGAACGTGTGTGTGAAAAGAAACGGCAACCGAAAGGAGGGAGGGTGAGAAGAGAGGGCAGAAAGGGACACCTGCTCTGACACAGAGACAGAGAGAAGAGATGAAAAAGAGAGGGAAAGAAAGAACCTGGTGTCCACCCGCAACACCGCCCCCCTCCCGCTCACTCCGTCCTTCCTTCCAGCTTGTGGGGGGTTGAATGGGGTGGCGTGGTGCCGGGGGGCTCACATCCGTATCCCCTGCCCCCAGCGCCCATTGCCTCCGTGGGTTTCATAGCGAGGATGGAGCAGGTCAGGGACCGGTGGAGCCAGGCAACGGGAGATGAGGGCTGTCTTTGTGGGGGCCAGAGTGTTTTCCGTCTGGGCCAAGCCGGCGAGCTTGGGCTGGGTCTCTGGAGCTGCACCTGGGGGTTCAATCAGCTCATTCACACCAAGCCTGTTTCCTGTAGTTACCAGTAAAACGCCTGGCTGAGGTGGTGTCCACTTGGCACCGCTGGGGTTCCCATCTCTGAGACACACACACACACGTACGATAGCTTAATTATACTTGAAATAAAAAGCTTGGGCTGGGTCTCTGGAGCTCCATATAAAAAAAATTTACACACACATTCACCGGCCACTTTATTAGGTGCATCTTGCTAGTATCTTGTTGGACAGCCCCTTATGCCTTCAGAACTGCCTTAATTCTTCAGACATAGATTCAACAAGGTGCTGGAAACAGTCCTCTTATTAACCAGATTTTGGTTCATATTGGCATTATAGCATCATGGAGTTGCTGCAGATTCGTCGGTTGCACATTCATGATGCAAATCTCCCATTCCACCATGTCCCAAAGGTTCTCTGTTGAATTGAAATCTGGTGACTGTGGAGGCCATTTAAGTATGGTGAACTCACTGTCATGTTCAAGAAACAAGTTTAAAATTATTTGAACTTTGTGACATGCATGTTATACTGCTGGAATTAGCCATCAGAAGATGGGAACACTGTGGTCATAAAGGAATGGACATGGTCAGCTACAATACTCAGTTTGGCTGTGGTGTTTGAATAATGCTTGGTTGGTACCAAGGGGCCTGAAATGTGCCTGTAAAATATCTCTCACACCATTACACCACCAGAGACCTGAACTATTTATTTAAGGCAGGATGGATCCATGCTTTCACGTTGTTTACATCAAATTCTGACCCTACCATCTGTATGTTGCAGCAGAAATCGAGACTCATCAGACCAGGGAACTCTTTTCCGATCTTCTATTGACCAAATTTGGTGAGCCCGTGATAATTGTAGCCTCAGTTTCCTGTTATTAGTTGAAAGGAGTGACACCCGGTGTGTTCTTCTGCTGCTGTAGCCCACCTGCTTCAAGGTTTGACATGTTGTGCATTTAGAGATACTCTTCTGCACACCTAGGTTGTAATGAGTGATTATTTAAGTTACTGTTGCCTTTCTATCAGCTCGAACCAGTCTGGCCAAAATCCCAGTAGATCAAAATTTTCTGAAATACTCCGACTAGCCCATCTGGCACTAAACATTAAAAAGGCACTAAAATCACCTTTCTGCAGATCGTCTTGACCATGTCTACAAGCCTAAATGCATTGAGTTGCTTCCATGTGATTGGCTGAATAGATATTTGCATTAATGAGCCGTTAAACAGTTAAACAGGTGTGTATACTGTATTGATCATTTATATAAAAAATGTATGTAGTGTTGAAACCTTTACTACTTATGAATCATTACAAAATGGTCTTACATTTTTTTATTTTATTTTATTATTTACATTAAAAAGTCTTATATTTTTGTAAATTTCTTTCCCTTAAACATACAGATACCCTCTGAAGTTTGACAAGTCATATGAGCTACAGCTCCATTCACTTTATTTGTATGGAAAGAGATGGCAGGACAATTCTGAACATTTTGCCCTTTATGTTCTTCAAAACAATGAGTATATTGGTGAGTAAATGACAGATATTTAATTTTGTGAGCCAATACATTGTAATTGACATTTCATTTTGTAACAAATTTCCTGATGCATTTCCTTATTTCTTGTGTTTAGGTGAAGGATCTTGCAGCACAAAGGCAAGACGGAAGACCAAAAATAAATCTGTGCACCAGCAGAAACATCACAATACCTCTGTGACAGACATCTGCGCTTAATTGCCCAGAAACAAAAACACAAACAACAAGGAAACATTGGGCATAAAGAAGTTGGACTACCTGTGCTAACTTTGACAGCTTGCACTGCTAACTGTTTTTCATGATGTGGAAGGTCACAACACAAGCTGATGCATAAAATCCGCAACATTGAAATGGAGAAGGTCTGCTTCCATATTCATTACCAGACCATGGACGCCGAGAAACGTCTGCTAAATGCCGAGCGTGATATTTCAACCGCCGGCTGGCCAGCCCTTCGCCAGCTTGTGTCCGTACTGCACGTACTGCAGAGCTGTCTCGCACACCAACAAACCTGCATAAAGAAAAGTTCTAATGAGAAATTAACAGATGTCACAACTTTATTCTCTCTTTCTCTCCCCTAGAGGGAAGCAGGTGTGGAGGGCGAGGCTGGAGGGCCTAAACCTCCATCAGATGTTTCGCGTTCTCCTCAAAGTAGCTTCTAAAAATGAGTGTGTATCTGGTGGAGATGCTATAAAACAGTTGACATGGGGGAGGTGAGCTGTCTAGAGCTTCAGAGCACTGCGAACCCTGCTTGACGTGTTGCTTTGGGCCGGCGGCCATGGATATGAGAAGATTACAAGCTGTTAATAGGGCGGAACCAATGAGCTGAAGGCTGGGTATTGTGACTCCCAGCATGCTCTGGGAAAGGTTGGCCTGGACAGAACGGTTGGCTTCTCAGATGGATGAAGCCAGGCGAAGAGTCACCCCATGGGCCTTTTGTCAAGTTGCCCGAAGAACAGTTGACACTGTTTCAAAATCATACACAGTCAGTGACGTCCAGAGAGTGTTGGGAATCGTTCTTTAAACACACGCTCTGAAGCGGTCCTGCTGAGGACACACTGATTATAGCTGTCACAGGCTACTCAGTGCCAGCTGCCATGTGTGTCACATTTCACTAATAAGAGCACTCACTCTGACACGTCACATTGAACATATGCATTGCAGAACGCTGTGCCAAAAGACTTTCATGCAACAACAACAAAAAGTAAACCTCTTGTGAGGCAGATTTCCATTTCATGGTTTTTAAATTTTTTTCTCACCTTTTTGTTGATCTCTTAACAGGAATAAATGCAAGGACCATTGAGTTTTGTCAGTTTGCTGCATCATTCACTTCTTTATCGACATTGACATGTAAATTGTGTGGTGAGGTAACAATTTCTAGATGAATTCCCACCCCAAGTCCTTTCCAAGCTTTCTATGAACACTGCTGCATCTCCAATCCACCATTATAGCTGTGTGTTGCAAAGCTTCTGTATAGATTGATATTCTCATTTATACTCAGGCAGTTTTAGTTTATATACTGTTGTACAAAATTTGTGAGTGTTAATTTGTATTGAATTAAAATGAACACAGTGCCAGGACTATAACCACCGTAGACTTTGAAGGGTCCCTTCCAATAATCACATATGGCCTTCTTGTCTCCCCAATATAATTTTGAAGCTGCTCTGCTTCACTTCAGTATGCATCTTATTCTTAAGTACATTTTTTAGGATGGTCTGCTTCAGAGGTCTAACAGCACTCGTCAAAATGATTGGCATCAAATCAAAGAAGGTGGGCTTTACTATTCACGGAAGCTGAAGATGAATTCTAGCGCGATGCTTCAGTTTTAACAGTGAAAGAGAGCAAGGTAAGATGTAAGATGTAACAGAAATGTTAAACGACCCCAAGTAATATCCAGTGATGCAAACTACTTGCCATTTTATTATTGAAATTTATTTTAACTAATTCATCATTTAATGTGACAATGCAAGAAATATTAACTGAGCTATCTTCATATTTTAAAATATAAATTTTATTTGCAAATAATTTAAATTAATTACTTTACAATGTATTCTACTTCTTTTACTCTTTATTCTTCTACTCTTTATTCCCCTTAATCCCTTTAAATCTTCCCCAAAAAAGGGTTTGGCTGCCAATGTTGGTGATTCGATGTTATTGAAACTTAAGGATTATAAACACTTCTGGTCAATTTCATTCTTTTTCTAAGTCAATGTCTAGCCAGGGCCATTACCAAGACAGCTGACAAGATGGGCTCATTTGCTTTAAAAAAGACTTTGGATTGAACTTCCTTTCCATAAGGGAATGTGAAGGCTCATGGGATGTGATAGATGAGTAGACATCACATTAGGTTAGAAGAGAAGACAAGGAATAACTCCGTGACTAGCTGAACAAACGAGACAACATGAAAAGCAATAAGCCAGAGGGACAAAAAAAAAAAACGGAAGCACACACACCCACTGTCAAGATCATTGGCTAAAGGGCAGAAAGTCACTGGAGTAAAAGTTAATAGGAAAAAAATAATTAACCAAACAAAATTCACGATATAGGCAACAAAGCTTTGTGATGTTCCATTGTTTGATAATGAACATAGCATGTGTACAGAGTAAATTTCAGAGCTAATTTAGCTTTTCGGTGCTGAAACTTAACTATAGTGCCATTCTGCCGTCCATTCAGGCCTGATGAGGGATGGATTCTCAGATGCTTGTCAAGGCGGCTGAAAACGAGTGAAGATAAATGAGAGAAAAGAAGAGTCAGGCGACCCATGCAAACTGAGAGCGGAACACCTCTATCACCCAACCATCCATCAACCGCCCTGATACATGCACACACAACACACCCAACACACACCATCTAAATGCAGCAATACAAGACAGAGTGTGCACGTGAAAGTGTGTGTGTGTGGGCAGAGAAAGTTTCTCACACCATAAAGTTACTAATATGATTTTGCAGAAGGAGATAGAACCAGAGTGTGTTCCCAGTGGATTGAAACGGAGAGACATATGCCAGAACAGGATCAGATTGCAGGACAAAGTCATTTAGAGTTTATCGGGTACACACAGTTTTTTTCTGAAAGGAGGAACACTGCTCATAAGATCATGTCTCTGAAAGGGTTCAGCTGGACAGCAACAAAGCCACAAACAAAAGGTCCAGCAGCCACAAACCCTCATTGGCCTGCAGAGCTCCCATGGTGCTCTTTGATGTAAAGTTGTCCTGGCCCTGTCCTCTTTTCACAGCGCATCCACACTCGGCCAGTCATGAATATCCAAGAGTTCAGCCCTTTACAGGATTATCCCCTCTTTCTTTAACCGCTCAAACATTCCTAATGCACATCTTTCTATCTATCTTACACTCCTTTGAGTCTCTTTTCTTTCTTTCTATTTCTCTGCTCCATCTGTCTTAGTCTCTTTCAGTAAACACATTGACTCTTTCAGTAAACACATTGATCCAGGCTGTATGAGAGTGCATTGGCTTTAAATCATAGACTTGTAGGTGCACACAGCACCCAGCTCATGACCTGCAAACAAACACACAGGCACGCTGCATAAATGGTGGCTGTCTCTCTCGCTCCCGCTCCCAAAAGCCCAATAGCCCAATAGCAGTTGCAACAGAGACAACTTGAAAAACTTTTCATTTCTTTTTATTACCCACATGTTCAGTTTAGTCTGTTGGGTAATTTTGCTGGGTTATTTTTTATTATGTTTACCCAGGTGCTGGGTATGATGATAAAATATAATGTACACCACACCAGTGTGATATTGATGTTTAACATCAAAAGACTGCTTCAACACATTTATTCTCATTCTAAACTGAAAAAGTGCAACAAGCACTGAATTAATCTTAATTAAATCAAATTAAAATCTAAATTAATTAATCAATGTAAAAATAAAAACATTACACACACAAAAAAGGAAAAAGTTAGATAAAGGAAAGTTTATAAAGGTTTATACATTTATAAAGTCAGTTTATAAAGGAAACAAATGTCTTGGACAGTTTTGACAAAGAAAGGGGGAGGTAAATCACAAGTGTATGAGAAAAAAAGTTTATACAGCAGAATTTATTGTCCATGTATGCACGTATAGTTCCAATCAATTTTTTTTTTTACTAATCAGACTGATTAATTATGCAATCATCACATGACACTTTCCTAATGAATCTCAATGAACTAAAATAAAAACTATTTTACATGAAGATCTCCTTGATTCCATGGGGTGTGTTACATAAGGAAGAACAGATGATGGAGGGTGAGATAAACACTTGTCCCAGGGGACGTGTGGTCTCATATGGCCACTGTACAGGTTCCTCAAATCATCCGTCTGCTTCTCCTCTAAAATGCACTTCTTGGTATGATTATGTGATAAATGACTGACACTTGCAATAATGATGATGGATCAATGAAACTGAGAGGCCGAGAAACACATTTTAGAATTTAAGTAGACCAGGAGGATAACTTTACTTCTCTCCCTGTCTCTCTTTCTTGTTACTTTCTTTTGTCCCACAATGCTACAGATGCACTTCGGTTATTTGCTTATTTTTTGCAGTTTTTTTTTTTTTAAATTTACATTATTTGTGTTTTCCACCACCTTTGATGTATCTCTTCAATCCTCTACGTCTAATCCTTTGGACTAACAAGGCCTAGTGTTTGCCTCTGAATGGCCCAACATCTGTGCTGAATCAGAGGATTTAAGAATGGTTTTAAGATCTGAGTTTAAAACCACACACACACATACATATTAAACACTAAACACAATCTGTGGAAATGCTATGCATGAGGCTGCTGTAGTTTGGCGTGGATAAATGTCAGCTATATATTCAAGAAGCTTCATTTATATTTTTCTAACAGTAGCAAAATTGTTACATTATGTAATGCAACAGATTATGCACATTCAGTTTATTGTCTTTGTCGTTTTAAGTGAACTGATCTGTGAATCATTATTCAGTGGCGTAATAAAGTACCCTTATATTGGCACTTTATTCCTGATCACTGAATGATGACACGTTGGGTAGATTTGATTTGCAGTATTTGTCCGTGCGTTATAGTGAGACATATTAGTATCTGTATTGTAAATACAGTATGTGTCAGTAATCAGTGAGTGAGAGGAGACCTTCGTTAAGGTGTTCTCCGTTCAGTGGCTCCGCGGGGGAGGTGCTGCTCTGATTAATTTGGAAACGTGATAGCGTGTAATTCTCATTACCTTTCGAAGTAATTGCATTTTACGCGGAGCAAATGGGCGAGGCGGCTGAAGATTACTAACAAGCAGATGTTAGTGAAGGAAGACAAGACATCAGCAGCCTGTTTGCTTTCATTGAGCTCAATCTGGAGTCGAAATTACTATTACACTGACTGCTACTGGGTGGATGTAATGAAACTTTTTATCATTGAAGCTTGGAAACTTACGTAAAGATTTGTTGTTGTTTATGAGCCCCTTTTGTTGAATGTACTAGTTGTGAAATGAAGATGTTATTGAAATTCCCTAAATACATCTAGGATAAATTGGCAAATAAAATATGCAAATGAAACAGTATACATAAATAAAACATCTCTTAAAATAACCACTTAACGTTTGTCCATATAAAATAAAAAGTGCCTTTTTTGTTGTGCAAAATTAATATGGTGAATTATTATAATTATATAATATAATGAATTTTAAAACAAATAAACAAGTAGCAAATATGAATATTCAAAAGCCAGCTTCACTCCGTATCGTTCCAGCTCAAAAATCCCTTGGAAAACATTGCAACAGAAAGAGCAATCTGCCATCCAGCTGCTGGCGTTTAGTTATGTATTCTACCTAATACTCCTTTATTTATTCCTTCCATCTCGCATCTTCTTTTTCTGTATATTTTGTGTAGTGCAAGACAGCAAATGCGTTTTTTGCATTCTAAATAAATGATCGTCTCCTTGAGGCTCAAAAACATGAGGGTAATCGCATGTTAGTTTTATAATAGATTTATGTAGCGCATCATTCTGGGAAAAAATACCCAGAATGATGCGCTTCATAAAACTATAAGGTAAAAAGAAAATCTACAAGGTCTCAAGCTGCCCAAAGCAGAAGAATTGTTTGCTTTGACAGGTAAGGGTGTTCACAGGTGACATGAGAAGAGAGGAAATGAAGGCGAATTCCAAAGCTCGATGTCATACAGTAGATGTGCCAAATTAAGTCATTGTGACACATCTCAATCACCTTGTTTTTATATTTATAAAAAAAATATCTGTCTGTCTGTTTTATCAATGATTAGTGTTAAACGTTACCGGGTTAAGATTAACATAATTATCATTTGAACGCAAATGGACAGTGGCAAAAGCTTTTTAAGTGCGCCAAAATTGAGCATAATTTCGTTAATTAGATAATTCATATTCTCTCTCTGTTTTTATTATTACTGATATTTGGTTAAAAAAGAAACTCAGTATTCTGTTTATTTTATTTACCTGTATACATTCTGATTGGATAATGCGTAAATCATTAAGGTATAATAACTTTTTATATATTAAGAATTATTATAGAATGTATCAAGCATTAGTTGTCGATAATGTATTACTATATAAATATAAACTACATAAAACAAAAAATAAACTATTAAACTGTAACCTGTGGTATTTAAAATAACTTATGCCACACCGAGACTTTGACTTACGGTCTCTTAGTTTCCTAATAATTATATTTTATATAAAAATACTATATTTAAATATTATAATAAAAAAATATATTTAGATAGATAGATAGATAGATAGATAGATAGATAGATAGATAGATAGATAGATAGATAGATAGATAGATAGATAGATAGATACATAGATAGATAGATAGTGTTCATGTTTCCTTCAATTTTGACAGTACTTTGTAGAATATATTTGAGCTTCCATTTTTTTATCCCAAAAAATATTTGGGTTAATTGATCAAGCACAAACAAGTAAATAAATGAATCAATTTAAAACATTTATTTTACAGTTATGACAAACATTCACCGCACATTAATTTGAAAATACCATCAAAATAAGTAAATAAATATCATTTTGCACTTTATTATAAAAAATAAAAGTTGATAATTTTTCGAATCGGCAATGACGGGTAAGTTTGTGCAGAAAGAAGTAAATAAAAACAACAAAGATGGAAAGACAGAAAACTAAAAAAAGAGAGAGAGAGAGAGAGAGAGAGAGAGAGAGAGAGAGAGAGAGAGAGAGAGAGAGAGAGAGAGAGAGAGAGAGAGAGAGAGAGAGAGGGGATGGAAACCAAAGAGGGAGAGAGAGAGAGAGAGAGAGAGAGAGAGAGAGAGAGAGAGAGAGAGAGAGAGAGAGAGAGAGAGAGAGAGAGAGAGAGAGAGATGCATCTTTCCTGTTACAGACAGCGCTTGGCAAATGAATTCTGACCCCGAATATAAACTAGGAAGGTAATATAAAATCTCTCAAACTGTACAAACACTATCTACATATTTACACAGCATACAATCCTATTATGTTTTTCAAAACCATATGACATTTTAATGTATAATTTCGTTTCGTCTAATAGTAATGGCCGATCACTAAATCTATTTAGCCCTCTTTAACTGAAGCATGAATTGGCCGGATTTATTTTATTAACTCTATTTCACATTAAACTTGTTCTTTCGTTGCAATCTCAGGATTGACGGCTAAAAAGAGTAAGGTACCGTATATGGTATATTCACAAACTTCATACACAGAAATGCACATGGACAACCCTTATCTCTAAAGTGTTAAAACTCTATGTTAGTGGCTTTGATTCATTCTTCTTCGCTTCAGACTTGTGCATTCCAATTGTTCAGTCATAATAAACACGACATAATACATTTTTTATATAAAAGTCTATGGTTCAATTTTCAGAGTTCTGTTATCAATGTTCAGTACTTTATTTTGAGTCACTGGTCAGTCGTGGCATGCTGACGGTGCTCATACCGGACACATGAGGCGGAGGCACCTGGCACATGCTACACGGGCAAGGGATCCCGGGACCCCAGTGCTGGAAACCAGCGCCGAGTGGCCCTGAGGTCGATGGTGCCTTGAGGAGTCCGTGATGCGGTCTGACGGCTGAGAGACCCGGGCCGGAGAGAGATGCGGCACTGGAAACTGCTGGTGGTAGCAGAGGATGATGTACCGGGTGAGAGGAATGCGAGACAGCAGCAGGGTGACCCGCTAACGGAGCGGCCGCGTGTGCAAGGGTGCCGCACCCGGACGGGTGGAAACTGGCGTGATGAGCCCCGCTCCCTCCACCGTAGATCTCGCTCACGAGCCGTTTCATCTCCTCCAGCGAGTTGCTCAGCATAAGTATGTAGTTGCGCGCGAGTAGCAAGGTGGCTATTTTGGAGAGCTTGCGCACGGATGGCCCGTGGGCGTAGGGCATGACCTCCCGGAGCCCGTCCATGGCGATATTGAGGTCGTGCATGCGCTTCCTCTCACGGCTGTTGATCTTGAGGCGCATACTCTGCAGTTCGTTCTCGGATAGAAGTTTACGGTCCTTTTTGGAGAGCATCTTCAGAGCCATTGCGTCCTCATCGGCGCTGGAGCTGCCATGCAGATCTGCGCCTCTTAACTCCGGAGGAGAATCGCTCTGCGTGGAGGAGACGGCGCCGGAGAAACCCACGGACTTCTTGACTGCGGACAGGAAAAGATCATCGCCTTCAGGGGAAGAAGGTCGACTGGACACTCGGCTCGTGTCGGAGTCCATGTTGTTCAGTGCGCTCGCAGCTTCTCGCAGATGTCAATTTTCCTTTAAAAGAACGTAATGATTAAAATCAAAAAAATTATTTTTACAATGAAATAAATGTAATAAGAAATTAAAAACTAACAGTAAAAACCCTAATTAATATGGTTTAATTAAATGCAAAACAGCAAATTAAGAGTATAGCCTATGTTATAGAAATTCAAATAAACTCTCCAACTCCATAAGTTCCCTAAAGTAAAGCTGTTGAAGTTTGTTACACAGTTTGCGAGTTTAGTGGCGAAAAAGCAAACTAGATAAATATAAATGAAAACAGTTAGAGATTATCTAATAGCTAAATCATATAATAGTAGCACATTCAAATTACTCAACTGAATAATTGGAAGGAGAAAATAATCTAATCACGTAAACCATTCTAGGCGTTTAATAATTGTAGGTTACATTGTCTTTATACTTTTTTTTAAAAAGTCATCAAATCATTGCATTTATTTTCTATACATTCAAACTTACCGGTAGCAGGTGCAAGCGCGTGTTGGTGTGTGTATTGTTGGTATGTTATTCCAGTTCACTCGTGCACTGTTTGTGTTTGGCACGCCCGAGAGTGACGAGGGGTATTATATAGTAGGTCCCTCCTCCCCATCACCCGGGGGCAAGTCACCGGGACAATGTCAACGCTTTTCCGACAGCCCGTCAAGAACCAATGAGCTCCAGTGGGTGGGGGTCCGAAAATCTGATGTCATTGCGCAACAAAAAAAACAACCTGAGGCTTCATTAACTGCATTAGACACACTTCGCATATGGTGCTCCTCACAGTCACAGAACATCGTTGGGTTAAGATTACAGTGAGTCGGTTGAACAAACTGTGCAATCTGTCCTGAAGCTATCGAGTTAGTTAAGTCCGGTGGTGCATGCGTCCCGAAGTAGGCTAGATGAAAAACTTCAGAGAACTTTGTTTGACAATTTTGTAGGTCTACTGTGTTTAACCTAACTTCGGAAATTAAATGGCAATAAAAAATAAAAATAAACTGCACTCAACAAATCAATATTTTCACTAATTAGTCTATAATTAGACTATTTGTAAGAAAGATACATTGGTATTAAAATTAATTAAAATGTGATAGTAAGGTCTATGATAAATGATTTAGCCTTATAGGCTGTAGCCTGTAGCTATGTGGTGTGAAGATGGATGCCGATGCAAGTTTTTCTTCGTGATCTTGTGTGTATTTCCCGTAGGATTGAGCGCGGTCAGTTGCAGACACTGTTTTGCGGTTTGAATGCGCTCATATTGTTTTAACCCGGTGACCCCATGCGGGCGCCTGACAGCTGACTGAGTTCAGCCGTTGAACGCATTTAAAACGTTGGGAAACGAGGCGTGCAAAATATTTTTTAACGGTTATGATCTGAAACATTTCAATTAGGCCAATATGGACGAACAAAAGTTTTTGTTTGGGGTTGAAGAGGAGGACATACACATAGCTGGCTACAGTAGTGCACATATTTATAAGAAATTTATACGTTTCTCTTATTTACAAATTAATTGAACATGGCTTGCATAAACACATATTGGCGCCGTAATCATGTGCATTTAGATAGATAGATAGATAGATAGATAGATAGATAGATAGATAGATAGATAGATAGATAGATAGATAGATAGATAGATAAAAGGGGTCTGGAAATGTGTTTCTTCATCTATCTAAACTCCACAGGTGCAGATTTAACAGACGCATCAGTGAGTTTAGGAGAAACATCACCAGATCAAGGTCTTTAACATATTTTCACTGAAGCATCTATGAGCTGTTGTTGTTTGGTTGTTTTCCCCGTGCGGACAGTCCCGTCTGTCTGTTTGCTTGTTTACTCTCGTTAAATACGCTTATGCAAATGAGTTGGTTTAAACCGTCGGTGTCGGAAAGAAGTTGTAGTTCAGTTCCTTCATTATGAATTCCGGTAATCTCACTTGTTAAGTGTACCAAAATGGTAATATATGCCGCGACTGTCTGGATTAGAAACAGGGGGACAGAATGAGCCCTATTGTCAGAGCTGCAGTTTATTCCTCGCGCATATAATTATCTGAAATGTCACCCGGGGAAGAATGCAATGCACACAAATTCACACACACCCACACGACACACTGACTGACAACTGTCTTGGGAGCAATTACAGAGAGAGAAAGACAGGGGTTGGTCTGCCTTCGATTCATCCCAACTTTGGTATAACTGTAGTCCGCCGAGAATCTTGCCAATTAAGGCTAATTAAGAGCATGCATGACTGACGTCATTACCTTTTGATTTAGATTACATTGAGGCAATGAAAAAGATGTAGGGTAAACTCATTCTTATAGACCTGCTTAAACTAGATTTAGGGCATAAACACTCGCCACATTACAGAGAAGCAGCCAATGTGAAAGCCTGAGCAATGTTCTTAATTGTAAGTTTCTGTGGATCATTTCTTAATGCACATTGTCATTGTGCGATTGTGATTATTTCATGTAATATGCATACAATTGACACTGGTGCAAAGTGATGCTTTATTCATTTTTGGCATGTCTTTTTCGTTTTTTTATTGCAAAACATTTCAATTAACCATTTTCCCGAGTTTTGACATATTTCCATTAATGCCGGTTTTCCAGACAGCATTTTACTGCTTATTCAAACTTCACAGTTCAGGTGCAGAGAATTAAATCAACTGAAATGACAGAAATACAGAGCTGGCTAAATTTTATGTCGTTCAGTCATTTAATTAAAAGCTATTTGTTTGACACAACACCTTGCCTGCCTCAGAGAAAGCGGGAGAGAGAGAGAAACGTTAGATACAAGAGCTTTTGCCACCTCAGGGTGAATGAATGTTAGCCTGGCTGTTGAGTGTGGAGGGAGACTGAGTGCTAATTTCCGCCTGTTGGCAAATCCTCTTCTTTTCTCATTACCTATATGAGATAATGATGTGTTTGCGTGTGCATTCCAATAATGAGGTGGGCAGAAGGTATGTATATGTGTTAAAACTGTTAACCCCAAGAGCTAAATTAGCCAGTGCTGTAACTGCTGTCATACTTAAGTTAATGAATCCAGCTGGAGTTCACTTTCAGCTTTTTTCTGCAAAACCCAAAACTCAACATAAGCACAGTAGTACTTTACTGTAGTATCACGGCACTTTTTACTTCAACATTTTCTGCTGTTCTGTTAAACAGAGGTTCTTTTTAATCTTCTCTTTGATCCTGTGTTTTGAGATCCTTGTTTTGAAAAAAAAAAAAAACATCTATGATTGTGTTTCAATGAGTTTTCAAAAGAGAAAAAACAACAAGAAAAAAGATTGTTTACAGTTAGGGGTGTAATGATACCCTCATGTCACGATTCGATACATATCACGATACTGTTACAGTATATTCACTATATTATTGCGATACTACAAGACATGATAAAAGGTTCACAAAAAAAATGTACTGTTGATTAAAATGCTAAATTTGGTATTACATTGGGGGTGTAACTGCTTGGACTTGGTGCTGGTAACCAAATGCACAGGACAATAGTGGCACCAAAATAAAAATATTCATTATTCTGAAGCTGAAAATACAGAATTATTTTAGACAAATATGCTTGGACTCTGTCACTGACTACATTTAAAATAATGTAGGGCATTTTGTACTGGTAACATAAGACATTTGGCATTATCAGGACCCACAAATATGCCCCCATAGAATTATTATACATTATATTCAACATTATATATAGTAGTTTAATGTAGTACTAACACTAAAACTCTGAAAACTTAAATTTTTTCTCACACAGTAATTTTTAATTTGGGTGAACTATCCACGATACATCTTGTCACTATCCAAGATACATATTGTTGCATTTTTGTATTGCAATATATTGTGACACGATATATTGTTACAGTTTTACAGAAGAGTCAAATTTGCTGTCACTCTTTCTGCCGTTGTATTGGAAACATCCACACAGCAGTGTTACCTATAGTTTTCTGAAATGTATTGCCAAGGTAATATAATACAAAGTATTGTGTTATAAATGTACATTACATTTATTTATTTTTTAAATTTAAATATAAAGATAATTGATACAATTGCAATATAACTGTATAAAAACGCATTGTGAAAAGGGTCCATTAAAAAAAATCATTAAATTATGCTATAAGCAGAGAAAGTGAATTGAATTGAAATTGAATAGAAAAACTAACATAAATTTCATAATTTCATAGTATTTTTGTCCACCTTTTGCAGTCGAACTGCATGAACTCCACAACTTAAAGCTGGTCATGGTAAAGAAGTCCAAATGATCATTGTCACAGATTTGCATAATATTGATAGGTGAAATAGTGCTCAATATAAAACAAAAATTCCCATCATAACTTAACATAACTTTTTAAAACATTTGTCATAAAACTGTTCATTTGCAGTTAACTTCTGCACCCTTATCCATCCTGATTCCCTCCCCTCACCATCCAACAGTTTCTTTTCTCACTAAACAGCATTTTTTCTTCCACAACTATTCCAAACAGTTTTGATTCAGTATAGCATTGCTTTAATATCAGAAGAAAACTTTCACTCTCACCCTCTACATCTCTCTTTCTCTCTCCGTCTGGGTGGCAGTTGGGCTTATGTTGTGTTGAATGCCAATAGTGAAGAGCAGCATATGTGAGCTAGTCTTAATCCTGCTAATCTTCCCTCCAACTGAAAAAGAAAGAAAACCTTTTCTCTCAAGTTTCTGAGTCCAAATGGCTTTCTAAAGAAAATCAAAACATGCATTTTCTTTCCTTTCTTTCTTCTCATCCAGAGACCTCATATACATAGTGAATATAAGTGTTGATGGCAATTTTAACACATGGACATCACAAATTTCTGGCCATAACATCTCAATAAACAGTTCCCCCCCACCTCTTCCTCTCCCTGCTTTTCTCCTCTATTACAGGAGTGTAAGTTGTTGGGGTCTACACAAGTCTTTTGTCCCTACAACAGCCATTAGTAGGTAATTAAGTCTTAACATAGCCTCTGCTCCCCTGGCTACTATTACACCCTGCTCAAATGGAACGGCTTACAAGCTCCTTTACACGGCTGGACAAATTGAATGGTGCTCATCAGGCTCTGCCTATTATTCCTGCAACCCCATCTGGCTGCCAGCGGATAAAGGGGGATTTGCTAGCGGTGGTGAGGGGCATGCAGACCGCTGTGCTCAGGCTGAGAGCAGGAGAAAGACCAGGGGCTTCACTGGAGAAGAGCCCCCCCCCCACCCCTTTTTTTTAAGGTTGCTGCTTCTTTTCAGGAAAAAGCTGTGGGATTTGCCGCAGCCAAATGCTACAAATGTTACCACAACCTGCTCCCCTGATCCTGCAAGAGGGAAAGAAAAAAAAAGGAGGAGTGTGTTCTTGTGTGAGGCAGGGGGGATGCTGAGATGGACCCTGAAAATGAGATAATGTCAGTATGGATATTAATCAAGAAAAACATTGTTGTATCTTATGAAATCTGTACCTAAAGGAACACACCACAAAAATTTATAAAAATGTTCCCATCATTTACTCACTATCATAATGAAAAATAAATAAATCATTATACATTTTTTAATGTCCATAAAATTCAATTAGAAGCTGTCCAGCGTGTTTTGTATGAAGAAAAACGGTCTAAACATTTTTTCAAATATATTGTGTTCCACAGAAGAAAGCCATACCGGTTTGGTAAGACATAAAAGTGAGTGATGAAGTCAGTATTTCAAAAATTTAATTGCGCTTTTGGAGTTGTACAGGGCCAATGATACTGAAACCTTTTTCATTCAATTATTTTTTTTTGTGTAAAAATGCTACAGTAAGAGCTTGTTAATTAGTTAACTGGGGGTTACCTTACCATTTATTGGTTAAACATTGTAAATGCTTTAACATCACATACACAAAATAATGTAAAATTTACAGTAAAAAAAACAGTAAAAGGACATTCCCAGAAGTCCCTGCATGATGTGTTTTTTTATTTATATTTTCTATTTAGTTTATTACATTATTTTAGTGCCATGTGTGTTACCCTGATGGTGTTTTGTCTTTTTTGGTCTGTTTATAAGCAAGTATTTTCCATGTTTTTTGGACAACTTACGGTGATCTCTGATTCAGCATGTGACTTTCTATTTCACCACCTGTATTATTATGATGGTCATCACGGTAATTTCTGGCAACAACAGCTGACGTTTTTTATTCAACAAGATATTTTTAGTGTAACTACTCGCCTGAACTCAGTCAGTCTTAGAAGTAACTAAGAGATAAAAGTAGGAAGGGACCAAAATGACTGCATATGAAAAACTGAGACACAAAGCTCTCGCTCCCAAAAGTCACTTGAAAGAGAGCATTCCTGTACTATTGGTTCCTAGTCCTTCACTCAAACACATGCACTTACCCTCCTGATGTCTAACGAGGGGGATGGCAGCTTTATTACGAGCATCCCCTCCCACAGGCAGGCTGAAGCAGTAACAGGTTGGGGTTTTGTTTTCAAAGGAGGAGAGTTGTTGTGGTGAGAGCTGCCCTCTGTGTCACCCTTCTGTTTCCCAAGTGCCTGTGCGCTGTTGTATTGTCTCTGCCCAGATTCTTTAGTAGGTATGCATCTCTCCATCCCTCCTCTGCATCCCGAACTTTCACAGCAGCCAGGGGTCGAGATCATGTATGTCAGCCTTACACTGAATGTAACTCCAAAAACCTGAGCATCTTCAAAGAATAGGTGGCACTTCCTGTGAAAGAAAGAAAGAAAGAAAGAAAGAAAGAAAGAAAGAAAGAAAGAAAGAAAGAAAGAAAGAAAGAAAGAAAGAAAACACTGCATGAAAATCTCCATTACTTTTTAAAGACTTTATTAATATCTAAGACTTTTCGTTTAAAATGACCTGATATTTAATATAAATTTGTTCCTGCAAAAGCACATTCATTGGTTCAGTTCCCAGGAAACACATCCTGAAAATAAATCTACCTAAAAAAAACAAGGTAACATTTCTTGAGGTAACATCTATATTCAAGTCTAACAATATTTTACAGCACTGAAACAATATAAATGCCCTAACCAACCCCAACATAAAATATTTTAAATTAATAATATATTTCAATCTTTTTAAGTGTTTTTCAAATGTTTTATTTTCACTGTTTTTATTTTTATATTTTTTATTCAAATTTTAAATTTTCATGATTTAATTGAAGCTTTCCAACTACTCACAAGCACTGCAGTTCCCTCACGAACCCTCAGGGGTTAGCAAACCCATTTGGAAACCTTTTCAATACACGTAGGTTATGCCAACAAAATTAAATTTGGCTCTATATTGATAAAGTACATATGTTGAATGCATCGTGAAATTAAAATGAAGTAATAAAAAAAGATAAAATACATATAAAAATGCAATAGAATCTATCCGATTATGGAAAACTCACTCTAGTACACTCATTCAAATAACATATTCTATATAACGTTCGCCACAAATCCACAAGTTCATAAATATCCCCAAATTCCGCCAAAACATAATTCTTTCTGTATTTTGGCAGAGCTCAGTGATCATAATGGTGTTTTGATGTGTCTGTGTTTGACTGTGTTTCGCTGCAGATATGAAGGAATGCCGTTGGATTTTCTCACCCCTCTGGCAGCGTTGCTCATTCAATTCTTTTGCCATTACGTTGTCATCAAGCCATTTGGCTGCTCTGGCCTCATAAGTGCGGCAGAAGAAAAGAGCTAGTTGATTCAATTAAAGCCATACCAATTCAACTCCACTGAGAGCCAGCCAAGAAGGTTCTTTCAGAGAGAAAGGAGAGGGAGAAAGCGAGGAAGGTAGAGGAAAGCCTTTTATTCCCTCTTGTCTCAGATTTGAGTGCAGATGTGTATATCGTCTAGGTAGTCTAAATGTGTCTTCCATTGTGCATTTAGTAGTAGTGTTTTTTTCCTAAAATGGTTTAGCAAATGCACACATGAAGCAAAAATCATGTTTATGCTTGTGATGCTCATGGTCTGTGCATGTGTTTGCCGCAGGGGCCAGCAGTGGCCGTTTGTCACCGTGAATAGGCTCAGGGTGGTTCACATCATTGGGGCATTGAAGGTGTCTCCTCCCCTGTTGTAAAACAAGGGTGTGTGTCACACGGGGACACAGGAGGCATTGTGCTCGTCGCAGGGGCTACCGTACCACCCAGAGTGTTCCCTAAATCTAATCCCCCCTTACACCTCCCCACGACCCTGTCCGGCCCATGGCCACAACCCCATCCTGACCACTACCCGCACAGGAGAGCGGGATGGACTGTGAAGGTATAAGTCAGGGATGGACATTAGGGCTCCGATGCGTACATTAATAGAAAGAAAGAAAGCGTGGGATGAGATTGAGGCCTAGAAGAGGCGAGGGGGCGTGTCTGTGAGTTTCCCCTAACAAGATAGGTCAATGGGATGATTGATGGCTGCAGAAGTGGGAACAAAACAAGGGGAGGTGATGAAAATCAGAAAAGACGGGGAAAGAATGGAGAGGGAACGAGGTTCTTGTATCCGAGTTAGGGACGTCTGTGCGAGTGTGAGAGTGTGTGGGAATATTTACTGCCCCGCAGAAGTGGGCGGCTCTGACTTGTTGCTAATTAGCGGGGAGGCATCTGAGCTCTCTGTACTGTGGGTGTATGGAAATGGCAAGTATGCAGGGGTAGAAGGAATACGACAGGATATTTGGGCGAAAGAATGGCTATGCTGACCACCTAAGATGACCCCCCTCACACACTCGCATATACATACCTAAAGTTACTCACCCCTCACTACTTTCCGCCGCCTTCTACAAATTGATGTAAATGAGTAGTGCTTTTAAAATAAAGGCAAGTAATTTATGTACAACTGTCAGTTTCCTGAGTCAGAAACACACACACACACACATACACACACACACACACACACACAACCAGCAGGGCTCTTAAACTGAAGAGTTCAGGCTTGTGTTTTTAAGAGGGGTCCCTTGTCATCTGAAGTACTCTGAAGAGGATCTGCAAGCTACCGCAAGCAGGGACACGGGCAAACAACACATTAGGACATACATTCATAGGTACAGTATGCCCAACACACAAGCTGTTGCTTATTTACTAGCTTTTACTACCTTATTCACTAGAAATTACTAGCTTTTGTTTCTTGGTGCAGTCAACTTAACTTTCAGAGTCAGAACTCTGTCAAAATTTCTATGTCAAAATAAAGGCCTTCTCTTTTTTGTATTTTTGAGTAAAAAATAATAAATACAAAAATAAAAATATTTTATATAAAGAGAAAATGACATCACTTTAATTAGGATAGACATCACCAATCCCCTTGGACTGATCTTACCTTTTTCCACTCCTAATTTTGAAGTTTCCATGATTTGTTCTGATGCTCTGAACCTCCTTCAAATTTTAAATTGCCCCTTTTTTCTTTCAATTTCCTTTAAAGAAATGTTGATTTTAATGTCATTTTGATCATGTTGGGCATCAATTATCTCCAAAAACTTGACACCATTAATGTCTGGAACAGGAAAGTTGCTGGTCTTTCAAGGGAATGTATATATCATGACAAACTTTTTCATACCCTTTACACAAAGATCGATCTGACACATACCCTGGTACACCAAAAATTATACTACTCTCAGGGCTCTTTTGCAGCAACTTTTCCTTTATTCTCTTCTCTCACCAACCCATCTGCTCTTCTTGGCACATTCAATTACATTTCACCTTGAGAAAGAGAGTGAGAAAAGCATCAGGCTCTAGTGAATTGCAACAATTACGATAAACAAAACCCCCCATTGCTAATGGCTGAACATTACTCCACTGCGGAGAATGGCAGGTAAGGGATGGCGGTTATTAATAATATATATATAATATTAATTATATCACACATACATGCCCAATGGATTTGGACCTGTTGCTCTAAAACATGCAAACACACTACAGTCTCTGAAGTGTCAATCTGTATATGTGTATAGATACAAGCTCTAATTGGATTCCTGCAGGGGAGTAAATTTTCTTCATAGGGTGTTCAAGTCAACCCTTATCCAGCAAGTAAAGCACACCAACCCAAAAAAATGCCTCTCGTTAGACTTCCCACAACACACACACCTCTCGTTAGACTTCCCACAACACACACACAGACACAAGGTCAGCATGCATAACAGTTTTCCACCATGTTTTGGATTGGGTTTCAGAGCCAACACCTCACACACTGTCATCAGCGAGTTAACACCCAACTCTCAGTGGTCGCTTGCCAGGTTGAGTGTTTAACTGACAGGTGGGAATGAGGGAATTGTATGTGTGTGTGTGTGTTTAGCAAGCAATCTGTAATGAGGGGGCAGTGTGTGTTTAGGCCTGTAATGAGGTGTGAGAGAGAAGCGAAGACCTTAATAGGCAGCAATTACTGAGTGTGTTGTCATTGAGCGAGTCTATTTGTGTTTCGGTATATGTGTGTGTGTGTGTGTGTGTGTGTGTGTGTGTGTGTGTGTGTGTGTGTGTGTGTGTGTGTGTGTGTGTGTGTGTGTGTGTGTGTGTGAGTGTGTGTGTGTGTTTGCATGCCCATGTTGCAAAGGTTACTTTGACACCTACTCTAGCAATTCCAGCAGAGAACATTTGACTGACAGCATTTCAAAGACACAGATCCTATTTCAAAACTAACTGTTGCGTGCATGGTTGTGTGGGCATTAAAGAGAAAAATTGTAATTTAATATAATTAATTTTGTCCGTCTTTAAAATGACTATATATTTTTTATCAATTTCCTAATAATTAGATTTTATATAAAAATACTATATTTAAATATTATAATAAAAAAATATATTTAGATAGATAGATAGATAGATCTATCTATCAGGAATATATCAGGAATATTCAACAAAATAATGAAGATTAAAAAAATGAAAGCAAGACCTTGATTCAACATTAAGAAATTGCTTACAGTAAGGTGATAGATAGATAGATAGATAGATAGATAGATAGATAGATAGATAGATAGATAGATAGATAGATAGATAGATAGATAGATAGATAGATAGATAGATAGATAGATAGATAGATAGATAGATAGATAGATAGATGCTGTTTTGTGCCATTTTGTACCATTTTGGGCAGCAGTGGCTCAATGGTTCATGTAGGTCAGAGGTCTTCAATCCTGCTCCTGGACGGCCACTGTCCTGCAGAGTTTAGTTCCAAGCCTAATCAAATACACCTGAATCAGCTCATCAAGCTCTTCAGGATTGCTTGAATATACAAAGGAAGTTGTGCTGAAGCAGGTTGGAACTAAACTCTGCAGGACAGTGGCCCTCCAGGAGCAGGATTGAAGACCTCTGATGTAGGTTGTCTACAAACTGAAAGGTTGGTGGTTCGATCCCCGGTTCCACCTGACCAAGTGTCGAGGTGTCCATGAGCAAGACACCAAACCCCAGCTGCTCCCGACGAGCTGGATGGCGCCTTGCATGGCTGACACCGCCGTCGGTGTATGAATGAGTGAGTGAATGTGAGGCAATATGTAAATGGGTCTGTTAGAGCGCTATATAAATTTAGTCCATTTACACTTTGTCACAGTTGATCATGCACGAGTTGGGATATATAAATGTAAGTTGTGCTTATTGGGACACAGGTTCCAATCCAGCTTGCATCTTTTCCTGATCCCCCTTCCTATCTCTCTCTCCACTTTAATGTCTGTCTTTTTAATAAAAGACAAAAAGGCCATAGACAAAAAAAAAACAACAACATGAAGTTAAGTTACACACTACGTCATCTCTCTCCGATGCTCTTTGACTTTTGGGTGACCTGGTGACGACCTCCCAGGGACACGCTGGTTTTGGGATAGTCCCCAGGCTGACCTCATCAATTAAGATGACGATGAGTTCAACAGCAGCAAGCCACCCCATCGCCATCTTTCTCCCACTCTTGCTCACTCTGTACATCCTTTGTCTCCATTAGTTTCCATCTCTCTGTGTGCATTCCTTCATTAGACACATCTCTCGTGATCTCTGTCCCTGTTGTCCCTTCTTTGACATTGTCTCACCCCTTCACCTCAGTTGAACTTCATTTGCCCTCCATTACAGTAGTTCCTCCGTTACATTCCTTCTGTAATTTTTTTCAAAAACAAAATTATAACTACTTCTCTCCATGTCCGAGTGATACATTTATTTGTGGAGACACAGTCAGGTTCAAAAGTCCACATTGAAAATATGATTAAAAATCTAATTTTAACCAGGAGATAAACAAAATCAGGTAATAAAAAATAAAGAAATGTTATTAAAATTTGAAATATTTAAGACTCTGCACTATTTCTAGGTCACTAATCAAATAAATACATTTCTGATCTGACCATGTTAACTTTTTGCAAAAGGTCATAATGTTCTTGCTTCCATTTAAGCAGAATGATCCAAAGAGGATCTTGTCAAATCATGCTGGAGAACATGATCATAATATTTTGAAATTACTTTCTTTTAGGTAAACTTTTCACTTAAATTATTACACTTTAACGAAACATAACATGTGGAAAAAATAGAAGCATTTTCAGAAGTGGACTTTGAACCTCTTTGCATTTGGGGGTGCTGAATATGCAATGAAACAGGGCCCGTCTAATTCAGAGACAGAGTAAAGTAAAAAATGTTTGTGCATGTGTATGCAGGACACAGAGAAAAAGAAGAGAGAAAAGCGAGAGAAAGAGAACATAGCTCTGATCTCTGATGAATATGTAAATCCTGATAGCGGCTTGCTCTCCAGGGGACCCCCTTCACCCCTGCTTTCCCACCCCACACAAGAGATGAGGGACTGGGCCGCACTGAAGATGATAATCCTACTGTCCAAAGGCACGGATAACGAGAAGAGGACCATAATCCTATTGTCCCTCTGTGTCACATATGTCGCTTAACACACTGTCTCTCCATCACAAGACTTGATCCAGAGCTGCAACAGATTGGCCCCCTCCAAAAAGTGCTTGTCTTTCTTACTGTCCCTCCCTCTTCTTCTAAACATTTTTCATACATAAAAGTGTAACCCGCACACACCGAGACCTTTAAGAAAAAACACAGCATCATCTTCACAAAGATGTTTGTATCAATATCGCATCTCCATATTGCTGTGTGGGTGGCATGCGGTAGGGTGTGTGTGAGAATATATGCATGTGTGTGTGTGTGTGTGTTTGTGTGTGTATGTCCCAAGTTAAGATGCACCCCTCGTCTCGCCCGCCTACCTCAGCCCTACGGCGCTTTGTGTCAGAGAGGACCTGTTGGTATCCGCCTTTGTCATTGAGTGTGTATGTCCATGGGCATATGGTTGATCCACCTCCAATAGGTTCATGTAGGCAGAAAACAGCCATTCATACGCCTATTCAGTCAAGCTGCTAGAGACACAGATTACTATGTCATAACACAGAGGGAGGGAGAGAGGGAGGGAGGGGTTTGGAGTGATAGCGAGAGAGAAGAGCGAGAGAAAGAGAGATTACTTCATAAACTTACTCTGATCTCTATGTGTGTGGCGCAGCTCTAGCGATTGAAAAGATAGAGCCATTGTCGTTCTTTCAGGCCTCGACTTCAAACACCTAAATTTGTTGAACCAACTATGCCCAACTTGAGAGATGCCTTGTTTGAATGCAATTCTGTTTTTTTTCTGTTGAATCAAACACCTTAAAGGGATGGTTCCCCCAAAAATAAAAATTCTGTCATCATTTACTCACCCTCAAGTTGTTCCAAACATGTATGAATTTCATTGTTATGTGGAACTTAAAATAATGTTTGTAACCAAACAGTTGTGGGCACCATTGACTTCCATAGTATTTATTTCCATACTGTATGTAAGTCAGTGGGGGCCGTGAACAGTTTGGTTCCTGACATTCTTCAAAATATCTTTGCTGAACTTTGTGTTCAACAAGAAATAAATTCATACAGGTTTGGAACAACTTGAGGGTGAGTAAATGACGACAGAATTGAAAAAATTTGTGTGTACTATTCTTTTAAGGCCTGATGGATTTGCACAAAAACCCTGAAGTGCAGCTAGTGAACGCCATTAGCATCTTGTTTAATATCTATATTCTAAACTCTAATATGTCAGATTTGTTTTCCAAATTTGAGGAGCAAAGATGGCAAAGATGTGTGAGATTGAGATATCGCACACATTATAATGCAGCCTTCATGTGATATCGGAATCTTTTTAGGAGTTTATCGAGATTTGTTGTCGGAAACAGAAATGTGTAGGATGACAGGTTCATTCTTGATTATTTCTTGGGGAGATCTTATTAAAGCAAAAATGTATGGCTGATATTTAGTCAGTATATCCAATTAATTATTCAATAAAATGTTCCATTCATTGGTAACCATATAAACATTACTTGAGATATTGTACATTCACTGCATCTAGATACGATTCTGCCGATTTAGGGATTTTAGTCAAATAAATGCTATTTTTGGTGTATACAATCAAGTGTTTATTTCTAAAGATAAATACACATGACTGCATAACCGCACAATAGACGTTGTGGGAAAAATTCCCACGTACTGTTAGAGGTAAAGACATCACACAGTGACAGAAAAGAACGTGACATGAAAAGTTTCTGATAGCACGAATATCCTTCAAGTGTCCAGTTTCTCTAATTCAGTGTTTAAGTAAAGTTCACTTTCCTGACCTCTGCACTTTCTACTTGTCTCACCGGCTTGTTTGTCTCTCTCTCTCACGGCTCAGTACTGTCAGCGTTATTCTCTGCATGTCCATACTCGATCACCTTTTCTGCCCTCCTAAGACAGAAAGCCTCTCCTTCTGACAGTAATGGCCATCACTGTCTCACTTCCTCTCATTCTGATGACCTCTCGTTCTCAGGCCCCAGTCACTTGTTCGCCAACAGTGTCAACACTGTCATTAAAGGCACATTGTCCTTATTAATTAATGAGTGCTGTTGTTTTTTTCCCACTCTCCCTCTCTACATACTTATTTGGATTAACATATTCATGAGTCGGCCAGCTTTGCAGCAGCTTGCTCGCGAATGGGGCGGCTCTGTTTAGCCCCTGTGTTTTTGTCTTTCTCCATACCTAACCTCGTTTGCTGGGCAGATCCCTGAACCATTAAAGCTCATGATCCCTTTATGCCAGCGAGACTCAGACAGGAGGGTCGGGTTATGAACCCAAACGCTGCTGTTTCACGCACCAGTGAACACACCCTGGATAATAAGGCTCAATTGCTAAGTGTTACAAACTGATTAAAATGTCTGTGTTACAACTTTATCTGGCCACAATAAACAATGCTCCAACACGAGAATCTGCGGCAGCCCTGGTTATTTTGCTGGGTGATCACACAAAGAAATGTTTATTTGTTTATCGTATGCAGGAACATAAAGCGTCATTAACAAGCATTTAATCCCAGACATTATTAAAAAGGATTGTTCAAAATGATTACTACAAATATGAACTAATTCTTCACTGCAAACTTAACCTAAAAAATCCCTGATGCTTAATTTGCAGTTTAATCTTAGTATGCAAGGGTATTGCAGAACCATATCAGTTATCAATCAATATCAAAGTTTTTATATTTATTTGTCAGTATTGGCTATATGCTTATTTGCTCTCTAAATCACATTTGTCATCATCCAATGTTCATGTTAAAAACTCATGTTTATAACACTGTTAAATGTAATCATTAACAAATCTCAAAATTAATATCCATTTTCCATACTGTACATTATGTAGCTGTGATGCCTCATTCACTTGTAGATTTTCAAATGTTTGATTTTTTAGTGTTTTATTTTGAATGAACAGTATTAAGACAAACAGGGCCATAGCTGGACCTTAAAAATGTGTTCCAGTTGAAATTGTGTGACCCCTTTTGGCCCGCTAGCGACGGCCCGGAAGACAAATTAGTATAGAATAAGCCATGCAATAATTAGTGACCATTTATTAGCCAATAAAATTAACGTTGGTGAATCCCTAATTTGATTTATATACAACAGTCAATAATCTCAAACAAAAGTTTACAGTTGTAATATGATAGATAAGAAAGTATTAGCAATTAACATGTACAATAATATTGTGGATACACAAGATATTAGTGACCACATCTGTATCGTCCAATAATGTTTTCTTTCGGTTATTTAGACCAATCTTGGGATATGATAAGATCAGTGCTTATTTATTTATTTATTTTCTTCCAATTCAAACATAATCCACCAAATCGTTTTTGTCTACTATACATTTAACAGTTTATTTTTCATTTAAATTCCATATCAAAGCTTTCATTTTAAATTAGTTTAATTTAATTTCAAATTAAATTAGCCATAATGTCAGAATGTATTAAATAAATAAAATAATGAATTCAATAAATTAATAAAAATCTATCTCAGTCTATATAGGTAGAAAACATGTGAGAATGTAGTAAAATTATTGGAAAAATGGAAAGGTTTGTGTGCAAGTGATTTCCATTTTTTCCACTTCCTTTTAATTTCCTGAGGAGTGAAAGCAAGAACCCCTCTTATTAGCCATTATTGGTTGTGTCCACCACAAAGCCCTGCTAACTGCTAAACATTTACCTTACACACACAGAGAGACACAGACTGAATCTGTCTCTCCCTTCAACTCACTGCCCCTGCTTACACATTCACTCACATGCACATGCACATACACACACACACACACACACACACACACACACTAAAACCGTCTCTATCTCCAACTCTTCGCCACACTCACACACACACACACACCAATTTGTAGCCTGCACAGTCACATTGTTTGTTGAGGCTTGCAGTGCAGGCCGCTTCGTTAGCTTGGCCTTTAACGAGCTGCTTAATTGAGCTGTCTAGCGGGCCACCTGTCGCCCTGCACCTCATTAGCATACTAATGCTCCTACATTGTGCTGCAGTGACAGCCAGTGAGAGAGAGAAAATTGAGGGATAAAGTGGGCGGAATGGAGACAGAGATGTTATGATTAACCAATTTTTTACAGTTACTAAAAAAGGATATATTTAGGTTTGTTATTCTGACAAAATTATGCATATTATCAAACTAGAGTCAAAATCATAATGGCTTTCCTAGATAAGATTTTATTATATTTACCTCTTCCATGTCTTGCTAAATATTACAACTTGAATGTAAAGAATGACAATGAAATGACATTTCAAAGCCTTAAGGTGTTACCAAAAAAAAAAAAAAAAAAAGATTTATAAGTTAGACGTACTGTTTGCAACTAAATGTGCTGTGTTGAGCAAATGATACGGCTTTTAAGAGCCAAAATTAATTTGATCACTGATTCATTTTATTACTGAGCTGGATGCAATTGGGCAATGCTAGTGCAATGATCGTGGAAAGGATTAATGGGCTTTTTCACCTTTGTACTGGCTGCACACAGTTGCTCAAGTGCCTGCTTTTATTCAATTCATGACATGCAGCTGCAGCACCAAAGATCTACCTGAGAGAGAGAGAGAGAGAGAGAGAGAGAGAGAGAGAGAGAGAGAGAGAGAGAGAGAGAGAGAGAGAGAGAGAGAGAGAGAGAGAGAGAGAGAGAGAGAGAGAGAGAGAGAGAGAGAGAGAGAGAGAGAGAGAGAGAGAGAGAGAGAGAGAGAGAGAGAAAAGAGAGAGTTTTTGTCAGTGGTTAAATGGCTTGACAGGTATTGTTGTGTGTGATTGGAGCATTCACTACAGCCTTGGGCTAAATTTGTCTCTAAACACACTGTAAACTGGAGAGGCCTTTAGACCTCACACAGGACACACATGGACATGTGATTCACACACTTTTTCTACCAAACACAAACCAAACTTTTGAAGACAAGCTCCACACTTGCAGACACTTTTTAGCCCTGACCCTCGGAGGCCGAGTCCTCACCAGATGGAGAGCCGTCCACCTCAACCATTGATGACCATGAACTTTAACCTGGACAGGCTGACCACTTGCACTGACCATCTGAGAGATACCCACACAAAATACACAATCGCACACAGTTCGTTCTAATGTATATCCTGGCTATTACTCTGGCAAGAGGGACAATTTCAGTGGTGAGGGTCTGCCAACGGTTCATAAGAAGAAGGATTCTCGCTCCCACTTAACATCCCAGAGCGACACTTTAGAAAGGCAAGACAAACATGACGACACTTACCAAATCTGTTTGAAAGAACAAAAATACTTCCTGTTTGCAGAGGAAGCAAACTAAAAAGCTATAAAAGTCCAAAAGTATATTTGCATGTGAGCTTGTGCATTTGATGTGCACTAATGTGACAGCAGAAAGCTGGCACGGGGAAACCAGCACACAAAAGATGAGAGGCACCACACTGGGCGACCTGCTCTGCTCTTTTTCAGTCCCAAAGAAAAGTGCAAGATACTTTACCTTACTGCGAGAGGACAGAGGCACAGATGCCTGATCAAAATACCATTTCATTAATAATAATAATAATAAAATAATAACAACAAATAATTTAGTAATAAGTAAATATATATATATATATATATATATATATATATATATATATGTATATATATATATATAATTCAAATTTAATATTCAAATTATAATTGATCATTAATTATATTTATAATTAATACTTTATTAAACTGTAACCGAAAATCTAAATTTATTTTGTGACTTTATAAAAATTAATTAAATTATTCAAATTAAACATTTCTAATTCAGTTTTCATAATTTAAGTTAATAGGTTGTTTAGTGAACCCGTTAACTTTTTCTTTAAATCGGGTTACAGTAACAATACTTTTGTCTAGATTAAAAATAAGTGTCAGCTGATCACATCATTCATTGCTGAGCAATACCGATCTTTAAAAATAAATAAAAAATTTCGGCCTTGCCATTGTTAACAACCTTTTTGTAATACATGTACATCATTGAGAAAGAGGGCAGAAAAAGGCAATGGCCATAGAAAAGAGGTCAGAAAAGAAATTGAAAGTTGAGGTGGGGGGTGGGGGGGGATTGGGGTTATCTGTAAAGGTGGGTGTGGAAATTGGGGGGGGGGGGGGGGGGGGGGGGGGGTCACATCCATGCCGCACACGCATTCAATTCTGCCGGTAAATACTGGGTCTGGACAAACCATCATAATCACCAAAGCATTTTCATGTCAAAATCAGCATCCCTGTCCCTCTTGCTCCCAAACTCATTCCTCCTGCTCTTTCTTTCTCCCCGTCCTCCTCCTAATAACCGTATGTCTTTCGCTTTGATAGAGAGTCTCTTGCACAAATTAGTACAATATTGCAGTCCCCTTTAAAGACCCCCACCCCCCATCTTGCTGGATTGGGCAACCTTGTGCACGTATTGGTACCGGGTTTTTCAGTAGAACACTTGTCAGTGGCATGCATATGGAAATGTGAGTCTCCATTTTAGCTGCTAACTCTGCATCCCCTCTAAGACCCCTTGCTGTGTGCCCCCCACTATCACAACTAGGGGATGCTGGGACCTCATGCTGGGGGCAACAAGGCGTTGCACTATTGAGGGATGGACAGGGGTCAGTGCGGGGGTACACTAACAGACAGGACACGCTTCTCTGGTCAAACACCAGCCCACCCTTATATTCTGGAGCTGGAAAGGTTCGGCCTGACATTGACCAGCTGTCATATTTATAAAGCAGTTGTGGTTAAAGTATGGAGTAGAATTGTGGGTTCATATCTGAAATAAGAACAATAATATTTATTTCTTGAGAACAGACATATAAAATATGTAATGACTTATCATCAAAGGATCATTTTAATAATTATAAACTGGCTACATGTTTACAAATAACTCTTTCATGGATCAAACACAATTATTTCATACAAATGTGTGTGGTGTTGATCATGTTGTGATCTTTTATGCAAGTGCCATAAAACCAAACAATGATCCTTCTTGCGTCTTAAAGTGAAAAAAATAAATAACTTAAAAATCTTTTCAATGGAGTAGGAATATGATGTCATGAGAGAAAAAAATTCCCTTTCATTGTATGAACCAGTACGACCTCACTGTAGTAAAAAAGCCTCTCAAGGACATAAGCCAATCAGAATAAGAATAAAAGAGAACACAGAACATAATCCGCAGCCTGCTATCAAACAGGCCTCTTCTGCACAAGTGCGAGCGGTTGAGAAATGCTCTCTCCTGGCGTATGTGTGTGAAAGCGAAAGGTGTTTGCGGGAGAAAGCGAAATAAGTGTGGGTGTGTGTGTTAAAGAGAGTGTGTGAGACTGGCATGCTCTTGACCTGTGGCTGTATGCAGCTAATCCTCTGATCAGGATGCCAGGAGGACTGTGGGGCCTCAGACCTCAGTCCGGCCCCTGATAGACTGTCTCACTCACAATAACACACTGAGACCTCAGCCCATTTACATCCCACAGGCTGTCAGAACCGCTCACACGGTCCACACATTTGATCTCAGTACAGATGGAGCCCAAACAACTACGGAAGGAAAGTAACTTGTTTATGTATTATTCCACATAATTGTGTAGTGTAAGTAGTGTGTTTACACTAAACAATGCAACTACGCGTAGCATACTATGAGTGCTCAGATGATGTCCAACTGAAATAGCAAAAAATAAAAAAATAAAAGTCAAGATACAGACGTGACCACAACCCAAATTTTACAAATGTGAGCTGAATGCTTTAGATCACGCCACGTGTGATTTATTCTTAAATATTCAAACTAGTGTTAAAACAAACAGCAACACAAACACAAGAATGTGAAAAACACAATTTCCTCAACTAAAATCAAGTAGATTAGTTCCATGTACAAAAACATTATTTGAGATGATTACTACCCTACTACAGCTTAAGAATGGGAGGAAAGGTAGAATTAGTTATGATTTGGGGGGGAATTCAGGGAATAAAAGCAAGACAAAGTAAAGGTAAATAAAATGTATGCCTTAGACCAGTTTGAACCCTCTAAAATTCAAGGATGATCTGCTTGAATGCAGATACTGGCAAAAATGGGTAAAACTGGTTGGCCTTACTGAACAACACAGCCATGATGAGTAACCGAAAAAACCAACATGAAAGTGCTAAAAACATCATCATTTATACACAGGTCAAGAAACCTTCTGAGCAAGTCAAGGCCATTTTTTGACAGTCAAAATACAAAAAAGGTGTGCAACTAAAGCAAAAAACACTTGTAATGTCTGCACACTGATATGACTGCTCCAGAAAAGTATTTATTTTAACGTTTCGACCATCTTTTGACAGTCAGCATAAAGAAACCCGTCGTCCAAGAGTGTAGAGAAAGCACCAAGCGAGTGTGTGTTTATGAGTAGAAGGGGGTGGGGGTGAGGAATCACAGACTGCCAGGCAAATACTTACCATTTGTCTGTGTAAGAGCGTCTGCAGGCCCCCAAATCCCCACGTTTTGTACGAACAAATTGGCAGACCGCGGGGTCTTGTTTGCCCAAGCTCTTTGGGCGGCTGTGGGAAGTGGGTAGGGCTGATGAGAAGTGGGTGGGAGAAATCCCCATCAAAGAGTGCCGTGCCTGGGAACAGAAAAACTAGATGCCCTGGTCTGAGAACTGGCCTTCATCAGAGTCAAGTCTAAAGTAACCAGTGGGGAGACTCATCTGCCTGACCTGACCCAAATACAACTGAAAAGAGCAAAACCCGTCCAGAATTTGACACCATCAGATCACACAACAGCAGAGGCGGCAGTGGGAAAGGAAAATTATACTATGATTAAAACATTTCTATGAAAAATAAAAATTTTCATTAACGCATTAATTTCATCAAAAGTGACTGTGAAACCCTTTATAAATGTTACAAAAGATTTCTATGTCAAATAAATGCTGTTCTTTTTAACTTTCTATTCATCAAATAATCCTGAAAAAAAAGTATGTTTCCACAAAAATATTAAGCAGCACAACGGTTTTCAACACAGATCATGAGAACTGATTCTTGAGTTCTAAATCAGCATATTAGAATGATTTCTGAAGGATCATTTGACACTGAAGACTGGATTAATGACGCTGAAAATTCAGCTTTACCATTACAGGTAAAGAAAAAGTAAAAAGATATGATATATAACAATTTTTAATACATTAATTATGCCTTGTAATGCACCTTATAATGCATGGTACGGTCTCATGAATAATTGTAACCAGTTACAATACATTATAATACTTATGTTACACCTTTACAAAGCATAATTAAAACACGACAAACAACCAATTTCATATGTAACAAGGAATCTGCAAACATTGCATGCAATATAAAATATGACATTATGAATACCTTTATAATGCATCATACATAAAGGCTTTAAGTAAAATATCTTTTTAACAGAGTCTGGTGTTAAAAGTGTTACAGCTTAACCCAATGTCTACAAACAGATTTTTAAGTCAAGGCATATTTTATTAACAAATATAAGCAGTTATAATTGGATTGTGTTAGTGTTCACAGCCTATAAACTCATACCTCAATATGATGTGGGTGGATGCTCAGGAAATGAGTGTGTGGACAGAGAGGTGCGTGTAGCCTTGCGTGATTCCATACGATGATCAGCGCCTCTAGCTAGACGTGTGACTAATCCTGTTAGTCTAAACACACCTGTTTCCTTTTATCTCACTGTCTTTCTGCCTCTCTTCAGTTTCCAGGACACACTTCTCCCTTGACCACCTGATTTCCTAACCATAGACAATCACTTTAAAAATGAACATTTGAACATCTGTATGTCAGACAGAACAAATGTATTAAATGTTATTATAATATTTGATTTCTTCTCTTTAGAGTTGGAGAGAATGGGTTAAGCTATGACACTTTTTACATCAGACTCTAGGCAAAGAAAAAAAAAAGATTATTACAGATTATCTGCTATGAAATTACATTAAGCACCAAAAATCAATGAACATTCAAAAACCTTACCGATCCCAAACTTGTGAATGGTAGTGTACATTCACATTCAAACGACAATTCTGCATCCTGTTTGTTAACTCAATTCAAATTCAGAATTGAAGTGTAATTTAAAAGGCATTCTCAATTTAATTCTGAATTGCACACAACCCTGTCATTGGTATTAAATAATTATAATAAACAATAATAAATAATTGGTATTATCATATTAAAGAAAATATTTTGAGTTTGAAATAACTTGATTTTCAGTTAGCACATTACTGCATTACATTAAGTTCTGACTAAATGACTAGACACTCATTTTATTGAAAATTATTTACTTTATTTTCAGTTTCAAAAATTTCAAACTTCATATTTGAACACTCGTTTCTAATATATTTAAAGAACACAGACATGTTAAGCTTTTATTGGTGCACTGTTTTTTATAAACTGATGAGCTTTCCTTTACATGGCAAGTTACAAGTTTTCAAAATTAAGAAACATTTAGTTCACATTTACTTTTTTCAAAAACGGAGAGTGCCCTCTGCTGGCTATTCACCAAAATACAATTTAACACGGTCAGACAGATACATGTTTGATTAGTAATGTCTGTCAAGTCTTTCACAGTCTTGTTTTGCAAATCACAGCAATAAATAGACTATTCTTTTTCCTTTTTGCAGTCTGCTACAGATCCTATATGAGTGATAATGATGAAGATACTGATATACTGGTTGGACGTTTACTTCCCGCTGAGCTTTAGGACGTCTCTCACCATAGCACCAATCCCATCAAAAATCAAGTGCAACTTTGTTTCACACATGAATGCAGGTGTGGTCACCACCTTATTCTTCTGGTCCACATGAGCTTCGTAAGGATGGAAGGTTAAGGTTAATTCAAAAAAACAAAGCTCTCATAAGATTAATGAGAAGTAAATTAAATAAGACAAGTTGAAATCATGACAATAAAATGTTCTACTTTTTATCTCATAATTATGACTTGGTATGTAATGATTTGGACTTTTTATCTTACAGTATGTAATAATTTTGACTTCCATGGAGAAGAGAAGAGAAGAGAAGAGAAGAGAAGAGAAGAGAAGAGAAGAGAAGAGAAGAGAAGAGAAGAGAAGAGAAGAGAAGAGAAGAGAAGAGAAGAGTACTCTGTACAGGTAGGATATGGTGACTTCTTTAACAGTATGTTTGGCTCCCAGTGCAGTGATGGCTTGTGTAGTACTAGCATATGGCCACTTCCCACCTTCCTCCTCTTCATGACCCACCGTCACATCCACACCAGGAAGAACTCTCGCTGCCAGCACTGGAGATATACAGCACAACCTTGGGACCATAAGACAAGGAGTCAGTGCTTTATATAAAAATTAAAAAAAAAAAATTTTTTTTTAAAAAAGCATGCATATAAAGTCTGATTTGTCAAATATAATCTTTTTATTTCAAAGCACATCATAACCCTGGCCCTGTCCCAACAGGGGCCCTAAGATCTTGCGGTCTTCCTCCGAGTCCACACTTAATGCGATATAATGCCACTTTGATTGTCAGGTAGAAGTCTGCTGCGGAGCTAGGGTCAGTGCGGGCTCAGTAAAAGTGCCCAACGGGGGAGCATATCGGCTGCGAAGGGGCTGCTCGGCAAGCACCCTTCTGAAACCTAAAATGAAAAATGGGACACCCTACAGTCTTGTATAGACATAATCGCAGTGGCCACTGTAAGTCCACATAAATGTGCCATTTGGTTACCTATTAAGTTCCGTATCGATTACAAAGTTTTGCTACGGACCTATAAGGCCCTAAATGGTTCAGCTCCAGTGTATTTAACTGATCTTCTATCGCCCTACAATCTATCATGCTCTTTAAGGTCACAAAACTCTCGACTTTTGGTTGTACCAAGAATATCCAAGTCCACTAAAGGAGGGAGAGTGTTTTAACATTTTGCTCCTAAATTCTGGAATAGCCTTCCTGATAATGTTTGGGGCTCAGACTCACTCTCAAAATTTAAATCTAAATTAAAGAGACTTCTTTTTAGCCAAGCATTCACATAATACCATGTACAGTCATAACACTTAATGTAATGAACAGCAGCTATGCTAATTATTTTCTATTTGCTGCTCTGTTTTATCTTAGGAGTGTGTCAGCTCCAGTTTGGATCAAGCCTCTTACGAAGACTTCAGATGCCCTAACACCTGTGAAGAGATGACGTCAACTCCTGCGAGGACTTCAGATGACGCAAGCTCTTAATCAACATGCACCAATGCTAAATTTATATATTGTATCATAATGTTTACAACTTGTAATAATGACTTAAACAAGCTAATTGTTTCTGCCTTAAATGAATACATTGTTAGCTGACTGTGTGATTTGTATATTTACTTGGACACAGTCATTTCTGATAACAGATCACTCTAAATTGTATGGTAGATGCATGCATTTTTCTGAAAGACTGCTTTGAAATGATATGTATTGTGAAAAGCGCTATACAAATAACTGTGAACAAATTTGGGACAGGACCTTCCTTATCATAGCACTTGAATTTTTCGTAATTATAAACACACTGGTTTGTAGCGCAAATAGTTTAACCGTTTAAAGCACTTTGTTATTCTTGTAGTTATTTATCTAGAGAGGCTAAAGAATCAGAAGTCTCAAATCACATATTCTCTGACTTCTGCGTTGTAAAATAAGGTGAACATAGATAGTAATTTATAACAACTTACCCAATTGGCTTTCCTGCTTTATGGAAGTCCTTTAAAACCCGCTCCACTTCCTTATTCACTTTACAGTCCTTCCCATCAATAGAAAATGTTGACCTGATGATGGTACAGATGCAGAAGACAACATACAGAGAGATGAGGACAGGAATGTCAGAGGCAAATTAAAATATATCTAAATGCAAACAATGTTTATCAAAAAGTTTTTGGCATTGGTTTTATCTTTAAAAAGCAAGTCCAGTTTATCACATTTAGTCAAGTCACCTTTATTTATATTATGCTTTTTACAATACAGATTGTTTCAAAGCAGCTTTACAGAGATAACAGGAAAATAATGTTGTAATAATATTGTTAAATATAAAATGAAATGTCCCCAACTAAGCAAGCCAAACACCAATGGCGACAAAGGCGAAGAAAGGCGAAAAAGGTTCAAAAAAGGTTCCAAAACTCCACCAGTTGACACAATGGAGAAGAAAACCTTGGGAGAACCCAGGCACAGTCGGGGGGCCAGTTGTCCTTTGGCCAACGAACAAACAGTGCATGATTATGATTTTGGCAGCATTATAGGTCAGAAGTCACAGCACTCACAGGTTTTTAGCTGCACCGAAACCACCAGGGAAGATGACCGCATCATGAGTACTGGCACTCAGTTTTGCCAGGTCAGTGATGTTGCCCCTTGCGATACGCGCTGATTCTGATAAGACGTTCCTATATAAAAAGAAAAGTTGAGCGAGTTAATAATATGTTAATAATTGAACTCCTACAGTAATAAAAACACAAAAGTGTACAGATATCCTAAGGTACACAATGAATTGTTTTAAAGGTGTAATCTTAAAAACGAATAACTGAGAGGACACTTCACCTTGACTCTGTCTCCACTGGCTGACCTTTGCCGTGGTCTATCACATGCATCTGAGACACATCGGGAGCAAACATCTGAACTTCTGCACCTCCCCGACTTAGATGCACAAGGATTCTACATACACAAACAGTTCAAGCGCGAACTCCTAATGCAGGGGTGTCCAATCCTGCTCCTGGAAGACCACTGTCCTGCAGAGTTAAACTCCGACCCCAATTAAACACAACAGAACCAGCTAAATAAGGTCTTACTAGGCATATTAGAAACTTCCAGGCAGGTTTGTTGAGGTAAATTGATGCTAAACTCTGCATGACAGACAGTGGCCCTCCACGACCCATTTTGGACACCCCTGTCCTAGGCCCTAAAGTCAAACTTGGCATGAAATCCATGCAACAAAGAGACCTTCTGTCTCTTATAGAACTAGATTTTTGTGAATCTGCTAAATAACTAAAGAAAGAAAAATAGTATAGAGACATAAAAAAACTAGTAAGTTACTCACGCTGATGCCTCATGGATTTCAGTGCCATCATAAACACCACATCCAGACAACACCTAATGAAAAAATAAATAAAAGATTAAAAGTTAGAACTCAGAACTCTTGTCGGCGTGTGTTTTGTGACGAGCTGGAGATCAGTAAATAAAAAAATATTAAAAGCCTTCCGGATTACTTAAAACCAATAGATCAATGTTCATCTGTCTTAAAGGGTAGTTCACCCAAAAATGAAAACTTACTCATTACTTACCCTTCCAAACCTGTATGGGGTTCTTTCTTCTGTTGAGCACAAAATAATATATTTTGATGAATATTGGTAACCAGACCGTTGACGGCACCCATTGACTTCCATAGGAAAAAAAAAAAACTAAATGGAAGTCAATGGGTGCCGTTGTTACGGATCAACTGGGGATCAAGTTAACTGGGGGAACGCGCGTGCACGCAGATAGTTTTACCTGGATTTCCAGCAGATGTTAGCGGCGACAGATTCGTTACAGCAAATTTTTCACTAAGCAGATTTAAAAGCTGTTCACGTTATTTATAAATGTTTGTATCATATTAGGGCTCTGTTGTTTACTCTGTCGCAACTCCACTGTGTGTTTCAGATGACTTTAAGGGAAGTTTTAATTTCAAGACGCACAGTCCACGCCCACATTATTTTGTTACATTCGTTTCAATGAAATTAGTATCTAATGAAAACTGTAAGTAGATTAAATAATTTATGCTATTGCATGTCTTTGCAGTGCGTGTATATTCACAGATTATTGTTATGATGCCAATTTGTGGCTTAATTTAAATTGAGCAGCAATACTGCGGTTAAAGGGACATGTCAAACATTTATTTATTTATTTTAATGTTGCTGAGTAATGAGTTAAAGCATCAAGCATAAAGTACACTCCATAAATGTTCCTAAATAGAGGTGAAAATTGATAAGCCGTAGCTTATGGATCCAGTGAATTACCCACAGCATTTATTTAGGGGAATGTTCAACAAACATATTCATTAGCTAACAGGTATGAAAGCAACAACAACAAAAGAAAAAGAAATAGGCAAATGTACATGCATGCAGGAGAGCTGTATTTGCCAACTCTGGAAGGTCTGACCACACAGTCTCACCTTCCACATTCTGAAAATTCAATCTAAGGAAGGAAGAAAAAACTTTAGATTAAGTTACATGTTAATGAAGAACAGTTACTTGTTTTCCAATGTATAAATGTTTCTTTCCCATTGGCCAGTTACCAATGCTGCTCTCCATCTAATGTAATCATGTTATATTAGTAAATAAATGTCACAGTTGTAATACATTTTTATAGTCAGACCAGTTTAACACACCATTACCATTCATTGTGAAATTTTCACATCTTCTCTTTATAGTGTTCCTTTCTTGAGCAATATTATCAGGATATTGGTTATCCTGCAAAGTTTTTGATTTGTCTAACTTTAATTGCATCAATTTGCTGTAGTAGTATATGTCCTAACAACATTGACACCAGTTACAATAATGACAATAATTTATAGACCTTTTTATCGGTTAGCAGACGACAACAATGAAAGCACATGATGTGATGAATAACAAGTTAAGAGAATATGTTAATGAGAATCATGGTACCAGTCAAATGAAAAGAAATGGCATAATTCAAATTTATATTACATAAAAATAGGCCCACACCCATTACATTTTATTTATAAGACTGACAGACCATTGTCTCACATTTCTTTTGTTAAAGAGGTCAGCAAAAAAGTAAACAATAAAGCATTTCCTATTGTTTTAGAGAGGGTCATGGTATCCATGTGAGGTGACAAATGATTAAGAAAGATGTTAGTGATGTAGGCCTATGTGAATATTAGCCGTAGAGAATATCAGTATATATTTGTAGTAATTCATCATCATCACTATATCATATATTCTGCTAATTTTAGTAATAAAATCTGTTTTCACAGGACTTTAATCACTGAAGACAAAGTGTTCTCATGTCCAATAAAGACATTAGATACACAACATTCAATGTCATGCTCCATACTGAGCATAATGTACAATACAATATTACCATATAAGAGCCAATAAGTGTTTTATATAAAAAAAGAATAGATCCATTATAAAATATATATAGGCTATATATGCAGATCAATAAATGCAACTTGTTGAAAATTTATGTTTCTTTTAGGTCGCCTATAGCTACTTTAACTTAATCTAAATCTGTTGTTATTTGTAATTAGAACTCATGACATCACATGCACTCAAGAAAATATGATGCTGAGATGAAAATGCTTACACGTCTTCTGAAGTGCGCTGGCAAGTCTGTTTTGTCCGATTGACCCGTGTTAACATAGGCGTGCTTTCTGTTAAACTATTTTGAAATTGGGTCAAATTGCAAATTGAAAAAACAAAGTGCTTTATTCGCATACCAGTGTTTACAACTGGTGAAATATTCGTTTTTAATAGGTGATCCGTGAAATAGGGCATGCATCTGTCGCCGTTTAACATCTGCTGGAAATCCAGGTAAAACTATCTGCGTGCACGCGCGTTCCCCAGTTTATCCGTAACACCGTCAACTGTCTGGTTAAAAACAACATTCTTAACAATATTATTTTATGTTCAACAGAAGAAAAAAATACAGGTTTGGAACAACAAGAGGGTGACAAAATTTAAATTTTTGGGTGAACAAAGTCCCTTTGATGATACTAGCGGATACTTTCATGTCACCATGGGACTCAACTCTCTTTTCTTGCATATTAGAATAAAACGCAACTGGCGCCATCTTCGTCTTATTTATCGATTAGTGAAGGTTAAACAAGAACTTCAGTATGAATATTACTGCAATATTGTTGCTGCGCTGCCCGTCGGGGTTTATTCTGAGATAATTACTACCTGACAGTGACTATTTTTTCGTACCGTTAACATTACATGTAGGCCTATTATAAAAGTGTCACTGATCTCTTCTGTTTTATGCAAATTACCAATTTACACAGGGTGACATGAAACGCCTCTACAAGAACTGAGAAAGACCTACTTTGAGAACACAGTAAAACCCCCCACTGAAATGTAGATATTCATGAAATCTATTCATTTCACACAATATACAGCACTAAAATGGGACACTAAAACGTGTAACGTTAGGTATTTTGACATCGAGCGCCAACAACAGTCACGTACAACGACAGTTTGGGTCGGCTCGGCATAACTACTTACAACAGCGACTTTTGCGCTACTGCAGTTTAAAGATGCATGAAACTGAGCGGCAGCCGCATATCTGTAGTGCGCAGTACGAAACAGAGAGTGCAGAACAAACATGGTGCCGAGCGAGGAGGACAGATGGAGCAGAGGACATGGAAGACCAATGTTGCCTTCTTCGGCGTTACTGACGGATGGAAAACATAGAAACATATCGCCACCTACAGTTTACTCTGTCAACCCACAATCTAAGCTTTAATGGCTCTCAGAATGGAGTTATTAATCTGCTGACAAATCCTAGTAAAAGTGTTGTGCGATACCAGTCACCTTTGTGGAAGCACTGGTATAACTGTCTTTTATAATTAATTGTGGGTTTTAGGGTGTTGGGTGTCTGTAATGTTGTATGGTTTTCTAATGGACCCTGAGTCTGACAATAAAGTTGAACTGAACTGAACTGAACTGGAAAGAGACTGAGGATTTGGGAAGGGGAAAAAAAAGAGATTCTTCGTGCATTCCAGTGAATTATTAATGGTATACATTGTAAATTAAATCGGGAGAACAGACCACAAATCATACAAATCATCATGTTGACCTTTATCATACTATTACAGCGGAATTCAAAAGGAAAAAAAGAAAATAATCATGAGGAAAAGAATGCAGAGCTCTTGCTTTATTCTTGTTATAACATGTCACATTAAAATATCAAGTGTTACGTTATTCTCATGTTATTCTTAGATAAAACATGAAAGAAAACTGATAGCTCATTAAGTCAAACTGACGGATCAGCTTTATTTGTAGGGCAAACTTATGATTTGAAATGATTCGTTCTTTTTGAATGGAAGTTCCCCAAACCGGAAGTGCCACCTATAATTCAAAACGCAGTAAACTCGTCAGGAATAAGGTGGATTCATTAATATAAATAGTCTCTGGTATAACACACCGTTGCCATGAAAAACAGAGTGTTGCCATGGACACAGTTCTGTTCACTCTGGAGCAATACATATTTTTATATCAAACTCCTTTTTAAATAAATATTTTGTGTCAAATTACTGATTTATTTGGTAGGTAGCCATGTAATAAGCGGCATAATGTAGAGCGAGGCGGCTGTTATAGCGAATACAACCCCTTGTGTGTGTGTGTCTTAATTAGTGTTAAAGACCACCATAAAAACCTTTCACCATTTTAATTAGTGTTAAAGACCGCCATAACAACCGTTCACCATTTTTTTTATTATAAAGTTATAAAGTGAATTCTTGAATCTTTTGACAAGTGGCAAGTTCTCTTTAAAGGACGACTTAATTTACATTGATCAAAGAATGTGTTGGAATGTAACAATAAACAAACAGGTAAAGGCAAGCAAACGGGCAGAGGGTACACACACAAAGTAAGGTTAAAGCACAAGAACCGACAAGGACTAAACTGAACAGCAGGAAACTAAATACAGACACAAATCAACAATAACGAGGTGAGCACAGGTGACACGGATGATGATGACAATGAACAGGTGGGTAAATGAGGGAGTGAGTTCAGGTGTGAAGACACAAGGGATTCTGGGAAGTGTAGTGCAGATGAAGACAGAGTGGTGCAGACGAAGACTGTGACAATACGCCCCCCCTTCAAAAAGGCGCGACCTCGTGCCATAAAACATCAACAGGGGTGAGGGGTGGGCGCCCTGAAGACTGACCAGGGTGTAGTCGGCCTGAAGGCTGACCAGGGTCTAACATTGGCAGGAAGCCTCCAGGGCGGAGCAGGCAGTGCAGGCGGCCAGGGCGGAGAGGACTGTGCAGGCGGCCCGGGCGGAGCAGACTGTTCAAGGCCAGGGCGGTGCAGGCTGTGCAGGAGGCCATGGCGGAGACGACCCTTCGGACGGCCACGGTGGAGACGACCCTTCAGGCGGCCATGGTGGAGACGACCCTTCGGGCGGCCATGGCGGAAAGGACCTTCAGGTGGCCATGACGGAGAGGTCCTTTCGGGTGGCCGTGGGCCTTTGAGCGACCACGGCAAGGACATATGGCCCTCCCCAAAAAAATCTTGGGGAGAATGACAGAGTCAGAAAAAGCCTCTGGGACAGGCTCTAGGATAGGGACTGGGACCGGGACAGGCTCAGGGGTAGGCTCTGGGACAGGGACAGGCTTGGGAAACATCACGTAAACAGTCTCTGGCCCGATGTGCATGACGTGAACAGTCTCTGGCTTGCATGACGAGATGTGCTGGCTCGGCTGGACTGACGTGAAGCGCAGGCTCGGCTGGACTGACGGGGAGCGCAGGCTCGGCTGGACTGGTGGGGAGCGCAGGCTCGGCTGGACTGACGGGGAGCGCAGGCTCGGCAGGGCTGACTGGGAGCGCAGACTCGGCGGGAAGAGACCCAGGCAGGACGGTCTCGGCGGAATGAGACTCAGGCAGGACGGTCTCGGCGGAATGAGACTCAGGCAGGACGGTCTCGGCGGGACGAGAATCAGGCAGGACGGTCTCGGCGGGACGAGACTCAGGACCGGAGATGAAGACCAGAGGTGTGGTGAAGTTGATGGCTGGAGATGGTGGTTGAGTGTCTGCGTCGTTATCCGCCTCACCCACAGTGAAGGCGGACCCGTGCAACAACAGCACCTCATCAAGGTATTGAGCAAATGAATCAGGTGTAGTAGCCGAAGTTGACTGATAAAGAGGAGCGTCCAGTCCAAGATCAAACACATTCTTAAGGACATTCTCTGTCCCAGTGAGCTGGTGATGTCGCCATTTTGGCAGCGCATCACCACGCGTCACTCCCGGATAAACGAAAATGGGCAAAAAGCTCCTTAGCCTGAGCATAGACTGTAAAAAAAGATGGACGACGCCCCTTCGCTCTCTTCCATTGATGAGAAGTGAAGCCGCCAGTGTCCCGATATGGCGCTGACATCTTGGGACTTGAGTCCGCGCAGTTGTGATTTCGGGACCAGACCTGCGCAGTAGTGCGCAGGAAGTAAAGCTGTGAAATCACCGCTCTGCCCTCACTCTCGCGGAATCAATCGCAAGCACACGCCCCTGCCCTTTTTTTAAGTGGCCTTTCTGTTCCATTCTGCTCCAATTTTGATGACTGGTGATTGCAGTACCTCGTTAAAATAAGTTAGCACATTCTACTACAGAACAACCCATTATGCCCGTGTGAAATAATTAATTATAGAAATTTAGATATTAAATTTAAAGCTCCAATCTCCTCAATTCACCAAAGTTCCCGAAACAAAGTCCGTTGTGACTACTTCGCGCAGAGAACCTGTCAATCACAGCTGTCAATCATGACGCCACAGCGCCGTTTTTATAGCATCAAATAACTAATTAAAAACAAACTTATTTTAAAAACAAACACTTGAAATTACATCAGTGTGATAAAAACTACAGTAATTTTGTACCCCAAACCCCATCCCCCCCCCCCCCCCCCCCTCCCTTGACTGGTCCCAGTATAGGTCATAAACCCTGCGTCGTGAGACCAACTAAACAATTAAATTACACTTCACATATCTTTTTTTCAAAGATAGTTTCTGTCATTTACTGTAGTTTTTACTGTACTACGATTGTAATTTTCAGGAACATAATCAAACATAAATTTTAGCCATTGTTGACGAACTACAGCGTCCGTAGGAAGCCCGAACACAAGACCTGACAGCTGGGTGAAAATAACACACTTTCGACGGCATGGCTACTGCTCTCCACTATAACTCTTCCTCTTCGACAAAGCCGCAGAAATATGGCCATGCCCCCTTTTTTTGCATATTCTGGAGTGAGGGTTGATGTAAATTTATGGGTTAGTTACGTATAAAACCGGGGAAGTATCTCGTTGTAGTCCCATTCGAGTCGTTTTTTTGGCATTAAACTTCCTGATTTTTAAAAGACAATATCTCTGCTTACGTTGAACTTTCAGTGCAGCAACTTTGCAGATACTGTTCATGCACCAACAGCAACATTACACACTATTTAAAATGAAAAAAGTGAAATCGCAATCAACCACCCCTTTAAGGCTTAATATAATTGAAACGGATGAGTTATAAAAAAATGCACCCCCCTCACAGTTGTCATGAAATATATATAGCTGTTTAGACCAAAACCACTTTAGACACCAGGTTGTAAACATATTTTTTTTCTGCTGTAAAGTTGGGCTTTTTAACCAAGGGGGTAATCCATCAGCCGGAAGTTGAAGCTGCCTCCGGGGGCCGCCATTGTAGCTGGCTATCACCTGCTGTTAGCATCCCATTGACTCCCATTCATTTTGGCGTCACTTTGACAGCGAATAACTTTACATCTGAGGCGTCCAAAGACTCCATTTGTCCATTATTTATTTCTAAAGAAACACGACAAAGTATAAAAGGCTCCATTACTTTGTATCTTACGTTATGGCCCCGTAGAAGCCATTCTTGTAAAAATAGGCTAAAAATTGCGTCATAACCACGCGACTTTATGTCGCACAATAGAGACATTACCGTATAGACAAGAGGAGAAGCTCGCAGGCAATCTTTTACTGTCTAAAGTCAGCCCATGGCATAGATAGAGTCCATAAAAGCAACGCGACAAAATATTTCAACAACGTTTTTGATGAATTTGAAATAATTCGAAATAATTTGATATGTGGCAAGTGAATACATATGAAGTAACATTTATCCACGAACTTTAAATTATTTATCTACTTCACCTATTAACGGGGGATGGGGAAATTATCAGGAAATTATACATGCAATGGAAGAAGAAAAAACCCATCTCAATGTCTATCGCGGTTAACGTTGTTCCTTTATTTATTTATAGATCTACGCTTGAAGATGAATGTGATCCCGTTCGGAAGCCATGTACAAATGTCCTAGCCTACATAACGTGAAATAAAGAAAAACGTTTTTGTTCAAGTGTTTTTGATCATGATTTATTAGCCAAAACTACATGATTTATATTTTGGAATATTATATGGTCACATTGAATATACGAAAATGACGCGAGGGGATAGTATTTTATAGTATGGTTCCTGGGCTTATATACTAATAAGTCTTTTTTGGATGGGTTATTATTCTGTTTGATGTAGAAGGAAACGAAAAAGAACAATTGTAAATGTGTGCGTTTATGTATGTATGTGCCTATTTGAATCACTTTTAATAATTTTGGAAGATTGTGCTGAGATGTACATGTACTTATTTATCTGTTATTTTTGATTGTATTATATATATGTGTGTGTGTGTGTGTGTGTGTGTGTGTGTGTGTGTGTGTGTGTGTGTGTGTGTGTGTGTGTGTGTGTGTGTGTGTGTGTGTGTGTGTGTGTGTGTGTTTGTGTGTATATATATATATATATATATATATATATATATATATATATATATATAAACATGTTCAAAATAAGCTAAATAAACTAACTAACTAAAATTACTAGAACTGCAGGCTACTCAAACGATTACAATCCAAAAGTAGGATATTTTAAAGTCGATTTTAGCCACTTCTTTTGCCAGGCCTATAATGTTTTAATGTAAGATGTCATATTGTAAATGTGAGTTTAAATAAATAAATATTAAGGAAAATGACAAAATAATTAATCAGAATACTTACCAAAAGTTGCTGCAGGTCGCGGTTGGGTGACTGTATACGGGTGATTAAGATTTGTCTTGGCACAGCTACTAGAAGATTTACAACTCCCAGTCAGGTTGCTCACGTGACATCTACGTCATCAAGCTCAGTTTGAGCCTGTGCAGAACGCTTGGCTATCAGGAAGTGAGTACCCATGTTTGGCTTCAACTCTCTCCGTTGAAATCAACGGGGTCGCTCTGTCCATTTCTTTTACTGTCTATGTTTTTAACATGGGGAGATACAATTTTGACTCACTTTTGCTGCCAGCATCAAGCGGCCAGTCGATGAATTGCAGTTTAATTCACTTCCGTATTGGTTTCAAGAGACAGGGGGTGCTTCTCATTTCTTATTTGTGCATCCTCGTTTCCTTTCCTCGCTTCCTTTCCTAGCGCCTCAGCTCCTCCCCCTGTAGGTTGTGAGGGAAGGACGCAAGGAAAGAAAGTGAGGACGGAGGAATCGAATGAAAGCTTTTTTTATACATTGGAATACTTGATCATTCGAGCGTCACTTCACAGCGTCATCAGCAGCGCTCAAAGGATCTGCCCTTGTGTTGTTGAAGTTTGTTTATTTAAGAAATTCATAATGAATAATAATAAAGCAAGATACCCTGCTGAAATATGTGAGATGTGTGGTTTATATAAACTGCAAGGGTAAAGTATAAATTCAAATTATTGTGACCGATGTGAAGGGGGAGGAGAATGTATACGTGCGTCACGTTTAGTCAATAAAAAACTTCCGCATAGGATACACCTGTGTATCCTCGCTCATGACTCCTCTGAAAGCCTCCTCACTCCTCACTCCTCGACTCGTCGCGGTGCAATTAGAGAATTGAGATGTCCTTCAAGATGGCTATGCTCGATCGGTTTCCGGGTCATAGGATGGAGGACAGAGGAGCGAGGAGACGAGGAGGGATATTGAGAAGCACCCAGGGAGGTTGCCGTTTGGTTCGGCCCGAATCACCAGTAACAGCGGATTATCAGTGAATCCTAGTTGTCTCCAGCGAAATTTTATAAAACTATTTTGTGTAAAATCCATAAAGGTGACTATTCACAAAATAAATCCACCTCTTCTTTTTTCGGAAATTTAAATAAGGACACCGATCTGTTTTGTATGGGATCGCATCCAGGGGTGCTTCTCATTTCTTATTTGTGCATCCTCGTTTCCTTTCCTCGCTTCCTTTCCTAGCGCCTCAGCTCCTCCCCCTGTAGGTTGTGAGGGAAGGTTGCAAGGAAAGAAAATGAGGACAGAGGAATTGAATGAAAGCTTTTTTTATACATTGGAACACTTGATCACTCGAGTGTCACTTCATAGCGTCATCAGCAGCGCTCAAAGGATCTGCCCTTATATTGTTGAAGTTTGTTTATTTAAGAAATTCATAATGAATAATAATAAAGCAAGATCCCCTGTTGAAATATGTGAGATGTGTGGTTTATATAAACAGCAAGGGTAAAGTACAAATTCAAATTATTGTGACCGACGTGAAGGGGGAGGAGAATGTATACGCGCGTCACGTTTAGTCAATAAAACACTTCCGCATAGGATACAGCTGTGTATCCTCGCTCATGACTCCTCTGAAAGCCTCATCACTCCTCGATCCTTCGATCCTCCACTCCTCACGGTGCAATTAGAGAATTGAGATGTCCTTCAAGATTGCTGTGCTTGATTGATTTCCGGGTCATAGGATGGAGGACAGAGGAGCGAGAAGACGAGGAGGGATATTGAGAAGCACCCCCTGTAGTACGCATTTCCGTGACGAAGGCATAGCAGAGAATGTCAAATAGAAGAGAATTGGCACTGTCTGGTTACTTCCGGTTTCTGGACTGGCTGCAGTAACACGTCTCTGTCCATGCGGCGGCGCTCGCAGGCGAGTGCAGAATGAATGGGAGTCAATGGGGTTTCACCCCTAGAAATTCACTTTTCTCAGGATGTAATTTTTTGTCAAGTAATTTGAAAGTTGCATTCAAAAGGGGGGGGGGGGGGGGGGGGGGGGGGGCTAAGATAATACACTCAGCAGAAAATTGCATTTTTAAGTTCACTTATCTGTTCTAAAAATCCGTTCCAAAATGTGATGACGTCACATAAAAGCAGAATGCTAGCGTGTTCCGGCCAACAACGACCTAACCTGTAAGAAATCGAAAATACATAAGTACTAGTTAATTCGACTTTGATGATACTATAATGAGACTATAATCTATATTGAACTTGCGGAATCAACAATAAAATCTATGTTGATTCAACGACAAGCAGGAGAAAGGGATACATTTAGCCGTCTAGCTCCATAGATTCCCATTCATTCTGCACTCGCCCGCGATCACCTCCAGTGGAATTCTAATGGAACTGCAACCAAGATTTTATATGAGAGCCAAGGCTCTCCGTTACACGGGCTCTGGGCATAGCTAGCTAGCAAACTGCAGGCTGTAGTAGCTAATAGTACTGACAGTAACTCGCGACTGAGCGGCAAACTGATGTGAATGTGCTATATTTATATTGTTAGGGGAGGGGCCAGCCTCAGTGGCTCCAGTGCATCATCAAGTAGGGGCGTGTCCAGGAGCTCAGGGGCTCCAGTGCGAACACAGCAGAGACAGAGTGCAATGTAGCGCAATGTCGCAGAGCGCAACGTATTGTACAAGTTCTCAAATTCACATCTACGTGCTCTCGAGTTTTGCTACTAATTTACCTTCACAGCAACGCGTCATAATCTGAAGACCATGCCCACGGGGGGAACAATCCAACCATCTCCATTGACTTGGCGAGAGTCTGCCTCCTTGTCATTTATGACATATAACAAAAGACAGAAAAATGCCTAAAAGCTGCTGTGTGACAAGGTGTAATGCAAACAAGCTTAAAAAAAACAGAAATACATTTTTATAAGCTTCCGAACCGTAAAAGCCAGCCTTTAAGGAGACAAAAGTGGGTACAGGCAATAAGACGTGAAGCATCAGCAGGAAATGGTCTTTAATTTCCAATCATCAGAACAGCATCATGTGTGCAGTAAATTATGACAAATGTTATTTATGCAACTATTCATGTGAAAATTCTGATATTTTAATTAAAAATTACAAGGTCCAAATTGTTTTGCAATAAAACAAAAAAAATATTCACAAAGAGCATGAATCATTCAAGAGACCAGAAACATACAATAATAAAATTAAAAAAAATTATTTCAATTACTTCACGCCAACTTTAAAATAAAGGAACAGCCAGGAAACGTTATAGGAGCAAGTTTTTCATGTAATTGATTGATGTAACATCCACTATAATAGGGATTTTAGTTTCCACCAACATTTTAATTTGCATCTATCTGTTTTCCAAATCACTTGTCCTAAGGCCAAAAGTAGGGAAACGGCAGATCAAGATGGCCAGTCCATTACAGACACAGACAAAACACACGCACGCACACACACACACACACACAAAAACATACACACTTGTGGGCAATATACTGTCTCCAATTGGCCTGACCTGCATGGCTTTAGATTTTGGGGGAAACCAGAGCACCCGGAAAAAAAACATGCACCAACACGGGGAGAATCTGCAAACTCCACAGAGAAAAGCCTCCTGCATGGTTCATTCTGGATTTGAACCAAGAAGCTTCTTGCTGTGAGGTAACCGTGCTACCCATTATTATGTAGAATGCACAAACTTGGACAGGACTTTGCCTGCACTCCTCAGGCGCTCCACATAATTCCATTAATTGTGTAAAAGGTTAACTAAAATTCTATATATTTTTTAAGATGTTTATTTTTTTCTGTTATTTTTTTCTTCTATCCCACATTTATGTAAGGGATCAGTTAATTGTAAACACTGCAAGCTGAGGTAGCAGTTTAGAAGGAAATTGACTAGTTTGCAGAGGGATGTGTGCTTATTCAGAATTTAGAAACAATCATTATATTTTGCAGTTCTGTTAGGTGCCTCTCTTACTGAGACAACACACCTCACCCTTTAAAGAACAAAGATTACTTAAGTATGCAAACCTTGAAATAGGAGGTGAGATGGTGTGCCATCTCGCGCACATCTGCACTGGCCATACAATTTATGCATGTAAGGGGTTTTGTTTTACATTGTTTAGCTGGTCACTATAGAGATTGTCTTGGCAGTAGACAATCTTCTCAATCTTAAACCGATAATGTATTTTCTCCACAGCTTTCTGAAACTGCTCATCAAAAAAATCTTCGATTGGATCTTTAGCAGCCCTCAACAGGTGAGAGAAGGCGTTAAAATGAGAGTTGACAATACGGTCCACACAGGAGTGAACAATGTCTGTAAATAAAAGAGATGGGAAAGCAGAGGAGTTTATCAGAGGTAAGATCATGCATGCATTATTGCCACTGATTGTATATATTTGTATGACTCTCAATATTTTTTGAAAGAGCGTTGTTTCTTGTACAGTAGTAACAAATCACATAAACAGAGCAATTCCAAGAGGGTTCTCACACCATCGGTGCTCGGGCCCGGATAAAATTTAGGGCACAGTAAACCATCAACTATTATGGTGCCATTCACCTGTGACCTTTTTGAGCAGCTTTAAAGCAGGTTCCTCCAGCTCCTCAATGTGTTTCTTTTCAATGTACTCAAAAGTTCTGTAGTTAAAAAATCCAGGAAGCTCCTTTCCTCTACAAGTCCTAATATACTCTTCTACCTCATCTCTGAGGGTTTCCTCCACTGGGGAGAAAAGACAGAAACAAATAGTTAGAATACAACCATTGGCGTATAGAACTTCCATGCAACATGAGTTATCAGGTTTTAGTAGGGTTGCATACAAAGAATATAAAGTATGAGTATGTTTGTATATAAAAAAAAACATACTTTGTCAGTGGAGCCATTGCCTCAAGCAGTGTGTCAAGTCATCAGCTATACATCTGTGCAAATACCTCACATAAAATCTCTCTTTATGCTGACGATATTTGGCTCTGTTTCAAATATATGTTCGTTGATGAATGTTTAATGTTTAAACATCAAAACACTTTGGTACACTTTAAGGTGACAAAAATTTATTGGAATATATCAGCATTAATGCCCCTTGATGCAGCGAGATAGGAATCAAACAGTTTATCTTCCTTGATGCATAGTTAAGCGTTTTACATATTTGTCAGGGGTGTGAATCATCACTGGTCTCACGATTCAATTCGATTTCGATTATCATGTCTTTGATATCACAATTTCACAATGTCGCACCCTCACTTTTCAATACTAGGGGAGAGCATGGGCGGAAGTACCATTTTTCAGAAAAACTTAATTTTAAAAGATTATGTTTTAGACAGAGATATAATTCAGACTTCAGTACGACTTCAGTATTATTTCACTTTGAACATAAGTTGCTTATATTACTTTGGAGCCCGTCAGTTGGGACGAAAGTAGCACGTGGGTCAAAAGTAACAACAATATACAAACTAGATTTTTTGTGTTACTCTTGTTTTTTTTTTTATTAGCCTAAATATACCCGAGTATGACCTTGTTAATATGTAACTGCAAAAATATTTTGGCCTTTATCTTTGAAAAAAATTATTAAATTACATTTTCATTTTAAATTTCAGTTTCATCAAATGCTTCAAAAGTGACCCAAGAGTACAAACTTGAATTGTTTAGAATATTTTTTTTTATTGGCAATGCCTATCATTTCATAAAACATTTTTCCAACAGTATGAAAAATATGAAAATTCCAGGAAGCTCAGCAAACACATTCACGTTGTGCCAACGTCTGTGGCACGTTGCATTTCTGCTATGGCAACGTCGCTGTCTACGTGCTCGCAACATTAATAATTTTTAACACGCATCACACACATGACCAGCGTCGGCCAATAGTGAACCTACGTGTGACATACAACACAGAAGCGATGCGCTGTACTTGAACTCAAGGCCCATAGAGAAGAAAATTAATAGTTGAAATAAAGTCGTTATTTTTGTTATATTCTTTCTAGTAACTTCGGATCGAACCACACAGACACCAGATTTAACTTCCATCCATCCTTTATCTCCACTTTGTACGTGATGACGTCGATGACGTCACATCAATACAACAACCCCCCTCTACTTGAATATGAACTTACCCAAATTAAACATTCACATTTTCTTAAAGATTAAGATCGTTCAGAACATTCAAAGTACATGTAACACTGTACATCTTGATAGAACATCAGCAATGCTTTCTGTACAGATGCATCGCACCACAGCATAACTCTTGATCTGATTTGTACTTGTTTTCCTTCTTACATGGCCTAACCTTTATCAGTCACTCAACAACATAGTCTCTAAACCTTTCAGGCAATTTGATTTGTCTCTGGGGTCTGCAAGGTTTAGGAATCTGTTCCTCTCTCTGAAATGTTTCACAGTTCCCTTTGCATTCCTCTTCACTTCCCTTTTGCTCCTTATCATTACTTGGCTCCTGAGCACATATCATTTGGCCATCCAATGTTGGTGTTTCCGCAGACAGAAACTTCTTGACAAATGTTGTATTCCGTGCATACTTTGCTCCAGTGGGTGACTGAACAACAACGCTGTTACCTTCTGTGCGTACAACCTTGTGAGGAGTACTGTGAAATGTTGTTGTGAATTTGTCTGTTTTATCCTGTTTCACAAGCACTTGATCTCCAACCGCTATGCCTGATGTCTTAGCGCCTCGTCTGTAGTCTGTGTATATCATGGCTTTTCCTTTCTGCTCCGCGTCTTTGTCTCGAGCTTCAAGGTCACTATGTGGAGTTGTGATGTCCGGTAACTTCCCTCTGATCTTCCTCTGAAAAAGAAGTTCCGCTGGGCTTTTGTCCGTTGTGGTGTGTTGTATGTGGCGTGTTGTATCCCTTTTCCAATCCTGGCCCTCAGCATGGGCAATCCGTACTCGTTTAATCAGTGATGCGTTTTGTCTTTCCACTTCTCCATTTGCTTGTGCCCATTTTGGAGTTGTTCTGATATGGTGTATTCCGTTCTCCTGATAAAAAGCCTGAAACTGACTGGATTTGAATTTTGGGCCACAATCTGACCTGATTGTTAAGGGAAGTCCGTGCCGACTGAAAATGTCTTCCAAACGGTCAATCACTTTTTCTGCTGTTGTTGACTTGAGGATTGCATATTCAATAGTACCTGCTGTAATAGTCGACAACAACCAGAATCGAATGTCCATCCGGTAAAGGACCAAGTAAATCTGTGGCTAAGTTTTGCCATGGCCCTTCAGGCATCACTGTGGGCGACAGCGGTTCAGGAACATCTGGTTTCGCTACCAACTGACAACCATGACATGTCCTCACAAGTCTTTCTGCGGCCCTATCCATTCCGGGCCACCAAACCTTTGTTCTCAGGTGTTGTTTTGTTCCTACCACACCAAGATGACCCTCATGTGCCAACTGTAATGCTCTTCCTCGCAGCGACTGTGGCAAAACAATTCTTGTTCCTCTGAGTATTATTTGGCCAATGACACATAGATCACCTGCAATATGTCTGTATGCAGGACAGTCATCAAAACAACCTGTTTGAATAGCAGTCCTCAGTCTCTGTAATTCCACATCATTTGCTGAGATCTGCTCGACTTCCTTGGTGGTCAGGGCGCTGGGTGTGGCACAAACTGCTATAAACCGCACATATTCCTCTGCTTTATGTGTGTGCATCTCACCTTTGGCTGATGGGCCCAGCAGACGTGACAGAGGATCTGCGATGTTGTGTGTTCCAGGTATGTATCACCCGGAAATCATAAGGCTGTAATCTCAAGGCCCACCTTTCGATTCGTGCGCATGGTTTTGAGCGAGGGCTATAAATTGCTTCCAATGCTTTGTGGTCTGTGATGAGATCAAACTTCCGACCATAAACGTAAGGGTGCAATCGTTCACATGCCCAGACCAGAGCAATTGCTTCGCGCTCTGTTTGCGAATACCTTTGTTTGCACTCTGTCAAGCTCCTGCTCACATAGCAGACAGGAACCATTCCTTCACTTTGGTCCTGAACTAGTACTGCTCCAACACCATTTGGTCCAGCATCAGCAATAACTTTAGTTGGTGCGTCCTTGTCAAAGTAAGCCAATGTTGTGGCCTCGGCCAACTTATCTATGAGAGTTTTGAAAGCTTTCTTCTGATCAGTTCCAAAATGAAATTTGGTGTCTTTTTTTGTTAGTCTGCGCAGAGGTTCTGAGATGCTCGCAAACTGAGGTATGAAGCGGCTACTATAGCCAGCTAAACCGAGAAAGCTTCTCACCTCTGAAACGTTTTCAGGCTCTCTTGCCTCCACAACTGCTCTCACCCTCTCTGCCGTCGGGCCTATGCCTTTCACTGACAACAGCATGCCCATAAACACCAATTTGTCCATGTTAAACTGGCACTTCTTTACATCCAGAGTCAAGCCGCAGCTTTCCAGTCTCTTTAGTACTGCATGCATTCTTTTCTCATGAGCCTCTTTGGCAGGTGCATGGCTGATGATGTCGTCTGATATGTTCTCTACTCCTTCGATGCCAGCTAGAACAGCGGCTATTGACCCATTCATACCTTGCAAAAGTTCATCCACTGTGGGGATCGGGAACCACCCACGAAGGATTGCAGTGTTTGCTTGTCTCATGTCCAAACACATCCTTATTTCCCCATTCACTTTGGGTACAATGACAACTGGGTTTACCCAAGGGGTTGCTCCATTGACTTTTTCGATAATGTCCATGTGGAGCAGCTCATTTATTTTTTCCTCAACAGCCTCTCTGAGGTGGAATGGGACCCGCCTAAGGGGCTGTGCAACCGGTGTCACTGTGCTGTCTATGTGCAGACTAATTTGTTTTGGGTTTAGTTTGCCTACTCCACAGAACAATTTGGGGTTCTTCTGTCGTATCATGGAGTTCACATCACTCACCACAGCAACATTAGCTCCAATCTTCAGCACTCCTAATTTAACTGCTGTGTCTTTTCCGAGCAGTGGCTCCCCTCTCCGGCAAATAACTGTAAACTCAGCTGTTGTGCCACATTTTCCGATTCCGACCTCACACCAGAAAATTCCTTTCACTGGTAAGGGTTCACTTGCTGAATATGCATACAGTTTTTTGTCTGATTTGGCAGAGCTGCACTTGATCTTTTTTTCTTTCAGTATTTTCCCACGTTCCTTCATCCACTATGTTGCTTGTTGGTCCTGAGTCAACTAACATGGGTAGTCTAACACCTCCAACTGAAAATGTTATTCTGTCCATGTTGCTCTCTTCTCTTACAACAAATGCAAATTCTTGATTTTTCACATCTGATTCAACTCTTTTCACTGTCTGTCTTACACTTTCCTTTGTTGTACACATTTTTGCAAAATGATCTCGTCCATTGCACTTTCTGCATGATTTTCCACGAGCGGAACATTTATAATCTTTTGCAAAATGACCTGTCTGTCCGCATCTGTAGCAGGATTTGTTTGAATCAGCACTACTTTTACTATATTGCATTAGTTTTTTCTGATCTCTCACTCCTTTTCTGGACACAAGACTCACCGTCTCTTTCTCTTCAGTGTCTGGAGAGATGTGCAACGCCGCCATCTGCAGTTCAACACGTTCGCACTGCGCTGCGATTTCTAGAGTGCGAGCAAGTGTCAAAGCCGTTCCTTCCTCCAGCAATTTCCTACGCATGTATTCAGAGCTGCACCGACTCAGAACAGCATCCCTAATTTGATTGTCTTTATCAGCTCCAAAATCACAATCTTTTGCCGCTTGCCTTAAACATGTGGTAAACTGTTGCAAGGTCTGTCCCGTTTTCTGCTTTAGCTGATAAAATGACTGTCTTGCAAACGCCGTGTTTACCTGAGGCACAAAGTATGCGTTCAGTGCTGTTACTGCCTGCACGTAACCAGTTGGCCCTCCTGTGTCAGCGAGTGTGGAGAAAATATCCTGCACATCTGTCCCAGCGTGATGTAAGAGCAAGGCTCGCCTTCTTTGCTTTGTAGCGTCAGGTGCATCGTCTGTCAGGATCAAACCCTTTCCATCGGCAAAAAGTTCGAATGCATTTGACCATCTTGTCCATCGCGGACCCAACGTGGCTGGATCACTGTAGCAGTCGAACTTAGGAACAGGGGGAGACCGGGGGCAATTGTAACATATTTTACATTTTCCTTAACTCACAAACTACTTGAGATAGACTAGTCATCTTTTGATACAAGAAACATATATATGTGCACTAATTAATAATACAATTTATATATTTTCACTTATAAGAACAAGACTAAAATATTTAATTAAATGCAAGAAGTCAGAGTGTTACAATTGCCCACGCCAAGGGGGCAATTGTAACAGTGTGTGGGGGCAATTGTAACACTGAGAAATAACTCCTATTAACCAACTTTATCTCAAATTAAAGCCTACCTCAAAGTAATCACTTTATTGCTGTTGTATTTAATAATGTTACTTAAGAGTTTTGTATATGGTTCAAATTTTTTTAGATTTCAGGCATCACACGCATTATATACAAAAAAAAATTTTTAATTGATTTGTTAATACTGGAACAAACATTTATTTTAATACACCCTTTTAAAATGAAGTTTTACAATAGAATTTAGTGAAATATGTTCATTTTTTAACAGAAAAGTATGTCAACACACACAAACAAGCTTATTACAATGGGCCTTGTGGCTCGGGGGCAATTGTAACACAGTGTTACAATTGCCCCCGATACTGCAGCCATGACAAAATCTTATATGCTAGCTAGCCCAACCTGTATTAGCATAGGTTGTTCATGTTCGTTTTTAATCAATAACCTAGGGATAAAATGTATATAAGTTTAAATTCACAGACATCTAAACTTTAGACAGCAGAAGAAAAATACTGTACATCCAAAAAATAACTTTCATACCTCAAAATCACTTTGTCGTTAACAACTTCTGCTAAAGTTGAAAATTTCTCGCTTCTTTTCCACAGATAGAGAGAGAATCCTACTGGGCATGTACAGATTAAGTGTCATCACTCTAGCTTGTTTCTGATTGGAGGAATTGAGTGTGTTACAATTGCCCCCTGTTACAATTGCCCCCGGTCTCCCCTACCATCCATCTTTAACGCGTGCTGTATCAGACTTCAGCTAACTGAGATAAACTAGTCGGCGTGACACACGTCTAACTCACTTTCAGATTTAACTAACGAGTGAGTCCTTGTTGTAGCATCCTCGTCACCAATGTTATATACTTTCTAGTAACTTCGGATCGAACCACACAGACACCAGATTTAACTTCCATCCATCCTTTATCTACACTTTGTACGTGATGACGTCGATGACGCCACATCAATACACAACAATTTGTGCGGACGAAAAGTATTTTCGTCGCTTGATAAACTTAAGATTGAGCCACTGTAGTCACTTGGACTATTTTAACAATGTCTTTCATAACTTTTCGGGGCCGGCAAGTTTCAATCCCTAGAAGCCACGAATGTCTTCTTGGGGTTGGAACAACATGAGGGTGAGTAGGCCTAATTACTTACAGAATTTTCATTTTTGGGTGAACTATCCCTCGTGTAATTAAACGTGTTGGGTTCATATTCTGGGCTCATTTGCTTTTCTGTAGGCAATATAGTAGCCTATGCTTTTTTAATAAGGTGTACAAAATTTGATCCTAATATAACAGCTAGGACATTAAGCCCTCTAACGTTTTTTACTTTAAGCGTTTTTAAGAATGTAGCCTACTTTATCCGCGCACACAATTTAAAAAAAGACTCAACGGACACAGGCAGAGTGAAAGACTGGATTTAATTTTTGGATGCTGTGAACACGTTCAGCTAAAAAGACTGGCACTCCAGTTTGCGTTTTTTTTTCTTTTCTTTTTTTTTTTTTGTCTCTGCAATTAAAAAGACAAGTTGACAATTGTGGCTATGCGCCTACTTTCATTATTTTAATTTTATATATCGATCCCTCAGGGTTATCTATTTGAGGCTTGCGTTTATATGTTTCCCTGCACTTTTGGTAGGCTATTTTGCACACATTTGTTCTGAATCTTGTGACTTGATTCTGACTTATTTCGTTTTGTAATTTTATTTATTAAAAAGGTAGGCCTATATTTTGTTCTAATTTAATACTGTAAATTAATTGTTGATTATTTTTCGCTGCATCGATGTTGCGCTGTACTTAGAGCGTGCTCGCACAGGCAATGCAAATCCTGTCTGTGGTGGGGCCTTTCTGCAGTTATTTGTTATTTCTTATTTTTATTGATCCGAAATGTTTTCATACATTTTCTTCTATATCTTTGCGTGATGTTCTGTACATCGCGGGTTTAAAATGTTAAAGTCCCCCCCCCCGCAACAGACGATTCGACTATTAGTCGACTATAGACCAATTTCGAGCCGACGTCACAGTTACGTCACGGCACTAGCTGGAGACAAAACAAAGGGAAAACTGCAGGCGGCCAATACAAACCAGCACAGATTCGGCTACATAATAAGGAGCTTAAATTATTATTATTAAATGTCATCTTGTTGTGTTGTTGGGTGCACGAATCAATGAAAAATGAATATGCTGTAGGCCTATCTGGAATTTTTATTTCTAGAAAATATTCACATCGTTAAAATTGCTCCGTAATGTCACTCTTTACATTGTCGTCTTCTTGGCGCTGGCTAGGCAGAACTGCTGATCGTACCACACAAGTCTTGTAATACCATAATTTCATCCCATAGTTATAGGCATCTAAAGATTTATATGCCCTCAGTATCTCTATCGGATAGGTGTAGAAGTCAGGTCACTCAACCGGAGGTAGCCTAGCGTTAACGTTAATCCTGTCAGATCGTCAATCATTGAGTGAGCGTGTAACGGCTATGGGTCGGCCAATCTGGTTCCGTCCGTTAAAATTAACTTTTGCAAATAACAATCGCGATCCTGGACAGTGAGTGACCTTAACAATCGCGATCCTGGACAGTGAGTGACCTTGCACATTAAGATAAAATCGGATTTTCTCCAGTCATTGTTAAAAAACAACCTAACAAAACTTGCATACTAACGTTAGGGAAGCGGCCAGAGGCATCGTTCTGCCACCACCTAAGCTCCGCCCACAAAAAAACGTCACCATGTTTACCAACTGAAAAGGGGTCTATAGAGATTGCTAATGTGACGGCATCGTGACGTATTACCAGTGGTGAACGCAAAGCATTTTGGGAATCCGCTGCACAAACAAAAGGCGCCAGACTTGATTGCATGGAGTGAAGGTGTTCAAGATGCCGTCTACCTGCTGTGTTATAAACTGCAATAGTCCTTCTTGCACAGTTTTGAAAACGAATGTTAGGGGTTGTTTTAAAGACATGTTTGTGTATGCTCGTAGACAGCCACTCTGAAGCGGTCAGAGGCGATTCTAAAAGATTCAAAAAGTCGAGACAGGACCCATCGTCAAAATTCTACCCACCACTCTAACTTAGTTCATCCAAAACAAACTAGAAAATAGACTCAACGTGCTAAATACCTGAATTATCCTTTAAGAACGGATCAATATATTTGTTTTCTTTAATTTTAATTAACCCTAACTTTATTGTCATCTGAATGGTAAATAATTGATTTTCGTATAAAATAATACTACCATTAAAAACACATTTGATTTTCTTTTTTAATCAATGTATATGTAACTGCTCTGAAGACAAGAAATGAAAAGCAATGCGATATGATTAATGTCCAAAAGATGTAACCCACACACCGTTTTGAAATGGGGTTGGATGTTGCTTTTAAAACTGTGTGTGTTTGGTAGGGTGACAGTTGTAGGTTACAGCTTGACAAGAGTTAAGAGTGTGAAAAAAGCACAATGTTGTGTTTTATTGCGAGACACACACACACACACACACACACACACACACACACACACACACACACACACACACACACACACACACACACACACACACACACACACACACACACACACACACACACACACACACACACACACACACACACACACACACACACACACACACACACACACACACACACACACACACACACACACACACACACACACACACACACACACACACACACACACACACACACACACACACACACACACACACACACACACACACACACACACACACACACACACACACACACACACACACACACACACACACACACACACACACACACACACACACACACACACACACACACACACACACACACACACACACACACACACACACACACACACACACACACACACACACACACACACACACACACACACACACACACACACACACACACACACACACACACACACACACACACACACACACACACACACACACACACACACACACACACACACACACACACACACACACACACACACACACACACACACACACACACACACACACACACACACACACACACACACACACACACACACACACACACACACACACACACACACACACACACACACACACACACACACACACACACACACACACACACACACACACACACACACACACACACACACACACACACACACACACACACACACACACACACACACACACACACACACACACACACACACACACACACACACACACACACACACACACACACACACACACACACACACACACACACACACACACACACACACACACACACACACACACACACACACACACACACACACACACACACACACACACACACACACACACACACACACACACACACACACACACACACACACACACACACACACACACACACACACACACACACACACACACACACACACACACACACACACACACACACACACACACACACACACACACACACACACACACACACACACACACACACACACACACACACACACACACACACACACACACACACACACACACACACACACACACACACACACACACACACACACACACACACACACACACACACACACACACACACACACACACACACACACACACACACACACACACACACACACACACACACACACACACACACACACACACACACACACACACACACACACACACACACACACACACGCTTTTTTTTTTTTTTTTTGTTCATGCCAGAACACTAGCCTGCTATGCCAGCCCATGTAAACGGGCCAAACATACCCATAATTCTTTGCGTTTTGATGACGTTGCCGCCCAGTTGGTCACATGTCTTAGCGATCTCTATAGGGAAGTATTGACGATTCTGATTGACTATGAAAATCCTTAGTCGGATACACCCCTAAAATGTAACGCTTTACTTTTAAAAGTGATTTTACCCAACACTGATGGTGCAAAGGACAAGACTATTCAGAACTGGGCAAAAATCGCTGAAATGTAGTTGGATTAGTTAAAGCCCCAATTTCCTAACCATGCTTATTTTGACTAACCCATTTACATATATTTCAATGTGATCCGTTCTCATGGCATCTGTTTGTATATAGTTCATTGGAATTTTGATTTATGTTCTAAAAATCTTATAAAATAATTAAAGAACGAGCAGAATTGCACAAAGGAACCATCAGTAATACTAATTCATCCCAGAAACAAAAGTTTGCGTAATATGTCACTACTTGTGGTTGCATCCCATAAGATTTGCTTCATCTGGATGCAGGATAATTTTAAATTGCTATAATACTAATGCAAAAATTCGATTATAAACTCACTCTTAGATTTAGCATTCAAGGAGATTTTCCATTTTCCAACTTCCTCCCTGATTTTGGTGAAGACCCTTCATGTCTGAGTCTGAGTTTTTTAGATCTTCTGCCCTCTTTACTTCTTCAAGGGCATCATTGAACTGGCGAATTTTCTGAAGAGCACAAAAATAAAATAAAATATTTTAAATTAAATCCAAGTAAAAACATTGCGTGGAACATATACAATTGATACTTTCAGCTTTCAAGTTAGGTTATTAACAATCATTTAGGACAAGTATTATGAAAGTTCATAGAAAACTCAGAAGTCTAGCTGGATGGTGCTGGTTGTCATAGATCGCACCTCCGTGGCTCTCTCCGATCGCCAAAGGACACCGTCACTCGAGTACTGAACTTCATTTCCCATCAGACCCGTACCTAGGTCTAATTACCAGCACAGGTGTACCCACTTTCCTCCTCCATATAAACTGTCTCTGAACTGCTACACATTGCAAAGTCTTGTTCTGCCCCGGCTAACATTTCTGAGCGTTATTTCTACATTGATTGCATCCCTGTTCACTGACCCTTGCCTGTTCGCTGTTTCACGTCTCTTGTCTGCTGCCTGTCTTGACCCTTGCCAGGTTTTGTTTATGATTCTGGATTTCCTATTATATCCCTGGTTGCTGATCTCTGTATTTCGCCTGTCTGACTAATCTTCAATCAATACTGCAAATGGATTCGAACGTCTCTGACTCTGCATCACACTGGTGAGTGTACATTAACCGAAATAAAAAAAGTTTAGGACGTTCTGGCATTCACCAGCTATGTCCAGTAGTGGGTATTTTACCGTAATCAGAAAATTGATCTTTTCGTGTTCATCAGTTGTAACTCCATCTCCCAGTGCTCTAAGATCCTCATTCATCTTCTCTAATTTCCTCTCAAGTTGTTTCTGCAAATGTGGGAGTGTTTTCTAAATTTAAAGAAATAAGATGGAAATGGAGACATTAGAATGAAAAAAGATCTGACCCAATTCTGACTTTAATTTACGGCTGTGTTAATTTAGTTCTTTTAAGGCAAACTTTTTTACTCTGTAGTGGCAATGTTTCTGCTGTAGGCCTATGTCATGTAATGTGCTTATGCACATTAATGTGTTGAACCAATTATTTTGTAATTCTTTCTGCAAGAAGGGGTACTGTAGCTTTTCCTTCCTCAAGAAGAGACCTGAAGGGAAAAAATAATTTAAATAGTAACAAATAATTTGAGGACAACTGGAGAATTTTGGAAAATGTATGTGTAAATATTGTAAATAAATATTAATATTAACAAGGACCATTTTTAAAATGCCACACAAATGTCCCTAATACCTGACACAGACTGCACTGAAATGTGTCAGGTATTTGGAAGTACCCTCAACACTGTAAACTGTAAAACAAAAGTCCAACTCTGAGGATGCACCTCAACAAGGGTGTGTTAGTATTGTTGCTTCTAAAACAGTTAGTTCCAGTCCTTGATTATGATTGGTCAATAGCTGTGTTTTATTCACGATAAAATCAAAACACAGGTTTGTCAGTCTTGCTTCTCCGCGTTCACAAGTTTAAGTTCTTTCAGTTTAAAAGTCCTTTCAGTTTAAAACTCTTACTGACCGACTCACTCACTCATAAAGACAATCTTTGCCGCCATCTAATGGCGAAATAATGTAGCCTAACTTATTTTGCCGTTCATGGTCAGTGTAAGGGACCAAGACTGTGAGGCAAGAGGACACAGGAGAATGTTTTCCAAAAAAAGGGGTTTATAGGGCTTGGGCGTCGTGACGTCATCACTTTGCGTGGCCGCCATTTTGGCAGCTTCCTTTACTACTACTCGGACTACTGCGCACTGCTTGTAGACGTACTTCCTCTCAGTTCTCCGGCTTAATTTGATTTAAGTTACGTTATTTCAACCATGGTAACCCGTTGCTGTATTGTGTAACAGCGCAACACATAATCATCAAGGGAAAAAGATAAAAAATGGATTAACTTTCCACCGCTTTCCTGCTTGGAAGCGCACCCACGGAGACCTAGTATCGGAGATAACAAAGAATCGTCGGCTCGCTTGAATCTCGGCTGTAAGATGAACAAACATAACCTTCCACAGTATCCCAGTGTCGATGAGAGTGTGTTCCCTGCATTTTCATTCTCGTACGTTAAAGAAGGTGTACGATTTTCTTTTTATACATTGTTTCTTTCCTTCAACCGCGACACCACATACATACACATGATGCGTGCGCACACAAACACAACACAAACATATCACAACATTATGGTTCTATATGTTTTCAACATTTCTGCTAACCCGGAAAACTACACTTTTGAAACGCATAGTTAAAAGTACATGTGAATGGTTGTTAGCACTAGCAGCTAGGTGGAGCGCACCTTACCTTTGTCCGGATTACTGCGTTCCCACTGTTCGTTATGATGATCTGCAGCTCCTGAACCCATCCATTAGTGAACTGAACATGCGACTCCAATTCCTTCGCTTCGGAACTGTTCAGAGGTGTAGGCGCTCACACCACAAACAAGGTAGCTGAATATGTTGTTTATACAAAACTGCGGCGGCAAGTCCTCGTCGGTGCTCCACTCTTTATGTGAAATTTCATAAGGATCCAAACCGTTAATAATGGCGATTTTGTCCACATATCGGGTCACTGGCTTCCCTAGATAACCTATCGCGGTAAATTGCACATCATTTTAGGTGTTTTAACACTTTTCTTTTCTTTCTCTCAACTCTGCTTCTCCTCGTTCGGCTTGCTGTATGTTTACATTCGTATAGCTGTCAAGATGGCCGCCACGTCCCAGAATGCAACGCGGCGCCCAAGCCCTATTACCCAATATATTGGAAAGTTACATAAAGACCAAATTTAATAACTAGGCCTTAAAAGAGGTCAACAAAAAAAAGTAACTAAATATAAGCTTAAATACATAGACTCCTAACATAAGGTTAACTGAACCAAAACTGACCCTCCAACACAAACACAGAAGGGAGCTTATATAACAGCTCGACAAAACCAAATAACATAGAAGGGGTAAACAAACTAACACTTGAGAACTCAAGAGCTAACTAAGGTCAAAATCCCCCCTGGCACATGGTATGGCCTAATGAGCTGACTCCCTGATATAAGTCTCCTCAGCCCTTAGCCACTCCTTTCGCCCAACTAGGAAGGGACCGCCCCCAACAGGTCGAGGTAACGCAACACAAAGAAACATGTGATTAGTGCACTCCCTGTAAATCAATTTAAAGGTAAAGCAAAATAAACTAAATCAAAAACTGTATTGTGTTCATTATTTAAATATCCTAGTTTAGCTGACTATAAATAATCAGTGCAACAAACTAAAGAGATAAAATAAAACGGTAATTAAATGTTTGGAACTGAAGTGATATTACCCTGTGTGGCCGTAGCCATCACAGTCAGGGACTATTTTTTTTCGAGCGGAAGGAATACTTTTAGTGATTTTACTTCATGCAAGTTGCATTGATGCATATTTTTTTTGGCTTTAATATTTGTATTGTGGTAACGGTTTTATAAAAGCAATAAGGTACTCGAGGCTAGTGCTGTATTGTGAGTAAGTCACGGCTGAGTTGTTTCACTAATATATAATCATAGTGCCTATTTTACAATCTGTCGAGATGCTTTCGCAGATGTGAGCTCCAGGAAGTGAATGCTATATCAGATGCAGGTAATACACTCGTTTAGCAGATCTTTTTCATAATACCATGATACTCTACATAATACAACAAGCTTCAATGAAGCGACTTAACATTCCTTCGTTACTAGTTCTAAAGTTTTAGAATTAGTAACAGAGGCTTGGGCTCAACTGTTTAATAGGCCTGTAGCAGCGCGTCGACGCTTCGTCAAAATGTCATATTTTTTTGTCGACGCTCCATTTATTTTTTGGCAAAGAAAAAATAATCGCCAGACTAATCGTTTAATTAATAATCGTTTACCCCAGTCCTACTGTTAAAGGGACATTTGGCAATTATTTCAACTTAATAAAACCGTTTAGAAATAATTTGGATGGTTTAGTAACCTGTTCTGGTGAGAATGGTGACTTTCCCCGCACCCCCCAGCGTTCCCCCCAGCGTTCCCAGGCGGAAAACCAACCTTGCAACATGGGGACTAACGTCCTGGTAAGTTGGAAATGGGAAGTCTCATGAGAAGCGAGAACGAGCGAGAAAAACTAACTGCTTTACGGCAATTCGACATAAACACACACGCCGCTCTCAGTGTGTATGATGTGTACCCACCTCGGTAGACATAGCTCCACATGATAAAGTTGGCCGGCTCCGATAATAACAAATGCACATGAGCAGCGGTAGAAAGTGGGAGGAGGGTGCCACAAGTGAGTTTTTTTTACAACATTGTTTTTACTCACATGTGCCGTTGAACTCTTGTATAAACGCAAAATCACACTTGTAGCCATGCGATATGGCTGTATATCAGCACGCTGTGATTGCCTACTGCAGAATCACAGCCGTGCTGATATACAGCCGTAGCGCACTTTTTACTCGTATAATATTGCTCATATCTTTCACAAACATCTTGGCTTTATTTTTTCAGTCTACAGTTTATTACATACCGTATATGGTTTGTGCTACATATTCTGAGAGAACTGCAAATTCTGATAACTTCTAAAATTCGTTTCTTGCCTAAAATGAGCATTTTCATCAAAAAAACGTCTTTCTTTTTCCAGCGCTTTGACCAGACTAAGCTTCTCATTGATGTCTTGCTGGCCTCTGCACTTTACGATCATGTAGCCCTTCTTCAGTTGTATCACTTGATTATTGACTGTTCTGACCACCGTCTCCTCCATGCCTTTGTCCACTAAGTCCGGTTTAGTCAGTATACCTGAAAATACAAAGATAAAGATTTGTATTTGTTTTATTATTTCACAAAGCAAGATAAACTGTACAGACAATACTTCACATATTCAGTGAGTAGCCTAATTGTACCCAGGATCCTTTGTCCGGTTGGATCTACTTTGGATGCCATCTGCAGTGCCTCAGTGGAGGCGATGTCAATGTTTGCAGGCACCACAACAAAGCTTGTCTTTTAATGAACTTTTCAATTAGATCTTTTATCCGTTATAGAAAACGAAAATTACTGAATGTAGTACTGGTTGAATCAATGTATAGAATACATACTGTTATCTGATACTCAAGCTTTGACAGATTTTTTTTTAAACTGAAGATTTGTTAACCCAAAACCATGCTGCATTGCCACTGTTGGGCCAGAACATCCACAGCGCTTCACTAAAACACGCCCGTAACACGCCTCTCTGGAACAACGTCACACAAACCCATCATTTCACCAACAAATGGAAGTTTTATCAGAAAACTTATCAGAAAGAAATCACTGGAAACATCGAGATCGCAAAACATGATAAAAGCGGTCGTTTGCTGGCATTTTTGTTGTTTACTTAAAGATGTAAAACCCAAGCATCGATGTTTTACCACAGGTTTACATTAAAAAGTGATACATTATTTGTGTGACTAATGTGCAATTTTGAGACAAATTAATTAGTTATGATCAAAGTGGTTTACTGTCATTTCACACAAAAAAGAGGACACACTCCCTTAGTAGCGTCGTTTTCTGTTTATTTGTTACAACTTACAGGACATATTTACAACACATTTAGAAAGGATGATCATTTCTACGAATATGCCACCAAAAATATGACCTGATGAGCTTTAGCACTCTCTCCCAATACAGTTATATTTTCAGTCAGAGAAACAGAGGAAACTCCTGGAAAAAAAGTTGCTTTATTTTGTGATAGGCTATGCGGAGCTAAATATGGATATCAGACAGTCCGGTATAAAGAGACGAGACGTACTGACAGAAAATTAAAACATGATTGTGATCGCCTTAATGATTTGTCTGATTTCTTCAAGCGGTCATATTTACCATGTTTAGGCTACTATGGTAATGGTTAGCACGAAGTCCTTTGCATCGCTTATAAATATATTTGTTGCCTTATACGGTGATCAAAATCCACATCGGATCACAAACAGAAGGTATTCAAACATGAACGTGAGTTTTGAGCTAAAATTATTTTAACCCTTAAAATTATTTTAACCCATATTTTAAGACGGTCCTCTGTCATTTCTGACCGAACAATTTTCTGTTTTGAATTTTTTTTAAATCACTTCATCGGAATGTTATGAAACTTGGTGAAAAAAAAATTGTAACGATTTTGGTCTTCGGTCAAAAATGACCGACCCATAGGAAATGAATGGGAAATTGACACACAAAAAAAAAGAAATTCTCTGAATTTTTGTTTGTACAATCTACAAATCGGCCACAATCCTAAATAAAAGTACACAGCTGTAAAAGGGTGACACTCTACAACATCAAGAGTGCAATAAATGCACACCCACCCACACACACACATACAAACACACTTTTATACACACCATAAATTTTGTTTACAAAAAAATCTGTTTTGAATTTTTAAAAATCACAGCTTCATCGGAATGTTACAAAACTTGGTGACTTTTATGGCATTGGCTATGTGCACACACAAAAAAATTGAGACCATGATATGAGCATGCTAAGTGGTCTAAAAAATAATAGTCACACATGTGGTCTTCGGTCAAAAATGACCCCCATAGGAAATCAATGGGAAATTGACTAAAAACTATATATATATATATATATATATAAATTATTTTTTTTTTTTATAATATTTTACATAAAGTGTTATAATTGAATGAATTGCATTTTTTGTTACAAATTCTGAATAAAAAAAATGGGTATAAAATTTACTTCTCAGCAACACAAGCTTCTCTTTCTAACACAATGTTTAGGTTTGACTGTAATAATCATAATGCAAAAACTAACACTTTAAATCACTATTTCTAAAAAATATATATATCTAAAACTTGATAAGAAATAGTTTTTGAGATTGTTTAAATATATATTCAAATCCACCAAAAAAAAAAAAAAAAAAGTGTCCATAAACAGCTGGGGAATTCACATGCCTCTCCATAGACAGCAGTAGATGCCATCTAGTGGTTACACCATGGTCCTACTCTTTCTCTCCATACTCTCACCAGATGGTGCTAATCTGCTTAAAACATTTTTTTTGAAGGCCTAGACTCTATATTAAAATAAAATACTGCGTATAAAATACATATATATACATATATACATTTATTTATTATTTTTAATGGCAAAAATAGAGCATAAAAGAAGTTTCATTTTTAGGTGTCCGGTCACTTCTGATCGGGTAGGCCCAGGAGGTGACTCCGAAACGAAGACCGTCTATTTAATGCTGATGTTAGCTGGTATATCTATAGAATCATCCGACGCTGTCGTCTCCAGATTCAGGTAAACTGTGGACCAAGGTTTTCGTCGGGCCAGAAAACCCTGGCGGTTGGCCCCGAGGAAGCCCCGGAAGAGACAGTGGAAACACGACTGGCCCTGGCATGCACTAGCACCCCCGCTTTCGGCCCTACAATGGAAACATGGCTATTGAATATTTCTGGAGAGATCTGAAAAAGGCTGTGCACCGACGCTCTCCATCCAACCTGACGGAGCTTGGAAGGTTCTGCAAAGAATGGGAGAAACTGCCCAAAATTAGGTGTGCCAAGCTTGCAGCATCATACTCAAAAAGACTTGAGGCTGTAATTGGTGCCAAAGCTGCTTCAACAAAGTATTGAGCAAAGTCTGTGAATACTTATGTACATGTGATTTTTTTCGTTCTATGACATCATTGTCCGTCATGAAAATTTAAAAATTTCAGAAAAACATACTTTTTCAAACTCCTAGTCTGAGTGATTTCATGAAAATCTAATCCGATCTTCTTCAGACAATGCTGGCAAAAGTTATTAAAAGCTTTTTGATACACCAATCGTTATCGAATAACACGCAAATTAAATTGATGTAGAACACCCCAGATCACATAGCTATATCTCCGCAATGCTTCATCGTATTCAGACCAAACTTGGTACATGTCATCACAAGCATGACTGGAGACTACATGCTGCGTCTCAGCGCAATGCCAGCTACTTGTCTTGAGATAAGAAAAATGTCAATTTTTGCTTACAGGTGAAACTCGAAAAATTTTAATATCATGCAAAAGTTATAATTTTGATGATTATGGCTAACAGCTTATGAAAACCCCAAATTCAAAATCTCAAAAATTTGAATATTACATGAAATCAATAAAACAGGATTTTAAATACAGAAATGTCGGCCCTCTGAAAAGTATAATCATGCATATGTATATAGTTATACTAAATATATTAGTTTCACTTTTTAATCTGAATTACTGAAATACATGAAGTTTTGCATGCCATGATATTCAAATTTTTCGAGTTTCACTCTATCACTTTTTACCTGTTAGACAGTAAGGGCACAGGTTAATATTTATTTAATAATATTGCACTATTGAGACAATAACAAGTTTGCAGTAACGCAAAGATGTCACTATTTCATTTTGTAAAAAGTATTATTTTAATTTGAAAACATTGCATTTAGCAATTTAGCATTTGCATTTAGTTGTTGTTGCTAGTTTGAGTTGAGAAATACACATTTCAGCATTATCACTAATCTTTGTGTGCATTTTACAATTTGCCAAGCAATCTGCCGACCTGACTGCTGTCCAGAAGGCCATCATTGACACCCTCAAGCAAGAGGGTAAGACACTGTTCCCAGAGTGCTGTATCAAGGCACCTCAGTGGGAAGTCTCTGGGAAGGAAAAAGTGTGGAAAAAAACGCTGCTGCCTTTTTGAGAAGGACCTGTATAGTTGTCTTTGTAAAGAATTGATCGCTTATACATGTAGCTTTGGAGCCGCTGCTGTGACACAAATGCTTCCAGTGTGAATACTCTCACGCATCTGGAGCTGCAGTGACGATGTAGTTACGCTGACACGCTGCTCAAGTGCAGCTCACGCTTGCAGTATGAAACGGCCGCAAGACTGCATCGAAAGGTAACGTCGTGACTGCTGCCATGTTGGATCCATAGGTATAATGGGTATACACAAATCTGGCGAAACACGGCAGTAAAGCAGCGCCGCCATTACTGCGTGCCTTGCTGCTAAGGAAGTAGCGTTGGCCCCATAGGCGGCTGTAGCAGATGTTAGCCGTACGTAATGTTATTTCTATGTAGTTTTTTTAGTACGTATGCTGTCCAGTGATGCCGGGAAGAGCGTCTTGTGTGGTTGGCTGTTTTAACAACAAATAAAACCGTTTGTGAAATTCAGCGCGTGTAAGTCCCCCATACGTTTGACTAACGGCAGAACGATCAGAAAAACGGTTTTAAGTGATAAGTATTTTAGATCCGCAGAGTCTAAAGGTTCAAAGGGGTATGCTTTCAGGGCCTCGAGGACCAAAGAAAGATCCCACATAGGAACTGAAGGGGGGCGCGGGGGATTCATCCTCCTGGCTCCTCTGAGGAAGCGGATGATGAGCTCGTTCCTGCCTATTGACTGGTCGATTCTGAGAACGCTGCGATGGCTGCCACATCGACTTTGAGCGTGGAAGGGGACCTTCCCTTTTCCAACAGCTCTTGAAGGAAACTAAGCAACCACGAAACCCCACACTTCCCTGGGTCCAGATTTTTGTCAGCGCACCATTTAGAGAACACAGACCATTTGGACGCGTAGAGCCTTCTGGTAGAAGGAGCTCTAGACTGCGTGATTGTGTTCATTACTGCGTCTGGCAGGGCAACGGGTAACCATTGGTCAACCATACGTGCAGAGACCAGCGCTCTGGGTGGGGATGCCAGATCGAGCCGAGAGCTTGAGAGAGGAGATCTGCTCTCACCGGAATTAGCCTCTATGACAGCCACGTCAGCTCCGGGAACCACGTCTGGTTCTCCCAACGCGGGGCTATGAGGATAACTGATTGGCGCGTTTCCTTGATTCTCTTGATCACCTGTGGTAACAGAAAGACCGGAGGGAAAGCATATAGTGGGCGGCTGAGCCAGGTCTGGGCCAACGTGTCCTCGTTCTTTGAAAAGAACTTTGGGTCAGTGAGCGTTGTCCTGTGACACAAATAGGTTGATTTCCGCTTTGCCAAAAAGGCGCCATAGCAACTGGACTGTTTGGGGGTGCAGGGACCATTCCCCCGGGGGAACATTGTTCCTGGAACGTCTGTCTGGGCTAGGGCTGTCAACGAATATTCTAAATTCGAATATATATTCGAATAGTTTTAAAAAACAGAAATTCGAAGGTGAAAATTAATATTCGAATGTGGGGGGAAAAAACGCGGTAGCGGAGGCGTGCGCGCGCTACCTGAAGGATCAGGAACAGGTCACGGGAGTCGCACTGGCACAGCGTCACTGCTGAAAGTTGATTTACATGGAAGATGGCAGAAAGTGCAGAGCCCAACTCGACCGCAGCAGAGAAATTGATTTTAACCCCCCAAAATCTAAAAAGCCATGTCTGGAAGTACTTTGGAATTTGGTCGGTGGATGGTAAAATTGTGGAGCCGCGAGATAAAGTTGTATGCAAGCTATGTAAGGTTTTTTTTTTCTTCCTTTTTTTAATACAAGCACCAAATAATGTAAGTAGCCTTTTTCATTTGTAATAGCACTTTATTTTTTATGAACCTCAGGTTAAAAGTTCGTTGTCACATTTCTCGGAATTGTATGCCTCATTTTATTTAACGTTAAACAGAAACATTAGTGTACTGTACTGACTGATTAGATATAGCAAGCGAGAGTGAGGTCTGCGGTCTTTGCCATTAGTTGTTTTACTTGTTTTTGTGTAGGTAATTCGTTGTTAAATGTGTTTAAATTTAAATAAACTACCTTTACAAGTAGTTATGTTTCTTTGTATTAATTTGTCCTGTTATTGATGTAATGCACGTCATTGAAAAAATGCGCAACGAGATATTCGAATAGTTCGAATATATGTGTGTTTTTCAGAGGGAATATTCGAACGTCATTTTTGAGCAATTTTGACAGCCCTAGTCTGGGCCGTTGTTCAGATGGCCTGGCACGTGCGCCGCTCTCAACGAGCGCAGATGGTGATAAGACCAAACGAGGAGGCGTTCTGCCAGATTGCAGCGATTTCTGGATCTGACACCGCCCTGGCGGTTCACGTAGGACACTACAGATATGTTGTTCGAGCGGACTAGAACATGGTGGTTCTGTATAAACAGGAGGAAACGCTTCAACGCATTCTCGACCGCTATCATTTCCAGACAGTCTATATGGAGGGGTTTTTCCCGGTCTGACCACAGGCCAAAGACTGGTCTGCCCTCTGAGCGCGCCCCAACCGGTGTTGGACGCGTCTGTCGAGATGACCTTCCGGTATGAGACAGTTCCCCCCGCTGGTACCAGTCCGCCGCTAACCAGGGCTGCAGAGCTGTGATACAGCTCTTGAGTCACTCTGGGCTGCGTTTCCCAAAAGCATCATAAGCCTAAATTGATCGTAAAAACGATCGTACGACTGATCTTAATATTATGGTCTGTTTCCCAAAAGCATCGTAACTTAAGTAGCACTTGAAAATCTTCGTAGAACTACGAGTGCTCCGGAGTAATCGTACATCCCCAAGTGCATCGTAAGAAGACAGATTTATGAGGTCACCTGCAGGACAACCGGCAGATTACACTTTTATCTAGATTTAACAGATTACACTGCAACGTAAGTATAATATACAGGTTTTGATTGTACTTTATTGTACACTTTGTTGTACTCGTGTTTTGTTTAAATGAATAAATGAAATAATTAAGAAGGGAAGAAAAAAATAGAAATACACATCTAAATTAAACGAACAAAAAACAAAAAATCATAAAATAAGTAATCTGGGAAATATGCTTTAAAGACCGGGCAAAATAGGGATGAATTCAAAAAAATCTGTCAATGACTTGCTGACGTGCACGAAAACCAGCCATGTATTGGGCATTTCTTGCGGACCTCCTTCCCTGATCTTTGAACACGGTTGCAGTTAGTTTGCAATGTGACAATGTCCTTCCAGATGTTTTGTTTTTCCTTATTTGTATGGTGTCCTTTAAATCTGTTAAAAATAAAATCTTTGTTTCCCTATCTCCTCTAAAAGGACATTAATTTTATCTTTTTGAAAGGTCTCTTCTCTTGTTTTTTTGTTCAGCCATTTTGTCAGCCTGTATAGGTGTTTTATATCCATATAGACTTGTCTTGATTTCGAATCCACAACAAATGACGATTATTAGGTTAAACGTTCAGAATACGATTCCATATAAGGTTATATTTCAGCACTTCGTGAATGGACAGCGACGCTTAAGTAGCACGTAGAACGCGTTCTTGCGCGTTCATGTTAAGTGCAGTTTTGGGAAACGCACGTGGAATTGCGGCGAGGGTTCGTAACCTTGCACGTAGAGAGCGCTCTTAAGAGCTAAGATACATTTTTATCGGGAAACCCGGCCCTGATCTAGGCGCAGCCTGACTCCCAAGCTCAATGAGACACACGAGCGGCCAGCCAGTGTTGTAGCGGGCGCATACGTAGCAAACCCAGCTGAAGTACCGCAGTGCCAGTTGCTGAACACAGCGCGCGCTGTGTTGACAAGTGTGCCGTCATAGCCACGGAGTCCAGTTCTTTTCCTAAAAAGGAAATTGACTGACTGGGCATTAATGAGCTCTTGGTCCAGTTGACCGTGAGACCCAGGCTTTCCAGGTGACTGAGGAGCACAGCTCTGTGAGACAGTATTTCTGACTCTGATTGTGCTAGAACCAGCCAATCGTCCAGATAGTCCAGAATTCGCATGCTCTGATTTCTCAAGGGGGCGAGTGCCGCGTCCATGCACTTTGTAAATGTGCGGGGTGCTAAGGACAGACCGAACTGCAGGACGGTTTACTGATAAACCTGGCCGTCGAAGGCGAATCTCAAGAATGGCCTGTGAAGGGGTATTATCTGAAAAATATAAGGCTGCACTTCGTGGTGCGCGGCGGCGCTTTGTGCAAAGTGCTTGTTAGTAAGCGTGAGCGCTTGCGAGCGGGCACGAAACTTATATCCACAACTTGATTGATATGAGTCTGCACTTTGTGATGCGCGTGACTTAGCCGTGTAATAGAGCGGGCAGATAGTAGATGTGGGCACGGACACGTGGGCACATCTCCTGCAGTTAACACTCGAGCGGCATTTGCCAGCTTTATGAGAGTGGGCTCTGAGGGTGACACGGGAAGTGCTGTGTTTGTGTGTAGGGCTGAGCACTGTGGCGTGAGCACTTTTTCTACACTTAAAACACCACCGGCGTGAGCCGGATAACCAGACATTATGCTCTTTCTGAGATTTCTCCGGTTCGCCGTAAAACGGCGGTTGTGTGCAGGCGAGCGGGTTGTGTTACCGACTCGTTGGCTGCTAAATGACTCACTGCAGTAGCCTGTGTTAAGGGGACTGACAGGGCGAAAAGCTTTGATGGTGGTCCGGAACTTCAGAAAAACGCTCAACGATTCCGTTCACTGCAGGACCAAAGAGACCAGTGTGGGAGAGAGGAGCGTCGAGGAAGGCAGACCGCTCAGACTCTCTCATGTCAGCCAGCGTTAACCAGAGGTGTCTTTCTGTGACCGTCAGCGAGGCCATGCATCGTCCTAGGGCTTGAGCTGCAGCCTTGGTAGCACGAAGGGAAAGATCTGTCGCGCTTCTCAGGTCCGTTACTGCAGATGGATCCGGGCCTTTCTCGTCCCATTCACGGAGGAGATCGGCTTGTAGGATCTGTAAGACAGCCATGGAGTGCAGGCCGGAAGCTGCTTGTCCGGCGGCGGCGTAGGCGCAATGTGGTCCTGCAGGCTTTAGACGGCAAAGCAGACTTTGAATGCCATCTCGCGGAGGGCGGGGAAAGGTGTGCCGCAACCGCTTCCTCAACCTTGGGGATTGAGCTGTATCCTTTCTCGGCGGCGCCATCCACTTGGAAGAGCGACGCGGAGACAGAGGATTGGAGCGTTCCACGATTAGAAAGCTCAGAGTGCAGCTCTGGGAGGAAGGGTGCAGGCCTGGCAGCGGGCGCTTGACGGCGGTGACTCTGGAGAAAACAGCCATCGAGTCTGTTGTGCGCAGGCTCCTTAGGCGGCGACCACTCGAGCCCGAGGCGGTCAATGGCCTGCGAGAGGAGACGCATCAGCTCAGCATCCACGGCACGGGTCCTGCCGGATTCCTGGGTCGAGGAGGCGGCGGAGTGCTGAGAACTCGACCATTCCTCCCCATCAGAAGCCAGGATAGAACAGCAGTCAATAGCGGCGGGTCCTTCCGCCTCATCATCAGACGCGGGGGCAGAGCGGGCCGTAGCCGGCGGCTGCACGTCGGTGAGGGGTGGCGGAGAAAGCAAGGCTCGAGGGCGGGACTCCGGCGAGCGTGTCTCTGCGGCCGCAGGCTCCAGATATTTTTGGGAACGGCGCTTCTTCCTGCGCGGTCCCACAAAGGGCGGAGTGACATTTTCAGGGTTGCAAGCTTCGAGTCGAGCCCGCAGGGTCGATATCGGAAGCTCTCCACAGTGCTCACATCCTCCGGAAGAGAGGGCAAGAGCAGCGTGTTACGGTCCCAGGCAGAGAGCGCAGATAACGTGGCAGTCTCCGACGCTGAGCGGGGCTCTGCACAAGCCACAAGTGGATCGAGGCATCTTTAAAAAGACGTCTCGCGCTCTTTTAGTTGCTTAGAAAGCTAGAGTTTTGAAAGGGTTATGGCAATAACCCATTGACAATGCGTTGACAATGGATACAAAAATTAAGGATAATTTTTGGCTTCAATATCTCGAAAAAAATGAATCTTTCCCGTAGCGTAAGCTATACTTACGCAATACGAGAGAACCTCTCGTAAGAGAACTATTTCTATTATGTAATATGCCGCAGCGCCCAAAATTCCTCTGGCCGCGCCGCTGTCACTGTGGAACTGGCAGGATTCAAGCGCGTCTCGAGGAAGTTCATGCAGTGGTGTCCTCATATAGTCAAATAAACAGCTCGCACGTGCTTCAGCGCGTGTGTGTGTTAAATGAAACTGCGCGTCGACTGCACCATACATTCACACAGAACACGTAGGATTCATATTTAAATAGTATTATTGAGGAGTATAGTATTATTACAAAACAATGGTAGGGGATAGAGATGCGCGGTTGGCGATTATAGCCGCGGACTCCGCGGATAAACCGCGGATCAGGCGGATGACGTGACGAATAAAAATATTTTAATTACATTCGGGCGGGTGGCGGGCGGTTTCTAGTCTCGTAGCTGTCATCAGCAGCGCCTTGTATCAGCGGATGGCGGGCGGGAAAATTGGTCAAAAACGTTGGTGCGGATGGATGGCGGACGGATGATGAGTTTTGTGATGCGGTTGCGAATGAAATAATAGCTCATCTGCGCATCTCTAGTAGGGGAAACACGGAGTTATTTGCAACTTGTGAAGCTTGTGAACATATTAGCAACATAGCTAGTAATGACAGCGTTCTGTTTTATTGCTGTCATCAATTAAAACGTCTTACATTACATTTGTCTGATGCATTTTTACATACATTATGTTGTCAATAAATTACCTTTATCGGTAAGTTTTGGCCACTACCTGACATCTACCAATGTTCCCTTTCACCAGACATTTTCTTTCATGTGCAGGATCCGCTTTCATTGAAATGTCATTAGAGGGCGCCCATAGAGTTTGCGGCGGATTTGTGTATAAACGGAGTCTACTCTGGTATAAATAAACTGCTTCGGTGTGTCGCATAGACGTCGTCATCGTCTTGCTGCTCCCTCCTCGTTCTGTGATTGGTTCCCTAGGTGAGGCGAAAATCTGGTCCATTGAATCCAGACTGCCTAGCAGCGTGAATAAAATTTGTTTTGATGTGCAGGGCTGGACTGGCCATCGGGCATACCAGGCACTTTCCCGGTGGGCCGACGTGCTTTTTGGGCCGATACAGATTGTAGGGACGCAGATGGTCTTATTTCGGCTGTTTCTGATGCGTGCCTTTGTCTTGAGTCAAATGAATTGATTGTCCATACCTTCAAGATTGATTTCGCATACACCAAATCCATTTATTGTCCATATGGTATTGCAAACAACAAAATGAACGAAAATAAATACTAAACCAAAATATCTAATTCAAAGCAAACTTGTTGGGCATGAGCAACGTCTTGCACACTCCAACACTCAACACGGCACGGTCAAAAAGTTTGTTGACCTTCCATTCTGCGCACCTGTAACTCATCATCACCCTACTGTAACTCATCATCACCCTATTTAAACACTCAAAATACTCATACGCCCTCTAGTGTCACAAACAAAAAATACAATTCAAAATAATGGTTCCAACATAGCCGGCCCCTGAACTGTTAATGACGTAGGGCATAAACAATTCAAAATAATATATTTACATAAGGAGCCATCAAATAGTCCATTATACATCAGTACATTTAAAAAAATAACAATTACTCATACCATTATATGTATATATACATATATATCAAACACACACACTTAGCATTTGAACCTTCCCTTTTTACATTTCTAATAAAAGACAAAGTTTTGTTACTGGTCTTACTATTGTGTTCGTTTTGGTTTGAACTCGTACAGATCTAACTAAACCCCTTTTATCTGGGAAAGTCTCTAGTACTCTTCCAAGAGTCCAAGAATTGCGTGGGGCTGTAGAATCTGCAATGAGTATAATATCACCCGGCGTAAGATTACGTCTCTCTTTGGTTAATTTTTGCCTTTCCTGTAACAAAGGCAAGTACTCCTTTATCCATCTTTTTCAAAAAAGATCTGAAAGGTATTGTACTTGTTTCCACCTTTTTACATATTGATCTGACTTTTCAAAAAGACCAGGAGGATAGGTTGGTCTTCTCTTCATTGTAAGCAGATGATTGGGGGTAAGTGCTTCAAGATCATTTGGATCTTCGGATACTTTGGTGATGGTTCGATTATTGAGAATTGCCTCAGCTTCACACAGAACAGTGTGTAATCCTTCATCGTCCAGCGTTTGTTAATTCAAAACGGAGGACAACACCTTTCTTACCATTCTGATGATGCGTTCCCATGCACCACCATGGTGTGAAGCTGTGGGTGAATTAAAACTCCATTTAATTCCTTTGTGTGCTAAAACCTTTGTGAATTTTGATTAAACTCTGCCAGTGCCCTTTTCAATTCCTTTTCTGAGCTAGTAAAATTTGTTCCATTGTCAGACCTCATATGACATACTTGTCCTCTTCTGCATATGAATCGTCGCAAAGCATTTATTCAAGAATCAGTGTCCAAAGAGTATGCCACCTCCAAATGAACTGCCCTACTGGCCATGCATGTAAAAATTACGCCATAGCGTTTCACACAAATTCCACCTCTTTTTACATCAATTGGGCCAAAGTAATCCACTCCTACATTTGTAAATGGAGGTAGATCTGCAGTTATTCTTTCTTCAGGTAAGTCTGACATTTTTTGCTTACCTTGGTTTCGTTTGCAGAAAGTACAGCTTGAAAGAATTTTTCTGGCTGTTGCATTGGCTTGAGTAATCCAGTATTTTTCTCTTAATATAGACTCCATATGATTTCTTCCACTATGGCCACTCTGTACATGAATATGCCTAAGAATCAGTTTGGAAATATGCTGATCTTTAGATAAAATAACTGGATGTTTCCCTTCTTCAGGCATAGCAGCTTTGCATAACCTGCCACCGATTCTCAGTAATCCATCTTCTAAAATGGGGCTTAACTTGTGACTAGAACTGTGTTTTCTGATTTCAGATCTTCCAGATTTCAGAGATGAAATTTCTATGCTGAATCTTTCCCATTGACAGGACTGGATAATAGCCTTTTCCGCCTCCGAAAGGTCATCTGGAGACAAGCACTTTCCTCCAAATGAAGCTTTGGTTTGTTGCAACCTCTTTTCCAACACATTAGAATCATTTAAAGTTGTCATCAATTGTTTTCTTTGCCAACTTACTTCAAGTAGAACTCTTTATTTTCAGACTGCAGTCTTGAGTCTTTTCCAATCAGAAAAGTAATTGATCAGCCTATGGGTTGCATTATTGGCTTCTTCAATGTTTACTACATTTTTGAAAGCTCTTTCTTTAGTTCTGGATCATCATCCATAATGTTTGACTCAATGTTGTCATTAGACCATTTTGAAACTGGTTCTCTTAGAAACTTTGGTCCATTTAACCATCTCTTATTGGTTGTTAGCTGTTGTACAGTCATTCCCCTGGACGCATCATCTGCAGGGTTTTGTGAAGTATGAATATACCTCCACTGTGTCACATTTGAAGCTTCTCTGATGACAGAAATTGTTTTCATTCCTTATATACTTCAGGACAGATGTGCTATCAGTCCAAAAACAAGAAGTTTCCAGTTGAAGCTGAAGTTGTTCTCGGAGCATTTTGTCAATGCGAATTGCTAGGACTGCAGCGGTCAGCTCCAAACGAGGAATGGTAACTGGTTTTAGGGGTGCCACCCTGGCTTTGCCAAGCAGAAAGGAAACGTGATTAGCATTGTTACAATTCTGTGGCCTCAAATAGGTCACAGATCCATATCCACTTGCGTCTGAAAAATGGTGTAGTTGGGCACTCACTGGCTGTCCAAAATCACATGGTTTCAAACATCTGTCAACATTAAAAGTACTTAACTGATCCAAGTCAGAAATTCATTTAACCCACCTTTGTTCAAGAACTTTAGGAATCTCGTCATCCCAGTTATAGTTTGTTCTGCACAACTCCTGGAGGATGAGTTTGACCGGAAGTGTCAGTGGTGCAAGATATCCTAAAGGATCAACACTGAACTGATCACTAACAATATTCCACGTTGAGTTGGCATTCTTTCTTTGCAAACAGTTCTGAAATTGAAGGTGTCAGTCTGTACGCACCATTGAAGTCCTAAGGCCCTTTCCACTGGTAGTTGGTCTCGATCCAAGTTGATCTCAGTTAGATTTTGGATCTATCTTTTCTGAATGGATTGTAAGACCTTACGGCTGTTACTGACCCATTGTGTTAAATGGAATCCTCCCCTTTGACATAGCGTAGTCAGGTCTTTGACCATCTGGACTGCTTCATACTCTGTAGATAAGCTTTTAAAGCAATCATCCATGTAGAAGTTATTATACACAGTGTCAATTACCTCTTCATTAAAGCAGTGTTGATTGTCTTTTGCAGTTCTCCTCAGAGCGAAACATGCGCAACTCGGGGATGAAACTGCTCCAAAAATATGAACAGTCATTTGGAAGACCGCAGCATCCTGTGTAACATCTCCACCTGGCCACCATAGGATGCGGAGACAGTCCTTGCCGCCTTCTGCCACTTTGACCTGGTAAAACATTGCTCTAACATCAGTCATGAAAGCAACAAGTTCTTGTCTGAACCTCAGAAGAACTCCAATTAAAGAGCTTGTGAGGTTTGGGCCTTGCAGTAGTTGATCATTTAAAGATGTGCCTTGGTATTTTGCTCCACAGTCAAATACCACACATAACTTGCCTTTACGAGGGTGGTACACACCATGATGGGGAATGTACCAAACTTTACCATCAGAGCGATCCAATTGATGCTCTGGCACTTTCTCAGCATAGCCTTGGGTAACCATATCGTTGACAAAGTCTGTGTATTGTTGTTGAAATTTAACATTATTTTCAAACTTTCTTTTTATCCCCACAAGACGCTGTTTGGCAATGTTAAGATTGTTAGACATAACATCTTTGTTTTTGAAAGGCAGTTTCAAACTATAATGTCCATCCTTGAATCTCACAGATTTCTCCATGATTTCCATAAACTTTACCTCCTCTCTGGACATTTCTTCTTTGTCCTCTGACATTTTTTCATTGAAAAAAAGCTGGTATTGCTTTTCCAATAGCAACTCCAAGGTTTCAACAGATATCCTACTCAAGCAGTATGTTGTTCACTTTGATAACTGCCTAGAGAACCATTGATGACCCACCCCAATAGGGTCTGTATGGCATAGGGACCATCTCCCTGACTATTTACTACTTTCCACGGTTCAAGTAATTTGGAGGCGTTGGTAAACCAAAATATCTAATTCAAAACAAACTTGTTGGGCATGAGCACAGTCTTGCACACTCCAACTCTCAACACGGCACGGTCAAAAAGTTTGTTGACCTTCCATTCTGCGCACCTGTAACTCATCATCACCCTATTTAAACACTCAAAATACTCCTACGCCTCTAGTGTCACAAACAAAAAATATAATTCAAAATAATGGCTCCAACACAGATCATTCTTTTAAAAAAAAAATGTAAAAAAGGTTTTTGTGTGAACGGCCCATAATACTCATACATCGGCGGCCCATTCGTTTAGTTTTGCTTAATTGGCGGCGCTGGGATATTTGTGCCGGTGTAATGCATAGGACAAAAAAAGTCCGCGTAGGTTTTTTTTCTTTCACAGACCGGCCCATGAAACGCGTAGATCAGCGGCCCATTGGTTATTTTCTTGATTTACACTGGGCCGGTCCAATCACATCTTTAAACTCCTCCCCCTCTGGGCTCTGAGCGAGGGTGCAGTGTCAGTGTGTATCTGTCAAAATAGTCAGAGATGGAGAAGAAACGCAAGGAATGTGCAGAGAAACCCGGGCCCGGGGACAGTTGCAACATTGTTTGGGGATGGTTGCAACATGTTACAAATACAATATATTACAATATATGTCAGTGTTAGCAAAATGATTATTACCAAAATGTAAGTTATAACAATATTACAGTGTTCTTTATTCATCAGCTTTGAACAGATGACAATTATTTGTCTAGATGAGTAGGCCCTGTGTGCAGATGTCAAATATTCAAATTGATATAAAATACAGTTGGCTTTTAGTGACATAGGAAGAATGGAACAATTTGTGAGGCAATTGGCTTTTATTTAGCCTATTGTCATGTAAAACATTTTTTTTAAACTATATTTTATATTATCATTTTTCATTTTAACAATGTTATGCATGGTCACAGACATCTGCACACATGCACACACACATAAACATAAACCTCCTGTCCTTGCTACAACTTGATGAACTATATTATATTTAAGTAAAAACTTGTGAAAAGAATGTTAAAAATACTGCTATGTGGTCTGTTTATATTAATGCATTGTACGGGGACAGTTGCAACAGTTGTTGCAACTGTCCCCATCCCTGTAAGCCATGATAAAACTTCCTGTGCTAGCTAAACAATTGACCTTATTACATGCTAACCATACTAGCTTAAAGTTAACATATCACTCATTTAAACCATATAAGTTTGAGCTGAATTACAAAAACAGGGACAACAGTTTAACAAAAACAAAGCTCAAGAAAATGAATACTTTCATACTATAAAAAGTTTTTCTTCAATAAATCCTGATGAAGCTCAGGAATCTCCTTGATTTTTCTCTGCAAGAGGGGGCATCCAATTGAGCATGTGCAGTGTGAGTGTTATAACTCTAGCTTGTTTTTGGTTGGAGAAAAATGACATGTTGCAACCATCCCCTGTTGCAACTGTCCCCGGTCTCCCCTACATATGTTGACAGGCAGGTACAGTAGGACATTGTATCATTGCATTCAGACAGGTTGCATTGATTGGGGGAACATACATTTTTTTATAAAAAAAAAAACTGCCTACACCTATACCTTTAACAACACATTTTTCAGACTAATAAATAAGGAAAGAACAAAGAGGTATTTCTAGTCTGCTGTGTAATTTATTGTATATTGTGCTATTACCTGTTCCCCTAGGCAGCGCCACTCCAGACAGGGCTTCAAACACAGAACTCTTTCCTGAGCTCTGGTCACCTATGACCGCAATAGCTGGCAGGTTCAAGTCCCTTTCAACACCTAATGACCTGAGAGAGTCCACTAGGTCAATGCATGGGCGGACCCTTTGGAGACATGTCTGAACTCTGTCTGCAAAATATGACAAAAAGAGCCAGTTCTCTGTAGATCAGTGGTATTGACTACAGTGCCTAGCATAAGTTAATACACACTAAAGTTGACTTAAAGAGGAATAAAAAAATCTTAATGTCTTTGGAATTAAAAAAGCCCCACATCATCACATTCCCTTCACCACAGCTAGAGATTGGCATGGGGCACTTTCCATAAGATCATCTCTCAATGCAAATCATACCACATATTAGCCTAACTGAAATAACACCATGCCAATCTCTATAGGTATTGTGAAGGGAATATGATGATGTGGGGCTCTTTTAATTCCAAAGGCCAAGGGAACTTTATCAGGATGAATAGTATCCTGGATCCATGAAACAACTGGCCTTTAAAAATAAAATCTGCCTGCCTCCATATAAATATAGGTTAAACAGGTCCTTCTCAAAAAATTAGCATATTGTGATAAAGTTCATTATTTTCCATAATGTAATGATAAAAATTAAACTTATTAAAAACACTTATTTTATTGGTTGGATGAAATATGCTAATTTTTTGAGAGGGGAATTTTGGGTTTTCATGAGCTGTATGCCAAAATCATCAGTATTAAAACAATAAAAGACCTGAAATATTTCAGTTGGTGTGCAATGATTCTAAAATATATGAAAGTGTAATTTTTATCATTACATTATGGAAAATATATGGATAATTAACTTTATCACAATATGCTTATTTTTTGAGAAGGACCTGTATTCCTTCTCAAAAAGGAATGTTATGTTTGAGAACATATTATGTTTGAGAACGTGATATATATTTGATTTCAGGAGGGACAGAAAAAAACTCCACAACAAAGGGTGAATTATTGTTTAATCATGATAATAATCATTATGCATTTATTTCACAATATATATTATCGTAAGATTTATATATATATATATATATATATATATATATATATATATATATATATATATATATATATATATTCTTTCTCTTTTCTGCATTTCACCTCTGTTCTAACGTTAGCTTTGCTCCTTGTAATAAACCCCATGTTCTATTGTAAATCCTATTTAACATACTATTTAACATACTAGCAACATGTTGGTTCTATGACAAATTGCATGTTATGTTCCTAGATCATCATGTTGATGGCCTGCTGCACCCCCTGTCCAAGAAAATCTCCACGGCTATGAACCATATGATTAGTAAGCAAAACCTCAAACATTGCACTACTGTTCAAAAGTTTGGGGTCTGTAAGATGTATGCTTTTGAAAGAAGTCTCACATTTTAAAATCATTAACCCCAGGTTTTTTCAGTGAGATTGTCCTTGAGAAGCCTGTAGGCTAAATAATAGGCGACAAATATGATGTTTTAATGGTCATAGTTATAATAATTAATTTAACTATTATGATAACAGGATATCATGGTCATTGGTATATTTTATTTTATTTCTCTAGGTTTTGAATTATGTTTTGAATTATGTTGGCCAATGAGACAGACACAAAACTGTCCAACTCAAAGGTATTTATTTATATGTATTTTTTACTGATAAATACTGAAATTCTTTTCACTTATAAATGCTGAATGTGGTTCAGAGGGTCGACAACTTTAGGCGCGCAAGTTATTTTTCACAGATATCTGGCTAGCTAACGCATAGCTTACATTTACATTTATTCATTTAGCTGACGCTTTTATCCAAAGCGACTTCCAATTGCTATGTATATCAGAGATCGCACGCCTCTGGAGCAACTAGGGGTTAGGTTTCTTGCTCAGGGACACATTGGTGTCTCACAGTGGATTCGAACCCGGGTCTCTCACACCAAAGGCATGTGTCTTATCGCACGCCTCTGGAGCAACTAGGGGTTAAGTTTCTTGCTCAGGGACACATTGGTGTCTCACAGTGGATTCGAACCCGGGTCTCTCACACCAAAGGCATGTGTCTTATCCACTGTGCCATCATCACCCCCTAGGCTAAGAGTATGAGCATATTTGATACTCTTAGCCTTTAAAATTTTTGAATTTATATTCTCAATGCAATATCAGGGGTAAAGATATCATTAGAGTCCTTAAAGTTATGGCTATGCTCTTGTTACCAGATGAGATATAATCCCTAGCGTTTGGCCCTGTGATTCTTCAGGACAAGATCTTGATGTCATCCACCCTCAGTAGATGAAGAAGGTGAGTTTCACAATAGCTGTCATGATTCTGCCCTCGTGTCCTTGATTTTCTTTAGTCTTGAGGCAGGATCATGACAGACCCGTGTTTTGTGTGCAAGCACATGGCCTTGTGTTTGGGCCATGTGCTTGTGTTGTCTCGTTCTCTTGCCCCACCCCCTTGTTATCCTCGTTTTGTCATTATTGCTTTACCTGTGTCACCTGTTTTTTTATCATTAGTCTCTCTATTTAACCCCCTTGTGTTTGCTGTCTTGTGCCGGTTCATTGTGATTCTCAGTGTGTGTATCCTGTGATACAATACCTGTGTGTAGACCTTCCCGTGAGTACCTTGTGGAGAACTGTCTTGTAAAATCCAGATCTTGTTGCTGTTGTTAGTTATTTGTCTAGTTATCTGTCAAGTCTTAGTCTAGTGTTGTTAGTTTTTGTTTTTGCCCACCAGCCTTGTTTTGCCCCATCGTGGGTTTTGTTTTGTCTGTATAAAACCGTGTTAATTGCATACTGTCTGCGATTGGGTTCAGCTCTCCACAAACCATAACACTGTCATTATCACAAATCAAGAGATAGAACACAACAGGCTTTCATCCATATGAACTCACCCATAGGTAGGGATGGGTATCGAAACCCGGTATTAAATGGGCCCTGGGGCAAATTAAGGAAGACTGCACTCCTTTGCCTTGATTGAAAAGTTTTAGATAGAGCTGTTTTTTCACTCTCTATTCTCATATGAAAAATTTCAAGCATTTATAAACTACTAATAATAATGTTAATATTAAGCAAAGTTATTAACAAGATCTTTAAAAATATATATAATTACATGTCTTTATTATAAAATGACTCAACTATGAAATAGTTTTACTGTTATCTGTGTCTTTCCTTATACTTTACAGCACATCACTGACAGGCTTTCCAATGTGATTGATTCAAGTTTTCTACCATTGTATTTATAAGACCTTTTCCTTATCTGCGAGCTCCATTCCTCTCTCTGCTCCTCAGCCGCCTGCAACACCCCCATCCATGTGTCCTGTTGTGTCCCGGGAAGAAATTTTCCTTATCAGGTCAACATATGATGTTCTCCCATCACCACAGAACCTAAACCTCTGGGTAGGAGAGGATCCCTCTTGTTCTTTGTGTTCATCACCTGCGACATTAAGGCACATTTTGACAGGATGTAAGGTGGCTCTTAGCCAAGGTCAGTTTACTTGGCGCCATGACCAAGTACTCCGATGTTTGGCTTTAGCATTGGAAGACAAGCGTAACATGACCAATAAGTTGCCACCTGTTCTAGCAAAACATTACACACAGGAGACAATATTCCTCCGCCCAGGCGAGCAACCACCAAGAAAAGATGTTAAAACTAATTCTCGCTCAGGACAACTGGAAGCTGCTAGGGACTGGAAAATGCTGGCTGATCTTGATCAACGGCTTATTTTTCCACCTGAGATTGCCACCACTAACCTCCAACCAGATATTGTTTTGTGGTCTGGATCAGCACGCTTTGTTCAACTGATAGAGTTAACAGTGGCATGGGAGGATGCTGTAGATGAGGCATATGAGAGGAAGAAACTGCGGTATGCTCAGCTGGCCACTGAAGCAGAACAGCAAGGATGGAGAGTCCCGGTTTATCCAGTGGAAGTTGGTTGTCGAGGATTTGAGGCACACTCCACAACCCGGTTCCTCAGAGACGTCGGATTCAGTGGCCAAGAGTTGCGTCGCACAATAAAGAACTTATCTGAAGCAGCAGAGAGGAGCAGCAACTGGCTGTGGTTGAGACGGAAAGAGTCTGGCTGGCTGTGTACAGGCCGTCATGCTACGGTTTCGAAAAATTCTTGAAAATTTGAAGAGTCTGTTGGTTTATTTGTAGAGTTTGCATAATAATTACAGTTATTACGTTCCTGTGTATTTTGCGTGAATGCGTATTGGTGTTTGGACAGATATTGTGTTTTGCGGTAGTATGCCATACGGAACCGTTGCCACTGACCGCTTTAACGTCCGCAGAGGGGCTCGACAGCCTTAGTCAAATGGGTTGGCGCGTATGGTCGGGTTGTGGAGAGGTTGTGAGAGATTGTGGTTAGGTCACATGTGAACTACGAGGAAGGAGCAACCTCAGCAGTAGGAGGGATTTAAAGGTAAGTAAGCTGGGCTGAGTTGAGTGGGGGGACGGATGGGGGTGACTCTGGGACGCCAGAGTCACTGTCGAGCCCCTTTGAGGTGTTGTGGGCTAATCGATGAAACACTGAGGACGGAGGGTGCCCACTTGAGGACCCTAGAGATGTCCCCTACTCTGCTCAATCCAGACGGTTGTCATGAGGGGACTGCACTGTGGTTGCAGCCGTTGTGTGTGCAAATACACTGCAGCTATTAACACCAGACAGAAGGAGATTCACATCACCATTTGGAAAGAAGCGTAAATGGATGGAGAAGCATAGGTTAGTGTAAAGCTACGTCTTAGTTGGTATTTATCTTGGCGAAAGCCGAGTACAAATCAGCATGAAGTTTTAACATCTACTCTCGTGTAATGGAAATCATCCAAATGAGGTTTGTGAATGCATGGACATTTTATATTTGGCATTAACTGTTAATCTTATATGAAAATGACAAGAAAACGTGACAAGTTCTCTGGACCTTTCTGCCATAAAGGAATGCCATAAAGGAATATTCTGATGGGCGAGTTGAAATAATTTCTTTTGGGCAATATCATGCCCCAAATATTGTATATTGAGTAGGACTGCACGATATATCGTTTTAGCATCAATTTCGCATTGTGCACAATCACAACAGTCCGTCTTAACTGTATCATATCATATGTTTATAAATATAAAAACTCCACAAGATTATTTTTAACCACTGTATGTTCATTAAGTTTCTTTTTGTGAACTGCGCTCATTGTTTCCATTTCTCCTCATGAGGCGCGAGCCTCAACAGCACAACCTTCTTACCGTCAGTCAGCGGATGTTTGCGGATTGTTGACAGATATTTTTTTAACGATAATAATTAAAAAATTAAAATACATTTTAAATGTACAAATATTGAAAGTAAACAACAATAGTCCAAGTTTAGAAAAACACTTTTATTAAGACTTTAAAAAATAATTCTGCATCTATTTTTAGGTGTGCCAGCTGCCACTGTGGGTGGCACCGGCATACCCGTGGCTACGCATGCATATATATATGCAACACGTCCTAAATAAACAGTTCTCGGTTCCTTACTGGTGATCAGAGAACTGCTGTTCCTGTGCGCGCATGCTCAGCTGCTCTTGCTCATCACTTGTCTCAGCACAACAAGTCTCAGTTCAGTGAACTTTTGGGTTTAGACTGGGTTAAAATATACTCCGGGATATTGGTTTATTTCTAGTCAGAGGGACTGTCAGGCATGTCTGCAAGTGAGTAACTTTAGTAACTTGTGGATCAGCGCTGACGGAAGACGCAAACTGTTTCGAACGTAAGTGGTATGATAGAGGTATTGTTTTTGTTTTGGATTTATTTAAAAATGATGGCAGTATAATGGAATATGAAGAATTTATGACTTTGTATAATTTTCCTCTGCCTGCTAGAACTTTCAATTCTGTCATCAAAGCTTTGTCTCCAAGTTATGTGCATTTATTTAAAACACACCTTTTCTTTAATGAGAGAAAAACAATTATGCCCAAACTTTTATTGGATGGAGTTAGCCTTATTGATAAAAAATGTAATAGTAAACTTATAAAGCTAATGTTACATTACACAGTTTACACACCCCCTCGATGAAAATTTTTCTGGAATAATTTTTTTGACAGTATTTGCTGGAAGAGGGCATGGTTACTCCCAGAGAAGTATTGTATGTCCAATAAAATTAGAGAGGTACACTTTAAGATTCTTCATAATGTTTACCCAACCAACTCACAAATTGCCTCTTTTGTTGATATCTCTGACCTGTGTGTATTTTGCAAGGTTGAGGAAGAAACTTTGCTTCATTTATTCTACCACTGCAATCAGGTTAAGTCTCTTTGGGAGAGCTTGGGTTGTTATCTTTCTCATTTTATCAAATGTGATTTAAACTTTTCATTGAAGGATATATTCCTCTATCAATAGCATAGTCACTCCCAGAAAAATGATGTTGTTAATTTCTTTGTGTTGCATAGTAAATTTTTTTATTCACAAAAACAAATTTCTCAAGACTTTGCCTAGATTTTATGTCTTCATTGCTGAGATTTCCCTTATTGTAAAATCTCTTAAACTCATTGATAACAGTAAGAACAACACATTTCTTGAACTATGTATGCTTTTTTCCTACTGGTTGAGGAGCTAGTTTTTTTTATTTTATTTATTTTATTTTTTTATTTTTGTTTTTTTGTTAATGTACTCAATGCAGTGCTGTTTCTTCTTTGTGAATAAAAAAAAAAAAATTCAGTTCGATTTAGTGTAGCCTATACCTTTCTTTTACTGTCTGTAGCCTACTTGTTCGACCGGTTCACTAAAAAGAACCGGTTCAAAAGAACGATTCGTTCACAAACCGGACATCACTATCTATGACTGACAACCAATGCTGCATTTGTGCTGCTGTAGGCTAAGGTTTAGAAGTGGAGTTCATATTTCATATTGGAAAGTTGTAATGCTTAGAATTTAATATGATTTATATTTGAGTTAATTTACTAGAAGTATATTTACAATGTTTAGTCAGTTAATTATTTACATATTTATGTGTTTACATATTTAATACAGTAGGGATGTTCTGCTGAATTTGCCTCTCTGATTCACTCACGTTTATCTCAGTCTAAGCTCTTGCTTATGATTGGTTATTGGAGTCACGTGAAAGGCTGTTGAAGGAAGTGTTGTTGTTGTGACGGTGTTGAGTAAAAGTGCCGCTTGAGAAAGTCTTCGGTCTCCATTCTGCTGTTTATTATCATAAAGAGTGATCTACCACCACATACCGAACCCTCACGTTACACTGCATTAAGTTAAACCTACAGATACAAATCTCTCTCTCTCTCTCTCTCTCTCTCTCTCTCTCTCTCTCTCTCTCTCTCTCTGAAAAAAAGAACTGAAAAACAGGCTGATCGAGCACGTTATATTCATTCAGATATTTGAAGGGCACGTTTACAGTTTGGAAAGTCGCTCCACTCCGTTATATAGCCTATATAGAGGGGGAGAGAGAGGGAGAATTAAAATCGTTTATGAGCAGGTAGGCTACTCACTCTGTCACTCGGTTCTCCAACGACGTGATGTGAGATGCGCTGAGACGCTGACCGTATTATAAGGCCTGGGACACACTGGCTGCGTGGCGTAGTGTGCCATTTCTGTTGCGTGGCGGCTGCGTCGCGTTTTCTGTGTCTTTGCACATCAGAAGCGTGTCTGACGCGGCGCTGCTGACACGCATCACCCTTGTTCGACATATGGGAGAGAGTTGTGCTAGCCCTATACTTCGTGTTAAGCATAAATATAAAGCTGATAAAGACACAGTCAGCACAGCAGTATTGACAGCAAAATAGACTACAGAATATGTCGTTCTGTATTGACAGGTGCAATATTTGAAAATTGATAATTAGGCCTATTTATTTATTTTTAAATTAGGTCTATATTTATATCTGAATTTAAAAAAATGTAATTTATTAATATGTATTCGTGTACAAAATAACATATAAACATCTTTTCCTATTCTATTTTGCCTGGAAACGCTTCCAACACGCTTGCGTGTCGCGTGAAAAATAGGCGTCGGTTCTATTTCTAGCCGTGCGGCCCATGCCGCGCCTGAGACGCGCGTGTCACGCAGGCAGTGTGCAAGCTCTAATCTGTTAACATGGGAGCCGAAATAAAAACAGACACGCCACGCAGCTGAGACGCTTACGCCACGCAGCCAGTGTGTCCCAGGCCTTAGCCTAACGCTTAAGTTTCACTTTCTTTTCATCTGAAACTGCAGATGATGGTGCGCTTTTTATTTTGCTTTCATTTCATGGTTTCGTGGGGCTGCTTATCAATTTGTTCATATACAACTTTTGCAGAGCTCATGTCTAAGTTTTAATCACTTTTATACTACTGTTTTTAGTTTACTTGAAGCGCCCCTGCAGGTGATGTCGGAAATATTGTATACGATCTGCACAAGTAATCATAGACATAGGCTAAATGACACATATTTTGAACGACCATAAATGAATTACAGCAACTTTCTAGTAATCATTGTGCATTTAATGTAGGCCTATTGCAATCTAGGCCAAATGGGCCTAATTTTTAATGGTCTTCCTCTGTGTCACGGTTTGGGTTTTGTGTCTTGTTCCTTGTTCTTGTATGTCATGTGATTCCCTGTTTGCCATGTGTCTTGTCTATTGTTCCCAGGTGTTTCTCGTTAGGCACGCCCCCTTGTTATCTCGTTTAGCTTGTTTGTCCTTGTATTTAAGCCCTGTGTTTCAGTTCAGTCCTTGTGAGTTCTTATGTTGTTGTAATGTTGCTGTTAGCTGTCTCTTTGTTCCCTTTGTCCCTGTTCTGAGTTTCCTGTTCTGAGTCTTACCTGGATTACCTGTTTGTATTTGTTTAAAAGTGCTTGCAAATTGGATTCACTCTTCGTTTCTGCTTCAACGTGACAGAATAACTCACCGCATCATGAATCCAGCAGCACGGATCTCGTCTGATCTTCACAGCATGAGCCGGGAGTTCGCTGGACAGATCGTGGCCTTGGCCCTGGATAGCCTTGATTTGTTCCAGTACACCTGGGGGTTTGTTCCTCTCGCTGCCTCATGCTCTCTGGGTGATGAGGCGATTAAAATGTGTTACTGGCTGGGGGCTAAGGAGGTCGACCCGAGGGAGCTCCCCGATCTCTCCGGTCTGGACTGGAGAGAGGCACTCTCCAGATGTCTGGAGAGCTTCCTCCCGTGGCACGCCAGGTCATCACCTGATCTTCACATCCCGTCTAGCCCAGAGCCTTCTCCGCTGATCACATCCAGCACAGAGCCCTCACCGCTGGTCTCGTTCGACCCAGAGCTTCCACTGCTGATCCCGTCCAGCCCAGAGCCCTCGACGCTGGCGCCATCCAGCCCAGAGCCCTCGCCGCTGGCGCCATCCAGCCCAGAGCCCTCGCCGCTGGCGCCATCCAGCCCAGAGCCCTCGCCGCTGGCGCCATCCAACCCAGAGCCCTCGCCGCTGGCCCCATCCAGCCCGGACTTCTTCACCGTTGGTTCCGGCCGATCCAGAGACCGTTCAAGTCACGTCTGCCGATCCAGAGACCGTTCAAGTCACGTCTGCCGATCCAGAGACCGTTCAAGTCACGTCTGCCGATCCAGAGACCGTTCAAGTCACGTCTGCCGATCCAGAGACCGTTCAAGTCACGTCTGCCGATCCAGAGACCGTTCAAGTCACGTCTGCCGATCCAGAGACCGTTCAAGTCACGTCTGCCGATCCAGAGACCGTTCAAGTCACGTCTGCCGATCCAGAGACCGTTCAAGTCACGTCTGCCGATCCAGAGACCGTTCAAGTCACGTCTGCCGATCCAGAGACCGTTCAAGTCACGTCTGCTGATGTTTCTTTCTGTGTTAGTGTCTGTTCCTGAGCCGGTGCCAGTGTCTGTTCCTGAGCCGGTGTCTGTGCCGGAGCCAGTGTTCAAGTCACGTCTGCCGATCCAGAGACTGTTCAAGTCACGTCTGCCGATCCAGAGATCGGTATCTATTCCCGAACCTATGTTTGTTTCTGTGTTAGTGTCTGTTCCTGAGCCGGTGCCAGTTTCTGTGTTAGTGTCTGTTCCTGAGCCGGTGCCAGTGTCTGTTCCTGAGCCGGTGCCAGTGTCTGTGCCGGAGCCAGTGTTCAAGTCACGTCTGCCGATTCAAGTCACGTCTGCCGATCCAGAGATCGGTATCTATTCCCGAACCTATGTTTGTTTCTGTGTTCGTGTCTGTTCCTGAGCCGGTGCCAGTTTCTGTGTTAGTGTCTGTTCCTGAGCCGGTGCCAGTGTCTGTTCCTGAGCCGGTGCCAGTGTCTGTGCCGGAGCCAGTGTTCAAGTCACGTCTGCCGATCCAGAGACTGTTCAAGTCACGTCTGCCGATCCAGAGACTGTTCAAGTCACGTCTGCCGATCCAGAGACTGTTCAAGTCACGTCTGCCGATCCAGAGACTGTTCAAGTCACGTCTGCCGATCCAGAGACCGTTCAAGTCACGTCTGCCGATCCAGAGACCGTTCAAGTCACGTCTGCCGATCCAGAGACCGTTCAAGTCACGTCTGCCGATCCAGAGACCGTTCAAGTCACGTCTGCCGATGTTTGTTTCTGTGTTAGTGTCTGTTCCTGAGCCGGTGCCAGTGTCTGTTCCTGAGCCGGTGCCAGTGTCTGTTCCTGAGCCGGTGCCAGTGTCTGTTCCTGAGCCGGTGCCAGTGTCTGTTCCTGAGCCGGTGCCAGTGTCTGTTCCTGAGCCGGTGCCAGTGTCTGTTCCTGAGCCGGTGCCAGTGTCTGTTCCTGAGCCGGTGCCAGTGTCTGTTCCTGAGCCGGTGCCAGTGTCTGTTCCTGAGCCGGTGCCAGTGTCTGTTCCTGAGCCGGTGTCTGTGCCTGTTCCTGAGCCGGTGTCTGTGCCGGAGCCAGTGTTCAAGTCACGTCTGCCGATCCAGAGACTGTTCAAGTCACGTCTGCCGATCCAGAGATCGGTATCTATTCCCGAACCTATGTTTGTTTCTGTGTTAGTGTCTGTTCCTGAGCCGGTGCCAGTTTCTGTGTTAGTGTCTGTTCCTGAGCTGGTGCCAGTGTCTGTTCCTGAGCTGGTGCCAGTGTCTGTGCCGGAGCCACTGTTCAAGTCACGTCTGCCGATCCAGAGACTGTTCAAGTCACGTCTGCCGATCCAGAGACTGTTCAAGTCACGTCTGCCGATCCAGAGACTGTTCAAGTCACGTCTGCCGATCCAGAGACTGTTCAAGTCACGTCTGCCGATCCAGAGACTGTTCAAGTCACGTCTGCCGATCCAGAGACTGTTCAAGTCACGTCTGCCGATCCAGAGACTGTTCAAGTCACGTCTGCCGATCCAGAGACTGTTCAAGTCACGTCTGCCGATCCAGAGACCGTTCAAGTCACGTCTGCCGATGTTAGTGTCTGTTCCTGAGCCGGAGCCAGTGTCTGTTCCTGAGCCGGAGCCAGTGTCTGTTCCTGAGCCGGAGCCAGTGTCTGTTCCGGAGCCAGTGTCTGTTCCGGAGCCAGTGTCTGTTCCGGAGCCAGTGTCTGTTCCGGAGCCGGAGCCAGTGTCTGTTCCGGAGCCGGAGCCAGTGTCTGTTCCGGAGCCGGAGCCAGTGTCTGTTCCGGAGCCGGAGCCAGTGTCTGTTCCGGAGCCGGAGCCAGTGTCTGTTCCGGAGCCGGAGCCAGTGTCTGTTCCGGAGCCGGAGCCAGTGTCTGTTCCGGAGCCGGAGCCAGTGTCTGTTCCGGAGCCGGAGCCAGTGTCTGTTCCGGAGCCGGAGCCAGTGTCTGTTCCGGAGCCGGAGCCAGTGTCTGTTCCGGAGCCGGAGCCAGTGTCTGTTCCGGAGCCGGAGCCAGTGTCTGTTCCGGAGCCGGAGCCAGTGTCTGTTCCGGAGCCGGAGCCAGTGTCTGTTCCGGAGCCGGAGCCAGTGTCTGTTCCGGAGCCGGAGCCAGTGTCTGTTCCGGAGCCGGAGCCAGTGTCTGTTCCGGAGCCGGAGCCAGTGTCTGTTCCGGAGCCGGAGCCAGTGTCTGTTCCGGAGCCGGAGCCAGTGTCTGTTCCGGAGCCGGAGCCAGTGTCTGTTCCGGAGCCGGAGCCAGTGTCTGTTCCGGAGCCGGAGCCAGTTCCTGAGCTGGTGTCTGCTGTTCCTGAGCCTGAGCCGGTGTCTGCTCCTGCCTATGACTCCGTAACTACCCTCAAGACATTTTTTTGGGGTCCTCGCCGTGGCAACTTGGGGGCCCACGACCACCAGAAAGATCCTCACCGCCCTGGCCGCCCGAAGGGTCTTCGCCGCCCTGGCCGCCCGAAGGGTCTTCTCCGCCCTGGCCGCCCGAAGGGTCTTCTCCGCCCTGGCCGCCCGAAGGGTCTTCTCCGCCCTGGCCACCTGAACTGCCTGGTCCGCCCAATGTTATTAAATAAACTAAGGACTAGACCGACTCTAAAACGCAGACATAGCGAACGACACAGTCAACCTCCAACAACATAATGAACCCACAAAAACATAATGAACCCACAAACACTGTAACAAGACACAGGGTTTAAATACAGAGACTAACAAGCTTAACAAGAGACTAACAAGAGACTTAACAAGAGACAATACAGAGACTAACAAGCTTAACAAGAGGGCGTGGTTAATCAGAAACACCTGGGGATACTAATAAACTAGAAAAACTACAAGGACAACAAAACATGACACAGAACAGGAAATAACTAAAGTTCACACAAGACAGGGAAACACAGACAGGAATCATTACACTCTGCACCTTTTACCATCAGACTGAAATACATTTTTATTTTTTATTTAATGAAACAGACAGCCTATATATTAAGACCTGTACTGCACAGATCTAATATAATATATAATATAATGATTTTATTCAGGACTCAAAATGGAAGGTCCATAGTACAAAGAGAAATAACAATAGTTACAACATAACAATAAATGTATAGATATAAATTAATAAAAAGGTCAATAACTTTCACTTGTAATATACAAACAGGAGCACCAATGTCTCCACAGTCTAGATGTATACCTGACAGAGCTAAAATCATTGTGGGCTAAAGCTTGTATAATTCTGTTTTCAGAGACAGACATTCTACACATGTATCGAAAAATAAGATTTCTTATTAAGGCAGAACAGGTGGGCACACCAACAGTAACAAACATTTGAGTAGCACTACACCATCTTGGTTGTTTTAAAAGCGGTCTCATGCCATCATTATACGCAACATTCAGTCTCTGCATGTTCTTTTTGCTGTAAGACTGCCACAAGTGGGCAGTATATAGTGGTGTACAAAATGCTTTGAATAAGGCTACCTTAACCTTAACATAAGCAGAACACATGCCAAATTTACGTACAAGCACACTAGCCTTAGCATATATCTTGCGACACTGTCTATTGATGTCCTTATCATCAGATAAATCATTTACATTATGATGGCCAAGATATTTAATCTCATCACACACTTTAAGGGCATTACCAGATAAAAAGAAAACAGGGAATACTAAATTCCTGTCTTCTAACAATCATGATATTGCTCTTACTTGAATTATATAATGTTACACCTCAGATGTTTTTCCCCAACAGTTAACCAAATGCTCACTTAAGACCTAACAGATAATTATTGCGTGAATTTTGAAATACTTTAATTCTGTGTATACTGTATGTGTATATCGTGTCTTTGAGAAGTGTCTTTGCGAGCGAGCTTCGGATCTGTCAGTCAGTGCGAGTAAGATCGTTTTGTTTACATCAGCATGAAAATCACATTTTATTGGTTCAGACTCATGCCATCAAGAATTCGCAACGTATATTCACAAAGTTGGAATACTGCGCTTTAAAGGGTCATTTGGCAACTATTTCAACTTAAAACCGTTTAGAAATCATTTGGATGGTTAAATGACCTGTTCTGGTGAGAATGGTGACTTTCCCCGCACCCCCCAGCGTTCCCAGGCGGAAAACCAACCTTGCAACATGGGGACTAACGTCCCAGTAAGTTGGAAATAGGAAGTCTCGTGAGAAGCGAGAACGAGCGAAAAAAAACGAACTGCTTAACGGCAATTCGACATAAACACACACGCCTCCCTCAGTGTGTATGATGTATTACCCACCTCGGTAGACATAGCTCCACATGATAAAGTTGTCCGGCTCCGATAATAACAAATACACACGAGCAGCGGTAGAAAGGGGGAGGAGGGTGCCGCATGTGAGTTTTTTTACGACATTGTTGTGAAACATACGCCTCACAGCTGTAGGGGGAGCTCATTGAGAAAACATGCGACAACAAAAGTGAAAATCAGCGAAGAAATAGCTAGAGTTGCCGAATGCCCCTTTAAAATGATACCAAAGTTGTGCTGAGGGGAAGCGGCTGTCGTCGAGAAGCCAGTAGAGAAAAACTGATATTTTTTTCATGGACAAATGTACTCCTTTAAGAAAACGATGGAAAAAGATATACTTTTAGATGATTAATTCCTATTTGGAGCATTAGGATTGCTAGACGAGGGCTTTTGTGAAAACGTCAAATTTGACCAAAAATGACATCTTTCACTTGTTTTGCCTGTAGCTCTTAATTAGCCTGTGCACATTCTGACTGTAGCGTTTATACGCCCGTATAAATATAACTAATTATTATTCATAACGGATTATGATCAATAACTAATAGTTTAATTATTTTCAGAATTTACTGTAGCAGAATCAATAGTATGATCATTTTATCAGTTCATCCAATGAAAAGAAAGCATAAACAATTATTAATTCTAGGAAATATAATATCTTCCTGGCCAAGAAAGACTAATTCCCAGCTAACAGCTAAATAAGAAATAATTCAAGGGTAAAAGCATAGATAGCTTAGATCGCAGTTCAAGACAATAAATTCGTAAGCACATAACACAAGTAATGCTTCTCTTTTCAAATACAAACAATACTTAATCGATTATAAGACTAACACATAAAACTAATATCTAGCACACACACACACACACACACATTCATACGAGTTGCAGAAAGAAAGAGAGTGAGGAAGAATAAGTTTTAGGAGTCAGATGGTGAGATCCCAAGTTTCTATATGCACTTAAAAGACATGACCTTAACGAACCATCAATCATCAATTTAACCCTTCTATCGTTTCTTAGGCAGGTTATTCAATTTTATATTAAGCACCAGTTCAGTTAAGAGTCTGAAGGTTACTTGCTTGTCTTCGGTTTGCTTTGGGGATTCCCTTTTGTCGGGAAAGGGGTTTCCCGGGTCCGTTGCTTGGCTGGCGGTCTCCTCGTGCCTGCTAGATCTTGGGCAGCCAATCACGTGGTGTGTTGGCGGATGGATGAAAGTCTTTGAAGTTGGTAGCGCGTTGCAGTCGAAACGTTTAAACGAAACTTTGCAGCAAAACTTAACTTAGAACCGAGACTTTTAACGGAAAAGAAAACAAAGGAAAATAAAGGAAAGTGAGACGAGTTAGATGGCTTGGATGAAGCTGTTTTAAACCCTAATCTTGATTTGGGTCATTTGTCTCTATGTGTCTACATGGTTACTATAACCCTCGTCTGCTCCACCCGACTTGTTCTGCCGAGACTTTTTCCGAGAGAGAGCACTAGAGAAGAGAGCAGAGCAGCAGGAGAAGAGAGCACTTCTGTGTTCGGGTCTAAGATTTTAAACGCAAAGTTTGTCCAACCTCCAGGATGAGTTCTGGCCAATTAGGCACTGGCTTAATTTAGGAGGTGACTCTATTTTTACTTATCGTAAATCATGCGTTATCTGTGATCTTGCTCTCCAGCACTAGCAGAGAGAACAAGAGGCCACAGTTTAGCCATTATTACTATTATAAGAATGCAAAACATTTTACCCAGATTTCAATCAAGCCAAGAAGAACATACGATCCTGCCGAACAGGAAACACGACACACTTTCATTCACACACCTAATATTTATAACAATTATGAATTGTATGGCATCTAAGCATATTAGACAAACACATATATTGTAGAAACAACATAGAATTATGTAGTTGCATGATGTTTGATTATAAGTCCATCGAGAATTGTTCTGGGATGAGTTTTATGGATTTTGATATGTAAAGTGTGTTAGTGTGTAAAGTTTATGGGGTTTAAGCCATTCCAGTCTGGGGTCAGGGATAGTTCCTGCTGAAGTCTGTTTTTTGTTCATCTCTCATGCGACCTTTGTCCTTAAGAAAGACGTAGTCTGTTAGTCGCAGGGGTCAGGTGACCTCTTGTTAGGGCCTCTTGTTACACCATTTCTGAACAGATCTGTCTTGCCAAATTATAAAACGTTGACAACGTTCTTCCTTTAGTTAAACAATAAAAAGTAGGTATGTAACGATTCACTAAACTCACGATGCGATTCACGATACTGGTTTCACGATACGATTTTCTCACGATTTTTTAACAAGTGATTAATTTAAGAAATTATAAATGAAAAAGTGTCCCTTTTATTATTTCCCAGACAAAATGCTGCACATTTCTTTTTCATTTTAATTTGTCAACTAAAAAAACTACATTGAAATTAAAAAAAAAATCCCTTCAAGGTTGTTTCAACTCAGTCTTTCTGTCTGTCTGGTCAAGAGGGTGGACACTGGTACCTTCGCACACTAAGTAAAAGACTGTAAAATTAATACCACATTTAGAGGGGTTTTAATGTTGTTATAATTTGTATCATTACACTAGCAAGAGAAAAATATGCCATAACCATCAATAAATTATATATATAAAAATATATATATCCATGTACACATTTAGAGAAAGAGATAGTAAAATAAATACAACACCTGGTTGCCACGGAAACACTGATGCACCTCCGTGGCTCTCGCACTTGTTGCATTAATGCCTTTTACATAAAAACGGAGGTGACGTGCTTCTCACGGTGGTGATTATTATTAGTCTACGAAAAGTCAAAATGCCGCCACAACTCCGATTTGAATGAGTCAATGTCTACACTTGCCGTCGCCATGTGTTTGACGGCGCGTGCACACCAGTCTATGGCACACACATGGTGCGGCGCGAGCGGAGCAAACTGAGCGTTTTCAGTTCATTCCTGTGGAAGTTGAGTTTGGCTCACACAAGCTCAAGTTCCATGAATTAAGTGAAAACACTCGCTAGCTTCGTGCCAGTGTGTGCTTGCTGCTATTGTGCCTGTAAAGCGAGGTTCACAACTTCACAGTAGGCTACAGTAAACGTCCCTGCTTAAAACGTGTATCGCGATTCATTTAACATTTCAACCGACTTGAATCGTCACACATTTTTATCGATTTTCAACCGATTGCGAGTGAATCGTTACATACCTAATAAAAAGTATTTTTGGTTACAGACTCTCTGGAGCCTAGGGGTGATTTATGGCTCTGGGTTTGGTGATTTGAATCTGGAATGTGAAGCCTCTTTTGTGTGATTATGTATGAACAATCACTTAAAAGCTTCAATTTCGTTTGGTTCATTCTCGTAGTCGCTACATATCCCCCCTTCGATGATGGGTTGAGAAGAAGACATCAGTGAACGCTGGAGAAACAGGTAGAGGAAGCAACACACACAGCAAACAACAAGACAACACCTCCATGACTGGTCACTTTAGTGGTGCAGGGCATTAGATTATCTAGGCCTAAACAGGTACACTTTCACAATATAGTCAATCACGTTGAATAAAGCTTAGTTCAGTTTTAGGACCGTTATTCTAGTTTGTTCTGGTACGGTGATTAATCAACTTTGTGACTAAATTTGATTTAGACCAATTTACCTTTCAATTTGTGATACGAATGATGCAGGGAGTTCTCTGGCTCACATTCTTTTTAAGGTGACTTACAAATATTAGGCGTGGTGTGTCAATCCTATTATTGTGACCATGACCCTTATGGGGTGGACAGGCATTTTACCTAATAAAAGAAGGAAAGGAAGGAAGAAGTAAAACAAAACAAAGCAGTTGAGTGTTCCTGATATGACTTATAACTACGGTTGCGCAGCTAAGTTGTCAGGTATCATGATGTAGTGAGAGGTGTTCTCAGGTGTACTTGTTTGATGGGTAGTTACCATGTTTCCTATTGTAAGTGTAGCTAAGTTGTTAAGCTAATTTCTGAAGTTAGTTTCTACTTGTGGGGGAAAACATATTTGTTGAATGTTTTGCACGGTAGAGGTGGTTAACTTCTGTATGTTAGTGAGTATGTTAGGGCTGTTGTGTAGTGCATGTATGTATGTATAGTCAGATCTGTTTCAGTCTGTTTTGCTCCCTCCTTTGCTTGATGGCTTAGCTTGGATGAGCTTGTTGCATCTTTGCCTTGGAAAAGGGATCTTCTGTGATCTGCTGGGGGTCAATCAAGTAAGGTAGGAAGTTCTCTGGCAGACATTGGGAGGTAGTTTGGCAAGGATGCGTGAAGATGTAGTGCTAAACTTGGTCTCCGTTGTTGCATTCCTCCGACGATGCCTTCTGGTTGTGACAGACTTTCTGACCTTCTGTGCTTACTGTTGTTGCTGTAGCACAAACATGGTTCTTGAGTTTGGAGCTCGTTTGGTGGTTTCTTTATGAGTGATGGGTAGCCAGGATGGTGTTTTCTGATACCTCTGGGTGTTTGTCAGTGGTTGACTGTGAGAGACTACTTTGTTCTGTGCTGTTGTAGAACAACTGGTCGTCATGTTCATTATGAAGGTGTATCAGATGAATCGGTGTTCTTCCGTTCCATCGCCATCCTGTTCGTCATCCATGTTTACCTCATTTCCGATGAAAACTTTCAGTTGCCTCATTAGTTGCTCCATGTCTTCTGAGGGTAAACTGCCTGGTTCTTGGGCATACTCGGTGCTGTGTTTAACTGAGTGGTGCAAAGGTGGGTTCGTTGTTGAGTACCCACATGGAGTGATTCTGGATGCATTGGTTGATGGCCTTTGGATGTCCAGTTAGGTTTCCAGTGGTTTCCTTCTTGTGGGTTACTTGAGAAGCGTGGCTTGTCCCATGACTTTTCCACGCGGTTGGTGTGGTATCTGTCAGCGGCATGGGAGTCACGTTCTCTTTGCTTCTTACGAAGAAATGTGTTGTCATGCCACTGGTTGTCTTCCAGTGCAAGACTTGTGTCTTGGCTGAAGGAGTTTGAAACTGTGGATGTTTTCAAACCTTTCTTTGAGGACATCTTTTGTTTGATGTAGGCCCTGTGTGTCAGGTCACGTAGCTGTTTGATTGTCATTGTGTCTGCGCTGGCCATGACACCAAGATGACAACTCAATCCAGGATGCAGGTTTCTCAGCCAGAGGGTTTTGAAGTTCACATCCTCTTCATGTTCAAGTTTGTTATGTGCACCAAAGTAAGCTTGTCGAAAGCGGTGGTAGTAGGCTTGGAGAGTCTCTTGTCGACCTTGTTTGGTTTCCAAGGCGATTAACACACCATGTTCCGACTCTGGGCCTTTGAATTCTTTAATCAGTGTCTCACATAGCAGCTGGTAGTTTGACTTGACATGAGCAGGTTGTTGGTCTAGGAAGCTTCGTACCTCTGGACTGGATGTGGATCTGAGGAGGTAGAACTTGTCTCTGTCAGTCATATGTGGTCTCACCTCTAGGTGGAAGTTGGTATCTCGGATGTAGGTCTGGATGTCGGGACCCTCTGTGGAGTTCGGGTTGAACTGAGTGATATTCTTAACCAGCTGGTTGAGATCTTTAAAGGTCATCCCTGTGCTGCTTTGGAGTCTGCCTGGATGAGCTCTCGTTGCTTGTTGGCAGTGAACAGTTCTGTGGTGAAGGCCTGTGACGTTTTGGGTTGTGGCCATTCACTTCTTTCACTGTATGCCAGTTCTTGGACGGAGAACTCTGTTCTGCTCAGCAGGGGTGATGCTGAGGGAGGTCTCTCCCTTCTTGGCTCTGGTTTCGGTTGGAAAATGTGCTGGAGTTCATCTCTGACCGTGTAGAGCTCGTCGTTGGGGTCATCTCGCTGTTGGGTCAGATGGTCCATTTCAGCGCTGCACCTTTCCAGGTGGTCTTTCAGAGCTTTAATTTCAGAGTTCTTATCTTTAATGTCAGCTTTGGCTTTCTCTAGCTGATGTTCAGCAGAATGGAGTTGGTTTACCAGGTGCTTCTGAACAGTCTTTAATTCTTGTTTGTCACGTTCAGTGACTGCAAGGGCTTCTTGGAGCTTATCGAGTTGTTTCATTGTTTCTTGCTCCACTTCATCAGGCACTTTGAGTTTGTCTTGAGCTTTTGCTTTGAGCTGGTCTGTGCAGTGTTGAGTGTGCATCAGCTCTCTCAGGAACTCAGTGGTCTGACACTTGAAGTCGTCCTGGACTTTCACTTCCACCTTGTCTATGCGGCTCTGGGCACATGTCAGCTCCTCCTGAAGGTGGGTGATGTGCTTGTCGCTTAGTTTCAGCTGGGCTGTGAAGGCATTGCTTAAGGAACAGGTGATCTTGGTTAGTTCCACATGGTTGTGGTTCTGGCTTGAATCATGTGTCAGGAATCTTCTCAGAATTATGATTATTATTAAAAATAATAACAGTTCAATTGTCTTTGGTGTGAGGTAGTCTGTAATGACTCTGAGCCAGGCGTCCACGTCGTCCCTTTGGGCAGTGGGGTTCGTCGTCCACGACATGTTGGTACGCTGGGGTGAAGAGACTGACACAGACCTGTTTTGAATGTAAGCCTATATGTGGTTGAACAGCTAAGTGTCGTTTCAGTGACGGTACACCAACAGTGAAATGTTGTAATGTCTACGTGTTGGTCTCATTGTAGACAGGTTGGCTATTGATGGGGAAAAGGTTAAAAAGAAGGAGGTTAAAGGTTAGGAGAAAAAGGTTAAAACAAATCTCAAAGTTTTTTTTTTTTCAATGGGAGAGATTTTTTATAAATATATTCTATCAATGAAAAGCTGGTTTCAACTCGTGATGTGAGGACTATGTCACTCAACTGAGTAAGGGAAAAAGAGAGAGAGAGAGGTTAAAAACCAATTTAAAAAAAAAACAAAGAAAATTCTTAACTAGGAGAAATATTATTTTTCTCGTAAATGCTTCCTATCAAAGAGAATCTGTTTCCAGAAAGGTAAACAATATTATTGTTTATGTTTATAACGAAAAGTAATACAACAATAATGATGATACCTCTTTTCTGAGTTTGACAGGATTGACACCACACACCGTCAGTTGGACCGCTTACAGCAGGGATGCTTGGAAGGCGACGGTTGCTCAACACTTGTCTCTGTTAATTGATCTTGGATGAGATGTCAAATTGTAAATTGTGTAAACAGATATAGGGAGAGTATGGAGAACAGAGATGGTTTGATTAAAAATCAAATACCTAATGATTTCTTTGGAAAGATTATCTTTCTCTTTCTTTTGAATCGATTGATGGTTCTCCCAGGTATGTGAGAAGGGAAGGAGGGGAGGAGATTGGATCCACAAATGGCTGGAGCCTTTGTTGAACTACGAGTATAGAATTGGCAGTTGCCAAACAACTAAACATTCACAAATAAAACTTTGTAAGAGAGGGTTATCTCTGATTTATTTGAAGCTCGTAGTGAGATACCAATGTCTCCTATTGAGGCTCAGGTGTGTCACTCCCAAGCAAAAAAAAGGTACGGAAGAGGTAATAAAGATGAAAGAAAGTAATAATGATAATGGACAAAATAAGAAAAGGGAAATTAAATACAAAGGTAAATGAATAAGTAAAATAGAATGGTTACGTTTATAACCACAACTGAAAGAAATGAGAAAAGGAGGATACAACGCAATAACAATAAGGAGCAAGTATGAGTCTAACAATATTTTGTAATAGGGAAAATGTTGGGGGAATAAGTTCTTAACTTTCAAAGTTTAAGACTTATTAGCCTGAAGTGATTAGATCTAAAAGAGAAATTTAGAAATTATGAAATTAGATTTATTATAAATAAATCGAGAAATCATTAGAAATTACCTGTTTAGAAAACTAGAATTTTAATTTAATAATTCCTTTTAAACAAAAAAACAAAAAAATCAAATTTGAATTTGACAATTAATAATCATAAACCAGTATTTTCTTTTTCAAGTAAGATGAAGGTAAAGGAATTAATTGCAAACGACTTCCCTTTCACGGAAAATATGGGTTAAGTAAGATATGGGAAAGGTAAATAAGAAAGAAGAAAAGACCAACAGGTGTAAAGTCAAGGTGTTTAAATGGTTAAATCACTTTAACGTTGTTTAAACAGACACTGTATTTAACCATTGATGTTAATACTACTGATAACCGTAAATAATGCTTAAGGCTTTAGCATATAGGCCTCACTATAACAACTGCTTTGGTTAGCTTAGCAAAGGATTAGCTGCCTTAGCTACCAAAGGGTTTGTTTCAGGTTTGTTTACACTGTGGCTCTGATCGTGCGAGAGGTCAGAGTTCCCCCGGAAGCGTTGGTTAAGACTTCCGTGTCACGATCGTAACTATGGCGACCAAACAAACGCTAGTGGGTAAACATGTGAATTGCAACAGTTTGTAAACAGTTACGCATGTTAGGCTACATGAAATGGCGGCGCATTTCAACAATGTTCATAGAATATGCACGTACAGTCGATCATATCACGTGAAATGTCGGCGCATTTCAAACTGTAAAAATAAGGGACACCACTCGTAGCGACGTGGGGCTTCACTCAGTTTTTTTTTTTTTTTTTTTTTTTTAAGAGTGAGTCTAACTTTAAAGGAAGCAACAGCTTTGCGCTGTAATATAGATGGAACAATAGCGATCTCGGGCAGATCGTATCTGTGCAATGTTATCTGAGCACACAAAACAACAGGGTTCTTAACTGTTGGTTAAGTTTCACGTCAAGCTTTACTTGAGCACACTTTAAAATAACTCTTATTCAATTACACTCGGACACACGCAGTGTTTACACGAGAATTCATTGAACAGACACAAACATACAAGCAAACATAGACAAACAGCTGTTTATTACTGGGATTGCAATGGAACACGCATTGACAATCAGATAAATATAACCAAGGCTTCTATGATGTTTATCACGGATCGCAGTGGAACACGCACTGTGAATCAGATAAATATAACGTTAGATGAGGAACACGCTCATCGCCCTGTGAGGAGAATATTTGTTCTTATATGGTTATTTTAATTACTGCAGTATAATTTCGTTAAGCTCTCTGGCTAATACAAACACACTTATAGCTTTGAAAGACGCTGGAACACGCAGACATCAGCAAGCTATAATCAAGGTATTTCAGAAATTGAGGAACACGCTCAATTCTTACCTTATTGTTGTGTGATATAACTAATTATTATCCATAACGGATTATGATCAATAACTAAGTTTAATTATTTTCAGAATTTACTGTAGCAGAATCAATAGTATGATCATTTTATCAGTTCATCCAATGAACGGAAAGCATAAACAATTATTAATTCTAGGAAATATAATATCTTCCTGGCCAAGAAAGACTAATTCCCAGCTAACAGCTAAATAAGAAATAATTCAAGGGTAAAAGCATAGATAGCTTAGATCGCAGTTCAAGACAATAAATTCGTAAGCACATAACACAAGTAATGCTTCTCTTTTCAAATACAAACAATACTTTATTGATTATAAGACTAACACATAAAACTAATATCTAGCACACACACACACACATACACACACACATTCATACAAGTTGCAGAAAGAAAGAGAGTGAGGAAGAATGCGTTTTAGGAGTCAGATGCTGAGATCCCAAGTTTCTATATGCACTTAAAAGACATGACCTGAACGAACCATCAATCATCGATTTAACCCTTCTATAGTTTCTTAAGCAGGTTATTAAATTTTATATTAAGCACCTGTTCAGTTAAAGCCTAGTTCACACTACATGATTTTAAGCCCGATTTGCAAATCGTTGAGCTCGCCGACAGGTCAGGGTGTTATCGCGTGCAAATCGCGTGGGATTAGCGGGCGATGAACGCAATCTGTTAGTATGAAAGAGCCAACAACGCATCAAAGATCCTCGCAGACACCTCGCAGACGCGTCGCCAAGCCTAGAAAATGTATCTAGCATGCTAGATATCCAGAGCTGTCGCACAACTCAATCTCACTGATGTCACGCAACAGCCAATCACAGCAAGGCATGAGTTGAGGTCACCGGGTAAATACGTGATTTTTGCCGTCAGCTAAACATAAACATGCAGCTACATCTCCGATATAAACATGCTGTAGGCTACTCACCTCCAACTCTCTCTGTAGCACAGACCTGCTCTTCGCGTATGCAGATCCACTTTTTTTTATTTTTTTGCGTTTTTTCTCAGAGCAAATAATCGCGCAAACAGTTTGCAGCACTAGTTTCTGTCTGACGTCCATATTCGCATGTTGTGTTGTTCTTCGCTGTGTATTGGCGCGCGTGCTGTTTCGCGTCAAGGTAGACATTAGACAGATAGATTTGTAGACAAGATAGAATCGTTGGGTGACAGAGTTGTTGTCAACTCGTGTAGTGCGTTACCTCCTGTTACGGATCAATCACGCTGTGTCGTGTGGTGTGAACAGCTCAACAACTTGAACAATCCTGATTTCTCAGAGAGCAAGTCATGTATTGTGAACCGCACAGTTCAGCCCGACGTTTTAAAATCATGTAGTCTGAACTAGGCTTAAGAGTCTGAAGGTTACTTCCTTGTCTTCGGTTTGCTTTGGGGATTCCCTTTTGTCGGGAAAGGGATTTCCCGGGTCCGTTGCTTGGCTGGCGATCTTGGGCAGCCAATCATGTGGTGTGTTGGCGGATGGATGAAAGTCTTTGAAGTTGGTAGCGCGTTGCAGTCGAAACGTTTAAACGAAACTTTGCAGCTAAACTTAACTTAGAACCGAGACTTTTAACGGAAAAGAAAACAAAGGAAAGTGAGACGAGTTAGATGGCTTGGATGAAGCTGTTTTAAACCCTGATCTTGATTTTGGTCATTTGTCTCTATGCGTCTAGATGGCTACTATAACCCTCCTCTGCTCCACCCGACTTGTTCTGCCGAGACTTTTTCCAATAGAGAGCACGAGAGAAAAGAGCAGAGCAGCAGGAAAAGAGAACACTTCTGTGTTCGGTTCTTAGATTTTAAACTCAAAGTTTGTCCAACCTCCAGGATGAGTTCTGGCCAATTAGACACTGGCTTAATTTAGGAGGTGGCTCTATTTTCTTCTTAGCGTAAATCATGCGTTATCTGTGATCTTGCTCTCCATTACTAGCAGAGAGAACAAGAGGCCACAGTTTAGCCATTATTACTATTATAAGAATGCAAAACATTTTACCCAGATTTCAATCAAGCCAAGAAGAACATACGATCCTGCCGACAGGAAGCACGACACACTTTCATTCACACACCTAATATTTATAACAATTGTGAATTGTATGGCATATTAGACAAACGCATATATTGTAGAAACAACATATAATCAAACATCATGCAACTACATAATTCTAAGTCCATCGAGAATTGTTCTGGGATGAGTTTTATGGATTTTGATATGTAAAGTGTGTTAGTGTGTAAAGTTTATGGGGTTTAAGCCATTCCAGTCTGGGGTCAGGGATAGTTCCTGCTGAAGTCTGTTCCCTTTCGAACGGTCACTTCATATTGCGTAGCTATACGCAGTGGGGGAAACTCCTTTTCCTCGATTTACTCAAGCCTATATGTAAAACGCATTTGCAGCTGCACAGCTAGCACACTGAGCGTCTGGCACTCTCATAGGCTGTGCTGCAGCAACTGCACATCCAATGGCGCGGGCGACTCTTACGTGCGGCCAATGAGCTAGCCCAACTTCAGAGCCCACCGAGGGGGCGTGGCCTAGCCTATATAGACCCCCGAATTAGCCATTGTAGCATATTTTTACTCCTTCAGCGACAGTACACATGTCCCTGAGCTTTCTACTGTTATTCGCCGCCGAACAAGCCTTTTCAGCCTGAGCGAGCTTCCCTTCAGCAGACTTCGCCTGCACGCCGTTGTCTCCTGACGCCGTCTCACCTGTGCCTATCCGGCGACAGCCTATATCCTTTGTTCGAAAGCTTTGTTTTATTTCAGATGCCTCGTTCAGCCTGCGCCACGAGCGGAGGCCGTCTGCACGAGGCAGACCAACACTCGAGCTGCATTTCCTGCCTGGGGATCGACCACGCGGAGAATGCACTCTCTGCCTGCGGATGTGCGGCCTGCGAAAGCATGCCTATCTCTGTGCTGCGCAATCGGCTAGCTCTCTCTCGAGACGGCGATGCCGCTTCAGCCACGCTGTCTATTCCAAGGAAGAAGAAGCGTCGCAGCCAACGGCAACCGGAGAGTATGGAAGTTGGTGAACGCACGCCGGCCGCATCCCCGCGTGCTTCACTTTCTCCTAATCGGACGACTTCACCGGTCCTGTTTGTAGGAGACCAGCGCCCTCCCCCCCACGTGGAGGGCCTCATCTCCTTCGGCGGATCTCTCGAGCGCGACGACAGCCTGTCCATCGCCGCTTCGGAGGATGAGTGGCCGGGCTCTCTCGACCTTGTCACCGCTTCTCAGTCTGTGGCTAGTGGTTCAGCGACCAGGACAAACTCCGACGCCGAAATGCTTCGGATCCTGACGAAGGCCGTCGCGGACCTCGAGCTAGAGTGCACCACGCCCGAGGAGCCGCCGCGTAGTCGGCTGGATGGATGGTTCCTGTCGGGGCGCCAGCAGGCCCCTCGTCACAAACCAGCGCCATTTTTCCCCGAGGTCCACGAGGAGCTCACCAAGTCCTGTCGCGGTCCGTACTCAGCACGTGTGGGATCAGCAGTTTCCACAACGCTCTCCTCTGTGGATGGCGCAGCGGAAAAGGGTTATGAGTCTTTGCCGCCCCTCGAAGAGGCCGTGGCTGCTCATCTTTGCCCGAGCACTGCAGCTAGCTGGCAAGCTAGAGCCTCTCATCCCAACAAACCCTGCCGAAACACCACAGCCCTCGCTGGACGCGCGTATTCCGCCTCCGGTCAGGCTGCATCGGCCCTGAACACGATGGCCGTGTTGCAGGTCTACCAGGCCAAACTCCTCCAGTCTATGGACGAGGCTGGCCCGGACCCGGAGGCCTTTCGAGACCTGAGAAGTGCTACAGACCTAGCGCTGCGTGCTACTAAGGCACAGAGGCAAAGAAAGCGTCCCAGGCTATGCAACACTTCTTGCCGAAATGCTCGAGCTCCACGACCAGCAAGCCCAAGCCACCGCCTTCGCCTCATCCAGCCAAACCGGTGAAGCAGGCCTCTCAGCCCCGCCCCGCTGCCGCTGATAGCCACCGCCAGTCAAGGCCCGCGAAGCGCTCAAAGTTTATGTGGCAGCCATCGCAGCGCATCATGCTTTGGTGGCTGGCCACTCACTGAGAAGAAATGACCTGGTGGCGCTAGGAGGATTAACCCCTCCAGGCCCCCTTCGGTGCCGCCTTGGGACCTCTCCACGGTCCTTAGGGCCCTGAAGGGACCGCCTTTCGAGCCGCTCCAGTCGGTTGATCTAAAACCACTCTCGCTAAAGACTGCTCTCCTGTTGGCATTGGTATCTATCAAGCGAGTGGGAGATATATAGGCTCTCTCTGTGAGTCCTGCATGTTTGGAGTTTGGGAAGGATGACTCCAGAGTCATTCTCAAACCTAGGCATGGGTACGTACCCAAGGTGCTCTCAACGCCGTTTAGAGCACAAGTTATTACGCTATCAGCCCTTCCCCCTTCAGCTGAGGATAGGGAGGTTAATCTTCTCTGCCCTGTCAGGGCGCTGAGAATCTATCTGGAGCGTTCTGCGTCTTTTAGACAGTCAGAACAGCTGTTTGTCTGCTTTGGTGGCCGATCTAAGGGTGATCCAGTCACGAAGCAAAGACTGTCTAGACGGATAGTGGATGCCATTTCTATGGCCTATACATCAGTGGGTCAGGTTTGCCCTATAGGTGTCAAGGCCCACTCGACTAGAGGCATGGCCTCGTCATGGGCTTGTTCATCGGGTTTTCCCACTCAAGATATTTGTGAGGCGGCCGGCTGGTCCTCGCCTTCCACATTTATGAAGTTCTATAATATGGAGGTGCCTTCCCTGCAGGCGAAGGTACTTTCGGTATGATTAAGACCCGACCGTGTCTGGTCTTGTCTACAAAGATTACTGTGCATAATCATATACATATATATTTAAAACCCGCTTAGGCCGGTTATAAAATTGTGCTAATAATCCCGACAGTGTCTGGTTTTGTTAGTATATTCTGTCAGTTGTACTGACTCATTTATATTTTTCAGACCCGACAGTGTCTGGTCTGTTATGTATATAAATAAATTTGTTGGGTTCTGGCTTGTTCTGTTAGCTCAGGGGTCCTGAGTTGCAGGGCAACCAGTTACTTAGGGTACGGCGTTTTGCATGGCGTCCCCACTGCGTATAGCTACGCAATACGAAGTGACCGTTCGAAAGGGAACTACTCGGTTACTATCGTAACCTCAGTTCCCTGAGAGAGGGAACGAGTACTGCGTAGCCGGCCGCACTATAGTAACTTGTGAAGTTGTCTCTTCAGTCGTATAAACCTGCTATAATGGCTAATTCGGGGGTCTATATAGGCTAGGCCACGCCCCTTCGGTGGGCTCTGACGTTGGGCTAGCTCATTGGTCGCACATCAGAGTCGCCCGCGCCATTGGATGTGCAGTTGCTGCAGCACAGCCTATGAGAGTGCCAGACGCTCAGTGTGCTAGCTGTGCAGCTGCAAATGCGTTTTACATATAGGCTTCAGTAAATCGAGGAAAAGGAGTTTCCCCCACTGCGTATAGCTAAGCAATACTCGTTCACTCTCTCAGGAAACTGAGGTTACGATAGTAACCGAGTAGTTTTTTGTTCATCTCTCATGGGACCTTGGTCCTTAAGAAAGACGTAGTCTGTTAGTCGCAGTCTACGTGACCTCTTGTTAGGGCCTCTTGTTTCACCATTTCTGAACAGATCTGTCTTGCCAAATTATAAAACGTTGACAACGTTCTTCCTTTAGTTAAACAATAAAAAGTATTTTTGGTTACAGACTCTTTGGAGCCTAGGGGTGATTTATGGCTCTGGGTTTGGTGATTTGAATCTGGAATGTGAAGCCTCTTTTGTGTGATTATGTATGAACAATCACCTAAAAGCTTCAATTGTGTTTGGTTCATTCTCGTAGTCGCTACATGACTCATTTTGCCAGCACAGATCACGTATGGTAGAACTCCTCATTCTGAGCAACTTGGCCTGTAAGACCACTGCTGTCAATTGATTTGTTCGTTAAAAATATTGGAGATTATTTCAAAAACCTACTTGCGTGAACTAGTCCTAGATTTGTCTCCACATCGATAAATCACTGCGGCACAATTCTCTTTTCTCAATTTAAGGCCTTTATTATTAGGGGTTGAAGCACTTACTGTGCGTTCACACCGCCGCCGGCGAGAGCGTCAAAGTGGCCGGAAGTCATTCATTGTCAATGAGAGCCGGCGGCGAGCTCCGGCGAGAGCGGCGCGTCTTGGACGGTGAGACCGGCGAGGAGAGTTGAAGTCAGGTCAACTTTATGGTAATAAGCAATGACGCGGTTCGGCGGCAAACGGCGGCAACCAATCGGAATATAGAAGTGCTCCGTTTGAGAGGAGTCCAGAGAACGCAGTCCTGTAAACCTTGGTTCCGACCACATTAGTTCCCAAGCAAAATAGAGGAGGTTGATCATTTGAACTTGATAAGAAGGCGCGCTACACTATTTATAGGCAATATTTTCGCTGAAACTTTTTTTTCAGCGGGAATGCAAATTATAATAGCACTTAACCATGAACACAAAAGCCACACCACACAAATGGCTTTTAATTTGTTTATTTCATTAGCAAACATATCACTATAATTAAGTTTTTTCCATCTATCAATTTTCTGCAAAAATAACGATCAACATGATTGATGCTTTGTGGCCCCTTTAAATACAGTTGTAAAAATGACCAAGCATTCGATCTACGTCAGAGCGTCCACGAATCTTTCCACGGCGTCGCTGGCAGGGCGGCGAGAGCGAATTTTGCCGCTCTCGCCAGCGGCAGTATGAACGTACAGTTAGCGCTGAAACCCTATTGTAATTGCTGAATTTCCAAAGATCAGCATTTTTCCATAAAAGTGATTGGGCAGACCAAACCATAAGTCATAGAGACTTAAAACTTTAAAGGATGGTCGTACCCACCCCGTCTTCAACGTCACCAAGACTTGCCCCAATCAGCTTGATGGTGGCACTACAGTGACCAAAAGTAACTCCTAAACTGGAGTTGGGCTCTGTGATTTGTATGAAAGAGGATGTGGTGATTGGCCACTTGGTGGCGCTATAAAAATAAACAACAACATGAAAACAGCTATAGCTATGCAACAGTCAGTACAATTGACTTGCAGTGGCATGCAGTGTCTTTGTCCAAGGGGCCGCAATTGTCTAGGAGGACATTCGCATATCTCGAAAAGGCTTAAAAGCACTTAAACAGCTTCAATACAGAAAATATAGCTGCAAGCAGCAATTAATAGTGTTCATGTGAAGTTTGGTCATTTAAGCAGTTTCGAAAGTATACGCCTATATATAAAAGTGTAATTTATGAACAAATATAATAACTACATATATGCAGTAATATATAGGATCACACTGAACAGACAAATATGAAAGATAAGATCATTTATTAACCACACAGTGCCCAGATCAAGGAGAAATAATTAAGTCTTATTCTTCAATGAGCTTCAAATAAAAGAATACAGGCTCGGTTGTAGCCTAATAGACACATACATTATAGCCAGCACACCGTACAATGGCAGTAAATGCCAGGATTGTATTCACATGTTTGAAGAAAAGCTAGATTATTTGAGGAGAACATTAGAGGCAGGAATTTTATTTTGAAGTCAGTGACAAAAGTTTGAATAAAGCGGATATGGCACAGATTTCCACAAAGTCACTTGCACAGCAGGTCCTCCTCTTTTTCTCTGTACGCCACCCTCTAGTGGTCACAGCCAAACAGCTCCTGAGACACCTTGTGCTGCTCAGGCATGATTTTGCCCCTCATCATAATCATGGGACTATCATATATGTAGTAATGGTTACCTATGACAACCGTCACACCCTTGGGGCCGCACATTGCAGCATCAATCCTTTTAAATTGTGTTATGCTTCCTTCCTTCGCAGGCTTACGTGGGGTGACTTTCAAGTCAACATCATATATTGTTTGACCTATAGTAGATAAGATAGTGAGTTTCCTGTCACTATGACAAAAGCTTGTAGTAAGGATCTACAGTCGGCATAATTTGAATGTAACCGAACAAGCATTCCAGTGATTATACCTTTGATGACATGAGCAATGTGTTTGTCTGCGCACACAAAGGCAGCATGTACAGGACCCTCAATTCCCAGCACCTCCTTCAGGGGTTTGGGGAAACCCTCTAGGTGTGTGTGTGGCTCTCCAACTTTGTACACAAAGGCTTGTTTATCCTGTGCATGGAATAAAATACAAGACATTTTTACAATATTAAAATACACCCACCTATAATAAAGCCTGATAAAAAATTAACTGCTACACAAAATAACCTTGATCATGTAGAGATGATCTTCATAAGAGAAAACTGCATCCACTTCACTGTGTAGCTCTTTAAAAGCACTCTCAATTGTGTCTGAATGAAACTTATCACCAGTTATGCTGAGGAAGTGGTGCCCTAGGGAAGAGAAACAAAGATTATTATTATTATTGTTGTTGTTGTTGTGTGAGAAATTGTATTTGTTAAAATAGTGGCTTGCAGTTGCATGTGTACATTGGTATACATTTTTAAGAAATGGCACAACAGCGAGAGAGCTTTCGATGCCTTACTGATATTCAGAAGGACTATACAATTGGGATTTTGCAAGTGATTTTACTTTATATACACATTTAATAAAAAAAGATTAATATTGTGTAACTTACATTTTAGACACATTATGGTCAATTACATTGTCTGTTTTTGTTCTGCCTATACGAAAAAAGTAATAAAATAAAAATGCGAACAATGCGTATCCGAGCAACAATTCACATTTTTCAAGGAATCAGTTGAATGAGTGATTCAATGACTCACTCATGAAGGCTTCGATCTGGATAGGATTCGAATCTTGCCTCCCAATTCGAATCCTATCCACCATAAATATTAGCCTGATTAGGTCTTGAATAGGACTACTATTTATGGCGGATAGTATGCCAAATGAGATGCAGGGTCGGCGTTTTTGAAGGAATCGTTTGAATGAATGATTCTTGACTAGTCACTTGCTGCCACCTACTTGTGTAATCATGTAACCTGAAAAAAAAGTTACTAAAATTCTTTGTCCCTGTCTAGACAAAATAACAATAGTAAATTCACCTCTGAAAGCATATACACTGCCATCATCGTCAGATGTAATAGCATCCAAGTGCACACGGCTGCACTGTTCTCTCTCAATGTGGTCATCAGTGCTCTTTTCTCCTGAAGGAAACCCCAATAGAGACACCCTATAAGACTCAAAGTTCTGCTTTTGTAATGCATGCTTTCTCAAGCCTTTTAACTTTTACACTTGTTGCGCTTACCAAAATGTGAGCATTTCATGAAGTAATCACGGCTCTCCTTTGGATATTTGCCATGGACTTCTCCTGTAATGGGGTCAAACTTGGAGAACTGATGTCCATGGAAGCAGTAATAATGACCCATGTAACGGAAGGCTCCTGTGCAGTTGGGCATGCTCTTGAATTCCTTTTCATCAACCTTCTTCGTCTTCAAATCGAAGTGGTAGATCTCATCACCTTTGGTGGATTATGAAGGAATTTAAACCTACAAAATCTTCTCAACATACTTATTATCCTTGCATGTTTTCCATTATAATTAATCAACGATATTAGAAGTACTACGATATTACAATACCTTTGAAAAAGACTACGGTGTCATTAGTACAGTCTGGCTTGGGACACTCCACTGCAGCATCCAAGTGGTCAGGAATTCCAGGGAAAACTTCAGAGATGTCTTTGGGATAGCCCTTCTCCAGTTTGTGCTTGTAGTAGCTGAAGACCTTGTGGTCCTTAAATGGTGTTAAAGAAGATTTTAGTTTGCTTGTCTGGTGTTAATGCATAAAGCAAACATCACAGTGGATTCAACAAACAAATTGCACTTCAAGTAATGCTAAAATTACCAGGAAGAAGAACTGGTGGTCATGGTGGTCTGGACTGTCTTCAGAGTGCATGCGGAATGCAGCATCCACATGTCCCAGATGATGATGGTCGTCCAGCTCAGGGAAGGTTTGATTAGACAGCTCAGCCTTGCCTTGGAAACCCTTGAACAAGTGGTCATCTTTGGTCAAAAGTCAACGAGAAAGGTCAGTTAAAGGGCCACCAAAAAAAACAAAAAAACAATGATACAATCTTACATTGACTCTAAAGTAAATTCTAATTTTTATTGTTTACATTGATTATTTATCATTACGTTTTTACCATATTTTTTTCATCTCTCACCCTTGAAGAAATAAGGAACTCCCTCCTCGTTCACAGCGACTGCATCAAACTCCATTCCTGCACAGCGGTCAAGCTTGGCATCATGGTGCAATTCATGCTTCTGTCCTTCAGCATGAGGTTTGTCTGAACCTAAAATAATTAATATTAAATATGTGTCTTGATGAAATCAGAATGTGCTGATGTATCACTTTCATTTACTACCCACTTAAGGGAAAATTGTTTGCATCTGGTTATTGACAAGACTCACCTTTTTTAGCATGATCCTCCTGATGATGCCTGAACACAAATATGTCTACGTTAAAATTAACCATTACAATACACTGTAAAGGCGGGCCCTTTTCATTACCCCAAATTATGGAGTTCCTGCAAAATATCTCTAATGATAACAAAATAGTGGTATGTCTCTAAATCAGCTATTAGACCATTAGATTCATTTATAAAATGGTTTTATAAATAATTTAGTCAAAAAACAAACAAATCAAGCAATTTAGGCAATTGTCTGAGGAAAAAAAATTGTACTACGTAACACTACTGTACTAATCTACCTTACTTGAAACTTGCCATTATGCTATACTGCAATTATAGTTGTCTCTTATGTTAAATTGCTTATGTTTCTCATTTATAAGTCACTTTTGATTAAAGCTTCTGCTAAATGAAGAGAATTCAAGAATTTATTGAGTTAGAGATCAAGCAGTTAAATAGCCTGGCTCCGCCCTCCTACGTACTTCCGCTCAGTTAAAATTTTCCTTCAGTACTACGTCTGGGTTTGCGGTATATTCGGTCAATATTTTACCGGTCCAATCAGTGAACAGGGAGAGTGGCTGAGAACGATGATGTTGAGGAAGCGCTTGTCTATGGAAAGTGGCCAGACTCTCTGTACAAATGAAATGTACAAGAGTCTGGTAGGACCAGGCTAGCAGTTAAAGGTGAAAAAATCTAAATGTTGGTGCACATGAACACATAAAATCCCACTTTAAACACAAAAACTTTTTTGCAAAAAAAAAAAAAAAATTACATTTAGAATGCTAGGTTAAAGTAATAAACTTGTGATATAGATAATTTGAACACATTATTCAGTATTTGACTAATTTTAACATTGTACGTACTGTGTTGACGTGTCTGTGTGTAGCCTATACTCACGAGGGAGCATTAAGGCTCAGCGACAGAGCCAGGCACAGAGTAAGCGTTTGAATGAGCCTCATGGTCAGCAGGGTCAGACAGCGCTCAGCTGGAAAAGGTAAAGCACAACCTGATGGCCCAAATTTAAACACTCCTCCAGGGACTGCCTTGCAACCACGCTGGAGACGACACGTACGCCCCCGTTTGCACAGAGAGTAGGAAGGGACATTCAGTAACTTACGTGCCCACACAAAACAACACGCATACGCCTGCACGTTTGCACAATTCCCCTGACTCCCCCATCCACCAGCTGGTCAAGGTACATATTATTTTTTTCAAGGAATTTCTGGTGGGGTATTGGGGGTGGTACGGGTAACGAGTTGAACAATGCGAAGATCCATCCATCGTGAATAGACTTGGCATGAACTAGTAAATTATTAGAGACCCCCTTTGCAGGCCAGCAGTCATTAACATGATAGTAGTACATGCTTAAGCATGCATCTTCAAACTTTCCTACTTAGGAATATAAGAGTAAACTGTATGTTGTAGTATTTGCATGCATTTTGTTGTTAGGTTTTTTTTGCCTTTTTTTTGTTGTTTTAGTTTGTCTGGACATTTCTTGTAAACAATAATAATAATAATAATATGAATATACTTGTAGGAAAAAAAAATAAAGTCAAGAATGATTAACTATCAAGTTAACACGTCACTAAGTAGTGCAACTATAAACTAGCATTGGCAAGTTGCATAAATTGTCTCCTGTAGCCATAATACTGATTAAGATGTTTTAACCTGTAGAAAATGAATTAATGAAAAGATAATGAAAACAAGTTTTTGAAATGCAATGTGTGCTCAAACGTATGTGCTTTGTCACTATGTGCATGCACAGGGTCGAATTTTCTAGAAAACCCAGTGAAATGGGTCGTGTTACCTTTTTCCCGGTTAACCAGGAAAATAACAGAGATAATCAATACAAAGTGCTGACCTCTACAGTTTAGATTTTTTGCGCTGTCGAAATACTCACATACTCACTCCAATACACATTGGCCTCTTTTTGCCAAGATAACAGATGAGTGTTCTCCTATAATGCCTGTTGAGATTAGAGACTAGAGTCTCTCCAGATCCTTTAAATTCCCAAGTTCATGTTGATACACTCTCCTCTTCAGTTGGAATTCAGATCAGGGGACTGACTGGGATGGCCATGACAGAATCTTACTTTTGTGCTCGGTGACCCATTTTTGTGTTGATTTTGATGTTTGTTTTGGATCATTGTCCTGATCCAGCATTATATTTAATCGTACACATGCTGTAATTTTTTTTTTTTTTACTGTTTTTTTTTTTTTTTTTAATCCCTGTGTGCACTTAAACCCATCTTGTGGGTTTGCTGCCAAAAAACTTTATTTTCTTTTTTTTTAAAGTTTCATCTGACAATAGAACCCAGTCCTGTTTGAAGTTCCAGTTTTTGGATGAGAGCAGAGGATTTTTCTTGAAACCCTCCCAAACAACTTGTTGTGATGTAGGTGTTTTTCTGACCCCAAGACTCAACTAATCTCTGCAATTCTCCATCTGTGATCCTTGAAGAGTCTTTGGCAACTCAAACTATCCTCCTCACCGTGCATTAAGACAATATAGACACACGTCCTCTTCCAGGCAGATTCGTAACATTTCCTGTTGATTGGAATGTAAACCATAAAATCATGGCAATGTGGGATAAAATGTCAAAAATATATCTTTGCATCATTTCTGTGTTGAAATGGAAAAAATTATTAGACTAAGAAATTTTTATTTTATTTAGTTTATTATTATTGTTTTAAGGAACCGTTTAAGACAGTAAAAAGAACATCCATTCTCTAAATGATTGTCCTCTGTTGGGTCATCATGGGGATGCTGGGACCTACTCCAGCGTTTTGGACCAGTGCTCTCAGATATAAATGTCTCACATGAAAACACTACACAATTATCAAAGGAAATTTCAATCTAATTAAAAAAACAATTATATTTTCTGTAGGGAGAAAGGGGTCTTTAATTTCCAATCATCATAGAACAGCATTACGAGTGCAATAAATTGACAAATTGTTCACGTTATACATGCAACACCAGATTCATGTGAAAATTCTGATATTATAATTAAAAAATTACAAGGTCAAAAAATGTTTAGCAATAAAACAAAAACAATAAATTCACAAACAGTATTAATCATTCAAAATAAGACCAGAAACATACAATAAGAAAATTCTTTCAATTAATTCACACCAACTTTAAAATAAAGGAACACATAGGAAACGTTATAGGAACAAGTTTTTCAAGTAATTGATTGATGTAACTATAGGGATTTTCCACAACCATTTATTTTTTGATTTTTATTTTCTACCAACATTTTAATTTGCATCTATCCATTTTCCAAATCACTTGTCCTAAGGACGAAGGCCGAAAGTAGGGAAACAGCAGGTCAAGATGGCCAGTCCATTACAGAGTACAGACACAGAGCAAACACACACACACACACACACAAACATACACACTTGCTGGCAATATACTGTCTCCAATTGGCCTGACCTGCATGGCTTTAGATTTTGGGGGAAAACAGAGCACCTGGAAAAAATCATGCACCACCACGGGGACAATGTGCAAACTCCAAAGAGAAAAGCCTCCTGCATGGTACATTCTGGATTTGAACCAAGAAGCTTCTTGCTGTAAGGTGACAGTGCTACCCATAATTATGTAGAATGCACAAACTTGGACAGGACTTTGCCTGCACTCTTTAGGCGGTCCAGTCGCTCTTTCAGTTCTTTCCTTTTACGTGCAACAGCAGAATCTTCTCGGAGCAGCATTCCTGGATTGTTCAGTCCAATAATGGCAAGCATAGCATTCTGAAGCTTAGAGATGTACTGGTCCAGCATGTGATACTGGACTATCAGTGGAACTTGATTAGCCAGACGGTCAGAAGTAATCTACAAATACATACAAAGTAGACATTCAAATTAAATTCAAACACAAATATAACTAGCACAAGCAAAAATCTATATTTGTCACAAGACTTTGCCACACATAATTCCATTAATTATGTAAAGGGTTAACTAAAATTCTATATTCTTTTTAAGATGTTTTTTTTTTCTTCTATCCCACATTTATGTAAAGGATCAGTTAATTGTAAACACTGCAAGCTGAGGTAGCAGTTTAAAGGAAATTTAATAGTTTGCAGAGGAATGCACGGAAATTAGAAATTAGAAGCAATCTATATATTTTGCAGTTCAATTAGGTGCCTCTGGTACGGAGACAACACACTTCACCCTTTAAAGAACAAAGATTACTTAAGTATGCAAACCTTGAAATACGAGGTGAGATGGTGTGCCATCTCGCGCACATCTGCATTGGCCATCCAGTTTATTGCAGGTGAGGGTTTTTGTTTTACATTGTTTAGCTGGTCACTATAGAGACTGTCTTGGCAGTAGACAATCTTCTCAATCTTAAACTGATAACGTATTTTCTCCACAGCTTTCTGAAACTGCTCATCGAAAAAATCTTCGATTGGATCTTTAGCAGCCCTCAACAGGTGAGAGAAGGCGTTAAAATGAGAGTTAACAATACGGTCCACACAGGAGTGAACAATGTCTGTAAATAAAAGAGATGGGAAAGCAGAGGAGTTTATCAGAGGTAAGATCATGTATGCATAATTGCCACTGATTTTATATATTTGTATAATTCTCTCAATATTTTTTGAAAGAACATTGTTTCTTGTACAGTAGTAACAAATCACATAAAATTTAGGGGAACAATTAAAATTTAGGGCACAGTAAACCATCAACTATTATGGTGCCATTCACCTGTGACCTTTTTGAGCAGCTTTAAAGCAGGTTCCTCCAGCTCCTCAATGTGTTTCCTGACAATGTTCTCAAAAGTTCTGTAGTTCAAAAATCCAGGAAGCTCCTTTCCTCTACAAGTCCTAATATACTCTTCTACCTCATCTCTGAGGGTTTCCTCCACTGGGGAGAAAAGACAGAAACAAATAGTTAGAATACAACCATTGGCGTATAGAACTTCCATGCAACATGAGTCAAATCAGGTTTAAAGGATTAGTTCACCTCAAAATGAAAATTTCATAATAATTTACTCACCCCAATGCCATCCAAGATATCCATGTCTTTCTTTCCTCAGTGGAAGAGAAATTAAGTTTTTTGAGGAAAACATTTCTGGATTTTTCTTCAAATAATGGACTTCAATGACAACCACTTTGTTTTGAAGTCCAAATCAATGCAGTTTCAAAGGTCTTTGAAGTGCTTCAATGGGCTGTGCTGTGCACGATCGCAGCTGAGGAAAAGGGCCTTATCTAGCGAAACGATAGGTCATTTAAAAAAATAAAATAAAAAAAAACTTTTTAACCACATTTGTTCAGATTGAGCTGATATGCAACGCGCCGGGAACTACGTCATCACGTTGAAAGGTCAGGCTCAATGGCGCCGTCGGAAATACCGCCCTACTGTTTACAAAGCGAACGTGCGAAGGATGATAGTTTAAATTGTATTGGTCGCTTTGTAAACAGTTGGGCGGCACTTCCGCCGGCGACATCGAGCGTGACCTTTCAACGTGATGACGTAGTTCCCGGCGCGTTGCAGATCAGCTCAATCCAAACAATTGTAGTTAAAAAGTGTATATATATATATATATATATATACACACTCACCTAAAGGATTATTAGGAACACCATACTAATACTGTGTTTGACCCCCTTTCGCTTTCAGAACTGCCTTAATTCTACGTGGCATTGATTCAACAAGGTGCTGAAAGCATTCTTTAGAAATGTTGGCCCATATTGATAGGATAGCATCTTGCAGTTGATGGAGATTTGTGGGATGCACATCCAGGGCACGAAGCTCCCGTTCCACCACATCCCAAAGATGCTCTATTGGGTTGAGATCTGGTGACTGTGGGGGCCATTTTAGTACAGTGAACTCATTGTCATGTTCAAGAAACCAATTTGAAATGATTCGAGCTTTGTGACATGGTGCATTATCCTCCTGGAAGGTGCCATCAGAGGATGGGAACATGGTGGCCATAAAGGGATGGACATGGTCAGAAACAATGCTCAGGTAGGCCGTGGCATTTAAACGATGCCCAATTGGCACTAAGGGGCCTAAAGTGTGCCAAGAAAACATCTCCCACACCATTACACCACCACCACCAGCCAGCACAGTAGTAACAAGGCATGATGGATCCATGTTCACATTCTGTTTACGCCAAATTCTGACTCTACCATATGAATGTCTCAACAGAAATCAAGACTCATCAGACCAGGCAACATTTTTACAGTCTTCAACTGTCCAATTTTGGTGAGCTCTTGCAAATTGTAGCCTCTTTGTCCTATTTGTAGTGGAGATGAGTGGTACCCGGTGGGGTCTTCTGCTGTTGTAGCCCATTCCGCCTCAAGGTTGTGCGTGTTGTGGCTTCACAAATGCTTTGCTGCATACCTCGGTTGTAACGAGTGGTTATTTCAGTCAAAGTTGCTCTTCTATCAGCTTGAATCAGTCGGCCCATTCTCGTCTGACCTCTAGCATCAACAAGGCATTTTCGCCCACAGGACTGCTGCATACTGGATGTTTTTCCCTTTTCACACTATTCTTTGTAAACCCTAGAAATGGTTGTGCGTGAAAATCCCAGTAACTGAGCAGATTTTGAAATACTCAGACCAGCCTGTCTGGCACCAACAACCATGCCACACTCAAAATTACTTAAATCACATTTCTTTCCCATTCTGACATTCAGTTTGGAGTTCAGGAGATTGTCTTGACCAGGACCACACCCCTAAATGCATTGAAGCAACTGCCATGTGATTGGTTGATTAGATAATTGAATTAATGAGAAATTGAACAGGTGTTCCTAATAATCCTTTAGGTGAGTGTATATATTTCTTTTTGAAAATGACCTATCGTTTCACTAGATAAGACCCTCTTGCTCAGCTGCGATCGTGCACAGTCCGTTGAAGCACTTCAAAGACCTTTGAAACTGCATTGATTTGGACTTCAAAACAGTGGTTGCCATTGAAGTCCATTATTCGAAGAAAAATCCAGAAATGTTTTCCTCAAAAAACTTAATTTCTCTTCTACTGAGGAAAGAAATACATGGATATCTTGGGGTGAGTAAATTATTAGGAAATTTTCATTTTGAGGTGAACTAATCCTTTAGGTATGGTTGCATACAAAGAATATACAGTATGAGTATGTTTGCATATAAAAAAAGGTACTTTGTCAGTGGAGCCATTGGCTCAAGTAGTACGTCAGTCATCAGCTATACATCTGTGTAAATACCTAGCATAAAATCTCTCTTTATGCTGATGATATTTGGCTTCGTATCAAATATATGTCCGTTCATGACTGTTTAATGTTTAAATATCAAAACATATTTCGTACACTTTAGGGTGACAAAAATTATTTGGAATACAACAGCATTAATGCCCCTTGATGCAGCGAGATAGGAATCTAACTGTTTATCTTCCTTGATCCCCATAGTTAAGCGTTTTACATATTTGTCAGGGATGTGAATCATCACTGGTTTCACGATTCAATTCGATTTCGATTATCATGTTGTCACAGTCTTCGTCTGCACCTGTCTGTCTTAGTCTGCACTACACTCCCCAGAATCCTCCTTGTCTCTACACCTGTACTCACTCCCTCACTTACCAGCCTGTTCATCGTTATCTTCATCCGTGTCACCTGTCTTCACCTTGTTATGTTTGATTTGTGCTTGTATTTAGTTTGCTTCTGTTCAGTCTGTCCTTGTCGATGTTATGATTTGTTATCACCTGTGTGTTTCTCCTGCCTGTTTGTGCCCTGAGCATTTATTATTAAAGTAAAAGTTTATTGTTCTTGGAAATTAGACTTCTCGTCTTTCTCTGCATACACCACCCGTGACACATGTCTTCGATTCGATATCAAAAATTCATGATGTCACATCCTCACTTTTCAATACTAGGGTAGAGCATATTTTATAATGAATTCAGTATAATTTCATTTTGAACATAAGTTGCTTATGTCACTTTCAACCCCGTCAGTTGGGACGAAAGTAACATGTGGGTCAAAAGTAACAACAATATACAAGCTAGATTTTTTGTTACTCTTGTTTGTTTTTTTGTTTTGTTTTTTAATTTCAGTTTCTTCAAATGTTTCAAAAGTAACCCAAGAGTACAAACTTGAATTGTTTAGAATATTTTTTTATTGGCAATGTCTATCATTTTATAAAAGAAATTTCAACAGTATGAAAAATATGAAAATTCCAGGAAGCTCAGCAAACACATTTACATTGTGGCAACGTCTGTGGCACGTTGCATTTCTGCTATGGCAACGTCGCTGTCTACGTGCTCGCAACATTGTAACAACGTAGAATTGTAAGACGTGACAGGACTGTAGCAAATTGCAAAACTTCCAAAGTCATAAATTTGTGTAAAAAGAAAAAAAACTAAATAAATGAATATACAAATTTCTTTTAAGTATTATAAATAAAACATTAAAAGCAAAGATCAGAACATTTAATAAACAAAACCGGGTTCTGTACATGGCAGACAGTAGTCGAAAGCCTGGCGATAAAGGTCGGTAAACGGAATCAGTCCACAAAACTTCCACAAATCCAGAGGAGCAAAGAAACGAATGAGACTAAATAGCAGACAAATCAAATGAAAAACTATACAGTGCAAGCGATGCTACATTAGTCACATTAGAAAATTAAGTTGTAGGTTGTGTTTGAATAATTACGTATCTTTTTTAGCTGAGGTAGGCTAAATTAAACGCAATACTCACGTATCCTTGCTTAATGAAGAATGAGGCAACACAATGAGCCCAATGGGCGGTTGAAATTTAAAAGGCTGATTTTCGCGCTTCAGGGCGGCGACGAGTAGTGATGGGAAGTCTGGTTCTTTTACGCGAACCGGTTCTTTCGGACAGTTTGTTTCAATGAACCGGTTCAAAAAAACGGTTCACCAGTTCTTTTACGTCATCACGTAATGACGTCAATTCTATCATCCTGGCGGTTAAAATACATTCAAATAAACGCATTTGTAATCATAACTTCAGTTAAATAATAGTACTCATCGTCATAATCATCTTGTATAAGTTTCTTACTTTTACGTTTTGCAAACGAACCCTGTAGCCTACAGGCGAAGTGCAAACGCGGATGTATTACATGTCTTAAACATATAAAGTGCATAAATGGTCTTCATCATTTTATTTGTTATTAAATAAACTTACATTTCGCCGAATTCGGCCCCTCATTTAAGTCCTCGGTTCACTCGTGCTGCATGCTCATGTATCAGCATCATCAGTTGGCGAAAGAAAGTTCTGTTTAGAGACGGTTCTATCACGCATGCGCAGTATCTCCAGCTCATCGGGTCTCCGTATTGAACGTGTCCAAAAGAAACAGTTCTCGGTTCTGTACTGAAGATCTGAGAACCGCTGTACCTGTGCGTTCGGTAGAACGCGCATGCGCAGTATCAGCTGCTCGTGCTCATCACTTCTCTCAGCACCAACATGTCTCAGTTCAGTGAACTGTAGGAGTTACTGGAGTAATATATACTCCCGGATATTGGTTTATTTCGATTCGGAGGGACTGTCAGGCATGTCGGAAAGTGAGTAACTTTAGTAACTTGTGGATCAGCGCTGACGTAAGACGCAAACTGTTTTGAACTATTCAGTCCGATTTTGTGTACTGGTTCGACCGGTTCACTAAAAAGAACCGGTTCAAAAGAACGATTCGTTCACGAACCGGCCATCACTAGTGACGAGTACACATGTAGGCCAGTGGTTGTCAAGATACCAAAGGCACAACCTTAAGCAACGGCCCTGAATGGTGGTTTAAAGTCAACATTGTGACAACGCTGTAACAACCTTCACCACACAATGTAGTTATAGCAACCTTTTGGCCATGTTGTTAAAACGTTGTTAGAAGGTTTGGAACGTTGTGCCAACGTTCTGTGTTTGCTGGGATCAAGCATAATAAATAAATTGTCAGAACGTCGTCTTGCAGTTGCTGAATGTCACGCAACAACGTTGCTAAAGCCCTGGCTATTCTTACAATTCTAAATTGTACAATGTTACAAATGGGTTTTTCTGGGCTGACATTTAAACCATTTACTTTTATAGCCTACTGAAAAACTCTGACAAGGCAAACTTCAAGGTTTGTTACAGCACTAATTAACCAGTAAATTGATCATTATTGTGTGACACATGAAATAAAAAAAAATAGGTTACTATCGTAACCCCAGTTCTCTGAAACATCGAGTGGAGAGATCCAACTATGGGAAGGGCATCCATACCTGACCTATGCAGAAGCATCCAATTGCACCAAGTCTGGCTAGACAGGTCATGCCATGCCACAGCTCGGCATATAAAAGAGGGATTATCTCCGCCAGCCATGGTGCTTTGGGCCACCTGGGTGCTATCAGAATGAGAGACAGGCCCTGCTCTCTCACCCTGGCCAGTGTGGGAATTATCAGGCACAGAGGAGGAAACGCATACAGCAGCACTTTTGGCAATGGGTGGGCCAGTGCATCTACCCCGAGGGGCGCGTCCACATCCTTTGGCGAGAAGATAATAGGACAATGGTAGTTTTCATGCAAGGCGAATAGATCTACAGTTGCCTGTCAGAATCTCATCCATAACATATCTACTATCCACGGGTGAAGGTGCCAGTCTCCGTAGATTGGGTTTCCCCTCGATAGAAGATCCGCGCCTCTGTTCAGAATGCCTGGAACATTAGTCGCGCAAAACGACAGGAAAACCCTTATGATCCACACCAAAAGCTTGTAAGCTAGAGCGTGAAGTTTCGACGAGCGCACACCACCCTGACGGTTGATGTAAGCCACTGCCGTGGTATTGTCGCAGTATACGAGAACATGATGTCCCTGCAGGCGAGGCAGAAAATGATTCAGAGCTTTCCATATGGTCATGAGCTCTAAATAATTTATGTGCGCTGAACGTAGTCTGCTCGGCCAGAGACCGTTCACCGTGTAGGATTGAAAATAATCCAAGACATTTGAAATGAACATTTGCTTTGAAAGACATTTGTTTTTACTGTTATCCACCCCCTCTTTCCCCAATGACCATTTGGAGTTGAGGGCCTGATAGTGATCAAGGCCTGTAGGCTGAGATGTGTGCACTTTGGGGGTCCATGACTTGTCACACCTTTAGAACAATGGGGGGAGTTGTAATTATCTGATTGGTCAGTTTGAATGTCTCACATTTGGTTTTTAGTCACATGGTCAGGAAAAGGATAAAAGAAGATTGGAACTGTTGCTCTGTCTCTTTTAATGCTCTGCCCTTTTATGCTCTGGGGCTCTTTCTTGAGGCTCTCTCTCTCTCCCTTTCTTTACCTCCTCTTTTCTTTCTCTCTCTCCCTTTCTTTACCTCCTCTTTTCTCTCTCTCTCTCTCTCTCTCTCTCTCTCTCTCTCTCTCTCTCTCTCTCTCTCTCTCTCTTTCTCTCAGGTAACATTTTACATAAATGCTGGGTACAATTAATGATATAAGTATTATCATCTCATACATCTATTTTGTAACTATTTTAAGTGTAACCATATTTTGTCATTAAAACTTTTCAATTACAAATAATGTGCTAATTAGTTTTGATTTGGTATTGACTTTGAAGTGCTACCTATTGCAATACAATTACAATATTGTCACTCTATATAGCAACGCTCTCCCACATATTAAGCTATTGTAACTGCGCTTATTTCCGTCGTTGGTATAAGTGGCAGTGGGTGGAATAGACAAGAAATGTACAGTTTTCTACCATCTTGCTGACAACGTTTCTTTAGTCATTCGGCAGTCTTGCAAACTGAACCCCTGCAGGAAATCCACCCTTACAACCGTTCTGCCCTCTTGGGTGGCACCCCAGCCTTTTCGCATCAAAACCATCCCCAGAGAGGTTCCCTGTGCGTAAAAGTCTGCGATCTCCAGTGGTGCAAGGCTGCCGAGCAGGCACGCGTCACTGTTACAGGGTGGCAAAGATCGCATATTGGGCTGAAATGTAGTGACAAGACCCATTTCATGTACGCTCTCATTCTCAGGAGTCCCAATGTCACAACCTGGATGGATGACGCCATAAGACCCTGCAGCCTGAGGCATGTGCGATATTGTACTTTCGCCCCCTCTCTGAACTGACCCAGACAGTACATTAGAGAGAGAATGCACTCTTGAGAGAGAGACACGCTCGCATGGAGACTGAGTTCAACTCCAAGCCCAGGAAAATGATATTCTGACTGGGTAAAAAATATCTCTTTCTTCCATTCACCCTGAACCCAAGAAATGTGATGTGAGCGAGCACACGGCAGGTGTCCTGCAACACTTTCTCCTTCGATTTGGCTATAATGAGCCAATCGTCGATGTATGTCAGAATCCTCAGACCTGACATTGACATGGGTGCGAAACAGACAAAAACACAGAGGACTTGGGGCGATTCCAAACGGCAGGACTGTGAATTCGTAACATGTGCCTTGGTAGGCGAAATGAAGAAACTTCCTGTGTGGAAGATAAATGCTTATATGGAAGAAAGCATCTTTCAGATCGACCGATGTAAACCAGTCGTTCTGTTTTATGGCGCGGGTGAGCGAGCCATGAGTTAATATTCTGAAATTGTATTTCCTCAAATGTTCGTTCAAAATACGGAGGTCCAAGATTGGGCGGAGAGAGCCGTCCTTCTTTGGGAAAAAGGAAATAACGAGAATAAAATCCTTGATTCACCAGATTGGACAGCACCACCCGAATCGCTCCCTTGTTTAGGATGGAGGATATCTCCTCTTTCAGAATGTGTGCGGCACTCACCTATGTGTGTGAAGAGAGAACGCTGTTGAAATGCGGGGGTTTCACTGCAAACTGCAGTCTGTAGCCCTGCATTATTGTACGCATCCCCCACTCGGGTGCCGAAACAGTTTTCCAAGCCCATTCGTAACTCGCGAGTGTTCCTATCCGAGGCGCAGCGGAGCTGTGTAAGCCCAGCTGGTTCATTTGTGATGCAATAGCACCCCCTTGTGGACAAACTAGGAGCGACATGCAGGGGTTCAGAGAGATTTTCTCTTCACAGGGAGATGAATCCTCTCTGCGGAGAGAGATCCTCTCTTAGTAACATGTATATAATTCGTTTGTTTTAATGTATTTTTTGTTTTGTTTTGTGTGTGTTTTGTGTTGGGGAAACACTGGGGCCGAAGCCTTTAATAATTGGGTGAGGAGAACAAAGTGTGTGCGGTGTGGTGACACTGCTTTTGTACTTTTCCTCACAACAGACCCCCTGAACGTGGGGGGGAACACACAACGTCCACTAAACACATGGGCTGGGCAGCCTCGAGAGGAGGGGAACTGACCCATCCGTGGGAAACCCTGCGTCTTTTGGACAGTAGTTCTGAGACAGGAAGAGAGTCCAGAGAGCTCGTGGCCCGTGAACATGGACTCGATGCCTCCATCGGTCTAACATCAGGCAGGCCGCTTGAGTTTCGAGTCGGTTGGGGTAGGGTTAGATGGTCTACCTGCTGCGGTCGGTGGGTTATTCTGCTGTGAGACAGGGTTGTGGGTTATTCTGCTGTGGTTGTTGCGGTGCCTTTTCGTTCCCCTGATGGAAATTTCATCTCATGGCAGGTCCGTTAGGCAAACGCGCAGGGGGCACCTGGCGTGGGGCCGCCTTCCTAGGAAGGCGTAACTTGAAGGCCTCATCCTCCACCCTTTTTGTTGTCACACCATTGTTGCATCAATGCGACGTGCGGGGCCGAAGAGAGCCCAGCCGGGCTCCACCGACGCACCCGCAATGCGCCTCTTCTCACTTTCAGGAAGGCCCGACAGGTTAAGCCAAGCCTGCGCTCTCCCACACCAGAAAGCGCCATAGAGCACCCGCAGGCTTGGATGGCCTGCCGAGCGTTACAGAGGATGAGGTCGTTCATCGTGAGGATCTCCTTCCACAAGGGTAGAGAAGGGGTTCCTTTTTCACAGCTGTTGCCCTAATTCGTCCAAAATCTCCGCCTGGTAAGCGAAGAGGAGGGAAGAGACCTTCAGGGCCCTGACAGTCAAGGCCGAGGACCTGTATGCGGCCTGGAGCACTGAGGCAGAAAAATGGTCCATCTTGTTGGGCAAGACCGTCTTAGGGGGAGCGAGCAGCCCGCCCTGGATGGGATTAAGGTGCCTGGCGATGGAAGGCTCGATAGCGGGGGGGTCACCCATGCCAAGAGCCACCATATCCTTCATCTCAAGGCCCATGAGACCATGTTTGAAGTGGAGCGGGTCGCTCCAGTTGCTCCTCATGTGCTTCGCGCAGGCTGGAAGGACGGGGAAAAGTTGTTTCCTCGGACCGGGAGGGGGTCCCAGAACTTTCCCATCGTAAATGTCCCTCTCCTGGTCGGTGGCGCTCTGTGGAGCAGGCCACTCAATGTTGAGGTGAGTGGCCGCTCGCTCACACACCTACAGGAGGATGGACAGAAGCAAGGCCGTGTGGGCGTTGGCCTGGGGAATGCCAGAGGGTGGGATCGCCTCCTCGTACTCTGAGACACCAAGAAGGGCCGCGTCATCCTCGTCGCCAGAATCAGCTGGTTCGTCAACGAGCGTGAGGTTGCCCTTGAAGATGTCCTTTTCGGGGAACGCAGGATTGGGCTGGTCAGCCCAAATAACTGAGGTGGCGCCCCAGGAATCCCCCGGTAGCGCGTCGTCGTCACCGTGTCCCCCATCCGAGTCAGAAAAGCCGAGCTCGGCGCACTGGGTCGCTGCTACTTTAAGACGGCGACGTTAAAGCTTCTTGGGCAGCATATGACAATGACTGCAATTCTCCGGGTTCTCCACGGCTTCTTGAGCGTGTTTAAGGCCCAAGCAGACCACGCAGAACGAGTGAAGGTCCTTAGCGGCGATGAGCGCGCCACACGCAGCCGGGCAGGCCCGTGATAGGCTTTTCCCCGGAGAAGCGGCAGATTTAGACAGTGACATTCCGGTGAAGAACTCGGAAAAATCCGTGGCGGGCAGCCGTGGAAGGAGGAGTAGGTGAGAATGGCGAGAGTGCAGGCTGCTCCAGATGCAGAACACAGCTGATAGGCTGAAAGACAACTGTCACGTCTGGCGGAGGCTGATCAGGCGATATGTCCTCCTGAAGACACGCAAGTGAGCAGCGTAGACACAACCAAACTGTGTAAGTGCAGAGATCACGAGAAGCGAATGTCAACTGGAGAATAGCAGGACTTGCAGGCGTTAAATGCCCCTAGGTAAGGGGGCGGGGCTTTACCTGGCACTGGCTGCGCGCTTCTTTCTGTCTAGCCAGACTTGGTGCAATTGGATGCTTCTGCAGAGGTCAGGTATGGATGCCCTTTCCATAGGTGGATCTCGAACACGAGATGATGAAAGAGAACACAACTTGTAATTAGAAAAAAGTAAGCTACGCTTCAGTAATTTACTTATCGTAGGCCTACTCGAAAACTGCTTTCCGGACCTAACCGCGGGAAACGATGATGAAATCACTTGATATTTGGCAGCTCCGTCAAGGTTTTGCGTACTGAACGTGCTGTCATAGCTTGAAATGCTAATATAGTCAGGGCTCTGAGAAAATCGCTTTGTTATTTTCGTCCCGTGTTCCTTTGTCCCGGGTCTCTGCACATGCCTACATTTACGTCAATGAATACAAGCAGTCAATATGAACTCCCTTTTTATTTTATCTTATCCAAGAAAGTACACTTCCTGAATGTAGCAAACAAACAAAACTTAAGTCTGAACACCGCACCACGACAGGACCATTTAGAAAATACTATGGTAGGAAAATGCTTAACATGTAATTAATCGTGTTGTGTTCATATTCGGGGCTCATCTGCCTTTCTGTAGGCTATATAGTAGCCTATGCTTTATTAATAAGGAGTCTACAGAATTTGATCTTTTAATATAACAGGACATTACCCCTTTAGCATTTTTTACGTTAAGGATTTTTAAGAATACTTTATCCGTACACACAATAAAAAAAAAAACTCAAACAGACACAGTTAGTGTTTTTTTTGTTTTTTTGTCTCTGCAACTATAAAGACAAGTTGACAATTCTGGCTATAGGCCTACTTTCGTTATTTTAATTTTATTTATTGCTCATTCTGGGTTATCCAATTTATCTAGGCTATTTGAGGCTTGTGTTTTGAATATATGTTCCCCTGCACTTTAGGCATTTTGCACACATTTGTTCTGAAACTTGTGACTTGATTCTGACTTATTTCGTTTTGTAATTTTATTTATTTAAAAGGTAGGCCTATATTTTGTTCTAATTTAATTCTGTAAATGAATTGTTGATTATTTTTCGGTGCATCATTGTTGCGCTGTACTTAGAGCGTGCTCACACAGGCAATGCAAATCCTGTCTGCGGTGTGGTGTTTCTGCAGTTATTTATGTTACTTCTTAGTTTTATTGCTCCAAAATGTTTTTATACATTTTCTTCTATATCTTTGTGTGATGTTCTGTACATCGCGGCTTTAAAATGTTAAAGCCCCGCCCCGCGCCCCCCACACACACACATGATTCGACTATTAGTCGACTATAGGCAAGAATTGACGATTCTGATTGACTATGAAAATCCTTAGTCAGATACACCCCTAAATGTAACGCATTACTTTTAAAAGTGATTTTACCCAACACTGATGGTGCAAAGAACAAGACTATTCAGAGCTGTGCAAAAATCGCTGAAATGTAGTTGGATAAATTAAAGCCCTGATTTCCTAACCATGCTTATTTTGACTAACCCATTTACATATATTTCAATGTGATCAGTTCTCATGGCATCTGTTTGTATATAGAATTTTGATTTAAAAATGAAAAAATCTGATAAAATAATCAAAGAACAGGCAGAATTGCACAAAGGAACCATCAGTAATACTACTTCATACCAGAAACAAAAGTTTGCGTAAAATGTCAATACTTGTGGTTGCATCCCATAAGATTTGTCTGGATGCAGGATAATTTTAAATCAGAGTTAATGCTATAATGCTAACGCAATTATTATATTATAAACTCACTCTTAATGGATTTGGCATTCAAGGAGATTTTCCATTTTCCAAATTCCTTCCTGATTTTGGTGAAGACCCTCATGTCTGAGTTTTTTAGATCTTCTTCTGCTCTCTTTACTTCTTCAAGGGCATCATTGAACTGGCGAATTTTCTGAAGAGCAAAACAATAAAATTAAATATTTTAAATTAAATCAAAGTAAAAACATTGCGTGAAACATACAATTGATACTTCCAGCTTAGGGTTAGGTTATTAACAATAATTTAGGACAAATATTATGAAACTTCATAGAAAACTCAGAAGTCTAGCTGGATGGTGCCGATGACTGTACATTAACAGAAATAATAAAGTTTAGGAAGTTCTGTGGCATTCACCAGATATGTCCAGTAGTGGGTTTTTTTACCGTAATCAGAAAATTGCTCTTCTCGTGTTCATCAGTTGGAACTCCATCTCCCAGTGCTCTAAGATCCTCATTCGTCTTTTCTAATTTCGTCTCAAGTTGTTTCTGCAACTGTGGCAGGGTTTTCTAAATGTAAAGAGATAAGATGGAAATGGAGACATTAGAATGCAAAAAAATCTGACCCAATTCTGACTTTAATTTATGTCAGTATTTTGTTTTTTTTAAGGCAAACTTTTTTACTCTGTGGTGTCAATGTTTCTGCAGTATGTCATGTAATGTGCTTACGCACATTTATGTGTTCAACCAATTCTTTTGTAAGTCTTTCTGCAAGAAGGGGTACTGTAGCTTTTCCTTCCTCAAGAAGAGACCTGAAGGGAAAAAAAATGTAAATAGTAACAAAGAATTTGAGGACACCTGCAGAATTTTGCAGAATTTATATGTGTAAATATTATAAATATTAACAAGGACCGTTTTTAAAATGCCACACAAATGTCCCTAATACCTGACACAGACTGCACTGAAATGTGTCTCAAGTACCCTAAACACTTTAAATGCAAAACAAAAGTCCAACTCTGAGGATGCACCTCAACAAGGGTGTGTTATTGTTGCTTCTGAAGCAGTTAGTTCCAGTCCTTGATTTTGATTGGTCAATAGCTGTGTTTTATTCAAGAAAAAAACAAAACACTGCTTTGTCAGTCTTGCTTCTCCGTGTTCACAAGAAGTTTAAGTCCTTTCAATTTAAACCTCTTACTGACCGACTCACTCACTCTTAAAGACAATCTTTGCCGCCATCTAATGGCCCCAACTTATTTCGCCGTTCATGGTCAGGGACTATTTTTTTCGAGTGGAAGGAATACTTTTAGTGATTTTACTTCATGCAAGTTGCATTGATTCATATTTTTTTTTGGCTTTAATATTTGTATTGTGGTAACAGTTTTATAAAAGCAATAAGGTACTCGAGGCTAGTGCTGTATCGTGAATAAGTCACGGCTGAGTTGTTTCACTAATATATAATCATAGTGCCTATTTTACAATCTGTCGAGATGCTTTTGCAGATGTGAGCTCCAGGAAGTGAATGCTATATCAGATGCAGGTAATACACTCGTTTATCAGATCTCTCTCTCATAATACCATGATACTCTACTCTACAAAATACAACAAGTTTGCTTGACGGCCTACCACAGAATCACAGCCGTATCGCACTGTTCCTCGTGTAATATAGCTCATATATCTCTCACAAACATCTTGGCTATATTTTTTTTCAGTCTACAGTTTCTAAAATGGTTTGTGCTAGATATTCTGAGAGAACTGCAAATTCTGATAACCAACTTCATTTCTTGCCTGAAATGAGTATTTTCATCAAAAAAACATCTTTCTTTTTCCAGCGCTTTGGCCAGACTAAGCTTCTCATTGATGTCTTGCTGGCCTCTGCACTTTACGATCATGTAGCCCTTCTTCAGTTGTATCACTTGATTATTGACTGTTCTGACCACCGTCTCCTCCATGCCTTTGTCCACTAAGTCCGGTTTAGTCAGTATACCTGAAAATACAAAGATAAAGATTTGTATTTGTTTTATTATTTCACAAAGCAAGATAAACTATACAGACAATACTTCACATATTCAGTGAGTAGCCTAATTGTACCCAGGGTCCTTTGTCCGGTTGGATCTACTTTGGATGCCATCTGCAGTGCCTCAGTGGTGGCGATGTCAATGTTTGCAGGCACCACAACCAAGCTGATGGTTTCTTGTCTTTTAATGAACTTTTCAATTAGATCTTTTATCTGTTATAGAAAACCAAAATTACTGAATGTAGTACTGCAAGAAATCAATGTATCTAGAATACATACTGTTATCTGATACTCAAGCTTTGACAGATTTTTTTTAAACTAAAGATTTGTTAACACTTGTATGGTGGTCCGTTCAGACCCTTTTGATGTTTCATTGTTCCCTTCATCTCAGTGGCATGCGACTTTTTGACTAACCCAAAATCAAGAAAAGTTGGGACATGCAATAAAAATGCAATATAATCAAGAATCTGTGATATGTTAATTGCCGCAATAGAAATGTCAAATGATAAATTTAAAAAAAAAAAATTACATTTCTCAATGCAAGATTGCAAAGAATAGGTAATTCACCATCTGCCATACATAATCTTCTGAAAAGATTCAAGGAAATCAGAGAAATCTCATACAAGGCAGGAAACCTTCGTCATGCCACTCTGTTAAATATAGCCACATGGGCTCAGGAGTACTTTGGAAAACTGCTGCATCAAGAAATGGAACTCGAACCTCTGTTACACAACAAGAAAGCTACAGTGTATCCGGAAAGTATTCACAGCGCTTCACTTTTTCCACATTTTGTTGTTTCAGCCTTATTCCAAAATGGATTAAATTAATTATTTTCCTCAAAATTCTACAAACAATACCCCATAATGACAACATGAAAAATGTTTGTTTAAAATCATTGCAAATTTATAAAAAAAAATTAAAAAAATAAAGTATTCACAGCCTTTGCCATGGCGCTCAAAATTGAGCTCAGGTGCATCCTGTTTACACTCATCATCCTTGAGATGTTTCTACAGCTTGATTGGAGTCCACCTGTGGTAAATTCAGTTGATTGGACATCTTCCACAATGTATTTTTCCTCTTCCTCTTTTCGCGCGAAATATTTTTCTTATCAGCGAGACAAACATTTCTCCGCAAAACTCAGTTCAAGCGCGTGCGAAATGCCCTTTTGCATGCTCAAAATGTGATCTTGCGCGTGCAGAATTGTGACCGAAATCCAACCCCATATTATGGTAAACATTAAAAGTTGTGAGACAATGAGTCGCGTGTCAGACCCACGTCTCTGTCAGCAGCAGCTGGTCTTAAAGGGACAGCAGCTAATAAAGCTTTCTGTCAGTAAAGTTAATCAAAGAACAAAGAGAACAGAGAAAATTACTCACTGCTCTTGACAAAATAACTTTTGTAGCTTTAATAAGGATTAGTCTATATTTAATTTATAATTTATGCAGTTTGATAACTTTGTTCAATTTCTGTATATGTCCTACTTGTTAGACAGTAAGGGCACAGGACATTTATTTAATAATATTGTACTATTGAGACAATAACAAGTTTGCAGTAATGCAAAGATGTCACTATTTAACTTTAATTTGAAAACACTGTGCATTTAGTTGTTGTTGCTAGTTTGAGTTGAGAAATACACATTTCAGCATTATCACTAATCTGTGTGTGCATTTTACTTGAGAACCAAGCAATTTGACTCATGAAACCATTTGTTTATTATATCGCAATCCAAAATCGCAATCACAATATTGAACTCAATAATCACAATATGACATTTTCCCTAAATCGTGCAGCCCTAGTGTGTATATTTATTTATATACTGTATTTTTTCTTCCCTTTTTTTGTTGTATCTTTACTGTTGCTCTAGGTCTTTGATCAGAATTATATCAAACAGAAACTATGATCACAAAAAAAAGTTTAAATTATCACACACATTCATTATAAATGGCACAGTCCAAATTGTACTATTATTTTAAATCCCTATTACCGTAACCTAGTTCTATTCCTATTATAATAACCTGCACCATGTTTCCTGTTTGTTAGCATTTATATGTACATAAGCCTTTTTATTTTTTCTGAGGAACCATACTTATAGTATGGTATATTTATCTGAGGAACTGTGCTTAAAGGAGCTGTTATCCAAAATATTGGAATGCTGTAAATATTTCTTAACATTTACATATACAGTGCAAATAGTTTCTTACTTGTTTCTCGATGTCTTTTGGCTGGTTGCCAGTGGCAACTCTAGCAATACCTGGCAGATCAATGAGAGTGAGATCAGGGACATCACTGGACTGGATCTCTAGAGTGATCATCTCATGACTGATCCCTTCTCCCTCTCCAGCCAATATTGTCTGAGCTATAAAACAATACCATGTCACAAACATCCCACAGATGACAAAACATTTAAGTCAACTATTCTAAAGACTCACAGGGAATTAAAGTTCTTAATAAACTGTATATTAATACACTTAAATGTACAAACCATTTAAGACAGCATTCTCTATTTCAGCTGGGTTCTTCAGTTGCTTTATTTGATCCTTATATGACAGCAATCCATGCCAGTTGTTGTCCTTTGTAATTCTCTTCAGTTTCAATACCAGAGGACAGCGTGTCACAATACCTATGTTGAATATACTAGATGTTCAGCTTAAAGTTAGAGTAGGCATTTTCAGAGAGGCTAGTAAAAGCAAGCTAGCTTTTGATCCCACCCTCCCTTCAGAGCACTCTCCAAAGCCACACCACCTCCAAAACATATGAACGCCTGCAGCCAGAGTCTACAAAGCATCACAAGACGGCATTAAACTACGTCATGTCTCAAATCACATTACAATAATAATGAACATAAACAATTTACAGAACTCTTACTTGTACCACCTGACTGCTGCAGATTCACTTCAGTGTTGATAGTGTTGACATAGAAACGCATAAATCTGTCTGAGGATGTGAACAGCGACTAGAACGTCACGGGTTTCCATCTTGTAATGGTGGATATAACATGGTGTGAAATCAGCATAAGCTTGTTGTTTTGGTTCAGAATTAACTGTAAAATGCGGCTACTGTTTGTTTATGGCGCTCTGTGACTGTCTGTCCACATCTCTGCCATACGGAAAGCGCTGATGACGTGTAATGTCTGCACGTGCAGGGTGCGCGGAGGTATAGAAATACCAACGCTAACCTCACTCGTACCATTTGTCCAAATCCTAGTGATGGGTAGGTTTAGGGCTGTGGTCAGTGGTAGGTCATTTGTATGAATTCATACGAACTAGGCAACTCGTAAAATATATACGATTTAGCAAAAAACGTACCAATTCGTGCGAGTGAGGTCGTCTGAAATCGTACCAATTAGCCATTTCGTAAAATTCGTACGAATTGTGGGTTGGGAAATACATATGTTGACAGGCAGGTAGGACATTGTATCACTGCATTCAGACCGGTTGCATTGATTGGGGGAACATATAACATACTGTATAACAAAGTGTTTATAAAAAAAAACTGCCTACCCTAAACCTTTAACAACACATTATTCAGACTAATAAATAAGGAAAGAATAAAGAGGTATTTCTAGTCTGCTGTGTAATTTACTGTATAGTGTGCTATTACCTGTTCCCCTAGGCAGCGCCACTCCAGACAGGGCTTCCAACACAGAACTCTTTCCTGAGCTCTGGTCACCTATGACAGCAATAGCTGGCAGGTTCAGGTCCTCTTCAACACCTAATGACCTGAGAGAGTCCACTAGGTCAATGGATGGGCGGACCTTCTCTTCATAGAGCTGGTTCAGACTACTACTCTTTCTCTTTGAAGAACTGCTTGGAGACATGTCTGAACTCTGTCTGCAAAATATGACAAAAAGAGCCAGCTCTCTGTAGATCAGTGGTATTGACTAATTGTCATCCAATGATGACCTATCAGTTTTAGAACTTCAAAGAAAGTTCAACAAAGTAAACAAAAATAAAGATAGGTTACAGTCTTATAAAAACTTGACTGTCTTATTAAAACCATGCTATATATATATGTGTGTGTGTGTGTGTGTGTGTGTGTGTGTGTGTGTGTGTGTGTGTGTGTGTGTGTGTGTGTGTGTGTGTGTGTGTGTGTGTGTGTGTGTATATACTGGTTCTGGTTTTTTTTGGCAGCTGTAGTATTTTTTGGTTATTAGAAGAACAGAAACTAAACTAAGTGATCTTAATTTTTTTTTTAAAGCATAAGTAAAAATCACCAAATTGAAAATAAATAATAAAAGTACAGACTTAATTTTAACTGGTAAGATGAAGCTGAGCTTAGTAATTGCCTTGGCCAGTAGCTATCTTAGCCTATACATTATATACATTATAATAGTCCCTTTACACTTATTTCTATCATAAAAATACACTTACCGGTACTTGTGCCTCATTTAGAATTTTTAAATCTAATGTCCAACAAGAAATAATATATATATATATATATATGTATGTACTCTTATGTCTTTCAGTGCAAACACATTTAACAATTATACAAACGGATATTTCTTTTAAAGGTTCATAAACCCCCCTTTTTGCAAGGCAAGAGAGGAAGAGAGCGAGGCAAACTGTCATTTGTCAGTGGCCCATGCCGACTCTCTCTAAAATTCAGGGGAAAACATAAGGAGGAAATCAATTTCGACCCCCCCTGCCAAATTATTACCCCCCTCGTTTAGGTCAGTATCTGATTGCCTAATCCTAACCCTTCCCTCAAAACTAATCAGAGGGGTTACCAGGATGTCATGTTTGGGGGGGCATTTGGGTTGTTTTGGGTCTGTTTTAGTGCAGATCTTTTTCTAAGCCAAGAAACCCAGAGATAGGCACAGGACCCCTATGTCCTCGGTGGACCTAGGGGTCCGAGGACCCCTCAGATCACGGTGATTGCCTGATGATGAGAGTAGTTATTAGCCGGTAGCTTGTGTCAAAATGATTGATGGTGACCTTTGACCTAGCCCCGCCCCCTTGCCCTTCCGGTGCCCCTCCGGTCTAGGGATTAACCTTTGCCCTTGTTAGCAATCGATCATGTGGTCGACAGTTAGTTTTGACAGTTAGTTTTGGATGATTTTGACCTATTGACCCGGGCTATAATATGTCATGGGTTGTGACAGTTAGTTTTGACAGTTAGTTTTGGATGGATGGTTTTGACCCAGGGTATAATATGTCATGCGGTTGACAGTTAGTTTGGTGAAAGGCGACGTCACGGAATTCCCCTCCCACCCAGTCCCCGATTGCTGTTCATTTAAAATCTAAAGCAAGTTGAATAAAGCATGGTGTTCCTTTAAAAGTGTATAAATAAAATAGTTATAAAATTTACATTTAGTCATTCACAAATATTTCACACTAAGTAGAGTTGAAAAACAGAGTTGAGAGTAGAGTTGATCTTTAAAAGTGTATAAATGAAATGGTTATAAAAATATCTTTCCAAAACAAAAATAAAAATCATCCGACATGTTTTAGAGAGAGGAAAAAAACATGCAGGTTATGAACGATTCACAAAAATGGATGTGCGAGATTTGGGTAATAATTATGAGGGACCGAGTTAAAAATAAATTTTAACCATTGATCCCTAACTCCCCCAACCCTAGGAAGGCTGAACAAAGTGGACCTGCAATCCGAATGAAAATAACGACGTCATTGTGGCAACAACACTTCAGCCTATACCACAACAACTCTTCTCCAAAGCAATATAAAATTGCCTCACCCCCCTTATTTAGTATTCTCGGAAGAGGGGTTTATTGGGGTTAGTGATGTCAGCAACCCTGGAGGAATTTCGTGTAGTCCCTACCGGCCGTTTGCTGTAGTCCTTAGAAATTCATTTCTTTAAAAGCAAAAATCTCCCTTTGCTTTGAATTTTGAGCGTTGTAACTTTGCAAATGTTGTTTATTATGCTCAAACTGCAACATTAAACACTAACTAAAGTTAGAAAAGTGAAATCGTGTTTTACCAGCCCTTTAACACTAAAAAGTTAAATACGCATATTATAGTCTATCTGTTCCGTAACATCAACGGTACCGCAGAACGAGTGTGGCCTCTAACGTTATATCTTAGATGTTTTTAAATCTGAACTCCAAAAAGCAACGAAATTGTCAGACATCCACGAGTGCATGTTCACAGAGGAAAACAACTGAAGAACAGCGCTGGTTGTTCTTTTGATACTCGACAACGACGGAATCCAACGGCGTGGGCGAAGGGCGTGTATTAAATTTTATGAAATAATCCCGAAAGAAGTATAAACACGGTACAGATGGAAAGTTCAGTAGCTGGAATCAGCTGAGGTAACCTGATGCTAACAGAGAGCAGACAACGGCTAGACAGCAGCTCAATCCACCTGCCACTCAAGTGGTCACGCCCTTGATTATGCAGCATTTTAAGGCTTAATATAATTTAAACGGATGAGTTATAAAAAAAAAATCAACCCCCTCACAGTTGTCATGAAGGGCAAAATTAGCTGTATAGATCAAAACAACTTTAGACACCAGGACGTAAACATTTTTTTCCTGCTGTAAAGTTGGGCTTTTTAACATGGGGGAGATACAGATTTGACTCACTTTTGCTCCCAGGTTCAAGCGGCCAGTTGATGAATTGCAATTTAATTCACTTCCGTGTTGGTTTCAAGAGAGAGACCCTCTTGCGTCCTTGGTAGTTCAGAGTCAGACTTGCCAAGTGGATACTATTGGAGAGGACGGGAGTCCGGTTACTCTGCAAATGGAACAGCTGCGTTCTTGATCGGGTCACTCAGCTTGCTCTGGCTACTCCGTTATCTCTTTATGTATATTTTAGGCAACAATAAAACGAAATATGTAATTAAACACCACTCTGCCTCTTTTCATTAAAAAAATCTTAACATATTAATGGCCACACAAATGTGGTTCAGGCAACGCACATTGATTATCTTCACTGCATATATTTATAACAGCACGAAATATAAAACACAACCCTGCTTCTTTTTTTTCATTTTAAAAATATGAAACATTTTTTATCATTAAAACTGACATTCAACCAACAGAGACAGGGTTGTGTCATTTTATTTTATTATACATGTACATACAGTGAAGAGAATCTATAGTGAAATAATATATTTAAAAAAGTTTTAATGATCAATAATATCCAGTATAAAAGTATAAATAGCCTAGCTAATAGGTATAAGAAGCTATACAAAGAGAAAAAAAGCAAACAATTCAGTCAAACATAAGTCAGCTCTCTAATAGGCTAACGTTACAAAGTTAAAGTTAAATAGCCTAAATATTTAAAGTTATGAAAAATCCCTTTGCCCTCAGCCAAAACGATTTGCCATGGAACAAACTGTAGATTAATGAGACCAAAGATCGACTTATACACAAGACAAATTATATCTCATCTTTAACCACTAGACTACTAGAGACATCAGAGCCAGCGGGAAACATCAGAACGACTAGCCGAGGAAAAGCTGTTCCAGTCGGGGTTAATGAGCGCTGAACTCCCGGTGATCGCCTGGATCTCACAACTGCGAAAACTTCAGATACATTTTTCAAATAGGCGCTATCTTTATAAATAAACAACAGATTTTAGCATTAAACAACTACATTCTCGCCTGAAACACTATTAAAATTACATTTCGTGACACAATAACAGTAGTATTTTTATATTACGCGGGTTTTCTCCTCTTGCTTGCTGGTTGGTGCGAGATGCATTCTGGGATACCTGGCTGTCAAGCATAGATAAAAGGCTTGTTCGACTTGAACCGGCGCTGCGCAGACCGATCGGTTGATGACATCAAAGTACCGCGAGAGCGATTCAAAAGCATAAGGAGCCGTCTGCTCTCTAATCGCTCTCGCGGTACTTTGATGTCATCAACCGATCGGTCTGTGCAGCGCCGGTTCAAGTCGAACAAGCCTAAATATAGAGACTATCCGGTCATACTCCTCATAGCCCCGTTCACACCGCCAGCGACAAGCAGCGACAAAGCGACATGATCCCATTCATTTCAATGGAGCGCTGGCGACATCCGGCGACACGAGCGACAGTGACCGTTGGCGACAGAATGTGGGCGTGTCAAGAGACAAGCGACAAAAGTTGAGAATTTTCAACTTTATGCAAATGAGAATCGATTTTCGCGAGCGACAACCAATAGGAAAGAAGCCTTTCTGTGGAGCTCACGTCACCGTCTCGAGTGCAGGCAAGACAGAAGAGTTCGTGGACGATTTCACTGTTTTATATGATTTGACTGTAACCACATATATGGATATAATAAAATGATGCATGGAAAAGAAAAATCTCAGTGAGTTTAATCCATACATTATAGTTCGAGTGGTGTAGTTTTATGATGCAGTTTAGCACTAACCATTGTTAACAAGTTTAGCACTGCTGCAGTTCATTTTACAGTTTCCCCTGCATTAAGTTGTCTAATAGGGACAAGAAAATCGATTATTTGTCAAATTTGAATGACGTTTTAGTAATTTATGACAGTATGAATGAGTTTAATTTGTTGATTGATCGATCGTTAATCTAGTAAATTATTTAATCTACTGAACACTGCTGTGGTAATATAAAAACACTCTCAGCATATAACAGCATATACTGTTTCTTTTGAGCCTAATTCATAGTCAATGAAAAATCTTGTGGTTTTTATAGGAGCAGAAACTTTCGTTTCACAATCTCGTAGCTTGTGGTCAGTCTACCTCGGATGGTTTAGACATTATGGCTGAAAATCAATATCCTATGGAGAAAATGAATGGGATTTTTGCCGGTGTTTTGGGGGCCCCCTTGGAGGGCGGGGAAACATAGGTAAAGCCGCCTATGCCTGACGAAAATGTATCTATTCAACGTTGTCTACATTATATTGCATCTGCAGCAGCATTGTGAACTTTTGTAAAGATATGTTTAGCCATTACCTTTTAAATGCATCATTATATTCAAATTGCAAACACATGAGAGTTGATCTCCGCATGAAAGACCCACGACTGGCAGATGAACGTGCTCTCCGAAAGGGTAGGGATTCAAATTAGATTGAATAGAGGATTTTAACTGTGACAAGATGATTGACAGGGCAGTTTACAGTGACAGATGCACGCAACAGATCTGTCTGTTAAAGATGACGTGATAGTATGTCCCAAAGCTTGCCTGCTCTTTTGCTACACACTCAAAAGTATGTACTTTTTCTTCACAAAAGGAGTACATACTTTTAGGTCGTAGTATAACTAGGCGAATTGGGACTGGGCCTCAGTGCTCCATGAGGCTTCATTTGCCCATCCCTAGTGGTGATCGTTCGTTGAGTGTGCTCAGGTGGTAACCAGAGAGGATTATGGGAGATGTAGTGTGCTGTGGTGATATGGCAAGGTGACTGAAGATCGTGACAAAGTGATAATTTGCCGTTTTGTGCTGCATTACAGATACAAAACTCTCTCTCTCTCTCTCTCTCTCTCTCTCTCTCTCTCTCTCTCTCTCTCTCTCTCTCTCTCTCTCTCTCTCTCTCTCTCTCTCTCTCTCTCTCTCTCTCTCTCTCTCTCTCTCTCTCTCTCTCTCTCTCTCTCTCTCTCTCTCTCTCTTCCGCGTGCGGAATGTGGACAAAAATAATAGCAAAACCGGCTGATCAAGCACTTGTTTAGGTTTACTGTAACCGACATTTTATATGTATATTCAATCAGATATCTGAAGGACACGTTTACGTTTTGTCAAGTTTGCTTACAACCAGGAAAGCCTAATATAGCCTAATAAACACACACACACACACACACACATATATATATATATATATATATATATATATATATATAGAGAGAGAGAGAGAGAGAGAGAGAGAGAGAGAGAGAGAGAGAGAGAGAGAGAGAGAGAGAGAGAGAACAGAGTAAAATAGTTTATTTGAGCAAGTACTCACTCTGACACTCGGTTCTCCAACGACGACCTCTGTGATGCGAGAGATACGATGAGACGCTGACTGACCGTTTTATAAACGCTTAAGTTTCACTTTCCTTTCATCTGAAACTGCACAAGAGAGAATTCTGGTGCGTTTTTTATTTGGCTTTCATTTCATGGTTTCGTGGGGCTGCTTCTTCAGTTATCAATTTGTTCAAATACAACTTTTGCATAGCTCGTGTCTAACTTTAACATTAATCACTTTTATACTACTTTCCAGTTTACTTAAAGCGCCCCTGCAGGTGATGTCGGAAATATCGTAGGCTAATTACGATATGCACAAGTAGACATAGGCTAAATGACCACACAACAAATTTTGAACGACCATAAATCCATGTAAATGCTAAATGAATTACAGCAACTTTCTAGAAATCAGTGTGCATTTAATGTTGGGCTATTGCAATCTAGGCCAAATAGGCCTAATTTTTAATGGTCCTCCTCTGCATCTTTTACCATTAGACTGAAAAACATTTTTTAAGACACCAAATAGAACAAAGAAAGTGTTGAGTAAATCCATGCTCATACCAGAAGTCTATATTAAGTGGTTCAAGAAACCTTATTGTAAGAATTTTCATGGTGCAGCATTCTCCCCTAAAAGTGATCAGGCAGACCAAAATTAAGTTATTATTTGTTTTATTATCCTTGCATGAGGCCATTATAACTGTGTCATGAATATTTTTCTTGATCTCAACTACAGAGGTACAAATTGAATTTGTCATTAAAATGTCATTGTACCACTGTAGTTGAGGTCAAGAAAAGTATACATGATTTGAAAGTACCTATAGAGTCAAGACTAAACCAATTCACCTTGGTGAGTTGACCCACATAATCGTTTTGTATTACTTATTTTTATTAGCCATTTCACACAATTCAGAAAAAAACAAAAGTTTGCAGGAACTATAGGCCTGTATTTATACTATTATGAATGAAATGTGCATTATTTTGGAAGAAAGTCGAGGTGGTGTGACTGACTTTAGCCCACTAATTCCATTAGAGTATTGCTGATACATTGCTCCTGCTACGCGCTGCCGCGCCGCCTCTGCGTGCGGTGTGTGAATGCTCTAAAACCGCTACTGCTCACCACTATTGGACTTAGATGCCAACCAGCATCTCGGTCTGTTAAACTCTACTTGTCTAAATGCCCTAAATGAAACTGCTCCGCTCAAGCTCTACAAACCTAAACCTAATTATGAACCATGGCTCAACTTGGATATTCGGCGACTAAGACAAGCTAGCAGAAAGGCTGAGTGGAAATGGAAGATGGAAAAGCTACATATTTCACTTCAGTTATTTAAAGTCAGCTTGTCGACCTACCAGAATGCTGTAAAGTCGGCTAAAGCTACGTAGGCTACTTCTCTGACATGATTATGGCAAACCACTCTAGACCAAAGGTTTTATTTTCTGTTATAAACTCTGTTTTAAATCCTCCGGTAAATACAATGTCTGGTGCTTCGGATGAGCTATGTGAAAGCTTCTTGAGATTTTTTATTGACAAAATATCTAACTTGAGACGCAATGCCAGCCGCTCTCACACTAACGCTCTTGTCAGTTGATGACTTCTGTTACCTGGGATGCTTTTGAGCCCATCACTCTGAATCTCCTCAAAGAAACATGAAACCTTCATACTGCTCTCTTGACATCATTTCTCCTAAATTTCTTAAATTAATTGTTGATTCAGCAGGGCCAGGATTGGTGTCCTCTGTTAATAACTTCCTCCTCACCGGCTCCATCCCTGCTGCCCTTAAGGAGGCCACTGTCACTCCGTTACTCAAGAAGCCATCACTGGATCCTGCCGTGCTAAATAACTTCTGTCCTATCTCTGTATTGCCTTTTGTCTCGAAGGTGTTAGAAAAAGTTGTTCTTGACCAACTCCAGCTCTTTCTAAAATGAAATGATATTTCTGAAAATTTCAATCTGGTTTTAAGTCTGCTCACAGTACTGAATCTGCCCTGTTGAGAGTTTTAAATGACATCTATCTTTCCACGGACACTGGTGACTCTGGGGCTCTTGTTCTTCTGGATCTGTCAGCAGCTTTTGATACTGTCAACCACTCTATCCTGATATCCAGACTAGAGTATGATGTGGGGCTAAAAGGCATCATCCTCCAGTGGTTCCAGTCTTATCTCTCGGGTCGAACTTTCAGAGTAATTTAGGAAATTGCTCCTCTTCGGTTGCGCATTTAACCTGTTGTCTTCCGCAAGGATCTATCTTAGCGCCTTCTCTATTTTCTCTCATGTTACCACACCATTCTAAGAAGACATGGGGTATCTTTCCACTGTTATGCAGACGCCACTCAAATGTATGTTCCAATCAAGAGAAATGATCCCTCTGCCCTTTCATCATTACTAAGTTGTCTAGACGAAGTAAAATTTTGGCTAGAGCAAAATATTTTATTTTTAAATGAAAACAAAACAGAGATCATTGTTTTTGGGTCCACTGTTAATCCCCAGGCTGCCACCTTCGACCTAGGCAGACTATCGGCTTTTAGATCTTCAAGTGTACGGAACCTGGGCGTTCTACTGGATGAGTCTTTAAATGTTGATAAACAAATCTCCTCTGTAATAAGCTCTAGCTTTTATCAACTTCGTCTGTTTTCAAAAGTCAAACCTTTCCTTAATCCTAAAACTCTTGAGATGGCTGTTCATGCTTTTATCACCACACGTGTAGATTACTGCAATTCACATATTGCGGTGTCTCAAACTCAAATTGCTCGTCTTCAACTGGTGCAAAATGCCGCCGCAAGATTCCTCTCAAATATTTGTAAAAGTGACCATATCACCCCAATTCTGAGGTTTCTTCATTGGTTGCCCATTAATTTCAGAATTGATTTTAAAATCCTTGTATTTGTGTACAAATCTCTATTCAACCATGCACAGAGCTTCCTATCTGAACTGCTACAACCATATACCCCATCAAGAAGTCTGAGATCAGGGGCCTGTTTCAGAAAGGAGGTTAAGTGTATGTTAACCCTGAGTGTATGTTAACTCTGAGTATGTTAACCCTGAAATGAGGGAAACTCTCGGTTTTCTGTTTCAGAATGTGAGGTAAGTCAAACCTGAGAAAGCAGGGTAAGTCAAGCCCGTTTCTGAAAGAGAGGTAACTATGGAAGTAAAATAATGTCAAATGTTTTTGAAATAAAAAGCCTATTGAATTGTACTACTTGAAAAAAAATAGGCATTGCATTAACCATGCTTGCATTTTAATGCATTGTATTTTTAGGGCTTGCATTTTTATGGGCTGAAATTCAACATGGTTGAATATTTAAGCTGTGAATATTTCAATTAAAAACATTTAAAACACGTTTTCATTATTAAAAATTCAATAATCCATATTCACCATTCATATTTCACTTCCAAAATATTCTAACTGTTTAAAAATACAACCTATAATATTCAACAGGCAATTTTCGGTCCATTTTATTTCGCTTTGCAAATTCGCTTCCACAAATTCAGTGGTTCAAATTCGACAGTAAATTCTACATTGACGTCCAGGAACTGCAGGAAAAGCAGAAGATTGCCGAGCATAATCTCCATCTGCTGTTAGTCGACCTCACCAGCAGGGGGTGCAAAAGCGCGTGTTGTTGACGAAGACCAGCTAAATTAGAGCAAGTCATTCATTCATAAAACTCATTTACAGCAATGTAAGTTTATTTGTGATTATTATGACGGCTGTTTTTGTTAAATTCGATGCCTTCACGGTTACTTTTCCTGTGTAGCCTACATGCATATTTCTCTACCGTGAACGAGATCATAATTTTATTCCCCGATGCGGATATACAGATTCAATGTTACATTTTTGAGGTTGACATATATTTCTCTTGGTTTTTTAGTTGCCTTAACTTTATATTGTGGCGATGTGCTGCATGCAGGCTATTAGGGTTTCCCTCAATACTTCAGGATTCCCCTGCTGGACATACAACGCTTAACGTAGCTTAATGGACTAGTGATGTAAAAGTCCAAACTCACAGGCAAGCAGATGGACTCAGAATAACGCGCACAGCTGAGCGTTTCCCAGTGATAGACTGACACAAAAGATGGCTTGATGTTGGACATTCGCACATTTAGGGACCGTCTCTAAAGTGTATACGACTTTGGTATACACGTTTCAAAGTTCAATAGCATTTGAGTAGAACGACTTACAGTCATAAAACCAACTGTAAAGTTTTCATATAGTGTTAGGCATAATGTGCACCCTTTGGATTTTTGACATTTATTCAAATAAATTTAAGTTTGCTATTGAAGTTAGAAACGTACATGCCAATGTTGTATGCAACTTTTGACATTTATTCAAATAAATTTAAGTTTGCTATTGAAGTTAGAAACGTACATGCCAATGTTGTATGCAACTGAAGTTAGAAACGTACATGCCAATGTTGTATGCAACTTTAGAGACGGTCTATGGCAAGCCGTTTTAACTTTTATTCATTTCCAGGATATGAATTGTTGATATCAACAATTACATTTTTGATATCAACAATTACATTTTTGATATCAACAATTTAATTATTGATATCAACAATTAGATTCTTGATATCAACAATTGAATTCTTGATATCTGTAATTGTATTTTCACTAGTGAAATGTCACCATTGGCTGCCATTCAAAATTAATTGTTGATATCAACAATTGATTTCTTACTAGTAGAAATATAATTTTTCATATCAATAATTACATTGTTACTAGTAAGATTGTGAATTCCTGATATCAATAATTCAATTGTCACTAGTTGAAATGTCTATTCTTGATATCAACAATTTAATTGCTACTAGTAAAAACTTTAATTTTTGATATCTGAAAATGTATTTCTGATATCAATATTATTTCAGATATCTAAAATGGCTTTCTTACTAGTAACAATCACATTCATGATATCAGAAATTAACAGTCACTAGTGAAAATGGAATTATTGATATCAAAAATGAACATTGTTACTAGTAGCAATTCAATTGTTGATATCAAGAATAGACATTTCAACTAGTGACAATAGAATTCTTGATATCAAAAATAAAGGTTTTTACTAGTAAGAATTGTATTTCTGATATGTGAAATTGGAATTGCAACTAGTAAGAAATAAATTATTGATATCAACAATTGATTTTGAATGGCAGCCTATGGTGACATTTCACTAGTGAAAATACAATTACAGATATCAAGAATTATAGTTTTTACTAGTTGAAATTCAATTCTTGATATCTAGAATGAGCATTTTAATTAGTAAAAATGTGATTGTTGATATCAAGAATTAGCATTGTTACTAGTGGAAATGTAATTTCTGATATCAAAAATTGCCATTGTTACTAGTATAAATCTAATTCCTGATATCAATAACTATAATTTTAACTAGTTAAAATTTAATTGTTGATATCAAGAATTCATATCCTGGAAATGAATAAAAGTTAAAACGGCTTGCCATAAGCGTTTTGTCTCAACGGAAAGGGAATCCTTGAGTAGCCTATGAGGTATTGAGGGAAACCGATTATAATCCTGTTCATGGTAGAGAAAGCTGATGACATGTAGAGTACACAGGGAAAGTAACAATTAAGTTATTGAATGAAACATAAACACAGCTTTTGTGTGTTTATCATCTTTTCCGCATATAGCCTACCGTCAAAGATAATCGTTTCCATTTTATGAATGAATGTCTTCGTCAACAACAAGCGCTTTTTCACCATCTGATGGTGAGGTCGACTAACAGCAGATGGAGAGTATGCTCGGTAATCTACTGCTTTTCCTGCAGTTCCTGGACTTCAATGTTGAATTTACTGTCGAATTTGAACCACTGAATTTGTGGAAGCGAAATAAAATGGACCGAAAATTGCCTGTTGAATATTATTGGTTGTATTTTTGAACAGTTAGAATATTTTGGAAATTAAATATGAATGGTGAATATGGATTATTGAATTTTTAATAATGAAAATGTGTTTGAAATGTTTTTAATTGAAATTTTCACAGCTTAGATATATTCAACCATGTTGAATTTCAGCCCATAAAAATGCAAGCCCTAAAAATACAATGCATTAAAATGCAAGCATGGTTAATGCAATGCCTATTTTTTTTCAAGTAGTGCAATTCAACAGGCTTTTTACTTCAAAAACATTTGACATTATTTTACTTCCATAGGTAACTTATACTCGGAGTCAGTTACCATGGTAACTTACTCTGTGAACCTAACCTGGTCGGGAACAGGTTTACTTCCGTAAACCCAGAGTTTATGTTGGTCTCCTCCCCCTTTTTAAAGAGGAAGCGGTGTTTAAACACCTCATTCATTCTTTCGGTACATTTATTCATTGCTGTTTTTTTCCTCAATCTTTTTAATAAGATGAAGTCTATATAACTTCTTAACTGGGAACTGAAAATACAGTACATTAGAGTTACATCATGTAGTTCTAAACAAATTCTACAGAATTAAACTGTGGCATTCACTGAAAATCACTGAACTGTGTTCATCTGTGCATCAGAAGATGATGGACCTTCCTCCTACTGTTCTTCCACACTCTGGGGACGGGGGAGAGATAAGAATATCTGTTTATGCTTAGATATAAACTTATATTATATAGGCTACTCCACATAAATAATGTGAAGAAATGTGAAATGTGTGGATTGTTTGATGTGTAGTCACATAATATTAACATTTCCTCTGTAGGCCTCTCTGTGGCAGCAGAAACTGTTTCTTGATCCCCATCGTCCTCTGAAGTTGAGCATTTGGTTGAGCACATTTTATAATGCTATTTGTCATCATTTCTGGTGTATTGAGTAGGCTACTTACAACTGTCTGGGGTTCTGTTGGGACAGGAGGCTCCAAAAGACAGATATTACCATCAGGATCTGTTGGGAGCAACAAAAAACCCAACCCAAAGTAAAATATATGGAAATATCAAAAACAGCCTATATAAAAAATAACACATTGTTATATTGTTATTATCACAATCACATACACCTTTTACATTTATGAAGGCACTTGAATCTTAGGGAGTGACTGGCTCTGATGAAGTCCCTCCAGGAATTCTCTCAACCACTGGCCTTCCAGCATTCAGGTTCAGGGCCATCTCCTCTGCATCTCCATCTCCATCTCCTCTGCATCTCCATCTCCTCTGCATCTCCATCTCCATCTCCTCTGCATCTCCATCTCCTCTGCATCTCCATCTCCATCTCCTCTGCATCTCCATCTCCTCTCCATCTCCATCTCCTCTCCATCTCCATCTCCTCTGCATCTCCATCTCCTCTGCATCTCCATCTCCTCTCCATCTCCATCTCCTCTGCATCTCCATCTCCTCTCCATCTCCATCTCCTCTCCATCTCCATCTCCTCTGCATCTCCATCTCCTCTCCATCTCCATCTCCTCTGCATCTGCATCTCAATCTCCTCTGCATCTCCATCTCCATCTCCATCTCCTCTGCATCTCCATCTCCTCTCCATCTCCATCTCCTCTGCATCTCAATCTCATCTGCATCTCAATCTCCTCTGCATGGTATTACTGTCTTTTAATTTTGTAGTTCTGTAAAGCACTTTGGTCAGTCGGTGGCTGTTATAAAACGTGCTATATAAATAAAATTAACTTGAACTAAGATGTAAAGACTTGATATTATTGGATTTTGGGGGGCCAAGGCGGTCGCCAAAGGTAAGTCCGCCTCTAAAGTTTTCTAAAGGTTCCAAACCAAAATCACCAGATAACACCAAATTTGGCACACACCAAGTCAATACCAAATATCTATAGGAAATATATATATTAAACTTTTTTCCCCCATAATCATTGATTAACATTAATTAAACAGACAGCCTATATATTAAGACCTGTACCGCACGGATCTAATATAATGTTACATATCAGATGTTTTTCCCCAACAGTTAACCAAATGTTTAGTTAAGACATACAGATAATGTTTGCGTGAATGCTCAACAAGACAAGACATTTTGAAATACTGTAATTCTGTGTATGTGTATATCGATCGCGCGCTGTCTTTGAGAAGCGTCTTTTGAGCGAGCTTCGGATCTGTTAGTCAGTGCGTGTAAGATCTTTTTGTTTACATCAGCATGAGTTTGAAAATCACATTTTATTGGTTCAGACTCATGCCATTGAGAATTCGCAATGAATATTCACATTCACAAGTTGGAATACTGCACTTTAAAATAATCCCAAACTTGTGCTGAGGGGGGGTGGCTGTCGTCGAAAACTCAGCAGAGAAAAACTGAATTTTTCATGGACAAATGTACTCCTTTCAGAAAACAATAGAAAAATAAAAGTAGATGTTTAGATGTTTAATTGCTATTTGGAGCATTGGGATCGCTAGACGAGGGCTTAATGAACTCATTTTTGTGAAAACTTCAAATTGGACTAAAAATGACATCTTTCACTTGTTTTGCCTGTAGCTCATAATTAGCCTGTGTACATTCCGACTCATTTTGCCTGCACAGGTCACATATGGTAGAACTCCTCATTCTGAGCAACTTGGCCTGACCACTGCTGTCAATCGATTTGTTTGTTAAATATTGGAGATTATTTCATAAACCTACTTACGTGAACTAGTCCTAGATTTGTGTCTCAACATCGATAAACCACTGCGGCACAATTCTCTTTTCTCAATTTAAGGCCTTTTTTATTAGGGGTTGAAGCACTTAGCCCTGAAACCCTGGAGGTTCTCAATCCAGAAGGCAAAAAGGCAAGTAATGTAAGTAAAGAGCATTATGCATATGTAGCCGGTGAGGATGCAATTGGTTGAGAGTGTGGCCAGGTAGGTAGAGTGTTTTTAAGCAGGCACCTGAAGAGAGGCCTAGAGAGGAGGTCCAATCTTTTGTGTAGAATTATGGGGTGCTTCTCAATATCCCTCCTCGTCTCCTCGCTCCTCTGTCCTCCATCCTATGACCCGGAAACCAATCAAGCACAGCAATCTTGAAGGACATCTCAATTCTCTAATTGCACCGCGACGAGTCGAGGAACGAGGAGTGAGGAGGCTTTCAGAGGAGTCATGAGCGAGGATACACAGGTGTATCCTATGCGGAACTGTTCCATTGACTAAACGTGACGCACGTATTCTCCTCCCCCTTCACATCGGTCACAATCTTTTTAAATTATAGTTTACCTATGCAGTTTATATAAACCACACATCTCACATATTTCAACAGGGTATCTTGCTTTATTATTATTCATTATGTATTTCTTAAATAAACAAACTTCAACAACATAAGGGCAGATGCTTTGAGCGCTGCTGATGACGCTGTGAAGTGACGCTCGAATGATCAAGTATTCCAATGTATAAAAAAAGCTTTCATTCGATTCCTCCGTCCTCATTTTCTTTCCTTGCGTCCTTCCCTCACAACCTACAGGGGGAGGAGCTGAGGCGCTAGGAAAGGAAGCAAGGAAAGGAAACGAGGATGCACAAATAAGAAATGAGAAGCACCCATGCTGTTTGGCAGCACTTCCTTGAGTGTTGGTGCATAGACGTGGTCCGGGTGAGCAGGTAGGTAAAGCTAATATTGACTTTTGTTTTATATTTACAAAGCCTTTTTCATTTAATTAAATGTTTTAAATGCAGACACAAACATCGTGCTGTCCGGTGACATGCCCATGTTGGTTTGTGCGTGAACATGGTCTGGTGAGCAGGTAGTCTAAATAAATAGTGATTGTTTTGTTTCATATTTATGAAGTCTTGTTTTACTAAATTAGGGAATTGTTTTTTAATGCAGGCGCAAACATTGTGGATTTGTAGGCCGTTGGTCACGCCTGTTCCTATTTTGATCTTGGAAATTAGTCCAGGGTTGGTGGCTGTTGCAGGTAATTTGAAGTTTTTAGACAGTGTTTGTAAGTGTCTTGATTTTATTTTTCTAATGAGATTAAAGTAAAAAGTATGTTTTGTGGTTATAGTTGGGTATTGTTAATTGTGTTTTTGTATTAGGTTTAGTTGATCACTGTTCCTCTTGTTTGTTTTGTTTGATTTCCCCAGCTAGCCAGTACCTGCATGAATCGTACTGGCTAGCGGGGTGTTTATTTTATTTTTAATTTTTTTCCTACACTTTGTTTGTATATCACTTCCCAGCCTCGTTTTGCCAGCCAACCTTTGTACTCCCTATACTATATTGGTGCTTTAAAACACATGAACTGTTTATCTACATTATTTGCATTTTTTGTTGTTGGTTTGGAGTATATTTGAGTGTGCTATACTGTTATTTAATATGATTTTGGGGTTATTTGTGTAATTTACTTTTTGCTTTGTTTTTGAATTCTGTTTATAGGGGGTTGGCTGGTTATTAATATCCTTTGAGGGGAAATTAGTTTTTGTTCTACGATCTATTGTTTTTATTTATATATACAGGTCCTTCACAAAAAATTAGCATATTGTGATAAAGTTAATTATTTTCCATAATGTAATGATAAAAATGTAACTTTCATATATTTTAGATTCATTGCACACCAACTGAAATATTTCAGGTCTTTTATTGTTTTAATACTGATGATTTTGGCATACAGCTCATGAAAACCCAAAATTCCTATCTCAAAAAATTAGCATATTTCATCCGACCAATAAAATAATTGTTTTTTTAATACAAAAAAAGTCAACCTTCAAATAATTATGTTCAGTTATGCACTCAATACTTGGTCGGGAATCCTTTTGCAGAAATGACTGCTTCATTGCGGCATGGCATGGAGGCAATCAGCCTGTGGCACTGCTGAGGTGTTATGGAGGCCCAGGATGCTTCGATAGCGGCCTTAAGCTCATCCAGAGTGTTGGGTCTTGCGTCTCTCAACTTTCTCTTCACAATATCCCACAGATTCTCTATGGGGTTCAGGTCAGGAGAGTTGGCAGGCCAATTGAGCACAGTAATGCCATGGTCAGTAAACCATTTACCAGTGGTTTTGGCAGTGTGAGCAGGTGCCAGGTCATGCTGAAAAATGAAATCTTCATCTTCATAAAGCTTTTCAGCAGATGGAAGCATGAAGTGCTCCAAAATCTCCTGATAGCTAGCTGCATTGACCCTGCCCTTGATAAACACAGTGGACCAACACCAGCAGCTGACATGGCACCCCAGACCATCACTGACTGTGGGTACTTGACACTGGACTTCAGGCATTTTGGCATTTCCTTCTCCCCAGTCTTCCTCCAGACTCTGGCACCTTGATTTCCGAATGACATGCAAAATTTGCTTTCATCCGAAAAAAGTACTTTGGACCACTGAGCAACAGTCCAGTGCTGCTTCTCTGTAGCCCAGGTCAGGCACTTCTGCCGCTGTTTCTGGTTCAAAAGTGGCTTGACCTGGGGAATGCGTCACCTGTAGCCCATTTCCTGCACACACCTGTGCACGGTGGCTCTGGATGTTTCTACTCCAGACTCAGTCCACTGCCTCCGCAGGTCCCCCAAGGTCTGGAATCGGTCCTTCTCCACAATCTTCCTCAGGGTCCGGTCACCTCTTCTCGTTGTGCAGCATTTTTTGCCACACCTTTTCCTTCCCACAGACTTCCCACTGAGGTGCCTTGATACATAACTCTGGGAACAGCCTATTTGTTCAGAAATTTCTGTCTGTGTCTTACCCTCTTGCTTGAGGGTGTCAATGATGGCCTTCTGGACATCAGTCAGGTCGGCAGTCTTACCCATGATTGCGGTTTTGAGTAATGAAACGGGCTGGGAGTTTTTAAAAACCTCAGGAATCTGTTGCAAGTGTTTAGAGTTAATTAGTTGATTCAGATGATTAGGTTAATAGCTCGTTTAGAGACCCTTTTCATGATATGCTAATTTTTTGAGATAGGAATTTGGGGTTTTCATGAGCTGTATGCCAAAATCATCAGTATTAAAACAATAAAAGACCTGAAATATTTCAGTTGGTGTGCAATGAATCTGAAATATATGAAAGTTTAATTTTTTATCATTACATTATGGAAAATAATGAACTTTATCACAATATGCAAAATTTTTGAGAAGGACCTGTATATTCTGTGTGTGTGTGTGTGTGTGTGTGTGTGTGTGTGTGTGTGTGTGTGTGTGTGTGTGTGTGTGTGTGTGTGTGTGTGTGTGTGTGTGTGTGTGTGTGTGTGTGTGTAAATATATGTGTGTATGTGTTATATTGGTTTATTTGTCAATAAATCATTTTTTGTGAGATACAAGTTATTTTTGTGTGCGAGTACATTTTAGTTAGTTTTTCAATCTCCCTTGTTTGAAGGAACAGTTACCTTAGTTACACAAAGCTAATGCCCACTGCAAGCAGTTAAATAATATACAGGGTCAAGGTTTAAAAAGCAAACCAAAGTGGGGTTGTGAAAAGAAAAAAGTAGAGCAGAAATATTGGACTAAAGGCATCATAAAGACATGTACAATTAAAACCAACCCAAATAATCACATTAGCATTGCACCTAGGACAAATGAAATCCTTCAAATGACCTGCATCTACTCTGATAGCCTATAGTTGACACATTCAGAAAGTCAATTAGCCTACATGATTTAAACATGCATAGGGCCTATGCAACAGAATCATGTGTTCTGCAGTAGCTATATCTGAACAAAATGAAGCTATCATCCAGCAGTATACAACCCATGGGGATTGCGCTGTTGTAACCTTAACCTTCGTCTAACAGATTATGTTGTATCAGATAAATTTCTTTCTAAAGCGACTTTTTGTAATGTCTATTTGATACTTTTCTGATTTAACACAATAATGACTTTATGATCTTTTGGGGTAATTTCTCAGCCAAATTTAATTAATCGGCACATCATGTAATTAGTTAGATTTAAAAAATGTAATCGCTTGACAGCCCTAGTCTCAACATAACAACAAAAACCCTGTTAGTTAAGTTATGTAACAATATCATCCCCTGCAGCCTTGTGCTTGGCTCAGAATTCAATCACAGCATCCAGAAACTGTTAATACACAAACTGATATCTGGCATGTCTGGACTTTGTCTGCTCAATGTTTACATAGCCTTGTGTTACACAGAACAGTCACAGATTTGATTCTTTCTGAGCTGAACCATCTCTGCTCTGTTCTCTTTAGAAAATATATCTGTAGCTGTAATATTGAGCAGAGCTCCAAGCAACAAATGCAAATGCAAAGTTATAGGCTTGTGTGGGAGGGAAAATTGATTCATGTGAGAGGAAAAAAAGCTGAATGCTTTACTTAGACCCAGATGCAATCATTTCAACATCTCAGATCAATTTCAGTGTTTCTCTATATAACCCCTTTACTTTTGTCAATTAATTAAAGTGGAATGACTGGAATCTGATCTAGAAAATATAATAATTAATCAAATTGAAGGATCCTTATAATGACTGAAAACTGTACATTTTGAGTCTGCCAACTATGAAATGAAGCATTGGTGCAGGTGTGTTACTGTAGGCAGAAAGCTGGCTGAAAATTTACTCCAAGCATTATTCTCTGAATTCCTGGGCATGCCTTGCAAATGCAAAAATCACACCATGAGGATTTTCAGTTCATCCTGAAAAAAGGCTATTGTTGGATCTTGAGTATAAAGAATACTCTTGTCCCATGAAAGGTAAAAAAAAAATTTAAAAAGTCATCAAGCAGTTCATAAATACAGGTAACAGAAAGGCATAAATGTGTATAGGTCAAGGCTTTCAGGATAAAATAACCTAATATTTCAACAACATTTTGGTGAGCAAAGACAAACATTTATGGGTTTTACTTCACCCCAAAATCTAAATAAAATAAGAAAACCAAAAATGAAGCCTATTGTGAGATTATTAGGATCTTTTTTGCATTATGACGACATTTAATGGCAGGTAATTTGATGTCTGGAACTAGGCCTACTGTGAAAGTGACACACACACTGACACAGTCACATATCTTTTATATATTTCTATATTTGTTTCCATTTGCTTATTTATATTAGGAATATTTCTTAAAGGTTTAACATTTTTAATTACAGCTGAATTAAACTGGCATCTCACACTCCTTGACATACGCGCCCCCTCGTGGACTACCATGTTGGCGTCGGAATAAACCAATCAAGATGCATGAAAACTTGGAGCTCTAACAGTCTTCCATGGTGGGCGCAGCGTGCGATGTGGTCTATTTTTGCAGACACATTAAGTGATTTGCATTTGTGCAAACCTACAGGAATTATCGTCGGACACGACGCACAATAACACCACGCTTCATGTAACCAAACATCTACATTACACACTGTACTAAAAGCAACGTGAACGCGTCGGAGTGAGTAGAGCGACACTGTGGACACGCGGGGATCTGTTGCCATGCTGACGAAAGATGAGATTGTACCGTTATATCTTGAAGGATTCAGGGTTTGTGCTGTCCAAGTGCGTTGTGAGCGTCAGGTGGGCGTCAGGATGATGAAGATGCGGCACCTGTAACCTGTCGAGTCTCCGGTTCCAGTCAATTAAACGGTAGGCGATTCAGAACGCTGGAAGCGTTGAGGCAAGGGTTCTAAATCTTTTTATTTCGATCCACTGTGTTCTTATGTTGATTTCCTGGATATTTTATTTTACAGAACTTAGTTGGACATGGTGTAGCGTGTTAAATGGTAACTGAAAGGTTATAGTTTCGACTGTAGAGACCAACTATTGTTTATGTTAAAGATTCATTGTTTTGAGATCCAGCCGGGCTTAACTTGACCCTTTGATAAAAGCTTATAGTAGCCATATAATTATTTTATTGTAGCCTACATTGTGATGCAAATGTTATACCCAGTAGGCCTACTGGATTACTTCCAAATATTAGTCGTTTAGCTGATTCTCAATTAGAGAAGGCTAGGCTACATGACACAAATTGTAGTTATTAACGTAATCCGTTAATTAAGGAAATATAATCGGACTACTTTTTGATTAGGCTACTTTTAGATTACTTTTGACCAAACTTGTTTATCACATTGATTTGAATAGGATAATCGTGTACCCTATTATCGTGTACCAAAAATACAAAGAGAAAGAAAATGAATTCCCTTCTTTATCGCCAACGTGAAGTAGGCTACCTACTCGAATAATATTAATCACAGTTTCCCAGACTGGGGTTTGTGAAGGAATTGCAGGGGTTTCGTGAGTTTAATGAAAAGCTATTCAGCTTTTCAGTGATAGGCTACAGGCTCATGACTAGTGGCTGGTCTATATGTGTGCAATTCCACAAACTTGAAAGTCCTTCTTAATGTATAGAGGCTTTTTTTTTTATTAAAAATTAAATTTAAATAATAAAAAGGTAGTAAGGAGAATCAATCTATTAAAAATAATTTACTGTCATTGTGAGAATAACATGTAATCATCAATAAAAAAAGTAACTTTAGTCTAGTTATGAGTATTTTAGAAGGTAATATAATCTAATTACAAGTGCTTATTTTTTTGGAATCTGATAATCCAGATTACAGGTGTTCAGTTACTACCCAGCACTGTTTTTTTTTTTTTTTTTCATATTCGATGGGGAAAGTTTAATTATTCTGATAATGGTTTTCAAAAATGCATACTACTACTTTTTAGAATAGAAGCAAAATGTAACGCTGTAGTTGACATAAAATAACATGAATGTGAACTTTAACAAAACGTATTATTGAACTTGCCTCGACCTGAAAAATATAGCCCTTTTAATCACCTTTTTTAACTTTGTTTTTTAATTGGCAAGTTATTTATTTGTATGGTATGGTGCAAAATGTTGTTAAAACACAGTTAAGCCTTTGGAAACCGTATAACAAAACTGAATTAGCTGTGCTGTTACACATACATTTAGCCCATGCTATATTTAGCCCATACTAAAGTTGAGTAGCAAATATTGCCAAGTCAAAAGAGCTCTCACAAAAGCTATAGAGAACAAATTGTTTTATTACATCAGAAAGTCTTTGGCTACAAGAAGTTTTCCAAAACACTAAAAGTTCCTAGTAACACAGCTGGCAGCCTTATTCATAAGTTTAACATTTGTTGTACCAGAAAACCTTTGAGGGTTTTGAAGAAAAACACAATATCATTAAGGGGAATGATGCAAGATGACCTGATGAAAAGGGGAAAAATATTTCAATGCAGAGTATAAGAAGAACACTAGATAAGCATGACCTTCATGTTGGTACATCTTGCCTAGTGCCACTCTTGACCAAGAAGAACATAAAAGGCTGACTTGAATATGCTAAAATTAATTTCCATTTGTGGAGTTTTGGAAGAATGTTTTATGGAGTGTTTTATGGAGTGATATGACCAAACTGGAACTTTTTGGACCAACTTTTTGCAGTCTGCAGATTTAATTTCATTGAAAATATTCGGTGGAATTTCAATAAAGCTGTGGTAATGTGAAAACCAAAGATTATCAGTGATCTGGAAGGTTTTTCAAGCGAGTACTGGTTAGGCCAAGATTGCAGTAGAGATGGGTCAGAAGCTTCTAAGCACTTACATGCAGCGTTTATTGGAGGTTATAAAGAATAAAAGATTCTGCACAAAATTTGACTTTTGGGGGTTGAATAATTTTGTACATGAATGTTTAGAGCCAATTAGAATTTTTGATTTTTCATCAATTTTATGTTCTCAGGATCAATCAAATGTGTATTAATAAACTTTCTATAATAGTTTACTTATCCATTAGTTTACTTTTGTTCTTGGCAAAAGGGCACATGATGTCACTCACATGTGATCACAGCAATAGCAAACCATAACCATCCAGTCAATTCCCAATGGACCAAATCACGTCCCGCACTACATTTTTTTTCCTTTTACAAGAAGCCGTTTCACTCGGATGCATGTCACAATATGGAAGAAAGGACTATAGCAACTTCCATTTCATACCTACAGTCATGGTCAGAATTAATGGCACCCCTGGTAAATATGATCAAAACTGGCTGTAAAAAATAAATCTGCATCGTTTATCCTTTTGATCTTTCATTCAAAAAATTGCCAAAAATCTAACCTTTCATTGAAGTAAAATAATTGAAAGTGGAGGGGAAATCACATTATGAAATAAATGTGTTTCTCTAAAACACGTTGGCCACAATTATTGGAACCCTTTTATTAATTACTTTTTGCAATCTCCTTTTTTTACGATAACAGCTCTGAGTTTTCTCCTATAATGTCTGATGAGTTTGGAGAACACCTGACAGGAGATCAGAGACTATTCCTCCATACAGAATCTCTCCAGATCCTGTAGATTCCCAGATCCATGTTGGTGCTTCTTCTCTTCAGTTCACTAAACTCATCAGGTCAAAGAACAAGGAACGGTCATGGCAGAAGCTTCATTTTGTGCTCTATAACACATTTTTGTGTTGATTTTGATTTTGTTTTGGATCGTTGTCCAGATGGAAGATCCAAACATGGCCCATTATAAGATTTCTAGCAGAAGCCGTCAGGTTTTGATTTTTTATCTGTTGATATTTGATAGAATCCATGATGCCATGTATCTGAACAAGTAGTCCAGGACCTCCAGCAGAAAGATATGCCCACAACATTGAAGATCCAACGGTACATTAAATTGTACACATGGGGTACTTTTTATCCTTGTGTGCACCAAACCCATCTAGCGTGTTTGCATCCAAAAAGCTCTTTTTTTAGTTTAATCTGACCACAGAACCCAGTGCCGTTTAAAGTTCCTGTCATTTTGACAACTGAATATGCTGGAGTTTGTTTTTGGATGAGCGAGGAGGATTTTTATTGAAACCCTCCCAAACAACATGTGGTGAAGTAGGGGTTGTTTGATTTTTTTTTAAAATAGGCTTTCTGACCCCAAGACTCAAGTAATCTCTGCAATTCTCCATCTGTGATCCTTGAAGAGTCTCTGGCCACTCAAACTTTCCTCCTCACCATGCATTCAGGCAATATAGACACACGTCCTCTTCCTGGCAGATTCATAACATCTTTAGTTGATTGTAACTTCTTAGTTATTGCCCTGATGGTCAAAATGGTGATTTTCAATTCTTTAGCTATTTTCTTACAGCCACTTTCTATATTGTGATGCTCAACAATCTTTTGATGCAGATCAGAACTATATTCTTTGGTTTTACAGAAATGAACTGATGTCAGCTTTTTAGGAGCAACAGCAACCTGTGCTTAAAAAAAAGTAATCGAGAATCGAATCGAACCGTTACCTTAGAATCAAAAATGTAATCGAATCGAGGATTTGGAGAATCCTGACACCCCTAGTTTTACTCATTGTGACGGATGAATAAGTGAATTTGGCCTTTGTGTTTCCTCATATTTAAACTCCTGTGAAACAAGAAGGCATAGGCAGTTGCATGTTCCTAGTCACACTGGTGTGCTAAAAAAGGTAAACATTAATGGGAATATACTTCAGAGATATTTTACTCATAAAAAATTATAGGGGTGCCAATAATTGTGGCCAACGTGTTTTGGAGAAAAACATTTATTTCATAATGTGATTTCCCCCCCCCCCACTTTCAATTCTTTTACTTCAATGAAAGGTTAGATTTTTGGCAATTTTTTGAATGAAAGATCAAAAGGATAAACGATGCAGATTTATTTTTTACAGCCAGTTTTGATCATATTTACCAGGGGTGCCATTAATTCTGACCATGACTGTACTTTAAATACTTTGTGTAAGGTGGTAAATTTGTGATGTGATCTATGAGAGAAATATATATTTTGTGTGAAAATGACCCGTTAATTGGTCAACAGCAGTAAAATCAGTCTTATTTGGAAATTATGGAAGTAAACATTTCTATATATAGTAGTATATTTAGAAGTAGGGTTGCCATCTATGTCTGAAAAAAAACCTGGACATATCGATGACCCTGCCACCTCTTTGCTCACAAGTGAAAATGTCCATTAGACATTAGACCCAGAAGACAAAATTGGCCTTTGTGCTGCAGTAAGATTGTACATAGTCGTGAATATGTTAAACATCTCAAGTATTCTCACTTATCTTACTTAACTTATAGCTTGCATGATTGCTTAGATACTGGTGCTTGTGCTTGCTTTTGCTTCCTCTTTCCTAAAGAAATAAGTAGAGGGATGACTTTAGATTTGCATTTACCATACCTTAGCCACATCTATAGCCACTTTTATTTAGTATGTCTCAATCAGACATTGGAATAACAAAATTATACATAAATAGGCCTTAGTTTACCTAATCTTCCATCTATACTTGCGGTTTCCCTTTGCTGCGGCTATCAGTGGTTTCTCTTTTTCAATGAATGTCTTGAATTCAGTGCATGACAATTTGAAATTCAATCTGACCTGAAGGATCAACGTTAACACTAATGAATGACGTTGACGTACAATCTTCTTCACTGCTTCTCTAATTGCTGCCTGTAGTAACTGGCTAGCTGCCAAGACAGACGCGCTAGATGACGTAGCCTACGTCACGTCACACGTCCCAGAGCCAATGATAGCGCATTCGACACACAAGAGACACCGACCACTCTGCACAACGCATAGGCTATTTCAAGTGGAGAGAAAATAGTAAATTGAACATACATATTCACGTAGCCTTTCGAAAACCGGGACATTCAGTGTCCCGGGAGAGTGGATAAATTTCCCGGGACAGTTTATTAAAAAGAAGGACAATCCCGGGAAAACCGGGACAGGTGGCAACCCTATTTAGAAGTCTATAAAGCCAGCAGATAAATTCAGGACAAATCATATTTTTTTCATTTTTAGTATTTTGACGCCTGCGAGTTACATGCACATGCTGACATAATTGTTTTTAAAAACGCATATATTACTTAGTTACTTGTTATTTATCTGACTCCTTTATCCAAAATAACCCACAGTACATCAATTACAAGGAGAGCCCCCCTGGAGCAGTCTTGGGCGCTTCCCTCGAGGGCGCAATGGTTAGAGGATTCATGGATCATCTGTAACACTTTGATCCTGTGACCTCTGGGCAGACAGCCTGCATCTTTATCCACTCCACTTCCCCACCCCCACCACATGTTGTTGTTCAGTTAGTTGTTGATTTAGACATTGTGTAAAAATACACTGTCAGCACTGTATTTGTTGTAATGAGGTTGCTGGCTGTTGAGGGAATGCACTTCTGTTTTGTTTTATGGCTTCTAATAAATTGCAGACATGTGAGGTGTATTTAGGGCAAAAATCTGGATCCTGTCCATGAGTTTCTCACTCTCTTAAGAGAATGTGTATGGACAAAGGAAGAGAAACACTATATGACATCATGCATCTGTGTTTAAACTTTGACCCCAAACCCTAACTCCTCCCTTATTCACACTCTCTCTCTCTCTCTCTCTCTCTCTCTCTCTCTCTCTCTCTCTCTCTCTCTCTCTCTCTCTCTCTCTCTCTCTCTCTCTTTCTTGCTGTCAGCTATTTCACTTCATGCTCTGACATGTTGAGGAGCAAGAGGGGAGGAGATAAAGGACCAGAAAAACCGGTAAGCAGCTGGGAGCCGGGGAGAATATGCAAAAGGAGGAGCAGATTTCAGTCTGGCCGGCAGAACCATAAGACCTGCGAGGAGGAAGATAGGAGCAACAGAAAGTAATGACATGACCATGACCATGACCAGTGTTTATGAAAGGTGAGATTTTTTGTTGTGTTTCTCTTTCACTCTCTGTCTTTCATTCTATCTTTAATTTTATTTCTTTATTGCTTAGGACAATTTAAGTTGAGGGTTGAGTCAGCAGCTTAACTTGCTTGAATATCCAAGCTCTCACTTTCATGGGAGTTTGACAGATACGTTCTAACCCTCTTTCTATTTCTGTTTCTCTCTCAAGCTTTCCTTCTCACATGTCATGGGCGAGTTAAATGCCAAGCTTTCATTTAAAGGTGAACGGCGTAATTTCTGTGCCGCTATCATCACCAAACGGAATTGCAAAAATAATGACTGTTTTCAATCAGTAAAAGGATCAATGTTTTTTTTAGCATAATAGGTAAAACAGCACCACCTGAATTCGGGGGCCTGGGAAGATGTTTAAGGTTGGGGTTGCTGTGTTTTTTGTTTTGTTTTTTGGGTGGGGGGGTCACCATATTTGAATGAGAAACAATATTGAGTCTATAAAACACGTTAGAAAATATGAAGCACATCAAGTGAATCGGTGAGAACACTCGTTTAAATAGCATGGGACATTTGACTGCACATCACATTTTTGATATCAGTGATACTGCTTGCAATAGTAATGCAACGGGCCGGTCTTATTGAGCCGTTTACGCTGTCATATACATTAAAGGGTTAGTTCGTCCATTTAAGACATGAAGTTGTATGCAATCCTTACCAGCACTATAGTGCATACACACTGACCCACTCTGTAGTCACCTCCCTGGTCAGAGTTCTGGCCGCTGGAAGTTTTTCAAGAAAGTACTCCCGGTTACTTTCCGAGGCCTCAAAACTGAGCGTTTTTACGTGAAAAAATTATTTGCGTTTCAAAGCTTGATATATATACCTCAGCATACCTCAGTTTTAACCGGCACTATTTTCTTTCTGTTTCTATCAATCCGCGCTGCTGTCAACGTCAACAGTGCGCACGTTCCGATCAGCTGTTCCATAGTGTTTACACAATCGATTGACAACGACGTAAAAAGTAGAAAATGAACAATGGTGCGAACTTGTAAATTCCCTGGCTGTGACCACAAGAATGTGCCGGGAACACCGTTCAGATTCCATCGTTTTCCTGTTTCGGATATAGCTACGAGACAGCTTTGGCTGGTTGCCATCGGCTGCTCTGCGGGAGCTAAAATATCCAGAATCAAGGATTATCGTGTGTGAAGTGCTCACTTCAGCGAAGACGATTACATCTCCAACCAAGGAAGAAAAAGAAAAAAAACTGATTTTAAAGAGTTTTGCTGTACCAGTACCACGGGTAAGCTCTAATTACTAACTTTATGATCCCATGTCTAAACTGTAAGGTAAACAAGCTGATGTTTAGACTCCAGTGGAAAACACGTTAAAAAGATGTCTAATATAAAATTTTTTTTAGGGATATAGGTACAATTTGCTGAGAAAACTATTTGATTGAACACACACACACAATTGAGGTACTGTTGACGTTGCAAGCAGCGCGGATTGATAGAAATGGAAAGAAAATAGTGCCGATTAAAACTGAGGTATGAATTTTGTGTGCCGTGTTTTTTGTGTGGTAAATTAATCAAGCTTTGAAACGCAAATCATTTTTTCACGTAAAAACGCACAGTTTTGAGGCCCCGGAAAGTAACCGGGAGTACTTTCTTGAAAAACTTCCAGAGGCCAGAACTCTGACCAGGAAGGTGACTACAGAGTGGGTCAGTGTGTATGCACTATAGTGCTGGTAAGGATTGCATACAACTTCATGTCTTAAATGGGCGAACTAACCCTTTAAAAGATCCTGCACAATGACAGGAAATAAAAAAATTAACACAAAAAACCTGCCTACCAGGTGGGCTTACACTCAGGAGTAGAGCGGACTAACACTGCAACGGTCACAATATGACGTCACACTCATACAGGAGTGTGTATGTTTTAAAAAATTGAATTCAACATATAAACAACACTTTTTAATTGCCCACTTAAAGTGTTTATTATAAATTCTGAAAAACAGCTGAAGCTCCCCCAGCAACCCTACTTCCCACACCCCTGCCAGGATTGCATGGGATTTACATTATAGTATGCCAGAAGTCATTCATAAAGTGACCCAATCAAAAATGAATTTCCCCGGAAAGTTTAAACACTGGTATTATGAAAATATTCACAGCAACATTGGCTCAACAACCATTATTTGGGAATGGCACAATCTGTTTATACGACCAATGGAACAATTTGACAATTTAAGTTTAAGTCATTGAGAATTTGACTATTATTTGTAAAAAAATATATATTTATTTAGTTTTTATTTTTATAATTTTAAAATACTTTTTAAATGTTTTTTTTCTATATGTTATGCTGACTCGTTTAGCACTTGTATAAAAGGTGATATACTGTACATAAAAAATATATTATTATTATTATTATGACTTGTTTCTGCATATTAATTTGGGTTAGGAGAAAGTATTTAAACATTGACAGAATTACACCCTTCTCCTCCAGCTTTATGTTTGTTTTGTCTTATAGGGCTTCCGAGTAGCAGCATGACTTGGACCTACAGGATTGCAAAATACAAACACACCTGCAGCCAACAGTTATCTGAGGACACTCTCTCTGACGCTCCAATCCGGAAACCTTTCAATTTGCATATAGCCCAAGTAACCCTCTGCTCTTTCTGTGTTAACTGCAGTGCAAACATTGAAGGTTTAAAGAGATTCTAAGAGCACCTGCTTCGCTTGTTCTGTAAGGGACTATGGAAGAAGGTACATCGTCATGGTCCGTCCCTGTTTATCTCCAGAGGGCCAGATGAGGAGCATGTTACCAAGCTTGTTACGGGGCCGGCGGTTCTACTGCCGTGAATGGGCTCTCGAGAAGCTACAAAGATGGCTTGAGGCGCGAGATGCCGCCAAGGCTGTGGAGGGAGCGATCAATGTCTCTCCAGGGGTCCTGGTGACTGGGGGCCCGGGCACAGGTAAGACGGCCCTCTGCACAGAACTGGTTTGGCCCCAGTCGGAAGCATGCAGGGCGGCAGGGTTTGCATCACGATGTTTGGCCTGGCACTATTGCCAGCGAGAGGATGCGAACAGTATTGAAGTGTGGAGATTTGTACTGGGGCTGGTTGAACAGCTGAAGGAAAGTCCTCTACTGGGACCAAACTATATGAAAGTGATTAGCAGTGCTGCTATTGCCGCTGTCCTGGAGCCCCTCCACTGCCAAAGAGCACCTGATGACACTTTTAAAAGGTTGGTGTAGATCTATCACATTTTTTTACATTGCAATGCCACAATATTATAAGTTGATTGCATGTTTTTTTAAAGACCATGTTTCTTCTGAACTGTGTTGTATGAAATTGTGTGAATGAACACATCAATTATTTAAATTATTAATATTTTAAAGAAAGTGTTAAAAGAACCTTAATTAATAATGCTATAATATGAGAAAAAGAATCACAATTTATATCGGTATGTCATGATGTATATAAAACAGTGATATTTTTTCTTCTTGATTCACAGTAACTATTACATTTCTTCTTGAAAATCATGTTTTTAAATAATGTACAAAATGAAACAAATTTAATAGAGATTTTTATATCTTAGACATTCACTATTTCAGCAGTTCTAATAACCACTTTTTCATTACTCTTTTAAATTTTTCTGTTGCTTTTGCTCTGCAAAAAATCACTCCCTGTTTAAGAACACTTTGAACTAATTTCTTTCTGCCTTTAGTTCTCCAAGCATTTCATGTTTGCTCTCCAAGCATTACTTCTGTGAGAAATCCCAGATGTTTCACAGCTAGGCCTTTGGTGTACCTTACACACTCCCTCTGTATTTCACATTGTTTGTGCAAGGAAAGTGATGCTTCAGTGGGGCCTTTGCTAGACAGGATACAACAAAATGTCTAAGTCATTTAGAAAGTCAGACTTCAGAACATTTTTTTATTTCAACAAGGAGTTATATGGTTAAAAAAAATATCAAAATCAAGAGAAAAAAAGATGTTTTGTGTAAAAGGTAAATCGTCATTGCAGAAGCCACTTGTTTTGAATGTAATCCGCACTACTTAATCTTGGTCTTTTTTAAATTAGTGTGTTTCTGTACAATCCTAACCAGTTATGCTTAGATAATGTAAATGCCTCAAACTTTGTTCTGTTATTGAGTAAAGGACATAAACTGTTGAAGCACAACCCAACTAACATGTAGACATGCACATTACCCCTATTGTGCTTTGCATGTAAACACTTTTGGAGCCATGCTGAGGGCTTATTCAATGTGTATATGTCTTGTGCATATGACATTTTGGTAACGGACAATTTTAAAATCATGCAAACAGATTTTTCTTACATTCTCTGTTTATTTATAATAAGCTGATTTTATTTCTGAGTTTTCTTAGTGTTTGTTATGAATATAAATGCACTCAGTGGCATCTTGCTTGAACAAGGTTTCTTTTATTGTTTCCTACCAAACCCTCCCACCCCCTGTATGCTCCTCCTCCAATCGTATTTTTCGTCTGGTGCCCCTCAGAAAGACTCTGTCAAAGGCAGGAAAGGGGGCTATTGTTCTGCTTTTCTGCCACATATATTTATTTATTTATTCCTCTCATCGCAATAATGATGCCTATTCACAGTAATCACAATAGTCCAGCGTTCAGTGCAGATGGATGACGCTATTTACAACCTTCAGGGGAAAAATAGGGGTAAAGACTGAGAATTGTGCCACTAGTTTCTGGAGTTGGTGAGGTCGCCATGCTGACAGCTTTCTTTATTCCCCCTTTTTTTTTTTGCTTTTCAGTGTTTGCTCTTACACTAGTTCTTTCAGCTTTCCCTCACAGATCTGACGTACAGGCCCACATTTCACAATTGCCTTACACATGCTGACAAACTGCTGTGATGTTTTTCTCTGGTCCAGGCAAGAGATTGTAAGAAGAGTTAATTTAGAGGTGAAATGTAATTGTCAGTCCCTGGCTGTATTCAACATGCTCTCTGATGTACATAAGCTATCCTTAACACTGTCCTCAGAGCGGAGATTACTTGTTGTCTTATAAATAAACTGTTTATTTTATCTGGACATTAACTTTTGTCATAAGGAAATAAATTTGTTTTGTGTCAGTTTGAAGCTCTAGACAGAGATATAGTTATATTAAAGAGAAAATGTCTTTAAGAGTATTGTACTGTATTGAAAAGTAGATTGCTAAATGTTTTGTCTAGCGAAATGGAATTGTACTTATAGCCATTGTAACATATTTTCAGTTTCATTGTAACTACTGTAATCTTCTGGCCTGACCATGACCACAACCCTTCTATTTTGTCCTCCACTGAAGTAAAAAAAAAAAAAAGTGTCACATAACTGTTCTTTTGAGCTTGATCTCTTAACCCTTCTCTGTTTGACAAATTTAACTAGCATGACCATTCCAGGGCTCAAGACAAGCCCATAGCTTGTCTTTGTGGACAGAATGAGTCAGGAAGTACATTTATTAGGTTGCTTAGCTCAAGCTGTGATCTGTGAGCATGTTAAAAGGGCATTAGCTCAACAAATTATGTGAGCCCACGTGTTGGAGATAAGGAACCGATAAACACAGAATGCTTGTGATTATAAATTTTATGGCGGGAGTATGAGAGAGAAACTTCAATACTGATCCGTTTAACCATAATAGACAGAATAAGGTGTGTTGTTTAAAATGCTTTGCTATTAAAGAAAGCGAGTGTGTTTATTCATTATTATCAAAATATGAGCTATGATTATTCTATAGAGAACGCAATGCTTCCAGTTTGGGATGTTTTTTTCCCAATTCATTTTCTCAATTGCAATTTAAAAAACAAAAACAAAGAAAGACTTAAAAAAGAGTCCATGGGCCAAGCAGTTGAGGAAAAAAAAGAAGGAAAAAAATATATATACACCGCTCATTGGAAAATATTGTGATTTATTTATACACGCATAATCAATTTGAACTACCTACACATTTAGACTAAGTAGTAGATGGCTGCTCCTGAGCTCTTTGTCACAATTTACTAAATGTACACACATAATCCTATTCCAAACTCATGCCAATGATTTAGGTATCAGGATGCTTTAGGTTGTATGAGGATGTTGTATGAGGTTTTAGGAAATCAACCTATGAGTGGTTTGTAGTTGTCTCTGCATATTAGGCTGGGATAGATGAAAGCATTATATTACATTTAAGTGTTTGATTAAAAAGGCAGTCATATAGTGAGTGAAGTGGGTCAGTAATAAGAGTAAGACTGATTGGTAATTATGAGTCTGATAAAGCAGCACCTTCTCACTGTCTACTGGTATGCCCTGGAAGCAACAGGAAATCACCGAGCTTCCATAACACTGAGTCACGATGCCTCTGCAACCACACCTTAAGTCAGAAGAAGTGGCCAAAAAGACAGAAAGGCTTAGGAATATGAAAGCTTTAAAAAAAAAAACATCCAAAGAACTCCCAGCATTTTAAAGGATGTTGTTGGGTTGTTGTTGTTTTTTTAAATAAATTTGTCACATGATTCTATTCTATACAAAACAATGCCACATTTCTGAACTCTTGTTTTGATGTCAGATAAGCTCTGTTTTAGTCTTGAATTGACTTTCATTCATATGTGATGACATCTCTTTCCTATTTCCAGTTCTTAAAATGATTGATTTTTTTTTCATTTGCTCACTGTTGTTTACAGAAATATGTATATCCTTGCTTCTCCTTCCTCCATTCCTCCGTTTCTTCTACCAAACTATTTTTGCCCTATTCCCACATTTAAAAAAAAAAATTAAATTAAGACTTTATATCAGTGTCTTGCATGTATGGTTGATTCAGTTTTAAAAAAGTCATATGTCTGTGTGATTAAAGATGGTATGATACTATCACTTGCTATCAGTGTTCTAGCTGAATACAATCAGTTGTGCAATCATGCTGTGTTATGCCTTTACTTTTGTATAATACATTTTAAACTCCTCCTTTGGTTTTTCTTTAGGGCAGTATTAGAGCCTCTCATGTCTTTGACACCACCAGCTCACAGTGTGTTTATTGTGGTGGATTCGCTGGACTCAGAGTGTTGTGGAGGTAATGGAATTGGAGAACGGTCAATATCAGGATCTGCGGACACTCAGAGTTCCTCTATTGCAGAGATCCTGCTCAGATACATACAGCTCCTGCCTCCCTGGATCTTGCTGGTCTGCTCTGCACGCCGACAGAACAAAGCCATATGCAAGATGTTCTCAGGTACACACTCTGATGATTCATAAACCACTTCATGAGCGCTGAAATGTGAGATGATTAGCTTTACTGCTTTCTGCTGTGAATCCTTCATCTGTCTTTAGAAACATTTTTAGTAACAAATGAATAATGTTCTCCACACTTGTATGACCACCCAAACATTCAGTATTGCCAAACATACAGCTTATGACTGTTTGTTCTTATATCAGTATATTATGGCCGGGTCTTATGAGATGAGGGTCACTATATGACTTCACTCACTATATGACTTCAGCTCATCTTATGAGATGAGCTCTTTGTGGAAGACATCTGAAGTATAGCGTTAAGAGACTACAATCTTTTGTACAGTAGTTGTGTGCATAGTTCAGCCTTTATAAACAAATTTGAATGCAACGTTCTGAACCTAGGCTTGAAAAGCCTTGAGGACCATCATGTTTACCTCTGCCCACGAGATGAAAATACTGGAAAGAAACTACTTTTGTTGATCTACACAATTTGCTAAAAATACATATTGCAATTATTCTGACAAATGCTGCAATTGTAGTTATGATAAACATCTCAAACTGCTGCTGCTTAGATACCAAGAACAAAAGACTTTGGCTCTGCTGCCAATTGAAATACTCTTTATGGGTGTTCACACCTGTGTTCTCTTTAAAATAACTTTTATGTGCTCCAGTGATGTTGGTAATTTGTATTGTAACTTAGAGCAGCAAAAAAAATAATACACAATTGTAAAAAATATGGTCAAACTACACTATTCATAGTTTTCACATGATGTCACAACCTTATAGGAATAATAATAATTATTCGTTAAATTTTATCTAGTGTTTTTCTGGGTACTCAAAGCGCTTTACATAGAAAGGGGGGGATTCTCCTCAACCACCAGCAATGTGCAGCATCCACCTGGATTGCCCATCTGGAGGGCAAAACAAGGCTTTCCTCCTTTGTCCGCTTGTCATTATTACCAGGTTTGTACTAAGTACTAAGGTAGTAAGACAGTGATATAAAAAAGACCCAATTATATGGTGTACACCTTATTGATGATGCAAAGCTATGTACAGGCAAATAGATGAATCCAGAATAAAAACGCAACGTCCGGTTTCTCGTTAAGCAGTTTTCCATTGAAGATACATACATGCTTGCCTGTATATAGTATGCATCATCAATAAGTTGTATACTGAATTTGATCTTTAAAAATCTTTTTTTCACGTTAAACGTTTTAGAATGTCCCGCATTTTTTAGTAATACAAATACTGCAACAGATGCTGTATATGGATCACAATTGTCCAAAACGTGCATTTTGTTCACTTATTTTTGTTTTTCTTTTGAGATGGAAAATGGACAGGCCTGTAATGTTTTGCCCTCCAGGTCTCCACGCCATTCACGTGACTGAAAACTATGAATAATGAGACTAACATGCAGTTGTGATTGTGTAGATGATAAACAGAACATGCTGCTGACTATATATTTAATGAAATCAAATCTTTTTGTTGCACAAGACCATTTTAATTTTGAAGCCCTAAAAAAACTCATCATGATGCTTTATTCATTGTTGTATCTTATTTTGTCTCTGATTTTGCTGTGTACACTGCTCTGATTTTATCTCTTGCTTTTCTACCCTGCAGGTTTTAGGAGGTTGTGTCTGGATGACTTAAGAAAGCCTGCAACTGTACGAGATGTACAGCAATATATCCTGCGGAGGCTTGACCAGGACGGGGCTTTGAGAAGACAACTTACACCAGATACGGCTGAAATGCTTAATCTTTTGCACATCAAAAGTGGTGGATGTTTCTTGTTTCTTGAACGAGTACTAGATGGTGTTGCACATGGTCTAGTAGGACTTAGAGAAATTCGGGACATTCCTGGCACTCTAAATGGCCTTTACCTATGGCTCTGTCAGCGACTCTTTCCTAGAAGTCTGTTTGTCCATATTAGGCCTTTGCTAAATATCCTTTTGGCATCCCCACAACCACTAGCAGCTGATCAGCTCTACACTATTGCTAGAAGCCGTGACACCTACCTTGGGATTGGAGACTTCCAAGCACAGATGGGTGCTCTGGCATCTCTGTTTGTAGATGGTCCTGAGGGCAGTAAACTCCTCTTTCACAGCAGCTTTGCAGAATGGTTAACTGATGTCAAATACTGCACACAGAAGTTTTTGTGTTGTGTAAAGGATGGTCAACTTTCTCTGGCCATGTCCCTCTCTTTTCGAGCCAGTAGTTTGGATACAGAGGAGACTTGCCAGCTGGCCCACCACCTCCTCAGCAGTGGAGTCCATCAAGGGGAACCATCCCTCTTGGCATTGTGGTTGCTATGGACTGGAGTTCCATCTATTAATAGTGCCAGAAAAGACTGTTCTTCTAATGTACCATCACCTCCTCATACACCTGTATTAGTTCAGCAAGATGTACTTCAGCTCTTAATGAAAAGTGGAATTTACCCTGCAAGCTGTTCCCCTGACAATAGCTCCAGTGTGGGGGTTCACTGTGTTGGGGGAGGAGGCAGGATAGTTCGACGAGCATTACAGAGGGAAGACTCTGTGAGAGCTCTTCTTGACAGTGGCATCAGTGTAAACCGTACAGACCCATCAGATGGACGGACTTTACTAGCATCTGCAGCCCATGCTGGACTTGTAGATGTAGCTGTATTGCTGTTATGCCATGGAGCAGACCCTTCAGTGAATGACAACCAGGGGCAGACTGCACTGACGCTTGCTGCCAGACAAGGCCATGCTGGTGTACTACAGTTGTTGCTAGAGTGGGTGCAGGAGCAAGGGAGCAAGAGTCCTGCAGCACAGGTCCTGCTGGAGCATGTGGACAGTGAGGGATGGACTGCTCTTCGCTCTGCTGCATGGGGTGGCCACAAGGAAGCTGTGCGTCTACTTCTGGAAGCTGGGGCAGAGATTGATGGGTGTGATTCAGATGGCCGGACAGCCTTACGAGCAGCAGCATGGGGTGGACATGAGGAAATTCTGTTGACCCTCCTTAAACATGGTGCTGAAGTAGACCGTTCAGACCGTGAGGGACGTACTCCACTAATAGCTGCAACCTACATGGGTCACAAAGAGGCAGTGGAAATACTTTTGGATGCTGGGGCTGATTTGAATCTTGCAGATGGGGATGGACGTACTGCTCTCTCTGTTGCTGCATTGTGTGTGCCGTCAGCAGCTGGAGGACAAGGGCATGGAGAGGTTGTAAATCTTCTTTTGGAGCGAGGTGCTGATCCAGAACATAAGGACAGAGATGGAATGACCCCTTTATTACTAGCCTCTTACGAAGGGCACGAGGAAGTTGTTGAACTCCTCCTGGAAGCTGGGGCTGATGTAGATGAAAGTTCTGGAGCTCATCCCTCTGCTGTCACTCCTCTTCTTGTGGCTGCAGCTATGGGACATGCTGGCACAGTTAATCGTATGCTGTTTTGGGGGGCAGCAGTGGATGGTATCGATGGAGAAGGCCGCACCGCTCTCTGCTTGGCTGCAGCAAAGGGTAGCATTGAAGTTGTAAGAGCACTGCTGGACAGGGGTTTGGATGAGAATCACAAAGATGATCTTGGCTGGACTCCATTGCATGCTGCAGCTTGTGAAGGTCACAAAAGTGTGTGTGCAATATTGACAGAGCGAGGTAGCATGGCACGTGTGGGTGAGCTTGATGTGGAGGGTCGGAGCCCTCTAATTCTAGCAGCACAAGAAGGGCACTGCAGTACAGTCAGGCTGCTTCTAGACCGAAAATCACCCATTGATCATCGTGCATATGATGGACACTCCGCACTCAGTGCGGCTGCTCTGCAGGGACATCGGGAGATTGTGGAGTTATTGATGCGTAGAGGGGCTGACACTGATGTCCGTGATGCTGAAGGAAGACCTCTTCTTTATTTGCTGGTCCTGGAGGGCCGTTTAGACATGGCCACCCTACTCATAGAAAAAGGTGGTGTCCCTCTGGAGTCAAAAGATGCAGAAGGGCGAACTGCACTCCATGTAGCAGCTTGGCGAGGAGACTTGGAAGGTATTGAACTGTTGCTGAAATATGGAGCTGACCCAAATGCAAGAGATCTTGATGGTCGGCCTCCTTTGCACTCTGTGGCATGGAGAGGTCATGCAGCTGCTGGCAGGCTGCTCCTTGGGGCTAAAGGTCTTAATGTAGACCTGGCTTGCAAACAGCAGGGTGCCACAGCGCTTAGCATTGCTGCTCAGGAGGGGCATGCTGAAATTGTGGCCATGCTTTTAGAAAAAGGTGCAGAACCAGACAATGTGGATCGTTATGGCCGCAGCTCAGTAAAGGTAGCAGGAAAACAAGGTCATTTCACGATTGTGCGACTTCTGGAAAACTATGGTGCAAAGCCCTTTTCAGGTCTCATGCCATTTTCACTCAGTGGTGCTCCCAACACCTCTTACCTTTCAGCCCTAGTCAAGACCCGTGCGTCTCTCAGTTCAGGAGAGGTGGGTGTTGATGGAGTTACAGCCACATCTTCTCCATCCTCGACCTCAGTTTCTGCCTCCTGTTCCCCAGCTTCGACTGCAGACCGTTTCCACTCCATACCTGCCTCACAGACTTCCTCCTCCACCTGCCACTCACATGCCACAGTACAGACCGTGCCTGCTGACAGCCTAAATTTCATCCAGCAGATACAACAACATTCACTTTCTCGTTCCCGCAGTCGGCCATCCACCTTGCCTCTTCCTGGCTCCAATCCTGCCAGTCTTCAGGGTAGAGCATCGATGCATAATAAAAAGGCTGTACCTAAGAGCAGTCCCACACATGAACAGTGCACCTTGACTGAACTGCCTGACTCAGAAAACCCCTTAAAAGGGCTTGGATCAATGGGGGATGGTAACTACTTCTTAAAACCTAAAACTCCTTACATCATAGAGGATGTGATTGAGAAGAGCCACAAAAAAGCTGGAGGAGTTGATCTAAAGTGGAACTCTGTTATGGCTTCCTTAGGGGTGATGCCAAACCAAGAGGGCCCAATTAGACAGACAAAAATGAGGGAAAGCCCCCCTTTGGGGTATCCACCTTTTCTCATCCAATCCCATGGACAAAAAAATGACTGGGGGGGGATTCAAAAGACATCCATGTCTCCAATAATTGACATTTCAGCTATTTCCCCACATAGTGCCTTACCTAATGAGTCTGTGTTTAACATGACAACTACTGACCCCCAGCTGAATCTCAAACAGGCAATTAAGCTGCAGTTTGAAGGGCCGACCAGTGCAGCACTTTACAAGCGGGAAACTCCGCTCTGAGGTGAGATATTGAGTTTCTCACATACAGGAAAATACATTTGCCTTAGATTGTCAGTTATCTAATAAATGTGAATTTTATTAATTAAGATTTTATATTTGTATGTAGTATGTCCAAAATATGCGTTTTATCAGGCAGTTTTCAGATATGCCAGATTGAAGTAAACCACACTATACTTTGAGCTCCAGTATTTATGATTGTGACTTGGAATGTCTGGAATTCTAATGACAACTTTGTCTGTTGTAGGCAAACCTGGGCATTTAGGATTTCAAGGAGGTGAAGGTTGTGTGGGTAATCACTGAACTGTGTGGGAGATGTTAAGAGTTGAGGAGGATGGCAGATGAGAGTGTTATAACACACTGACCTCCGCCTCTCTTTAACCAATTGACCCCAAGGCACAAAAGAAGAGGGAAAGGCCTAGAGGAACCTGAGTTCAAAGGCTCAAGCTGTGTACATTCCAGAGCTTTTCCTCCTTATGCCGTCACAATAGAGAGCAGCTGGCACTCTCTCATACTCTGTCACACAATTACAGGAAAATATATTTACATTCAGATGGACACTTATGGATATTTCCTCTGCTGGTGTTGTGCATTTAGAAAAGTTGACATATGTACCCCAGGGATTTTTGTGCACATTATAACTCTGCATGAATGACAACTTTTCATAGACCGAACAGCTGTTCACTCTTTTATTTTCATACACACATTCATTGTGCTCAGAAGTGCCACCTTTATTTTATGTTGTTCAAAAGAATGTGGTCAAAATTGGAAGGTATCTACAATTAAAATATTAATTGTCTGTGATTTTCAGTACATTGCTCTGGTTTACACCCAGGCTTGGACTTGAAAAAAAAAGGGCTTTTCAAAGCGCCACTGTCGCTTAGTGGCTTTATATGTTAGAACAAGTCATTAGCAATGTTCGCGTCCATTAAAGATGTTTCAGGACATAGATGTGTCACTACTTATTTACCTTGAGTTTTTAATTTTCACATACTGTCATTATTGTCGACAGTAAACCAGAGATGGAAAAAGAAAGTGAGAAGTTATTGTTCTAAAAGCAGACAGAGGTAGTTAGGGAAGGATATATAAGTGATCTCAAATACACGTACATGTTTATCAGTGGATGACTAGATTTGAATGGAACGTCATAAAAAACTTTTCAGTGTGACAAGAAGAGAAAGTGATGTGAATTTAACACATTGCCATTGATAATTTATAGTGTTTTGTATGTTAAAATTTATTGAAATGCACTAATTAAAACAATGTATATGATTTTGTGTCTTTGTGCAAATTTGTATTGAGAAGAAACAAGCAAACCTAACACCCCTTTGGTTTGCATGTGTAACCCCTCCTGTACTACTCGCCTCACTGAACAGGACTTGAATTTGCATCTCCGGCATGGGAGGCGATTGCCGTTTTTGCATTGTTACGATTTCATTGGTTATATTACAAAATCAACGAAATCATATGAGCTTCATAATATAGTTCACCCCAAAATATCATTCATTCACCCTCATGTCTTTGGAAAGCATTATGGTTTTCTTTCTTACATGGAACAGAAATGTTTATACAGTGTTTGTTTTTTGTATTGCTCTGTAGTGTACACAAGAATGAATGAATGAGCTTTGAAAAAGGAAAGTTTTTTTAGTTTATAACTTTTAAGTTTTAGTCACTTACTTTAACAGAAACATTAATGTGCACAAGGACATGGACGTTCATGATTAACAGAAAAAAATATGTCAGATGTTTTCTGACCTTTTGAGTTGGTGTGTAGCCTATATTTCCCCTATGGTTTAAATGTGAAAATGTCACACATTCTTCAGTGAGCTTTTCCTTATTTGTACATCCTCAGTAATGGTTAACTCTTGTTTCTTCTCTCTCCCTCTGTCTCTCTCACACACACAGACACGTCTCTCCCTGTGAGGGGTATTTTTTATTGCCTCTAAAGTTTACCTGCTACTTCCATAAACCCCCTCAAAGCAAACAACTGTGGCTGTGTGCAACAAGCAAAATTCTGTTACTCTTTTGACATTTTGCCTGTTGGTCATACAGCCACAAATATGGACACTGCTTAAACTGTAATGTACTCACAATAGCCAGAAGATTCAGCAAAACTGATTTTTTTGCTGATTCACACAAACACACTGCAATGAAAGGTTTATTATTATTATTATTATTAATATATGGATTGGCCAAAAGTAAATTTCATTAAGACATGCGCAACACAAAACACTGACAAACTTTTCCTCTCAAGTTTGTTAACTAGAGAAAAGATCCATATTAATAATTATCCATAAGCACATTATTATAGGTTGCATGAGGTTCTCAAATATGCAGCTGCATACTGAGACTTGTGGTAAAACTGTTACTGTTTCAATAAACTAGGACTCATAAACGCAATATCAAAAGGTTCACTATGCCATTATCATCCATTTAAAATTCTCTCTGAAACATTTTAATTTCTCAGACTACTGAGACATTTTAAAGCATGTCATTTCCATTTTTAAAAGTTAGTTCTTTGTGTTCTTTTTTTTATTCCAAGACATAACTAGTCTTTACCCGGCTGATGTGGTTTGGGGTTGCTAGACAAACTGCAAACTCATGCATTCCTCTATAATGAAGGACAACTTGCATCCAGTTCTTTTATAGGAGGGATTTTTTTCACCTGTAGACACTGCAGGATACATTTTATTTGACACGTTTTAAGGGCCATCCAACATTCCTTTCTAAATAACATTCTTAACTAGATGCTTTATTCATTGCAACCATTATATGGGATGTCTCAGACAAGATGGTGGTGTAAAACGTTTTTACAGTAAGTCTTAATTATAAAGCACACTATAATATCTTTATAAAAATTATTAAAAATATGAAAAGAAATAAAAAATAAATAAAAAAATGTACAGTTAAAATATTTGTTAAAAAAATATGTAATTTCCAAGCAATTGGAACAGGTTCCGCTTTCTGGGAAGTTCATCTTCCCATGTTTTCTCACAAGTTCACATCCCACACTAATAAAAATAAACAGATTATCTGCAATGAAAGTGTGTCTTAAACCGCTGTTAAATGTCATTCTTTGCACATTAGGTGAAAAGGGATGTGTGGACTTCCTTTAGTTGAATTAATTCTGGATTCAGTCTCACACAAAGTTAAAGACAAGGTTCAGCTTCCTGACAAGGAGACACCACATCCTATTAGAGCGTAAACACGGGAGAGGAAAACATGTCTATTGAATAACAAACCATTTTTAGGGCACAGGAAGGATATCACAAACATGAAACATTTTTCTTTAAAAAAATTCTGTATAAAATGAGGAGATAAACTCTTATGTAGACCTTCTTAGAACTAAGTAGGCAGATGTAATTTTGATTAGATTAGGCCTATAGCCATCCTGGTCTTTGTGAACAACACTGTAAAAAAAATCTGTTAAATTTACAGGAAAAACTGGCAGCTGTGGTTACCAGAGTTTTCCTGTTAAAAATATGGTAGCAACATTTTAGGTTTTACAGACTTTTAACCGTATATAATTTTACAGCAATAAACCGTATTTCATTATCTGATATAATGTTAATTTACTGATCTTTTGAAGTATTAATATCTGTTTTGTTCCATTGTAATACACTGACAGCCAACAATCACACCAGTAATGAGAGCAGTAATCAATCAAAGCTCATCATAAGCAGCTCTTCCACAAGAAAGTTAATACTAATATATAGAAGCTGCACAGTCTCATTCACACAAACATTAAACACCAATCATGGTAACATGTTGAAATTTAAAAAAATATTGTTAGTTGGTTAACTTTCTCTTAACCAACTAACAGTTTTTCACTGTAGCATTTTTACAGTCTTTTACCGTTAAAATCACTATCATTTTTTTACAGTGAAGCCAAAAGACAACAAACTGCCATGTTGTCATATGAGTTCAGTAGACTTGGAAAATAGCACACAGGTCATATGGGGAGGCGGGATAAGAAATAAAACATTCCAGTGGCGCTGGTTCATTTTTTAATTCCTGTTGTTATTCCAGTTGTAAGCAGATTAATGATGAACAGAAATGCTCAAACAGAAAAGCTTTTTTAATGTTATATTTTAAAAACAGTAAAATATATTAACACATATGTAAATATATATACATACATACATACATATATATATATATATATATATTAGAAAGCACAAAATGTATACATTTGAACGGGAGCCTTGTTCCTTATATGCATTTGTGTTATGAATGGTTTAATTTACTTTAAGCTGTTTTAATCATTCCATTCTTCATTCATGAAAGATCCTTCCCAAAGTATTACAAAGTGCATTAACATGTGCATGTATCATTACTGCCTCCTGCTGGTAAGGTTCTTCGGTTTCAATAGCATATAGTATTGTCAAAAAGTCATGTATTGTGAAACAAATTACAATCTATAAGCAATAGAAGCAACCAGGAATTCAAAACTAATGTCAAGACACACTCTATGAAAATCTACATTGTAACATGCCAAGGTCAGTCAACTGTATTCTATCTGAGTTTTCCATAAAAAAAAGTAAATAACATGTCACACAAAAGTCATACACACCACCTTCACCCCAACAAAATATACCACAAAATATTACACTGGTCAAAAACTGGTCACAAGTTATTATGAATACTGAATTATCAAAATGGTCATGCTGCACAGTGCGTGGTTAATTGGTATCTAGATATGAGGGATTTCAACATTTTATAAATAAACATCTAAGTAAATATATTAATTACCTCTACTGTTTTTATAATATATTAGGTAATATATTAATTACCTCTACAATATTGCTTATTGTAGGTTGTCAAGCCCTGCTATATACCATGCAGTATGAAATTGCACTAGCTGCAAATAGTAATACAAATATATGTTGCCAAATACTCATCTCATTCAGTGAAATTTTTCTTTTGAATCTTTAGCTTTGTGGAAACTTCATTTGTACTGATACATTTTAATGCAGTGGTGCATGCTATCTGACACAACCAGGAGATCATGTGGTAAAAGTGCCAGTCCACGAGGGCTGCTCAGTCCATCAGACACAATCACTCGTCCTGCCCCTTCAGAAGGATAAATAAGCACTCTATGTTTTTCTCCCCAGTCTGCCACCAACACAGCCCCATCCTTATCAATGCAGAGGCCCCAGGGACAGGAGAGTACAGGCCCTAAGCTGGAACACACACCCAGGATTCGTAGAGTGTCCCATCCTGGTCCTAATATCTTCACACAAGGCTCCTGCCCCGTTTCACTGCCTCGCTCAGACACTGCGACCAGACCAGAGTGCAGGCATGCTGCAACCAGATAAGGCCTGTGGAAACCGGTCACCACAGTGCGTTCCAATCTGGAACCAGTTTTAGGTTCAAGTTTCAGTGCAGTAAGAGTACCCTTTCGTATATCTGCAACTAGGAATTCATCTCTTTGGGTGACTGTCACTCCCCTTGGTGCTTCCAACTCATCTCGAGGCACTCCTGCAATGTAGGGTGCTCCTCCAAATGTTTGGAGGAGACGCCCATGCCGACTAAGGATCAAGAGAGCTCTCTCAGCTGCACAGCTCAGAGCAATCAGACCCTTGGCATTAACGGCCACATCAAAGTAATTACGGCAGCGTCTTGAGGAGCCTCCTAAGTCGTTACTTGGAGAAGTCACTTGTTGTAGGACGTTGCCATGGGCATCAGTTACCTGGACACGAGCATTCCCACAATCCACAAGGAACAGTTGACCTTGTGGTGTTGCGTGGACACCACTGGGCAGCGTGAGATCAGCACGTCCTGAGCCTTGTTTACCAAACTGCCGGACAAGGCGCACCTCCTCTGGTGCCAATGATTCCTCATTCTCCTCTAACACTAGGAGAGCTGGCTCACTCCTCTCTCCCCGCATTCTGTTCTCATTTAGAGAACTCTGCAGTCCTGCTCTAAGGTGGTTCAGTCTTTTCTGAGATGAGTTATCAATAACAGACATAGAAAGCGAACGAGGCACTCTACTGGAGCAAGTAGCATGTGGTTGGGTGCTCTTTTGAGAGAAGTTACCATGACTGGGACAGGATTTAGTCAGTGACACCTCGCTTTGTTTTTGGAAGGTGGAACTTGAGGACATATGACTCTTGGAAACAGTCCATATGCTTGATTGCTGCGTTTTGGTTTCACTGAGGGGTCTGTTACAGTAGGAAAGGTCAGCAGCTGATCTGGAGAGGCGAGCAGTAGGACGCAGGGAGTTGGAGAAATCCCTGGGGGAGCTGACAATGAAAGTGTACCCAGAATCTACACTGTCTGCAGGGGATGGTGCACGGTTTTGTGGGTGGTCATCTGAGGATGCACTTAATTGGGAACAAGACCTGCCATGAAAGAAGTGGTTGTTGCTGCCTTGACTAGAGATGATCTGTCTGGGGCTTTGTGGTGATGAGTGTGTGCCATACCTTGACGTTTCTCTTGAAGATCCGGTCCTTCTGGGATGATTTTTATGGTCAAACTGATTCAAGAACCAGCCACCTTGTTCTTGGTGACCTTGCTCTGGAGGTGGAGAGAGTTCTTTTTGCCTTTTTGCTCTCTGTGAAACAAACTGTGTGATTGGTTCATTTTGTATACAAGCAAAATCCTCACCCTCTAACTCACCATGACTAAGGGATGGTACAGCCAAGAAGAGCTCATCTCCTTTGCATTCAGATGTAGGCGATCCACACTCATCCTCCTGTGATGAATCACGTTCACATGGGACTTGTTTAGGGGACCAGTGACGCAGTTGTGGGGACTGGCGTTTTACCTCTTCTCCTGATTCATCATCACTTCGGGCTGACAAACGGAGCTTCCGGACAACCCTCAACTTGCCACTAGTTGATGAGTGCCTTTGATTAAGCCCAGGAGATAGGATTTGGTTCTGCCTAGGAATTGTTCCATCAGGCGTACTCTGGCCATCTCCACCGACATGAGCCTCACTGCGTATTTCAGTGGCATGGAGGGAACACATTTGCCCCAGCTGCCCACAGCCTCCAACAGGAATATGAACATTGTGATCTTGCACATTGATCTCACCAAAGGTTACAGAGTTTGGTTGGGCACTTGGTTTAAAAGATACACGTTTGAGTGTAAGTGAGACTTCCCAAGGCTGGACCAGTTCTGTAACGCCCTTAAGAAGCTGGTCTCGCTTCTGATCCCCCTCTCGATTTTTACTACCATCACCACCACAACTTTTCCTTATTAGCTCTCGAAGTTTAATGACTTTATATAATCGCTGGTCTACTAATCTTTGTCCAACCCTTATGGCTGCTCCATTCTCCCTCTGCACCTGTTCCAGTCTGCGCTGTAGATCCCTGTGATCCTGTTCTACCCTTTCTAGTAGACGGTGCTCCTCCCTTTGTGCTCCAAGCAGTGCACGCTCCACACCTCGAACTACTGTCTGCGCTTCAGTCACTTGTTGTTCCCGCAGATGCCTGAGGTCTGTTTCGCATCTTGCCAAATCACATAGGGCCTGTGTAGCCCAACATGGTAAGGAAAACGAAGATCCTACAGGAGTAGGCTTTGAGTCCTCATGATCTTCTATGTCTGACTGTGCTGATGGGCTTAGAGGGGGCTGTGGAGATGTACTACGGGAAGTCTTGTTGCTCACTGGAGAGCCAGCAGACATCTTTGCAGAGAATTTGTAGAGGCTATTTGCAGAGGCTTGTATCAAGGCCTATTTTGGACCTGTTAAGAAAGGTACAAAAAAAAGAGGGGTTAATATTGAGGCCATTAGAAAAATTAGCTTCATTGTACTAAATTGGGGTGGGGATCCAGCTTGGGACACAAAATTGAAATTTCATGAAGCATGTCTTGTAATATTTTAGTCTCAGAGTGAAAATTAAAATGCAGAGACCTACCTATGTGGTAAAAATAAATAAATTCTCTCATAGGGGGAAAAAAGAATAGTTGGTCTGCTGCAACCTATGGCAACCACAGTCATGACAACAACAGGCATAAAAACAAAGATTACAGTAAAAATACAAAATAAATACATAAATTAAAGAATATAGATGTAATGTAATATAGCCTAGCTAAATGCATCAAGAAATTAGTGCAGGAAAGATTGTGCTGAAATACTTTCAAGTAAGAGTAAAACAAGTTCATTGTGATACAACTAATTATAGAGACATGCCACTTCCTCAATCCTCAGTACAACTATCCACCTTATTCTGCTCTAAACAAAGGTTGCCTACTTCCGGTTCGTACTGTATTAGCAGTGAGTGAGAGAATGAGTTCGGGCTCTACATGTGCGGTTGTTGGTTGTTTTAACAATTCAAAGAAGATAACAAACTTTTTAGAAACTGAGTGCTTTGAGCATAAGATAAAAATGAGAGAATGCCCATGTCCGGTTCAACATAGATGTTTTTGGTTAGCTGCGCTAAAACTGAAGCATCCACCGAACAATGTGTCTGTTCACACCATTTTGTTGACAAACGCCTAATCGTTACCAGTAGGGATGGGCATTTCAAGCAAAAATAATATTCAAAGATCGCTGGGTATTATTCAATTATTATTCGAAAATCGCACCCCTCCATCACATGTACACATGCATGTATAGGCTACACACCAGAGCATGTGAGCAAAGCGGAGCGTTGTGACGCTTAAATGTAAGCAAAAAAACTAAAACATAAGTTTTATATTTATGTTTCACAATATAATGTTTTTTATTTATTTAATCTATGTTGATTATATGAAAGGGAACTGCATGAGATGAGTCAGATAGGATCAATCTGCATCGTCAACTTTATCTTTGCAGTCTACACTGACAGAAAACACTAGTTTATTAATAAACAATTCATGTTTAATGAATCATGCATAATCATTAATTTTGGCGGTTTTTGTGGCAAGCAGGGCCGGCGATTGCTATAGGCGAACCAGGCGGTTGCCTAGGGCGACAAATGTGTTGGGGGCGCCCTCTAATGTCGTCCTTGGCCTACTTCCCATTAATCACAGAATTAGAATGACAAGCGAAACAAAAACACGTTTATTAAACATGATCATCCTAAGGTGATTACTTACTTCCAAGTAACAAAATTAATCATGAATGTTTTACTTTATTTTTCAGTGCATTTGTTTTACAATAGCTTATGGCTATTACTGTCATGGGATTAATATTATAACTATTATTATGTAGTAGTGTAATGTAGACAGACACTGTAACTAAAAGAGGTTTGAATTTTTCTTTGTTCAATTTGCACACTGAATATGGTTTGGCGCTTTTAATTTTGAACTCTCAAAGTGCACCAGATTGATGAATTTACCATTAAAATGCACAAAATGTTCTAACAGCTACAATGCAACTATGCAGGATAATAGAAATATCATTGAACGTCCTTTGTAGCATTTGTATGAACAATTTATTATACAGTTGAAGTCATAATTTGCTTGTTGAAGTTTTGGAGAGACCATAAGATAATTTGGGGGGGGCAAAACTCAATCTCACCTAGGGCAACCAAAGGGCTAGAACAGGCCCTGGTGGCAAGCTGTATGCGTGCGTTGAGATGCGGAATAGGCAATATATTAGGACAACGCTCATTATGGTTTAGCATTCTCTCCCATATAGGAGGCTATCTAACCCAACTTCAGTCATGCACGGGCAGCCCTACTTATTTCACATATTTTCTAACCAGCACATCACTGCAGGCGTTCAGAGCAAGCGGCGCTTAATGTTTATAAAGCTTCGAACCGGAAAAGGACAACCGGCTTCCGGCTCAAACCCGCTTTAAATCATGGGTAAATTCGCTAACCAGGAAAAATGTGGATAGGGAAAACCCGTAACGCCAAAGATGGCAGTTGTATCCACATGTCCCGCCCATCCCGCTGGAAAGCTAATCGTCTGCTTTTAACAGTCAAGCCGGGAAACATTTAAGCCTATACGCTTATTTCACGCTGCTGTTATTTTGAAATCGAAAGCGAGGCTGGAAGAACCCTGGATGTAAAGATAAACAACAATGCCTTGGACTACCAACCTGTAGCTGCTGCCGCGATTTACACTATTGGATGTTAATATCCAATAAAGGATATGTAGTTCGTTCCTGCTTCTTTTTTTACTTTCTGGGAAAAAAAATGATAAAAGTATTTAGCTGTAAATAGTCTAAAGTATGAAAGAAATTTATGTAAATTTTTAGAATAACTAATTTCAACATTAAACACAACAATACGCTATATCGCATTCCGGTTTTCTTCCCACCGGAGCCTCGCCTTCGATCTCAAAATAACGGCTGCGTGAAATAAGCGTATAGTCTGGTACCACTGCATGCGCACAGTTGAGCTTTGCAACAGCAGAAAATACGTTACTGTTTGAAAAGGCGGCAGATTTGATATGCAGTGTTAGTGTGCGTTGTGTAAATATCAGACATCCCAAGTCTCCCGCATATTGATAGCGGCTCCCTGATGCCCGAAAATTAGTTCAAATCTCCCAGAATCTAGTGTGAGCGAGCAAGAGCGCTTACATAGCCTATTGTGCTTCAAGCTTTTTACAGTCTATGGCTTCAAGCCGTGTAGCGCGCGCGGCAGAGAGGGAGAGAACCCTTGCGCCTGTGTAGTAAAGTATAACCTGTGGGGAAAAGGGCATTTTAAACCTTATTTTGGAGCAAATTCATCAAACTTTTTCAGCGATTTTTATCATATTTTACTGCTGTTTCTATACATGCAGTTTTTATGTCCCGGTGACCAGTGAAAGTGCAGTTCTGACTCTCTGCCCATTCATTTAGATAGGAGCCTGGTCTTGTTAGTCCGAAATAGCTGCCCGGAGTCATTGCCAAGATGGAGGCCGAGTGGCATGGCTTGCCTAAAAGGACTTTGCCTTTAAGCAACAGCTGCTGATGGAACCGCAATGGCGACTAAAAGTAAACTGTTAAAGGGGTCATATGGTACATGCACTTTTACAAGTTGATTGTACTGCAATCTGTGTTGGCAGTGCCTGTACACAACCATCATATAATGATAAAAATCCATCCAGTGTTTTTGTTTTAATCTCCTTATATGTATTTATATACATGTGACGTCACACGGCGCATGACGCCCCTCCCAGGGTTGTTGATTGACAGCAGTGTTTCAACACAGCCCCGCCCTGAGCGAGCTGTCATCTTAGTCCGTCATTGTTAATACACTGGAGCAGAATGGCGTCTAAGCCATTGTGTTGTTCTGTTCTTGGGTGCAATAACAAAACACAGAAATCATTTTGATGTTCCTAAATTTTGAACCGCTGAAGACGCAGTGGCTGAGTTTTGTTTACAATGGGAATATTCCCCACGATCAACGTAAATGCGTTCATGTTTGCGCAAATCATTTCTCACCAGACTGCTTTTTAAACGAGGGTCAGTATAAAGCTGGTTTTGCTAAGAAGCTGCTCCTGAAAAAGGAATCGGTACCAACTATTCGTGTTCCTGCTACACCTCCAGAAGAAGTGAGTATAACGTTTTATTAACCTTTTACGATACATATTAATCTTTGCAAATCGCTTGCACGCTTCACGATGAATGTGGCTAATGTTTACACTCAGGGTACATTACGGCATGTATTCTATGTAACGTTACGACGTTCTCAATATAATTCATAATCCCACGTTTATAATGAACAACGCGTTATGGTTATTGTGTTATTAAAAACTGTACGCAGGTGTTACAGTTAACGTGCTAACACTAAGTAAAACATAAAACATTTTCGCACTGCACTAAACATAAACATACAACAAATTCTTAGGTATACTTCAACTACTGCTAGAATCATTACTGACATGACAGGACATGTTTCAGTCACGATAGTTGTACCGAACACTGAGATAACGTTATGCATCACTGACAAGCCTACATTTACCAAAAAAAAGTTTTTTGGTAAATAAATAAATCTGTCAACGAACTAACCTATAGGGATCTCCCAGTCACGTGACCCCTAGCCGCGTGTCAGCCATTTTGACGGAATACATCTGTCAGCTACTCAGTGGCAATGGATCTATTATTAGGGGTGGGCCACCCCTAATAATAGATCCATTGCCGTGGGTAATATATATTACTAGTATATTATTATACTAATAATATAATTACATAAAAACGTTTCGACATTGGGCTACAGTGTGTTAGGTAAATGCATTTACCAGTAACGTTACTAGTGACTCTGAAGCTAACTGAGCAATTCCACGGCTCTCTTCTCTACTCTTTACTACTACTTTAATACTGTTTCTAGCTAATGTTAGTGTTAATGTACACAGCTCTACTTATCCCTATCGCCTAACGATTACAGCCCCATTGACTCCCTTTGCCAATGCATTGATGAAGTAAACAATTGGATGTGCCAAAACTTTCTTCAGTTAAACAAAGACAAAACTGAAGTCATTGCGTTTGGAAACAAAGATGAAGTTCTCAAGGTGAACGCATACCTTCAGTCTAGGGGTCAAACAACTAAAAATCAAGTCAGGAATCTGGGTGTGTCTCTGGAGTCAGACCTTAGTTTCAGTAGTCATGTCAAAGCAATAACTAAATCAGCATATTATCACCTGAAAAATATTGCAAGAATTAGATGCTTTGTTTCCAGTCAAGACTTAGAAAAACTTGTGCATGCTTTCATCACCAGTAGGGTGGATTATTGTAATGGACTTCTCACTGGCCTTCCCAAAAAGACCATAAGACAGTTGCAGCTCATACAGAACGCTGCTGCTAGGATTCTGAGCAGAACCAGTAAATATGAACACATCACACCAGTCCTCAGGTCTTTACACTGGCTGCCAGTTACATTTAGGATTGATTTTAAAGTATTATTACTGGTATATAAATCATTCAATGGCCTAGGACCTCAATACATTGCAGATATGCTCAGTGAATATAAACCCAACAGATCACTCAGATCATTAGGATCACATCGGCTAGAAATACCAAGGGTTCACTCTAAGCATGGCGAGTCTGCTTTTAGCTACTATGCCAGCCGCAGCTGGAACCAGCTTCCAGAAGAGATCAGATGTGCTCCTACAGTAGTCACATTCAAATCCAGACTCAAAACACATCTGTTTAACTGTACATTTACTGAATGAGCACTGTGCCACTGTTCGTCCGACTGTTTGCACTGTATTTTATGTTTTACAAACATGTTCTGTATTTTATCTTTTATTCTAAACTGTTTTAATTATTCTGATTTCTTTTGATTATTTTAATTTCTTCTATGTAAAGCACTTTGAATTACCATTGTGTATGAAATGTGCTATATAAATAAACTTGCCTTGCCTAATGTTGTTGGGTTTTTTTCACTGCTACAAAAAAAAACGTAGAAAAATGTAGTCAACCCATAAACCAATAGAACCGTGTAAAATATTTTTCATTGGTTGTTGTGTTAAATCTTACCCAGATACAATAGTGCTATTTTCTGATTGGCTATTGTGTAGTTCGACGAACAACACCACAGGAGACGCGCTTGATTCCTGCCGGTTCCACAGTGTGAGCGGCGCGTCCAGAGTTTTGGGCGCTGCGGCATATTAAATATATTACAAATAGTTTTTCAGCGTGAGAAATACAATGTGTGGCGGGAGAGCGTGACAAAAGACCGAAATGATTGACTGTCACGCTCAATGCGTGACACTTGAGAGCCCTGTTATGTTATGCTGAATGGTAGTGTGCACACACACATTGTTGTGGATTTCTATAGCAACAGTGGATTTATAACATTTGATCCCGAACTCCGAGAAATCATTCATTAGCCTCCGAGGGGACAACTTACCTGATGCAAAATGAAGAGTGCAAAGCTTGTTGAGTTGGAAGCCAAACAGTAACACCGCCATCAGCGTTTTGCCTGTTTATTGCCGCCAACCACTTGTTTCTCCGTTTTGTTTCTTTTGGGATACGGTATAAAGATACTCCTTTTGTATGATCACGTATCTGATCGCATCCAATTGCACAGCATCGCTCGGGCATGATAGAAATATTTCGCGACGAGCTGTATTATCACCGGCGGTATAGCATTTTCTATTCCGTCAAAATGGCTGCTCCAAATGGCGTGACGTCACGCGGGACGTCCCTATACAGTAAACACAAGGCGTTTGTATCCCACTACTCTACCCTGACAGTACATTCAAAAATAGATCAAAGTGACATTACGTTAACCAACCATTCAGAAACGTCCTGTTCGAGCCTTAAAGGGATACTCCACCAGTTTTTCTTATTAAACTATGTTATTCCCTTAACTAAGACGAGTTGATACATACCTCTCTCGTCTCAGTGCGTGCACTATATCGCTCTGTATTGCCGCAAAACTATGTTAGCACTTAGCTTAGCCCATGCATTAAATATGGGCCAAGCAGAGAAGCGACCAAACACTTCCACGTTTTCCCTATGTAAACACAGTTACTCGAGTAGTGTAACTTGACCTGGGCTGGTGACACAAAATAAACCGTTGCGCTTTTCTAAGCGTTTAAAATTGATGACTATATTGTATGGCGGAATACCATAACAAGTGCTTTTGAGCACTTCGACTTGGCGCAATAATATCTTCACTCGTGAAAAGTCCTCTTACCGGCTCCCGCTTCCTCTTGTTGTATTGACGGAAATGTCAGAGGGAGAGGAAGCGGGAGCCGGTAAGAGGACTTTTCACGAGTGAAGATATTATTGCGCCAAGTCGAAGTGCTCAAAAGCACTTGTTATGGTATTCCACCATACAATATAGTCATCAATTTTAAACGCTTAGAAAAGCGCAACGGTTTATTTTGTGTCACCATCCCAGGTCAAGTTACACTACTCGAGTAACTGTGTTTACATAGGGAAAACGTGGAAGTGTTTGGTCGCTTCTCTGCTTGGCCCATATTTAATGCATGGGCTAAGCTAAGTGCTAACATAGTTTTGCGGCAATACAGAGCGATATAGTGCAAGCACTGAGACGAGAGAGGTATGTATCAACTCGTCTTAGTTAAGGGAATAACAAAGTTTAATAAGAAAAACTGGTGGAGTATCCCTTTAATGGTCGAACTTCTTCGGGGTTACTAAAGATGTTTCTTGGAGACAAAAACACAACACTCAGCCCAATGTTTCAGGCTTACTCTGGGAATTTGATATGGTTTGCTGTCCTGAGGAACAGTTGCTGAACACATTTAAGAGGGCAGATAGTGAAACAAGACCAATGAACAAAGGATGAACATTTTGTTTGTCTTCTCTGATTGTCTTTATATAATCGATGGAGGAGCTACATATATGGAACATATAGTTGATTATGCTACTGATTATTTCTTTGCCGTTTATTATTATTATTTCTATTACTTTGCCTATTTAAGAGTTGCAAAGAAAATATTTCTTTCCCTCTGGCTGTACTGATGAGCATGTGATAAAAACAACTTTGACCTTGACTGACAGATGGAAAGCTGAGAAACTCTGACAGAACTGAGGAATTGAGGGAACCAATGATTGGCAAGAGAGACTACTGGAAAACACATAGAGAAAGTGTGGCAGACAGACAAATGCAAGCAAAGGCGAGGGAGAATATTTCTAGCACTGAGGAGATCATTAGCATTTCAAATTCAGGGAGGCAGACAGTTGAACGAAAGAGGACAGCATATATGTGGGAGGCAAAAAACAGACTAAAACGGAAAAAAAAAATGTCATCACAAAACTGAGAAGTGCACTTGCTCGCCATTGCTCACTTGTATTCTCACTCTGCAGTCTTCTTTTCGGCACTTCAGGCCCCTTTAAGTCCAGTGTGACACAACGCTCTAATACTTAATTCATGATGAGGTATGAAGCAGTCGAGTCCAAAGTGTGCATGTGTAGTGGGAGGAAGAGATATTGAAAGTAAAGAAAATTAGGTTTTTATCAGAGGACATGAATATTCATGCTGTGAATACACCGTCTGATATAGCAGTGTGTACTTGAGATGCATGATATACAACACAATTGCTAAAGATAAAAAAAATAAAAAAACTACATCTAACACAGCATAAGTGGGATAATTGGGAATGGACTAAAGTAAAATTTTATCAATTACTTTAGCTTATCAACTAAAGTAAACGCTTATATTAGTTAAATGCACATATACTAACTTGTATACAAGATCTTGACTATAGATCTATAGACTATAGACTATAGATTGAAGTTAGTATATGTGCATTTAACCAATCAGGTATTTCAATATAAATTCACATTAAGGTATTTGAAACTGAACCCTCTTTGTGTAATGCTATTTTAATGGCACTTTTCCTGATTGGTTCTGTTCAAGAGACAGTGCTATAAAAGAGAGGAGGGACAAGATAGAAATATAGATGTAAACAAGAAATGCCAAGCAAGAAAAAAAAACTGTCCACTGTCACTCTATTTGCCAAACCAGCAAAGTTGTCTCTGTGTGTATTTTTCTATATAAAAAAAAAAGTCTGACAAACAAAAGCTAAAACTTTATAAGCACTGATGATATTCAAGCGATTTTCTGGTCAGGATGTATAAACATTTTTTAAAGGTTGTTTTCTTAGGTTGCCACAGTCAAGGTGACCTTATGTCTTTTGTATGCTAATTTAGAAAACTGGAGATAACACTAATTCGTTACACATTTTGACAGTCATTTGCATTATTGTAACAGTAGGCCTTACATGCAAAGTCATTTGATATGGTGCATGTGTCTACGTGTTCTCCTGTGTCTTTTCATCTCATATTACTTCTTACATTATCTATGAGGGGTTGCTGCAGTTGAACTCTGCGTATTAGCTTTGCACAAGAATGACAGTGAACAACAGCAAAAACAGCGATTTTTAGTGCACAAATAACCATTATCAAACTTAATCTATATTTAGGCAAAAGCAATCCACTAAACAAAATGTAAACTGGCAGTGTCAGATAACAATATGAATTTCCAACTTATTTATAACCACATAAATGTAACAAGTAATTCACAATTCTATTCTTTAATTGCACTTTAAAAGCATTGTGAAACATTTAATTCCATTGTATTTCCTAAAAGACAAAAAAAATTGTTCAACCCAAAACTACCCAGAAAAGAACTTCGTATTTGACTGTTTATTACTAATCAAAAAAATATTTTGTCTTCAATTATAGAAAAAATATTACATTTGTAAGTCTTACCTGTGTGTCTTTCACCTGCTCCTTTGTCACTGCCCTCCTGTCTCTCAAGCAGGTTTTTTTCCTCTTGTTAGTTGTCCCACTGTTGCTAGGAAACAGTACAAGCCTAATTAAATTAACTACCAGTAATCTTAGTAGACCCAAAACACCTTTTGCGAAGAATCAATTAAGAGGAAAATTAAAACGTACAATTAAACAAATTTCAGGGACTTAATGGAATTTGAATAGCCATCATTAGTTCTACACTTCTCCTGCACCTTATATGTTTATTTCAATACGGCAAACAATATATTTCAAATACAGCACCGTTATGAAATTCCTCATACTTGGTATTTTTCAACAGTTTTCTGCAGTTAATTCAATTCAAACGTATATAGACCATACCCAGTTTTTTAGATAGGCCATTTATTTTATATACAGGTCCTTCTCAAAAAATTAGCATATTGTGATAAAGTTCATTATTTTCCATAATGTAATGATAAAAATTAAACTTTCATATATTTTAGATTCATTGCACACCAACTGAAATATTTCAGGTCTTTTATTGTTTTAATACTGATGATTTTGGCATACAGCTCATGAAAACCCAAAATTCCTATAAAAAAATTAGCATATTTCATCCGACCAATAAAAGAAGTGTTTTTAATACAAAAAAAGTCAACCTTCAAATAATTATGTTCAGTTATGCACTCAATACTTGGTCGGGAATCCTTTTGCATAAATGACTGCTTCAATGCGGCGTGGCATGGAGGCAATCAGCCTGTGGCACTGCTGAGGTGTTATGGAGGCCCAGGATGCTTCGATAGCGGCCTTAAGCTCATCCAGAGTGTTGGGTCTTGCGTCTCTCAACTTTCTCTTCACAATATCCCACAGATTCTCTATGGGTTTCAGGTCAGGAGAGTTGGCAGGCCAATTGAGCACAGTAATACCATGGTCAGTAAACCATTTACCAGTGGTTTTGGCACTGTGAGCAGATAGCTAGCTGCATTGACCCTGCCCTTGATAAAAAAGTGGACCAACACCAGCAGCTGACATGGCACCCCAGACCATCACTGACTGTGGGTACTTGACACTGGACTTCAGGCATTTTGGCATTTCCTTCTCTCCAGTCTTCCTCCAGACTCTGGCACCTTGATTTCCGAATGAAATGCTAAATTTGCTTTCATCCGAAAGAAGTACTTTGGACCACTGAGCAACAGTCCAGTGCTGCTTCTCTGTAGCCCAGGTCAGGCACTTCTGCCGCTGTTTCTGGTTCAAAAGTGGCTTGACCTGGGGAATGCGGCACCTGTAGCCCATTTCCTGCACACGCCTGTGCACGGTGGCTCTGGATGTTTCTACTCCAGACTCAGTCCACTGCTTCCGCAGGTCCCCCAAGGTCTGGAATCGGTCCTTCTCCACAATCTTCCTCAGGGTCCGGTCACCTCTTCTCGTTGTGCAGCGTTTTTGGCCACACTTTTTCCTTCCCACCGACGTGCCTTGATACAGCCTATTTGTTCAGAAATTTCTTTCTGTGTCTTACCCTCTTGCTTGAGGGTGTCAATGATGGCCTTCTGGACAGCAGTCAGGTCGGCAGGCTTACCCATGATTGCGGTTTTGAGTAATGAAACAGGCTGGGAGTTTTTAAAAGCCTCAGGAATCTTTTGCAGGTGTTTAGAGTTAATTAGTTGATTCAGATGATTAGGTTAATAGCTCGTTTAGAGAACCTTTTCATGGTATGCTAATTTTTTTAGACTTTTATTGGTCGGATCAAATATGCTAATTTTTTTATAGGAATTTGGGGTTTTCATGAGCTGAATGCCAAAATCATCAGTATTAAAACAATAAAAGACCTGAAATATTTCAGTTGGTGTGCAATGAATCTAAAATATATGCAAGTTTAATTTTTTTCATTACATTATGGAAAATAATGAACTTTATCACAATATGCTAATTTTTTGAGAATTAAGGACCTGTATATACACTGAACAAAATTATAAACGCAACACTTTTGTTTTTGCCCCCATTTTTCATGAGCTGAACTCAAAGATCTAAGACTTTTTCTATGTACACAAAAGGCCTATTTCTCTCAAATATTGTTCTAAATCTAAATCTGTGTTAGTGACCACTTCGCCTTTGCCGAGATAATCCATCCAACTCCCAGGTCTGGCATATCAAGATGCTAACTAGACAGCATGGTTATTGCACAGGTGTACCTTAGGCTGGCCACAATAAAAGGCAAAATGTGCATTTTTATCACACAGCACAATGCCACACAAAGCCTCACAACCGCAGACCAGGTGTAACCACACCAGGCCAGGACCTCCACATCCAGTATCTTCACCTCCAAGATCGTCTGAGACCAGCCACCCGGACAGCTGCTGCAACAATCGGTTTGCATAACCAAAGAATTTCTGCACAAACTGCCAGAAACCATCTTAGGTAAGCTCATCTGCATGCTCATCGTCCTCATCGGGGCCTGACCTGACTGCAGTTCATCGTCGTAACCGACTTGAGTGGGCAAATGCTCACATTCTATGGCGTCTGGCACTTTGAAGAGGTGTTCTCTTCACGGATGAATCTCGGTTTTCCCTGTACGGGTAGATGGCAGACAGCGTGTATGGCGTCGTGTGGGTGAGCGGTTTGCTGATGTCAACGTTGTGGATCGAGTGGACCATGGTGGCGGTGGGGTTATGGTATGGGCAGGCGTATGTTATGACAATGAACACAAGTGCATTTAATTGATGACATTTTTAATGCACAGAGATACCGTGACGAGATCCTGTGGCTCATTGTTGTGCCATTCATCCACGACCATCACCTCATGTTGCAGCATGATAATGCACGGCCCCATGTTGCAAGGATCTGTACACAATTCCTGGAAGTTGAAAACATCCCAGTTCTTTCATGGCCAGCATACTAACTGGACATGTCACGCATTGAGCATGTTTGGGATGCTCTAGATCGACGTATACGGCAGCGTGTTCCAGGTCCTGCCAATATCCAGCAACTTTGCACAGCCATGAAGAGGAGTGGACCAACATTCCACAGGCCACAATCAACAACCTGATCAACTCTATGCGAAGGAGATGTGTTGCAATGCGTGAGTCAAGTGGTGGTCACACCAGATACGGACTGGTTTTCGGACCCAGTTTATTTTGAAATAAACTTTAATTAATCATGCATTTATTTACATAAAAATGAACAATGAAGCACTGGTCTGCACTCATGGAAAAACAATTTCCCGTTAACTAACTAGACTGATCTGACATGAGAAGAGAAATTTCAGCTACTGGATAGCCAGCTCCATGAGTCACTACTAGTCTAATCAACAAAATGGTAAGCCTGTGGGAGTTTGAGGACCTTTGGCTGTATATCAAAGTGTTCTCTTCACACTGTACATCTATGAAGAGCATTTAACTAATCAAGACTTCTTATACAGCACAGAGACTGTAAAAGACCATAGTACAAATAGAAGATCTTGTTGGTTCTACGGGTAAGGTAATCTTAATAATCTTGCTTTATGCACATGTACATATCACCTCAGGAGGCCAAGTTACACTTAATAAATAACATAAGTAATCATGAACTAGATTGATTAACACTTCAACATGAAATGGTGAATGCAAGTCAACAAGCTCATCAGATACAGCTAGAATCTCATGTGAACAATGGCCACTTTAACTATCGAACGTACATTTGTTATTAATTAACATGTATAAATAAATTGGCTCAATTACAAAGCATGTGAAGAGGCAAACCTTGTCTTTGATCACGTTTAATATATTTTAATTTAAAGGGGGTTGATTGCATCTCACTGGATCATCTGTGTAAATGTTGAAGTGCAATAATCCAGCTCCATCCAATTATGTTCATTATGAAACTGCAAATGTGTTTGAGAGCAAAAGTGTGATAATTCAAATGGTTTAATTTACACGTCTTTGTTAAGGAACCCATTTGAACCAGATTTTCCTAGTGTTAATGAATACAATAACTATCATACATGTACTAAAGTGTAGCTACATAAGGTGGTAATTATTAATGCATGACTTCTTTCATGACCATGGTTAGCATTTCAAGATATTGATTAGTTTATGCCTTCCTTTATTCAACATTACATTAGGTTGAATTGCAGATTAGTTCGGGTAGTACATTAATCTATAATTGAACCTGGGTGTTCGTGAATATACCAGAATTTAATTTCGTATACACTGCTGTTCAAAAGTTTGAGGTAAGGTTTAAAAAATGGTTTTGAAAGAAGTCTTTTTAAAATACAGTAAAAAGTTTACCATTTTAATATATTTTAAAATGTAATTTATGATTGCAAATCTGAATTTTCAGCAGCTATTACTGCAGTCTTCAGTGTAACAAGATCCTTCAGAAATCATTATAATATGCGGATTCAAGAATTCATTACTATTAAAGCTGAAAATCTGAGCTAAGTATTTATTTATTAATTTAGTGAAAAATGTAATTATGCAATACTCTTTTTTTCTCCCCCCCATTATTGACCCAAAACTAACAAATCTTCAGGCCCAAGATTCTTCTACCCAATGTGACCCAATGCTTATGAAAGACATGAAGTCTTTCTTGCCTGTAGCAGCATCCTCTGCCTATGATCCAGTGAAGATGAGCAAGACTTCTATCAGAAGATGGGGAGGAGACAATAACAATACGGGCAGGAACAGAATCTCAATAATGAGCATGGAGGCTCAGAGTGAACTGGGTCATTGTTCTGACAATATTTAAGGTTTCATCAAATCAGCTTAAAACCAGTCTATGCACCAACCAAAGTGAACTTACTCAGTGTCATTTATTTATAAAGACCATTCATCTAAGAAAAAATATTCTCCTGAAGTCCGAGCAACAGATAAGAGAGAGGCTGAAAGTGTATAATCAGGAAATGTGATCATTCATATTTCACATACATACTTGACCATTATGTCTAATGTATTTGCAATCAATCACATCTTTTCAAACCATAAATAAAAACAGAGGATCTCACCTTTATAAACTCATGAAAAAAGACCAAGAAACCAAAGGTATTGCCAGGTAAAACATTTATAAATTAATAAAAACATTCCCTTTTAGTGTTTGTTTGTCTTTGAAGGTTGATTCAAATCTCCATTCAGTTCCACTTTCCTCTTCCATTTTAAATATAGAAAAATATTTTGACAACATTCATTATTTTGCATGAGTTTCCATACAGTCCAGTAGATTATTGAATAGATAAGGGATAAGTAAATTATTGAAGTGGGGTTCCAGATTGCAAATTTAGTTTGCTTGTCTGAAAAAACTTTAACCATTTTCACTTACTCAGAAACAAAGAAACCAGTTTGCATAGATAACAAGCCACAGAAGTCCTTGTCAACATCAACGTTTCATTCAAACAAATGGACAGAATGAAAAAAGAGGAAACCAATTACATAAAAAAATCAACAGAAAAAATTGTGCAATGTATATTGATCAAACAAAGACATTCCAATAACAATCAATGAGCGCCTGATTTTTCAAAATCATAAACACTTGAATACATGTATGTAGAAAAAGAAAAACATGCTATCTGCACAACAACAGGCATATATTTACATCCTCAAAACAATGGGCGTTTCTTGTGCATTGGTATCTTACGACACACATAAATTGTATAGGCCTATTTGATTTCTAACTTAGAAACTGTGTAATTTCCACTGTCTCCATAGAGATAACTGACCACTAACATATATGTACCGTTTCATTCTTTAACCTCTTGCTCTTTATCTTCCTTTTTTATCTTTCTCACCCACACAGACAGTGTTTCAGGGATGTGAGCAAAAACTATTTTTCTTGACACTCTGCCTAACATTATGTTATTTACATGCTAAACATTTCAGATATCAACAAAAGCAGAGAATCATCCCACTAATGTCCCACACAGACCTTCTGTGGACGGATGGGCCACGATGTGCATCGGGTGTAGATGCATTGGGTGTAGATGCATTGACAATTCAGCAGCTACAGGTAACCAGAAAAAAAGACTTTCAATAAACTGCTATCTATATAAAGTGATAGAAAAACATGCCTTAAATGATATTTGATTGAACCGAATCAACAAAACTAAGACAAGTGAAGCAGCAAGAATACCGCATGCAACGAAAATTAAGTAGCCTAACTCAGGTAATGCGCATATGGCTTACGCATGTAAGAGCTCTTGAATGGATGATTTCAGATCAGCAACACTTTTTCTAAGACACATTTGGAACAAGGGGCAAAAACCATACAGTAAAAACACACACACACACACACACACACAGACACAGTTACTGTTAAAAACAAATGCACATGCATGTCCTTAACTTCCATTCCAAAAATTAAATTGTCTAAAGTATCATTAATAAACAAATCAAAAATTCAAATGTTTTGTGGCGGTTTTTCCACAATGCACAATTTACGGCTGATTTCGCTCATACTCCATAACACTAGCAAAATCAAGTAATGGACAGAAAGAAAGAAAAAACACTTGGTTTCAACACTAAGATGGCTTATGATTCACATAACTTGGCTCACTCCTTAAAGGGACAGGTAATTAAGCAAGCTTCTCTTTGCTCATACCAGTCAAATAACTAAGACATTAGCACCTAGTCAGACGCCAAAAGGGACGCTAATATCCAAGAGGAGATCTTTGTGGGCAGAAAAATCAGTGCCTTTCCAGATACTGAAGAAGATATGTAAAGTCATGCTGGGTAAATGTACCATATGCATTTCCCAGAAACTCATCCAAAAATCTGTCGTAGAAAATGAGCTGCTGCAACCGAGAATAAAAACTAAAACTTTAAAATGCAAACTGTCCATCAATGCTTAATTTTATTGGGACAGAGGCTCAGGAAATTAACCCTCTACCCTTTTTACAAGCTCTAACGTCACTCAAGCTGCTGGACAAAAAAGATTTGTGCTAGAGATTGGAAGAACATGTAGGGAATTTTGTCAATTGTTGATTTTTCAGAGATGTCTCTGTAAAGAGGAAATTCCTGTTGCAATACTGAGGACTTATTCCACAGCGCACGATTGGTAAATGGAATCTGACATCTCATCCTTTAAAAAAGACCAGATGATTATTTTCAATATATATTGGTGTGATCTTACAGACCTATACTCTATAAAAAACAAAATAACCACCTGACATTGCTAAAATGTAAGTGACACTTCTGCACCCATAAAAGTTTAAAAGAACCGTGTGTAGTGAATCTACTTCAGCTATTCTCTGAAGTGACATAGAAACGACGGGAGTGCAAGTTTATGACCAAATTCCTCCAGCTTAAAAGATGCAAGTCTCTGAGTGTACAAAAATCATTATACAGTACACATAGATATTTTATATAGTCTATATACAAGATTTATATGCACAATTTCCTAAAGCTTAATGGATAAATGGTCCTGTACAATTAAAAAAATACATTATGAACATGAGATTATTAACAAGAGATGACCTCTCTTCACCTTCATGAGCAATTGATTTTCCTGTCTCTTGGAGTGCATCATGTCCAATGAAAAAAAAGAATTTTGAAAAAAGAGGTGGAAATTTGGAAACAAATTTTGGCCTTGTGTTATTCCTCAGTGCCTTGACTGGGTGGGAAGGGTAGGGCTACGGCATGCTCCTGTGCAAGAGCTGCGAGCTCTTTGAGAAACTCTGAGAAAATGACAGCACAGTAGACTGCGTTTTTCACCCTCAGTGCCTCTGCCTGCTTCTCCAGGCCGGAAGCCCCACCGGCCGCGCCACCCCGGAACAAAGCACTGTGCAGGGACTGCCCTCCATCTCTCACGTGGGCCAAGGCCAACTGAGCTGCATGTCGAGCTCTCGTAGGACTGTTGGTGTGCCTCAAGATAAGATCGCCCAGAGATGGCTTTCGGCTTTTAACTGTGGGACAGATAGAGAGAAGAACTCAACAGGGTATCTACAGAGTTTAAAAAATTTAATTTAGGACTTAACCTTTTTTTGAGACCTGCACAAATAAAATCAATATTCTATGTCTATACAGAACAAACCCATACTATCTCAAAATAAATCATGTATATTTTAAACGGGCTGTGGCACACATTCAATTGCAAAACAGGGTAACTTAAAATTTAAAATAGACACTCAAGACACTCAATATATACACAAAAAATGGAAATGCATACGAATTAGAGGTTGATCAATATTGGATTTTGCTGATACAATAATAATATGTTCAAAGAAAGATTATAAAAAGATAATCATGCCTATATTAGTAAAATCTATATACTGTGACAGGCAGCCAGAGAAGCCACAAGAGTTTATGTCGAATTAAATGCCACATACAGTTTATTGCATAACCAAAACTCTAATAATATTCAGAAAAAATATTTTATGAATAATGCAGGGCTCACATTCAACCAAAGCCATTTGAAGCTCAATAATCACACTAGGCCTTATCGCAATTTCTATTTTCCATTATTTTTAAGGCCATAATTACCAACTAACTGTACATTATCCTTTACAAAAGCAAATATCACAAAAACATGTCGTATCAAACATCTAGTATTCAACTGATCTTTACAAGAAGACACAAACTATGATCTCTCATGTTTGTTTCTGAGAGTTTTCATTGCCTCTTATTCACCTACTTAAAGAGTCTGATCGACGGAGGTTGGGCACTCCCATGGGTGAGTCGGACCAGTCTAACTTTCCTCTTGCAACCAGAAAGCGGCGAGCCTTTCTTAACAGGGCAGGGAAATCCTCATGTGTTGCTGCAAATGCCTCAATACGATTTTTTACTGATCCCAGTACCTGAGAAATGGAAAGTGAAAGTAAAACCAACATCTTGGATATTGCTTTTGATGCAATGGATTTACGTTTCAGTCAAATCAAATTCAGTAAATCAAATTGTAAATTAATTGCTTACTCAAACTTCACCCCAGAACATTAAACCGATTAATATTATTTAATTCTAGAAGAAAGAAAAAAAATGGCAGAGACAAACCAAGCCAAAATAAAACAAGCCGTTTTTGAGCTGTCAAAACGAATAAAGATTTTCAGTCAACATAAAACAGCAAGAATTGGAGAAAGGTGGAAAAAGTTATGAAAACTAATTTGAAGAAAGGTTTTCTTTGGAATAATGTACACCAATAAAATGTTCTCAATAAAACCAGGATCATGTTTTAAGAGAGTAAATAAAATAAATTTTGTTTTGATCAGAAAATTTAGAAACCAATAAAAAGAGCAACTGAGAATGATTCAGTCATCGCATATTTCGTATCAAGCAGTATCGTATCATATCAAGCTGATCTTATTTGTCATATTTGTTCTTTACGCATTACCTGTATGAGCGATTTAATGCTGGGCTGAAACACCATGTTGGTGTTGAGGAGGAAAGAGCGTAGGAGTGGCTGAGGGTAACAGGCCAGCTGGAACACAACGCCCGTCAGCAAAATGTTCACATATAGGGAGTTCTGCATCATACTCTCCAGTTTACTGAACAGGACTGTTATAAATGGACCTACACAGAGGGAGAAGTGGAACCAGTGACTTATGGTTAGCTCTTGCTGAACTTGGACAAGTAACATAAGCACTCAAATCTTTAATTTGGTCATCTCTATATCGAGAACCTGTGTACGGTTGAGCAAGAGGTTGTCCGAGGGGTCGTGCGGGGCTAAATACCCCAGTGGTAGAGCTGTCAGGCTTTGTTTCACTGGAGCGCTGCTCAGTCTCCGCTGGAAGGCAGTCCTCATCTGTCAGGCTGGGAGCAGGAGCAGTGCGGGATTCCCGAGAGGAGGACTCCGAGCTGTGTGAAAGAACTCTCCTCTCTCTTACACGTTCCTCCAGCTCCCTCAGCTCCTGGTGGAAAGCCTCAATGCTGATTCCCTGGCCTTTCGAGTCACCAGGCAATGGCTCTGACGGCACCCGCTCCAGCAACTCCTCAAACAGACGCTCTACAGACTCTGGAGCCCTGCTGTCACTGGGCACTGTGGAGGTCTCTGTCAAGCCAAAAACAGGAGACAATCTTTGGCTCTCAGTTTGCAGACACTCTTGTGCAGAGGAGGGCACGGAGGTTTGATGTTGCAGATCTGGCTTCAACTGCACCTGAGATGATTTCAGTGCCGATCCAACATGGAAATCTTTGAAGTCGACTGGGCCCATACCCATCGACCCGTTCATTCCCGACTCAACCACACCGCTATTTACATCTGACTCCCTCTTCACTTTCTTAACCTCCATTCTCTCATCCACACTGTCTGTGAACTCCACCTTCCCCATCCCATTGTAGAGTGCTGGATGAGGTGCTGAATGAGGGTGTTGGGACACGGTTTCCACAGCACCTGTTATTTCTGTAGAGATTGATGCAGAAGATTGTAGGGGTATAGTGCTGGGAAGAAGGCTGCGTTTCTTACTGCGGGGTGTCAGACTTATACAGTTCTTGCTGATGGTAACATCCCACTCTCCACTATCTCGATCTGAACTGCTCCACTCGGAACGAGCTGCAGCCACCACTGCTGCTCTCTGCTGAGCGGGGTCCTTTACAGAGAAATGCTCTGGTACCATACTGAGGGAGGGGTTGGATGTAGGAGGGGGAGGTGGAGGAGGAACAGAGTTTGGAGAAGGATTTTCTCCATCATAAGGTGCCGACCAGTCTCGACAGGCCCAAGAGCAGAGCTCAATACCCTTCCGAGCATCACGCAGATACTCTAGATAGCCAGTCTCTCCTTCTGAAGTGTCTGGGAGTTGGTGCATGGGGCTGTCAGAAGAAAGAGGGGAAGAAACACTACCACGAGGAGAAGGGGGAGCATTCTCCGAGCCAGAAGAGTTTGCTTGGCCTCCTGAGCTTTGCTGTCGAATAAAGAGAGCAAGGCGGGAAGGAGTGCTGGGTCTGTGGTGAACTGGTGACTCTGAAGTAGGACTACCCAACACTATAGGCAAAAACAGACAGAAAATATATGTTGTAGGTATGAACCTCAGCAATGTTTTTTTCAGAAGTCTAAAAGCACATCTATTGCGTCCGTTAATGTGCCAGACGCATGCTTACTCTTACCTTTTCCCCAAAAGGCAGGTTCATCATCCCGCTCACTAGAGGGTGCTGAAGTGATTCGGCAGCATTCTGGTATGAGGGAAAGGAACTTGTCAGCTGATTTGCCATATAGGTCTGTTTCTCTGACTGCCCTCCGCTGACTCAGCATTACATGTGTGCATGGCAACAGATACCTGGAAACACAATAGTGAGCAATAGTGACACTTGCCTAATAAAACCACTAATAATGCATTATAATCCTTTCACATTTAAAACACTTATATATGATCTACAAAATCTTATGCTTACCAAGGATGCATTAAATTTGATCACATTTTTTGACAGTATTTCAATTTGCAAGATGCAATGTCCAAATCCATCTATAAACACCCAAAGCTTATTTTGTAGGCTCTCTTGCAAAAGTGAGTCGCACACCCAAGCACACAAAATACCTGAGAACAAGCTGGAGCATGAGGTCTTCACAGTTGAGACTGAGCAATGTCTTAAACAGACTCAGAGAGACCATGCACAGCTTCAGAGAGAGAGGGAGGAAAATGCAACTTTAGTTACAACGCTCCATATTTCCATAATCAACAGCACTGACAAAACAGTGTATTTTCCATCTATACATGCACCCCACATACAGCATTTGCTAAACTGACCCGTGAATTGCTGCTGATGCGTGTGAGTAGTGTATCAAGGATGGTGTCGTTGTCATGGCGATGCAACAGAATGAAGCGCAGGAAGGTCTTAAGTAGGGAAGTTTCTGTGATACTACGTAAAAACAGGTCCAGATATGCCGTGCTTGCTATCATCTCATCCACCGATGACTGAGAGGAACCATAAGAGACAGAGACAGAAGGGGAGAGAGAGGAAAACAAAATAAGAGAAATTCCATTCAAAACAATATTGTATAGTGAATGAATATGGAAAGTCCTATTTATGCCAAACAGGACCCAGTTCATTATGGTTCACCTTGTGCAGAGCGGGGCCCATGACTGGCACCAGGAAGCCGTTGTGGAGGTAGTCAAGGAGTTGGCAGCGCACAAGAGGGTGTGCTACCTGTACTACAGCGTTGCAGAATTCAAGACTGTTCATGAACAGCACTAGAGAGGAGACGCCCATCCAGTCCTCCCTCCGCAAGGCGTGCCAGTCGTCGCCCCGTACCTCAATCTTCCGTGGCAGGGATGAATATAGTGCACTCAGTCCCGTCGCTAGTACCTGGGGGGGGGGGTTGCCAACATTATTACATAAAGTTCACCAAGCAAGCTCTGCCTTTTAAACATTAGTTGATGATGTCTTTAAAACCTGATTGGATGTAAAAGCATTTGCACATCTGAAGCCAAGCAGCAAATTAAAGGAGAACTCCGGGCAATTTTTAAGTTAATCTTGATCGTTAGAGCTTTGTGAGTACTGACTATAGAAAAAAAAACGAACCGGATTGGTGCTTGCTACGCGGAGCTGCGACCGCGAATGCCCAGAGCTCCCACCCAGCTAAAACGGCAGCTATGGGGGCATGGACATAAAGAGCGTTTTTGAGCCTCTTAACAGACACAAAATGCAATTAAAATGTCTGTCCAACATGAACAGGGACCCTACATGTGAACAAGATGCGTTTAGCAACTTAGCCATTGTTTCAACTCACCTAAATAGTCTTTTAGACGGCAAGCTGTAGTCTCGCGCTGCAGTCCCGTGCTGTAGCCGGAAAAGGTAAACAATGTCCAGGTGGGAGGAGCGTTGATCATGTGCGACGAGTCTTCGTACATGGAATGGCATTTTTCTTCAAACGGCCCCGCTGTGTTGAGTGTGTGTAGTCATCCTTGTCAAAGTGTTCACTGCAAATGCGGTAATCTTTAGCGCGTAGTACTTCTACGGGAGTTTGCACATCAAGTTGAAGTACAACTAGCCACAACTGCAGAATCTCGAGGTCATGGAAAGGAAGACGATGAAAATTTAAGCTCTTATATTTTCGCATTCGGTTGCCACAATCACAAGCACAAACACGAACCATTTCTTCTTCACTTGTAAGCAACTCTGATCATAACTCGTCGCACATGATCAACGCTCCTCCCACCTGGTCATTGTTTACCTTTTCCGGCTACAGCACGGGACTGCAGCGCGAGACTACAGCTTGCAGTCTAAAAGACTATTTAGGTGAGTTGAAACAATGGCTAAGTTGCTAAACGCATCTTGTTCACATGTAGGGTCCCTGTTCATGTTGGACAGACATTTTAATTGCATTTTGTGTCTGTTAAGAGGCTCAAAAACGCTCTTTATGTCCATGCCCCCATAGCTGCCGTTTTAGCTGAGTGGGAGCTGTGGGCATTCGCGGTCGCAGCTCCGCGTAGCAAGCACCAATCCTGTTAGTTTTTTTTTTCTATAGTCAGTACTCACAAAGGTCTAACGATCAAGATTAACTTAAAAATTGCCCGGAGTTCTCCTTTAAGTCTGTAGATTTTGCAACAAAACTTTTTGACTAATAAACTTATTTTTAAGTTTACGGCTGCTTCACCTTGTGTAATAACAGCCCTTAACTAAGGTACAATCACTGTAACACACAGGAAGTTTGTTTTTATTGCTATACTACAACAAAGAGTATGGTTCTTATTCCAAACTAGGGATGAGTTACGATTTTTGAATATATTCATTTAGTTGATTTTATTATAGAATCGAATAGGTTGTGCGATTATTGTCTTTAAAAAAAAAATCCCCATGTTTTCGGTTCTGATGATGCGGTAACACGTTCTTGTAACCAGAGGGTGGCGATGCTAATAATGCATCTGAAAGCTGTCAATCAACTCTCAGACAACAGAAGGAGATACACATTGTCTCACACCAGAGCATGTGAGCGGAGTGGTAATATTTCCTCCAGAGCGGAGAGTGCATTTCTGAAGATTGCGCGCCGCTTGCTCAGTCCACTCAGGGCCGCTCGCTCAGAACGCCCTTTGTGACATGCTGGTTAGAAAATATGTGAAATAGGTAGGGCTGCCCATGTACGACTAAAGTTTTTTTCTAGTCGACTAGTAGTAGTTCATTTAAGCCATTAGTCTAATCACATTTTTATATTGATGTATTACTTTTTTAATTAATTATTGTAATATATGGGAGAGAATGCTAAACCATAATGAGTGTTTTTTAATATATTGCCTATTTCGCATCTCAACACACGCATAAAGCTTGCCACAAAGAACCGGCAAAAGTAATGATTATGCATGAGACATATGAATTGTTTATTAATAAACTAGTGTTTTCTGTGTCAGTGTCAGCTGCAAAGATAATGTTGATGATGCTGACTCGCCATCTTCGCAGTTGTGAACGCGCCTATAGAGAGAAATGCAAACATTATATGAATTAGTCTACATAAGCAGAGAGTACCCAATTTCATTTCGTTTTTAATTGTTTTGTTTAAAAGTAGACATTTCAAGCTTTCTATCAATATATTTCTCAGGTCTGTGAGGCAGGTAGCTTATACACTGAGTTTCGGTTCATTTAAGAGACCCGCTCCAGTTCACGCTCCGGTGCCTCTGTGTCCTGATTATATTGTCTACTATATTTGCTTCTTATTTATGAATCCAGGCAATTTGTTGATGAAACAGTGATTAAAATGAATTCACTTTAAAGAAAGGCTTTCTACAAAACAAAACTAAGTGGTCAAAATCATGTCTGACCCATTCCAAATGTCTCCCGTATTGGCATCTTATGATCCTATCTTACTCATCTCATGCGGTTCCCTTTTCATATAATCAACATAGATTAAATTAAAAAAATAACATAACATTATTTAAACATAAATATGAAACGTATGTTTAAGTTTTTTTAACCTATATTTAAGCGTCACACCGCTCCGCTTTGCTCACATGCTTTGGAGTGTAGCCTATACATGCATGTGTGCATGTATAGAATAATACCCAGTGATCTTAGAATATTATTTTTGCTTGAAATGCCCATCCATATTCCAAACGCAGTTAATCATTCTCAAACATCTTAACATGGAATAATGGTATGGTCATACGTTTAAAAAAAAAAAGGCAAAATTTCCTGTCCAGTGTCAAGTCTAGCAAAGATTCTCTGCTCATACAGAATTCACTAACAAACCAAGCTGCTTTCTTTTTGTCAATGTGGCATATTTGCATGACCTTAAACCCTTCGCAGGACCTTAAGCGATTGCGTGGATTCCTATTGAAATGATTGGATTTCGAACATGAAAATTCACTGAACATCAGTAAATGTGACCACACCTCCTTAATGCTCAAATATTTTGAAGAACATCATTCATGTCAGGGCTGGATTTATATGTGGAACTTGGCCATGTCTCCTAGAGCCACAAAATAGGCAATCAAAGAAACTGGCAGCAAGATCTAATGCATCTCTGGCATAAAAATAGCTATATGTGACACACAGTAGAAAAAGTAAGTAAGAGAGAGAAATGTTAAGAAACTGAGGCACTGCAGTAGCATGGAGTCCTAGATGAGACCTCCAGTCGTATGTGTTAAGTGGGTCACATGAAGGCTCTTATATTATTCTCGTGAGGAAAGAGGACAGTGGGGAGGAAAGCAGCACATTCACTGGACAAACACTGTAGTCACAGAGCACAACTACAGATGACAAATGGCCTTTTTCATTCCACAGAAGCCAATAGAATGCAACCCAGCGAAAATACTACAGGATTATATGTCTCCATTGAAACTAGGGATGGGCATTCGATTAAATTTTCTTAGTCGATCGTCGGGAGAATTAACGATCGACTATCGATTAATCATTAATATTTTTATATTCAAATTCATTCTTTATTTTTATATTATATACTTTTTATAAATTAAAAATGCAATGAAAATACAAAAATACAGCGCGTTTTTCCTCGATTAGGTCTTTATTACAAGATGATCAACTTGTGGCAGTAAAACTGGACGTTCGGTTAGGCTAAACTTGAAGATATATGCGCTGCGGTGCTCGAAAGCAACGGAACCTGCAGCTGCGAGTTTGCGTTCTTAAACAGAGACCCTCGTTTGTTCCAAAATAATAAATAATAAAAAAAATCATGTTAAACAATAACTTAACCAAAAACATAATAATACTTAGATCTGACAGGTTTTGTCAAAATGTAACTCAAAACTATCCAAGAACGGAGTCGAGAAAGAGGGTGAGAGAGATTAGCCTACCTACTGTAACAATCAATTAGGCTAGGCTACTTAACAAAGCCTCATAAAAAATAACTAGTAACTCACATACAACTTCTACACCAGTCTACTGATTTTTGTTGAGAAAGATAAGCATGTTGATGACATGATCTGAGGTCAGACGCGACCGCAACCTGACCGTCAAGCCTCGTTTACACTTTCGCCCGGCTCTGCAGCGCGAGTCTCCACAGATTGCGCACGCACCTCCCCAAACAGACGAGGCGTTTATATACTCGACGCGCTCGCCTGTGAAACACCGCATACCGCAATGACGTCATTTTTGCCGCGCTCACCTTCGCGCTCGTGCGGACGCGTCGAGTTTAAACAAGGCTTCAGTCCAGCCGCTGAAAACACCCGCTCTGAGGGGACTGACGTTGCCGGGATGCACAGGTACCTCCGCGCTAACTTGACCAGCCCGGGGAGCACGTTCACTTTCCACTCACACTACGCAACGCAGCAGCATAAGTTTAATGATAATCGATAACAAATTAACGTGATCGACGAAATTCTTAATGATCAATAATCGATCGTCGATTAATCATGCCCATCCCTAATTGAAACAGCTTTAAAAGACACATGAAATCAACAAGCGACATTCAAACTGCATGGCAAAGACAAAAAAAAGCACATAACATGAACAGAATGGATATTCATAAAGACATGCTAACAGGGAGAAAAGAAAAGAACAGAAGGAATGCACAAATAAAAGAATGCCTCTCTAACTCTTCTCTGCCCTTTAATCAGAAATAATCTAGGATACAAGCACATTTTCAAAAGCAAGAATAGAAAAGATGAGGTAAGCACAAACAACAAACACACACACTCATGCTTACTGGGCAGAAGTAGGAGTTCTCAGCGATGTAGCGTGCAACAGCGTGGTTGCTGGCAGAGGTTGCCATGACGAGGAGTAGCGCGTCACGAGCCTGCTGCCCCAGAGAGCCATCTCGATGGATAAATGGCACCAACAGTGAGAAGATCAGCAGGTTAGTGGGACCCTGCTGTACCGGCCCACACTTAAATAACAACTCCAAAATGGCAGTTTCTTTCACCATGGACACACATACCTAACACAAACATAAAATGATTTACAGTTATAAAACACATATTAATATCTAATTATGCATGAAATGATTGTACATTACAGCTGTTTTTCCCCTGCCGGTCTAATTTGAGGTCATATTTTGGCCAACTTAATTCCATCTGCTTTTGTTTCTTCGCTGATTGTAGAGCTGAGGATGCAAGCATTCTCAATACATGGTAAAAACAACAACAACAACAACAACTTTCACTGTTGTTTTTTTCTGGAAAAGTGTATACAATTGAATATTTTATTCAATTCCTCTTCCTCTTATGTAACTTACAGGTTGGAATGTGAATTTTTATATATGTCAAACAAAAAGGAAATTAAGATTGAGACTGGCTGAACATAAATATGCTATTCCCACTAAAAACTGTAAATGAGGATCTAAAAACTGTTATTTCAGTTCTTCTGTGAGAATCTACAGAAATATCCATACTGTTTGGTTGAAAAGGCTGTTTGTGAAGTGGTTTCATATCTATAATACAGGACAGCTTCCAGTGTGTAAAGGTTAATAGACACAGGCGAATCGTTGTCATTTAGGAATAAGATTGTGTGTTTGAATCGAGATTGTGATATTTTACCAATGAATCGTGCAGCTCTAGCCGCATGTCCTAATTTTGCTGAATGTTTGGTCCTTAAAAGAGAAAGTTGTCAAAAAATAAACTAACCTACTACCTACCACAGCCCAAAACTTAATAAACTAAACCAGTGGTTCTCAACCGGTGGGGCCCGTTAGGACGGGTGGTGGTCGGGGGGTGGGGGGTTGTCGGGTTGGAAATAAAAACCAATTTTTAAAAAAAAAATTTAAATAACGAAAATTCACCCCATGTGAAATGGAAGTGGTTGGACTATTATAACACACAAACAAATCATCCTCCTGGCGACTTTTTTTGTCAAAAGCGACTAGCGACTTTTACTGTTGTTATTAGACTTTTGTGGTGTTTGGAGACTCGAAAGCACGTATCACTCTGCAGTTACTGTGCTCAACGAGCAGCGGGTGATGCCGTGGGCCCCTCCCCCGTCCAAAAGCACTCACACGCGGTCAGTCTCTTAGTAGTCTCTCGCAGCAGTCCCAGCCTATGAGGCGCCAGAATGGACAAAATCGAAGCGAACTGTGTGCGAGAGACCGAGTGTGTCTGCGTGCGAGAAACAGAGTGTGTCAGTGCGCGAGAGAGACAGAGTGTGTCCGAGCATTAGTAACCTAATTAATTGATACATAGTAATATATAGTGTATATATATATATATAGAGGCACGGAAGTTCGAATTATGGACAACAATAATCAGAACAAACATCTTGTTTTGAACTATTGTTTAATAAATAAATAATAAATAATTTGAGCACAAGAAGAGTGACAGTAGGCTGAAGGAACTCTTCACCTCCTGCCCTCTTTCGTCATTATGGGCAGCATTGATGCCTTGAAGATTCTCCTCCCTTTCGCGTCGACATATTTGTGTGAGGCAGGATTCTCAAAAATGACTGCACTCAAAAAGAAATACTGCAATGTAGCACAAATCGAGGATGATTTGAGACTATGTTTATCAGACATAGCGCCAAGAATTGAGGATCTTTGCAAGGCAATGCAGGCTCAGGTCTCACATTAACATCGCCTACCTGCAAGCATAATAAGCATAATAAAGCATAAATTCATATCAGAGGGGTGGTGCCAATACCCAATTATAGCAATAGCCAAGTAATGATAATGGGCCTACTGATGATAATAATAATAACAACAACAAGAAAGCATGTAACCTCATATAATTATATAGTAATAGCCTAGTAATGATAATAGGCCTACTACTACTCATAATAATAATAATAATAATAGTATTATGGGCCTAAAAATAATAGCCTAGCCTAGGGCTATCTATTTATCTATCTATCTATGCAAGGTGGTGTAGTGGGGGTGGCGCCAGGAGGGGGGGGGGCCCCAACTGCAATGAACCAGCTTTGGGGTGGCCCAGCTTGCAAAAGGTTGAGAACCCCTGACCTAAACCATAAATTACATGGAATTGATAAGTTTCGGTGGTGTACAAGCCATTAACCGAGTTGTAAACTCAACAATTAAATCTGATTGGCTGTCAAGGATTGTTGCGAAATTAATTTCCATGTGATTGAAACAGGTGTCAGAATTTGCCTGTCAAAGACCTGATTTAGCAGCAGTACGAGGCTGGACTCTAGGGCAGAAGGGCAGCCCAGCTGGGGATCCACACATGCTCCCAGCAGGCTTAGGAGCGGCTGCAGCACTGCACTGTGCAAGAGCAGCGGTTGATGTGACTGTCCGATCAGCATCTCAAACAGTTTCAACAGCTCTAGCTGGCTGTCCGGATCCAGACCATGGCGCACATGCCACTGTACCAACTCTTCCAGTATGTTCTCTGCCACCACCATCTCCAGAATAGGACCCATTGCTGCAGACATTCCACAATCCATTGTCACATTTAAAAAAACGAATTTATATAATGCTAAACAGTACAAATGTATGCTCCATCGAGCTCACAGGAGAGTGTTTTAACCTGGTGATTCAATGTCTCCCCCAGCTGGTCTCTCTTCAGCTAGCAGGCACAGCATCTGATCTGTGTGATTGCGAACTGCTGTGAGATCATCGGCACAACCACCCACTGAAGTCTCTCTCCGTTTCAACACACCCGCCACCTGACAGGGAGACAGGGAACAGTTAAATTCTATTTATGGTAGAGCCAAAGAGGAATAGGTGTCTATATTGACGTTAGGGCTGTGTTCAATACATTGATAAAGCGATGCATCGTCACATACTGCTTGTCAGCTGCTTCTGTATCAATTCCGTGCTTAATTTGAACACAAGAACAGCATTTAAAACGGAGTGGGAATATGCTGAAATTAATTAATTAATTAATAGAATATAATTTATAGGTTAGAACAAAGTTTAATCTGGCCTACAGAGGAAAATAACTGGGTTTGCCTTGCCTGATTTCATTTGATGTAATTACCCAATCAGAGCTTCACACTTGTGCAATACAGAAATATCTACAAAGTGTCATTTTTCTCAACCTGGCAACCATGAGACACTGTCTCCACTGTGGATAAAAAAAGCTGGCTTTCTAAAAACACCACAATATTTGCTGGATCGGGTATCGGCCAGACGAGACCATCCAAATCCGATAGTGTGCGTATGTTACTGTTATACAACACAAAAGGCACAAAAACATTTTAAAGCACCATAATGTTTTTGTGTACTATATTCCAAGTTTTCTGAAGCCATTACATATAGTTTAATGTGAGGTACAGATTTAAGTCGTTCAATTAATCTTCACCTAAGTACTTCCCTCCGCTGCGGCTGTCAGTCATTCTCCATTCAGCATTCAAACTAGGGCTGCACAATTAATCGAATTTCTAATAGCGATTACAATTACGGATGCCACGATTACGTAATCGTTCAAAGCCGCGATTACAAAAGAAAATCCACTCTGTGTGTGTGTGTTTAGAGCATAATTGTGTTATGAGAGGCGAATCACGGCTACTTCAGAAAACCCAGCCCAATATGACATACCAGGCAGTGACGTAAGTGTACACTGAAATAAAAAGACTATCACCTCAGAAAAACGGACTTTACTGTCCTGTCAGCCGTTATACTGTGCTCGTAGCGCGCACTCTTCAATTGCACGCGCAAATGCGGTGGCGCGCGCTATGTATCGCTTCACTGTATAAAGTGCAAAAGAAACTACGAGCATGCAACGTCGTTACAATGTAAATTAGCGAGTCACGGAATAAAAGTAAAATACCAATAAATCACGTGTTAGCTGAGAAGGATTTTCATGCAGGTATGATTTTCATTCTATTCACCAGGAGCTGTTTCATTAACAGTTCTTGTTAGTATTGTGTATTTACCATGGTAAGTGTCGTTTCCATTACCCAAAATTGCCACTTTATTTTCACTTTGTGTTATTTTTTTATATTTTTAAATGACTTTGGTGGCTCATATCAACATTGTATTAACAAAAACTAGTTTGGGACTGCTATTTAATTGCTTTAGCATAGTCCTAATGTTTATCTTCACTACGAGTCATTCTTACAATTTATGTATATGTTAAGTAAAGGGGGACAGTATTTGTGTGTGTGTTAACAATTTTTGTGTAAACATGCATTATAATATGCCTATATATTCAATATAAATTGTGAAAATCATAATTAAAAATCGCAATTACAATTTCAAGGGAATAATCGGCAATTATGATTTTTGTCATAATCGTGCAGCTCTAATTCAAACAGTGCGTCTCGCTCGGTTACGACAGTCAACACGATGAAAATCTCTCCAAGATGAGTCAATCTTCCTATTATTATACTGTAGATCTGTAGATAAAGGTCTATGGTTTGCATAAAAGGAATTTAACTTGCTGGAGTTTCACATGTTAGCCTACTTTCTCCCGGGTGTTTGTTTGGTCACAACCCTGGAGTAGAGAGCGATATAATTGTTCTTCACGCGCACATTAACTGAAATTTAAAACTGTTAAAAGGCTCAAACTAATGAATAAATAAATAAATGTATATCTTCCCTTTGTGCTTTGAAATTTTCAATGCGAAGCGCTGCGCGCCGTGACTCCATGTTGCTTCAAACACATCATTCTTCGCCACGGGATGCGCATAAGTGTTTCGTGCTGCTCTCAATTGGAGCCTTTCATATTACAATACTTTTGTGCAATGGCAGTTTATTGATAGCCTTAGTTGTTCTGTCCAATCTATCATATGTTGCTACTTCATTAAAAAGTTGCGCTTAAAATTTTAATTATATAGTATATATTTTGTCTGTATATTGTTTTACAAAGTAAGGAAAATAAGGTTTAAGTCAAGCTTGATGCCTTTAACAAAAGAATATTCACAGTCTTTTCCCCACAGTGAGGCATACAGATACAGTTTATTAGGTAATTCGGCACTGTTTTTTAAATTATTATTTTAGTATTGGATCGGTACTCTGTATCTGCCAATACTGAATCCCAGGTATCGGAATCGGTATCGGAGGCAAAAAAGGAGGCACCCCTAGTATTAACCATACCAATCATTCTTAACCAATAATTTTTACCACCTCACTAAAAAGTAAAATGTAAAAGGCATCCATTCATTTGAATGGTGCAAAAATTTCAATTTAGTAATAGTAGTATACTTTATATTTTATTGTCCGCGAGAGGAAAATTGTTGTGGACTACATGTTGCTGCATATACATATAAAAAGAAAAGAAACAATAGATTTAAGACTTTACAAATTTAAAATGATTAAGATAAACTATTATTCAGCATTCGTACAGATACAGGCACAAAGGAATTCTTATACCGATTAAGTTTGCACAATGGGACTCTATATCTTCTACCAGAGGGGAGCATTTCATACTGTGAATACAAAAAGTGAGTTTGGTCCCCCACGATTTTCCTCGATTTTATATGACTGCAGTTGTTTTAAGGATATTATTTGCACAATGAGTATGAGGGAAATAAGCCTATGTGGTGTCTCACCTGTCTCCAGTGGTTCTCAAACACCATAAGGCAGGTCTCGGGGTCGGCAGTGCATGGGCTGGACGGGGCTGCATGTCGACCGGTCCGAGTGCCTGGACCCCTTGGATTTAAACGACTCAGCCAACTCATCTTAGCTCACAGGCTGATCCAAATTCGATCAAGAGGTCAACAGGGAAAGAACAAAGGGGGAGCAAGGGAGAAGCACAGAGAGGGAGAGAAAAGGGGAAAGGGGGGAGGGGGGGTAAGGCGACTCACAAAAGGTGTCCAAAAACCAAGAAATGAAGAGTCCTGATTGATGAAGTAAGAGGTAAAAGCATAGAGAGGACGGAATACTGCAGATTTGTGCAGCAACAGGCTTGTCTGCACTCCCTGTCATCCAGTTTGCAATCGGCACTATACTCCATACCGATACATATACTCCTCCGCACCCACCTGCAGGGAGAGGGAGAGAAAGAGAAAGAGAAAGAGAAAGAGAAAGAGAGAGAGAGAGAGAGAGAGAGAGAGAGAGAGAGAGAGAGAGAGAGAGAGAGAGAGAGAGAGAGAGAGAGAGAGAGAGAGAGAGAGAGAGAGAGGTCAATGATGACACATTAACACCTGCAGGTAAAACACAAACAGTGTAGCCAGTTAGTGTAAAGGTTAGTTTCTGTGGGAGATCAAAAGGACAAGACAGAAGGGCACAGCACATACAAAATTCCAAATTGTAACATGCATGTAAATATTATTAATAAGCTTGGGTCTGTAAGATATTATTTATTTATTTATTTTTTGAGAAACAAATTTTTTCAGCAAGGACGCATTAAATTGATCAAATGATAAAGACTCGGAGTAAATGGATGCTGAAGATTCAGCTCTGCCCTCAGGAATAAACTAAATTTTAAACATCCTGCATGTACGTCTAAAGCAAAATGATGGTATAGTATGTGAATATTAATTGAGTTATTATGCAGATGTTGCTTGGTAAAGTTCCTGGAGCAGCCAGTCAAGTAATTTAATACATATTCATGATTCAAGCATTCACTATTAGGGATGCTCCGATCACGATTTTTGCAGCCGATACCGATAGCCGATTTCTTGTCATGGTGATCGGCCGATACCGATCCCTATACAGATGCTTAATATACTTAATATACGACAAAGATAAATACAAACAAAATGGAGCAGTCTGATGCAGCCCACAAGGTTAATTAAACATTGTCCAATAGTAAACTTTGGAGGACAACATAAACATTTAATCACCTAAAATAGAGAAGTCTGATGTAACTTAAACCTTGTCCAATACAAGTCTGAGCAGGACAAAAATTAAATAAATAAATAAATCATTTAAACTCCTAAAAGAACAAATTGGAGTAGTTCGATGCTACTCATTAGAAGGGATGGGCATTTCAAGCAAAATAATATTCGAAGATCGCTGGGTTAGGGATGTGAATTTCTGCCAAAAATGGCATTCGAAAATTATCGTTCGAAACTCTGGAAAAAAAAACACAAAAAACGCACACTCATGACAGAAAGGGAGGCCAATTTCATCTTTAGCGATTTTTCATCAAACAAACTGTTTATTAATTGAACAAGTAACATGTTTTCGGCGTTTTTTTTAACATAGTTAACATAGAAGAAAAAAACAATAAGCAATAATGCATTTAACAGCATGTATTGCATTAAAATAAAGTAACGAGAGGAACGTCGCCCCAACGTAAGGAAGTAAATGTAGCCTACTTTGTTACTACCATAGACGGTTACTACCATAGACAGTAAAGGTTACTACCCACCTCTGTTGGGCGCAGAGTTAACGGTCACAGTGCTCTTCTTCTGTTGTTTGTTTACACTATGCATAAAACACTGGTATCCTATAGCCCAGTAGAGGGTTTCATTTATGTTAGTGACACCTTGTGTTCCCGACAGGAGAATACCCTGCTGCGTGATCTGTGACAGTTGGCGCGCCGTCAATTATGACACATTGGAATTGCGCGAAAATATAACGATATTCAAAAAAGTAATTTTATGATCGAATTTTCGAACGCAGTTCGACTATTCGAAGATCGCGAATCATCCCTACTGGGTATTATTCGATTATTATTCGAAAATCGCACCCCTCCACATATGCAGGCACACATGCATGTATAGGCCACACACGATAAAAGTGGAGTGGTCTGACGTTTAAATTAACTTAAAAATGTAAATATACATTTCATATTAGTTTTATATAATATAATGTTCTTTTTTAATTTCATCTATGTTGATTATATGAAAAGGGAACTGCATGAGATGAGTAAGATAGGATCATAAGATGCCCAATATATCAGGAACATTTGGAGTGGGTCAGGCATGATTTTAACCCCTTAATTAAGTTTTGTTTTGTAGAAAGCCATTCTTTAAAGTGAATTTCATTTTGTAAAAATTGTATCTTAATTTCAATCAGTTTCATCAACAAATTGGCTGGATTTAATAAATAACAAGCGAAATATAGCAGACAATATAATAGGACACAGAGGTACCCGTGCCTGAACTGGAGCGCGTCTTATAAATGAACCGAAACTCAGCGTATAAGCTACTTTGCCTCACAGACCTGAGAACGTATAGAAAGCGTGAAATGTCTATTTTTAAAAAAACAATTCAAATCGATAAGAAATGGGGTACTCTCCGCTTATGTAGGCTAATCCGTATGAAGTGTGCATTTCTCTCTATATGCACGTTCACTACATGCGAAGAGGGCGTCAACATCGCCAACTGTATCTTTGCAGCCAGAAAACACTAGTTTATTAATAAACAATTAAAATGTATCATGCTGCATAAACATTACTTTTGCCGGTTCTTTGTGGCAAGCTTTATGCATGCGCTTGATATGCGGAATACAGGCAATATTGCGATAATGCTCATTATGGTTTAGTATTTTCTTCCATGTGTATTTAAGTATACATGGGGTGGTGATGGCGCAGTGGATAAGACACATGCCTTTGGTGTGAGAGACCCGGGTTCGAATCCACTGTGAGACACCAATGTGTCCTTGTGTCCAATGTGTCCCTAGTTGCTCCGGAGGCGTGCAACCTCGGACATACATAGCAATTGTAAGTCGCTTTGGATAAAAACGTCCGCTAAATGAATAAATGTAAATTTAAAAATTTAAAAAGTAATTAAATTAATCTAAATATTCGATTAGACTAATGGCTTAAATTAACTACTACTAGTCGACAAAAAAAAAACTTTAGTCGTGCACGGGCAGCCCTACTTATTTCACATATTTCCTAACCAGCATGTCAATGCAGGCGTTCTGAGCAAGGTGCGCTGTGTGGACTGAGCGAGCGAAGCATACTCTTCAGAAAGGCGATCTCTCTGGAGGAGAATTCTCCTCCACGTGAGATTTCTTTGAAACATACACGGCAAATAGCTCATTCTTTTCATTGTTTCTTGACACATCATAGTAATTCCACACCGGCAATGACGTGACTGCCAAATCATTTAAGTTCCCACGCATCATGTACCTTCTCACGTTTTGACATCATCAAATTGTGATCGGTTTGTGAGATAGGCCAAGTAGTGAGTACCGATTGAGTTATAAAATGTGTTTATCGGCCGATATCGATCTCCGGCCGATCGATTAGAAGCATCCCTATTCACTATAATAAAGGCCTCATTATGCTTCTGCGTCAACTCCACGGCGTAGCTACGCTGTCACTCCTACAGCGTTCTGGCCGTTTTATGGTTCTGCGTCAGGTTGAGTTGCATCGCGGTGCATCTGACCAATCACAGCCCTTGTGGTCTGCGTCGCCTCGATGCGTAGTTAAAATTTTTTGGAGGTGCACGTTGAGCCACGGCGGAGATTCACGGCGACACAGAGGGGTCTGCGGGGGTACGCCGTCGATTCGACGCAGAAGCATAAAACAGGCTTAAGATTCATCAGGCATAAAAAAAAAATTTGTTTGGTTCCGGTTTCCGACCGACCCTGTCAATTTATGTGCGACCCAAATTTATTTTATGAGCTTGGGGAAGAAATAATACAATTTAAATAAATACACAAATAAAAAACTTTGAGGCGAACTATAATTTATGTTTTTGTAGAGCACCGTAATTGTATAGCCTGTTGTCGTCCAGCAATGCTAACAAACGAGGCAGCCACGGGCGTTCACTAGGGGTGTCCATGGTTAACCGATTAACCGATTAACCGTTAAAAATTGCGTAACCGAGTGAAACATTTTGCTCGGTTAAGTGGCGTCAATGGCGTGCATTGAATTTAGTTGTAATACATTTTTTCACCGCCAGAGCGCTCCCAGACATTTGAATTGTCCACAAGAAGTTCACTTTTCATAATTTTAAGGCCGTAAATAGGCTTTCATTTCTCAAATAGTGTAATGTCTTAATTTTAGTTTGAATAGGTCTTAAATTAAGGAAAGACGAGATGTATTCACCTTGCTGAGGGGGATGTGATCAAAGCCTGGAGTGGAGCGAAAGCACATTCCTCTCTCCACTCTAAGCATTCTGTAATCACTTCGCTAACAGTCCACTCCTGGTTTTCAATTCCCGCTCACAGAAAAAAACTAACATGTAAAAAGACCGCTTACAAGTAAAAAAATGTTTAATAGTTGGTTGGGATGAGTAGCCTTACTGAGTAGCCTATTTAATTGGAATATCAAATAGGTTGTGCGATTATTTAAAAAAAAATCTCCATCTCCATGTTTTCGGTGCTGACGCGTTCATGTAATATAGCCTGGGTTGCGCTGCCAATAACCTAAAAGCTGTCAAAAAGAACAGGCAAAAGTAATGATTATAAATATGTCAAATATAGCAAGGAGACGTTTAAATAGTTTCCAGGCTCACTCAGCTGGAAAGATGAAGTTGACAATGCTGATTCGCGATCTTCGCAGTGAACGCGCCAGAGAGAAATGCACTTTTCATACGGATTACATAAGCAGAGAGCAGTCTGTTTTCTTTCGTTTTGAATTGTTGTGTTTAAAAGTAGACATTTCAATATAGATTTATTTATCAGGTCTGTGAGACAACTAGGCTACCTTATAGCCTACGCTGAGTTTCGGAATTCGTTTATGAGATGAGCTCCAGTTCACGCGCCGGCGGCTCCGTATTATCTAATGTCTGCTATATGTACTTCTTATTTCCAGGTAATTGGTTGATGAAACATTGATTAAAATTAAGATACAATTAATACAAAACGAAATTCACTTTAAAGAAAGGCTTTGTGCATTCTGTTTGATGTCTCTGTGAAAGTTTTAGTGCCGCTTCCAGAACTGCCACGTCCCATTGTTTGTTCCATATAAATCTGAACACGAAAAATAAAATAAAAAGAATATTTTATGTTCTGGGGAGAACTGACCCTTCTTCATTTGGCAGTAGTACTTTAGGTTTGTGCAGTGTAATTCAGAATTAGGTAGCCTAAAACAATATTTTGCCACCTAATAGTTAAAGATGTTTTGTGCAGTTATTAAAGGTGTTAAAAATGAACTACCCCTTTCTCCTGTGTCTGTATCTCGGGGTTGCGGCGCGTACACTATGGTTAACCGAGTATTAACCGCTAAGGGCCTCGGTTAACGGTTAATGAAAAACTTGAAAACGTGCAGCCCTAGCGTTCACACATCGTTGTTGTCCTGTAGATGCACTGCTGCGCTCGTGACAGGGCGCATGAACTGAACGAGCAGAGATAGAGAGAGAGCCTCGGTCGCGCGCACGCACTGTCTCTGTGGAGCCAGGCGAAAGTATAGGCTTCACCGTCTCAAAACTAAGCACTGTCTTGCTCTCTCTCCCTCACACATATTAATGAAAATCAATCGACACGATGGCAAGGTCGGAAGACTAAAGTTTAATGTGGAGCATTCGGAGATTTATTTTTTCCTGAATTACCGCTGGGTGGGAATTGTGCTAAAATACGTTGCCTTATCTTCTCTGAAAAGCGTTCCACACATTCAGCTGACATATAAACCACACTTTAAATAAACGAAAAAACTATCCACAGGGAACTACACTAACATTTTCCACTGGTGGCACTTGCGCTACTAACTTTTTCAGTTACTAGCGCAAAACATGATTTGGTCGCACAAATTATTTATATAGTAAGCCGCTCTGGATAATAATGACCAATAGTGAAACTGTATTGCATACAGATGTGCTTTTTATTTTACTCTCCATCTTTTAAAACACATGCCTTCTTGTTTTCTTTAAAAATGGTTGGGATAGATTTACTGCAATAGAAAATACAGTAGCCTACACAATAAAGTGCTAAATTAATTTCTTTTGGATTTCACCATGCTATGGTTGGCACAGATGGGCAGACTTCTGAACTCTTAAGGAAAAGTAAAATAAATATAATATGTCATTGTGAAGCTTCAATGATTCGTGTTTGAATTGTTTTGACGCAGTTACAAATTTGGACAGTCCTGCAATTGAAGGCCCACAGAATTTACAGTAGGGCTGCACGATATTGGTAAAAAAATGACATTGCGATATTTGATTTTTCTGCGATATATATTGCGATATAAAAACAATTTCACCAGATGACTTGAATAGCTCTACTTGGAAAGAATGAATCATTCTAGAATGACTCTTGAGTTCAGTGTTGGACAGATCAGTTGTTATTTTAACCATTCATTAAAGTGAATCGGTTCAAAGGAGTCAGTTCGCGAATCGGACGTGTCATTAACGGACCACGGCACACGTTGTGTGATTATCCAGGCAGTTTAGGACATCGCACAAGATTTGTCTCAACACAGAAAACATTTCATCACCAGATAAATTTTTTGTTTTGTTTATTGAAAGAGTGGTTTATGCCATCTGAATGTGTGGAAAGCTTTTCAGAGAAGATGAGGCAACGTTATTTTAGCACAATTCACAACCAGTGGTAGTTCAGAAAAAAAAAACTTCGCTCTTCCGACCTTTTACCATCGTGTATTCTCAAAGATATTCAGTCAACTCAATTCATTATTATGAGCGAGGGAGGGAGAGAGAGCGCGCGCGCGACTGGGGCTTTCACGGTACTGATCCACTTTTGCGACACGACTGAAGCGTGGTGTCGCACGCCTCTACACATTTGTAAATTGATGGGCGTTCCTCAAGTTTACCGCTATGGGCGTGGTTTTGACCCAGCGGCCAGTCTAGAACAAAGGCCCCTCGAGAGACTACTTCTATTGGATAGACGCGTCGCGTTTGATTCATTTGCATAAAGATGGGCATCTGGCAGCTTTTTGACACGCAGCATTTTTCCAAATGAAGCGCCGCCTTCCCGGGATGCTTTGCGGGCGCGTTAAAGTCGCGTGACGTCACCCATAGGAATAAAGTGGAGTGCTGCGCGACTGAAGTGTCGCACGGACATGTGGATCAGTACCGTCACTCTCTCTGCTCGTTCTCTCAGTTAAACAAGCGCGAATCCGCGAAGCCAACTTGATGTGTTGAATGCTCAGAACGCGTTATAAAACGTATTCTTAAAATACACATTTCTGTTTTAATAAATGCTCATAGTAAATCATAGCATATTGCCTAAAACATTAGGTAGGTACAAAAATAATCAAACGGTGATACATTTGCGACCCATTAAAAATTAGGGTCGCAATGGCATTTCAAAAGGTCGCATATGCGACCATTTTGGTCCCAGTGTAGTTCCCTGATCCAGTGATGAAATGTTTTCTGTGATGACACAAATCTTGTGGTATGTCCTAACCGCCGGGATAATCACACAACGCACACACGTCCGATAATGACACGTCTAATTCGCGAACTGATGACTCATTTGAACCGATTCGTTTTAATGAATGGTTAAAACAACTGATCTTTCCAACACTGAACTCACCAGACGTCTGAATCGGTGTATAACTAATCGGTAACACTTTACAATAAGGCAAGCCCGTTTGCCCCCGCGCACACATTTAAAATCAGCGTGTGTGTGTGTGTAACATGCTGGGACACACAAGGTGGTAGAGTACATGTACAGGTAGGCTATGTTATTAAAAAATAGAGTAGCTTATCAATCACTACTGTAAATAAAAATAATAATAATTTCCTTCCTATCCCTTGCTGCCACTAAAAAAAAAAGTCCCTACCGACCCATGACCTCAACTGACAACCAACCGGAACCAAACTTTTTTTTTTTTACGCCTCATCTGATTAATGCACATTTAACGTCTGCCTTCAGTTAACAAGTTTGGCCTACCGGGCAAATGAAATATTCATGAGAAAAAGCATCACCTTAAGGCGAGACACGGCAGGCAAAAACATTGGGGTTTTTTCACTGGTCAATTTTGAGATTTTGGGCTATTTGTCTTTAATAACATGTCTTCTTTCAGACTTGTGCTAAAAAAAAAAGTCCAAAATACACATGTAGGTCTTTATTTTATACACTTTGTCTGTTTGCGTGTGTAGATTTCGCATAAATTCATCAAAAGTTGGAGTTCTAAATCATCCCGCTGCTCCGCGATCACTGTCTGCACTCTATCATCACACAGTTAGAAAGCTCTCACTCTCCTTTGCAATGCTATCAGATCCAAATATGGTCATTTCCTGTTTATCAGCAACCAATCGTGAAAGTAAAACGGGCGATTTAACTCAAAATGCGCAATCTCATCGGCTGATGCCAATTTCTGACAACGTGATTTATTCAGAATCGTCACGTGACGCACTCTGACATTATATACATGCATCACATACAATACTTTACACACCATTTATACAAAACAATTACATTACACAACACATTTCAGTTTTTGTATAATATATTTACTATATAATACTAAACAAATCTGTAATTGTGGGATACTAAAGGGGTTGTTAGTCCCTCAGGCAGATCAGAGGGATTTGTTGATATATTATTCTTGGCCTGATTTATATGACATTTTATGCCTAAAAATAGGGCGGAAATCATTTTTTAAGGCTATTGGCAGTATTTTCTGATTTACAGGGTAACAAAAGGAGATATTCATAATCCCTTCTGTAAATGTCTTTTCATTGAATATATCAACAAAATGCAAAAATAAGTTTGAACCTTGTTTTTTTCATCTTCAAAAAACGTCACTTCAAAATATATGCAAATTAGTGCATATTTAATTAGATATAGCCTGATTAGCATATTTAAACATAAAATTATAGAAAACTTGCAATACATTTTTTTCTCCTATTCATGCGAGTAATCAACTGGTAAAGTCTAATGGTGATATCTGTACATTAAAAATTTTACCCTATTCACCTGTACAGGTCCTTCTCAAAAAATTAGCATATTGTGATAAAGTTCATTATTTTCCATAATGTAATGATAAAAATTAAACTTTCATATATTTTAGATTCATTGCACACCAACTGAAATATTTCAGGTCTTTTATTGATTTAATACTGATGATTTTGGCATACAGCTCATGAAAACCCAAAATTCCTATCTCAAAAAATTAGCATATTTCATCCGACCAATAAAATAAGTGTTTTTAATACAAAAAAAGTCAACCTTCAAATAATTATGTTCAGTTATGCACTCAATACTTGGTCGGGAATCCTTTTGCAGAAATGACTGCTTCAATGCGGCGTGGCATGGAGGCAATCAGCCTGTGGCACTGCTGAGGTGTTATGGAGGCCCAGGATGCTTCGATAGCGGCCTTAAGCTCATCCAGAGTGTTGGGTCTTGCGTCTCTCAACTTTCTCTTCACAATATCCCACAGATTCTCTATGGGGTTCAGGTCAGGAGAGTTGGCAGGCCAATTGAGCACAGTAATACCATGGTCAGTAAACCATTTACCAGTGGTTTTGGCACTTTGAGCAGGTGCCAGGTCGTGCTGAAAAATGAAATCTTCATCTCCATAAAGCTTTTCAGCAGATGTGGAAGCATGAAGTGCTCCAAAATCTCCTGATAGCTAGCTGCATTGACCCTGCCCTTGATAAAACACAGTGGACCAACACCAGCAGCTGACATGGCACCCCAGACCATCACTGACTGTGGGTACTTGACACTGGACTCCAGGCATTTTGGCATTTCCTTCTCCCCAGTCTTCCTCCAGACTCTGGCAACTTGATTTCCGAATGCAATTCAAAATTTGCTTTCATCCGAAAGAAGTACTTTGGACCACTGAGCAACAGTCCAGTGCTGCTTCTCTGTAGCCCAGGTCAGGCGCTTCTGCCGCTCTTTCTGGTTCAAAAGTGGCTTGACCTGGGGAATGCGTCACCTGTAGCCCATTTCCTGCACACACCTGTGCACGGTGGCTCTGGATGTTTCTACTCCAGACTCAGTCCACTGCTTCCGCAGGTCCCCCAAGGTCTGGAATCGGTCCTTCTCCACAATCTTCCTCAGGGTCCGGTCACCTCTTCTCGTTGTGCAGCATTTTTTGCCACACCTTTTCCTTCCCACAGACTTCCCACTGAGGTGCCTTGATACAGCACTCTGGGAACAGCCTATTTGTTCAGAAATTTCTATCTGTGTCTTACCCTCTTGCTTTGAGGGTGTCAATGGACAGCAGTCAGGTCCGCAGTCTTACCCATGATTGCGGTTTTGAGTAATGAAACAGGCTGGGAGTTTTTAAAAGCCTCAGGAATCTTTTGCAGGTGTTTAGAGTTAATTAGTTGATTCAGATGATTAGGTTAATAGCTCGTTTAGAGAACCTTTTCATGATATGCTAATTTTTTGAGATAGGAATTTTGGGTTTTCATGAGCTGTATGCCAAAATCATCCATATTAAAACAATAAAAGACCTGAAATATGGTGTGCAATGAATCTAAAATATATGAAAGTTTAATTTTTATCATTACATTATGGAAAATAATGAACTTCATCACAATATGCTAATTTTTTGAGAAGGACCTGTAGTGTCTCGCCTTAATAGGAATTACATACATATAAAAAGAAAAAAATTTAAATCACCAATAAAGGACAAGTGAGCTTCAGATTGCTCCTACCAAAACATGTTAGCATAGCACCTAGAGTTAAATAATTAATTCTTTAAAGTAGAAAGAAGTGAAAGTTTCAGTCATAAATTCAGCACAATAGCATCTCACCATTCAGATTCCCAGTCTAATCATTATAGTGTCTTTTAAAACAACTTTAGCCATAATACAACAGGCAGAGGCAACCGCAACACTAAGCCCTGCAAGTGTTAACCTATTTTCATCTATGCATTTAGATGGTTCTCTAGCATTTCTGAAAACTTAGGCACTACCTGCAGACAACATCTATATCAGTAGGCTTCCTAAATGTTACACAGTCCCACAACTCTTCATGTGGTCTTAACTAATGCAACAACACTTCCTGTGTTATAACCAATACCAGTGACACATCATATTGACTTAGCATTCTTTTGAGATTACTTTCATTTCAGTACAAACAAGTTCAGCACAGGGGAGAACAAATAAAACAGAAGCAGAATAAAACCAGGATCCAAGAGGAATGGGTCAAAAAATTTCAAAAGCCCATTTCTAAGGAAGCTTGCTTTGCACTGAACACACACACTCCACCCAACCATTCATTAAAAGCTTCCTTGACCGTGACAAGAAGTAAGGCTTCCTTCCCTGCGAGAACTCCCTCAACCCAAGAAAGACAGTTCACAATTCCAATAACAGAATGCTATAGAGGCTGTCTCTCGAGGAAGGGCCCCTGTACAAGGGAGGAACCATGTGTCACAAACTCAGGGGGATACAAAGGCTTCTTGGTACTAAATTGGATACTATGAGTCACAGGCAATTTCAACAACAGCAGCGTCACATGTTCCAGACTAAGTCCAACAACATCTACATGCACAGTTTCTAGCCAGCAAAGAGGCGGTATGATAGCTTGGCAAAGTTTTTCCTTTAATTAGTTTAGTGCACACAGTCCAGCTGACCACTTCCTATGATACTCTATCCCTCTCCCTCGTAGTTATTTCTTGAGTTGGTCACTCACTAGTAATGTCACAACCAAATCATACAGTGCAGCAGCTGCAATGAACAACGCGCACAATGACTGAATTGCTCCTCTGTAGGCATATGCAAAAGACAATACCATGACATTTATTGTCTATAAACATTGTCCAGTTTAGGATAAAGAGTTCCCTAGTAGTAGTAGGTTCTATAGTGTCAACAAAAAAACACTCAGGCGTTATACTCAAGAACATCATGAAGCAGTTTCACAATTAGACATTTGATGCTTCGGATACAATGTTAATATCCTATGATCAATATTAGCTGCCACACCAAAGCAAAGAATAATTTGTGCACTTCATCCTGGTCTTAGTTTAGTGACATTGTCTTTTATCTGCTTCACAAATCCCAATATGAATTTTTGGCAACACAAGAAGACTATCAGAAAACAAGTTCATCTGCATGTTTCCACTATAAGATAAATAATTCTGTAATGTTTTTACAAATGCTTTGCTGGCTAGTGGCTACAACATTCCAGCATAACTCAACTAGTGGTGCAAATCCATAATCGGACTAGGGATGTGCACGAGTACTAGGACATGACAGCGAAGATCGATCATAAAAACGATGATGATGATGTACCTGATGTCTGATTGGTTAGCGTTAGGACAGAATGCCATCCAGACTGGCGAAATAAAGTGAAACTATTTGAAAATGTGCAGTGATGCCTGGAATCAATTTTACCATGAAAATACAGTTAAGTGCAAGATGTGCAGCACCAATCTGCCATATACATAACATTACAACGAGAACACTAGCCTATGTAATAGAATGTTGTAAATTCTTTGTGCTTTAGATGCCTGTGTTTCAGCGTTGTTATGGGAAGAGCGCATCCACAACGGGAATAACACATTCAGACAAGCACGGTCAAGTTCATGTGTACATTCACGTTCTTTTGTGCAGATGAAAGTTGTAATATTACTTTTATGTTGGACTGGGCGATATGGTCAAAAAATTATCACAATAAAACTTTTCATATCAGTCGATATCGATAATTAACACAAATGTCAAATCTTTATTTCTTTTTTGCTCCTAAGGGAAAGTTGTAGAAACCAGACCTTTATTTGTTGTTTTAAACTACCCTTTATTGTCAGAACATGATAAACACTTCACAATTTAAATTCTTTACACTTTTCTTAACAGAAGAAAAATAAATTCTTAGTTTCTGCATGTTCAAACATGTAATATTGTTTCAAATCATGAAACAGGTTTGTGTTGCCTGACTTTGATGACGCGTAACTTCAGTACAGTTTGTAGTGCAGGCTGCAATATTAATAATATTACATGTTTTGTCTCTTAGAAATGCACATTTGACAGTAGCTTGAGTTTAGAGATGCACCGATTGATTGGCTGGTGATCGGAATTGGCCAATTTTCACGTGATCGGCCATGATCGGCGACCGGCCGGTCAGTCTGACATATTCCGATTTTATGCCGGTCAATTGCACTCGGGCACCGCATGATTAACATAGCGCAACATCAGCATCACACGTGCACACAGAACGCACATGAAGGAAACCTCGTGAATTACGGCCGTTTCACACCGCAAGCGTGAGCAGCGCGGGTTTTTTTTCCGGCGTGCATGTTAATCAATGAGTGCATTGACAGGAGCAGGAGCAGCGCGTGAGCATCAAGCAGGAGCGTTGCGTGAGCAGGGAAGAGGGGTTTCGGTGCAGAGTCTAATTTTGCTGCGCTACCCGCGCGCAATTTTTGTGAAAGCACACTTTTGATGGACAAAATAAATATGATTTCACCCAAAAAGTGCCCAAAATGCACAGAATTTGCATGTCTGGTGTGTTTTAACAAGAACTTGTTTTTATTATTTCCCAATCGTTTCCCTCCACTTGCTCCACTTGCCCGAGCTTAGCGCTTGTTTAGCCTGGCTGGACAAGAGGCAGATGAGAGAAGAACTGTTTGCGAAATAAAACTTCCCATTGATGTACCAGTGATTGCAATAGGCCTGTGTGTGTGTGTTTTGAGAAATATATTTATACTGCAAGGCTATATTAATTTTATTTCTTATTTATATATTATTTTATTGCCATTACCTGTTTTCATACAGAAGTTCAGTTTGCAAAATATATCAATTTTTTTTGTTGGATATTGGATGTGAAAAGAAAGAAATGGTTCTTCCATAATACTGCACTTTAGATGTGTGTGAATTTCCCACACCAGAAGTAATTTATATAGTTCTATTTTATAGCGATTATCTGTTCAAAAAATGTTCTATGTAAAATGTTCTATTTAAGAGAAGATAGAAAATAAATATTTGTGTGTACTGTAAAGTGGTTAGAAAAAATGAAATCGGAATCGGTTAAAATCGGTATCGGCAGGTCAAACACAAAGAAAAATCGGAATCAGACTAGAAAATTGTAATCGGTGCATCTCTACTTGAGTTAGTATGCATGCAGATGTAAATTTATGTTCATCAACAAAAACTAACATCTGTAAAAATTGTAGCCTCATTTTTGTTTGGTGAAATTTAAATATTCGGACTGTTTGAGTTTTATTAAAATTAACCATTGGCCTTCCATGGTAGCACACATTTAGATCATGATAAAACCACACATCACTACCATGGCAAATGTAACTATATGGTTTATGGTATTTGTATGTAAAACAGTAGCCTTTTTACATTTGGTATAAATGCACAAACGCTGTAGGCTGGCTTAATCACAAAAAATACTTTTTTACTCCTTTAATACATTTAATAGATGTCTACATTAATAATAATGAAATTCGATAAGAATATCCCACATTTCTGCCACAATACCGTGGTGCCGTTAGTGTCACGTACAGTAAATCCATGGTCAATTATGGTCATTTGTAGATTGAAAAGCCTTAGTTCTGACTGTATTGTTGCGCACACTGTTTCTCTTGTTTGTCAGCTCCGTTTCATCTGGCTTTAAACTTTAAATCACAGAGACATTTGTGTTCTCCACTGGATCCAAGCGCTTCTCACTGGATCTTACAGTGCTGTTTAGTAGTCGCATAACCGAGACGATCAGCGAGTAAATGACTCTGCTATAGTAAGTTTGCACTGCGTTGCCGTTTGAACTTTGAGCCGAGCAGATAATTGGTCCATGTGGCGCTGTTCAAATGAGTATCGCGGTTTTGTTACGCTTTTGCCGCATAAACATTATATCGAACATTTATCGAACTCTTATCGTTTTATAGAGGAAAATTATATCACGATAATTATCGCTATCGTTTTATCGTCCAGCCCTACTTTTAAATTGTATATCTGATAATCTCATATAGGATGCGTTTTGTAGAGTTTATTAACCAGCTAGCCAAGTGCTTCAGTTTATTGGTGTTCATTACCTCTTCAGCATTAGCTCAAATGTCAATGCCCAACATTATTGTTATGATTGTATATTAGGGCTGTGTATCACCAACAATGTCACGATACGATACGCATCATGATACTAAAGCCACGATACAATATGTACCACGATATGGATCAATTTGGAATTTAAATTTCTTTTGAGCAGAGTTTAGTAACAGTAATATCTTTATTGAATACCTGAGCACCTGAGACCCGCAGTGACAGCTCCTGTCAAACTAGCTAAAATGGAGTGACGCAAGTAGCTTTGCAACAAAACGGTCATTTGAAGTCGAGAACACCTGAAGTGGAGGAGGGTGAATTGTCTGTGGACACCAGCTCAAACTGCGGTCTTAACTCCCGCATCGCGATCGGCATCCGATTATTCTTATATTCAGTCATTTTGAGGTAATTTTTTCCAGGATTATTATTACTATTACGTTCATTATATTTTGCTGCTATGTGAAAAAAATAATCAGCAAAACGCGCCGGCGAGTTTGTCGACACCAGAGGATTAACTTTAGCCTAATAAGAAGGAACATAAATTGTGATTAAAAATATATGCTCACTCACATCATGACGCCACTGCGGTGGTGGAGTTCATGCAGGAAGAGCAGCGTTTGGCACCGCGAGCTGTGTGGAGAAGCCCATTTCCACCTGCATTGCGTTGGAGAAGCAATCCCCCGTAAAATGCAGGTTGCACACTGGAGCGATAGGCGAGATTAACTACCTAAGCTGCACGAAATAATTTAAATAACTATATAAATGCTATGCTAACTAGATGCTAATATATACCTATCCTGATCGTTTTAAATACTCGTAATTCCAAATCCTGACTCGCTACAGTAGTTTTGACGGAACCAGATGCTTTTATACCAGGGGCTGCCAAGGGCGTGGTGAGCTCGCACCAAGGGCGTGACAGAGTGACGTCAGAGAGTATTCTACGTCAGAGAGTACCCCTACTGCAGGAGCTTCCCATTTAACCTGAAGAGGGCAGCACTCAGACGTTTTTACACCATATATTTGAAAATTAAAACACTTTATACCCAATAGGGGTGGGCGATTTAGCCTCAAAATTCTATCACGATATTTCAAGAATATTTGCGATAATGATATTTATGACGATATAGACATTTTTGTTGTTGTTGTTGTTGAAAATTTTCTTATTATGTTTATCTCGCCTAAATGTTTGCTCACTCATTGCGTTTTTACAATGTGGTAATTTTGTTGTTAAGAGTTTACACAACACAAGGAAGCTTGATTTCAATCTTTGAATTAAATGTTATATGTGTGTAGGTCTAACACCAGTATTCAGAAATACTACAGAAACATAATAAAGTAATCAAATGTAAAATAACAGTCTTTTAGTTCTGTTTCCTGATTAAATTAAATACATAGGCTAATAATTCTCATTCGTTAAAATTAAAGCTATCTTTTGTTGTTTTGACGACAACATTAATGACAGACGCATAGCCTATGGGCTGCTGTCACTTTTACAGCTAGTGCACGGATCCATTGCTGTTTTCATTATACTGTCCGTCACACTGTCACATGCGTTTTATACATAACCGACTGTGTTTATGAGTATACTTACCAAGACCGGAAGTTTTACACAATTTTGCATTTCCCCCCCATTAAAGCGATATAATCCGTGAAAAATAACTTTAGTTTCTCGCGAGCTGTACTCTATGTACTCTCAGAGAGTGCGCGAGTAGCTTACTGGATAGTTTAAAAGCGCTTGAATGTTTAAACTGATAAGAATTAAGAAGACTTGATTATAAACTTTAGTTACGATGCACTGATGGCCTGATTGTGCAAGAGACCATTCAGTCATGTCCCGACTCCTAAACGCACGCGAGAGAAGACACGCGTCGGCAGCCCCGTTAGACACTCAAGCTGTTTGTGAAATTGCTAAATCGTCATCGGAGGCTGACAGGCTGCTCTCGCGCTCACACAAGTGCTGTTGTTGTGCGTGCTAGGGAACGTAAATGCGCCATACGTCATCGCGACGCTATATCATTGATATCGCGATATGACACTTTTTTATCATGTAAAAATGTATACCGGTATTATCGTGGACGGTATGATATGGCACACCCCTAATACCCAAATGTCATAAAATGTACTCGAATCAATGAACAGCATTTATGAAGCTCCATTCTTACAGATAATTAACTAAAAAAAGTCGTTTTAGTGTTTAGTTACCCTTTAAAGTAATTAAATGTAAAATAACATAGGGTAGTATTTTAGTCCTGACTAAATTAAATACATCGACTATAAATCCAGATTCCTTATAATTAAAGCTATCTTTTGTTGTTTTGACAATAATATTAATGACAGACACATATGGCTGCTGTCACTATAAGAGCTAGTGCACGGATCCTGTTTTTATTATACAGTCACATGCATTTTATGCTTATTAAAGACATAACCGACTGTGTTGGATACTAACCAAGACCGAAATTTTTGACATAATTTTGCTTGTTTTTGTCTGTAAACGCGATATAATCCGTGAAAAAGAACATTTGTTACTCACAGGCTGTTTGTGAGGCGGCTTTACTCTATGTATGCATGCAGAGAAAACCATCTCTCAGAGTTTAGCAATGTTTAGCGTGGTAAGACTTAAAAAGAAGAGCGAATGGTAAACTTAAGTGACAATGTAATGCTCGCCCGAATATGCAAGTGAATATTCTGTCATGTCCCAACTCCTAAAAGCGAGAGTGTAGTATCGCCGTCTTAAGCGTGTTTGACTCTTGCCTTGAGCAACCCATTTTGAGAGACAGAGAGACAGAAGACGCGGCACAGCTGAACACTCAATCAATGTTTGCGGGAATTTCCCGCATTATAAGTGGGAGACCTGCGAGAATAATTAGAATAATGCGTAATACTCGCAAACCCATGCTGAAATTCGAGCCCTGAATTGGCTACATTCAAAAGCACGACAGTATCGATACAGCAGTTGCTGTATCGATATGCGCATCGTCAGGAGTTCATGACGATGTATCGTCGTATCGATATTCTGAGCACAGCCCTATTGTATATACTCATCTGTATAGTTTACATGCGAGTCAGAGGCGACTTTATTCAGTTTTACTTAGGGCTTGGCGATAAAACGATAACGATAATTATCGCGATATAGTTTTTCTCGATAAAACGATATCAAGAGTTCGATAAATATTCAATAATGTGTATGCGCCAAAAGCGGAACGAAACTCATTTGAACCGCGCGCCACACGGACCATTTATCCACTCGGCTCAAAGTCTAAACGGCAGCGCAGCGCAGCGCAAGCTCACTAGTGCAAAGGCGTTTCTCTGATCGGTCTCGCTCACGAGATACAGTGAGAAGCGCTTGAATTCAGCGAAGAACACAAATGTCCAGTTTAAACCAGTTTAAAGGCAGATGAAACAGCGCTGACAAACTGGAGAAACCCTGTGCGCAACGATACAGTCAGAATCTGAATTGATACTGAATCCATTTACCATGGATTTACTGTAACGTTAGCCTGTAGGCTAATATTAACTGCACCATGAAATGTGGGATATACATATTGAATTGTATTATATTATTAATGTAGACAATGTATTAAATGACTAATGGAATACAATTACAGTATTTAATAATGTATTTAGGCTACTGTTTTTCATACAAATACCACAGTAACCATAAAATTACATTTTGCCATGATAGTGAGGTGCTATAGGCTATGCCTGGTTTTATCTGTGGTTATCATGATCTAAATGCATGATACTAGATGACCAATGGTTAATTTTAATAAAACTCAGTCAGAATATTACATTTTACCAAATAAAAATGTGGTCATTACATTTTTTTTTTAACAGATGTTACTGTTTTTGTTAATGAACATAATTTTAACATAGTAGTATTAGCTTGAGTTAGGATGCAGATTTACTGTCAACTCTAGGGCTGTCACTTTTTATTCGATATTCGAATATGCATTCGAACATGACGTGAAATATCCGTATTCGAACTATAAATAAACTATCCGGTTTGTACAGTGCCATGTTTAGCGCATTTTTTACAGTCTATGATTAGACCGTTTTTTGTTTTTTATTATTGTTTGCCATCTCATCCAGGAGCGGGCGCTCTAAACGTATTGTAGCGTAAGCCCATGACCAAATCAAGCGAATAATAGCCTCCCTGTTTTGAAAATGGAAGATAACGCACAGAACGACAGCCCGAGCGGAGAATTACGACCTCAACTCATCTAATAGGTCGAGTCTGGAAATATTTTGGGTTCTACAGCTACACCGTATACCACTTCTCTCAACATTAACGCGCAAATCTGTGTGTGCCAGGCACGTGTGCGCGCACTGAGCGCGTGTTCTCCACCGCGGGGAACATCACCAATAAAAAGAGAGCCGCACTTGACCCAGATCAAGTTGATAAATTGGTGTTTCTAGCAAACAATATTAAGAAATGAATTGAAATAAGAAATGAGGCTAGGCTATAGGCCTTACTCCTGCTGTTTAAGCCGTCATGTTATTGTTTGTGCCGTGCTGTTCCGATGCAGTTTTTTTTCCATGTAGCTTAGTGGCACTTTATATAGATTAAATTGATAACCTGCTGTTTAAAACATTAAGTTAAGTTTTTTTTGGGGGGGGGGGGGGGGATGGGGGGGGATCTCGTAGAGATTTGAATATATTCGAATACATTACTTGATATTCGATAACCGTTCGAATTTGATTTTTCTCAAAAGTGACAGACCTAGTCAACTTACTGTCAAATATGCGTTTCGAGACAAAACATGTAATATTAATATTGCAGCCTGCACTGCAAACTGTGCTGAAAATACGTGCCATCAAAGTCAGGCAACACAAACCAGTTTCAAGACTTGAAACAATATCCCCCATTAGCACATGCAGAAACTAAGAAATATATTTTTCTATTCAAATATTTATTTTGTTAAGGAAGAATGAAAAATGTTTGAATGTTCAACCTAGAGCTTAGATTCTCTGCCCGAGCCCGACCCGACCCGACCCGCGGACCGGGCCGATATTTCCCGCACTATGCTTGGGTCGGGTCGGGCCCTTGATCAAGCACGTCACGTGTCACGCGCAGCGTCTCCTCCACTCGCACGCTGTGCTGTATTGTGTAGCTTAAGTGCAACATGGAGCTTGAAGAAGTAAAGAAAAAAATTAAAACAGGAGAATTAACTTTTGAGCAAGTATGAAGGAAAGTCGGAGGTATGGAAATATTTTAAACTCGTGGGCAGTGACAACATATGTGTTGGCTTTGTAAAGTCCAAGTGCGGCGCACTGCTAGAGAGTCTGTATGTGTTGTAGCCATTAAATAAGCGCATTTAGTTTCATATTTATTAAAATATTATAATGTTATTTTTTTCCATCTATGTTGATTATGAAAGTGAACAGAGTAGATAGGAGGATGCGCAATATCAGGAGACATGGAGTGGTTCAGGCATGATTTTGACCACTTCATTATGTTTTGTTTTGTAGAAAGCCTTTCTTTAAAGTGAATTTCGTTTTGTATAAATTGTATCTTAATTTTAATATATTTTTCATCAACCAATTGCCTGAAGAAGAAGAAGAAGCATTAATAAGAAGCAAATATAGCAGGCAATATTCATGACATGGAGGCGCCGGCGAGCCGTGTTCACTAGGCACGTGAACTGGAGCATCTCATCATAAAATTAAATCAATTCTCGGCACGCTTGTCACCGAATTTACTAATTGTTCAATTTAATAAAATTAAAACTATCATTGTGATAATTAAAATAATTGAATATTAAATATTAAGTGGCCAATTTTTGCACATTTATTAATAGTATATATATATATGTATAATTGCGCAGCTCCACACTGTCATTGGTCTAGCAGCACCCATTCAGCACCTGCGTTAAAAAATGATCTGTCGTCGCCCCTGGTTATAACGGCCCACATATTAAAAATGGTCGGGTTTAAATCAGGGTCGGGCTCATAATTACAGTTAATGTGTCGGGCCGGGCCGGGCTCGGACACAACGTGCACGGGCTCGGGTCGGGTCGGGCTTGATTTTTTGGGCCCGATCTAAGCTCTAGTTCAACCTCAGATTTGTGTCGAACACAAATGTTCAAATTGTCAAATGTTCACCTGTTTGGCAAGTGTTTGTCATGATATGTTCTGACAATAAAGAGTAGTTTAAAACCAGAATTAACGCTCTGGTTTCTACAACTTTCCCTTAGGAGTAAAAATCTGGCTTTAAACTTGAAAGAAATAAAGATTCGACATTTATCGTGATAATTATCAATATCAACTAATATAAAAAAATTATCGTGATAATTTTTTTTGGCCATATTGCCCAGCCCTAGTTTTACGTAAATTGGGATTGGCTTGTGAGATCGGCCAAATTTAAAAATTACTGATCGAGTCATAGAATGTGATTATTGGCCGATACTGTTCTGCGGCTGATCTGAGCATCCCTACAGTGTTCAATTTATTTCTCTTATTTCTCAATTTATTTCTCTGAAAAATGCACAGGGATGTCTAGAATCACTTAAAGTAGATGAAAACACAGTGCAAGATGACATACTGTACAACATTATAATGAGAATATAGTTGCCCGTGTTTTAGCGTGTTGTTCTGAGAAGAGCACATCCACAACAGGAGTAGCACTTGCTGGCTAGCATGTAACTTAGTTCAAGCTAACTTCTTAATTCCTTTTGTCCAGATTCAAGTTGTAATGTTATGTTAATGCTTGTGTATCAAGAATCTCTGATTAATCTCATATGAGATGTGTCATATAGAAGTCAAAAACGCACATCCCTAAATGGGACTAAACAGCAGAGATTATATGAGCAGTCTAGAGAGTCAGTCAGCTCTGCTCGCTTACTGACTACTTAATGCCCCAGGGAGAACAGTCAGCTCCTTGTGTTTCACTGTGATTTCTTTATCGACCCTGCAACCACATACACAAAAGATGCACACTACGGGCGTATCAAGATTCAGATCTATGTAAAACATTAACAAAAACAAACAGTTGTGAACACTCACATGCAAAGTTTTCAGAAATTGCTTTTTAGAAGTAACTGTAAGAATCAATACATAATTGGTGAGGACAACTGTGCTGAACCTCAAGCATTAAGGACACAGAAGTGACACCTGCATCATGTGCATAAACATGATTCAGTCATTAATTCAAATATGTAGCCTACCGCTTACTCTTACTCAAACCAGTTCATTAAAAAAAAAAAATCTAAAATTCCCGAAGATAAAATTAATTTGAAGTGAAATTGCGGCTTGTGTACCTCTCTCATTCGGCACAAATCAAAATGTGTGCATGTTTTGAAGTTAATTGCATTATATACATCGCTTTGGAATAAAATTTGCAGCATGTTTCAGATGATAAAGAACACAACTTATATTCCAGAAAATACTGTATTTGTCTATACAATGCATATTTAGAGATGCAAATTTGGTAGTAAATCAGATTTAAACACATTACAACACATTTCTGCCAAATTAACGAAAATAATTGGTATAGCAATATTGCAGTGCAAGGCTGTTTGAGAATTTGACAGCAGGGAAAAAAGGGGTGGAGAGAAAGTGAGAGATAGAGAATCAAATGAAAAGGGCTCTCTCGCTCTCTTTCTTATTTGCCCTGAGGTTAATGAATCATTAGCCAGGTGTCTGTCAAAGGCTCACAGGTAAAGTCTTAATGGTAGGTTAGCAGATCAGGAGAAGGTAAAAGAGCATAATGACTAGAATCACATCAGTGCACTCTTTTAGCTGAAGAGGTCATGGTAACCTAATGGTTTAGAACTTTAGATCTGTGCTGCTAACCACTAATCAAAAATAAAAGGGGTTAATAATAGGGCTGCACGATATTGGGAAAAAATTACATTGCGATATTTTATTTTTCTGCGATATATATCGTGATATGAAAACAATTTCACCAGATGACTTGAATAGCTCTCTTTGGAAAGAATGAATCATCTGAATGACTGGGGTGATTTTGTAATGGAGTAAATCTGCATAGAAACTATTATAGTTGTGACAAAGAATCTCCCCTTGGGGATTAATAAAGTATTACTGATAGTTACTAGAGTGATAGTTACTATAACGATTTCCATTACACGAGAGTAGGCTAGATGTTAAAACTTCATGCTGATTTGTACTCGGCTTTCGCCAAGATAAGTACCAACTAAGTCGTAGCTTTACACTAACCTATGCTTCTCCATCCATTTACGCTTCTTTCCATATGGTGATGTGAATCTCCTTATGTCTGGTGTTAGCAGCTGCAGGGTATTTGGCGCGTCAGCACACACAACGGCTGCAACCACAGTGTGGTCCCCCCATAACAACCCTCTGGATTGAGCTGAGTAGGGAACATCTCTAGGGTCTTCAAGTGGGCACATTCCGTCCTCAGTGTTTCGTCGACTAGCCCACGACACCTTAAGAGGGCTCGACAGTGACTCTGGCGTCCCAGAGTCACCCCCCTCCGTCCCCCACTCAACTCATCCCAGCTTACTGACCTTTACCTCCCTCCTGCTGCTGAGGTTGCTCCTTCCTCATAGTTCACGTGACCTAACCACAATCTCTCACAATCTCTCCGCAACCCGACCATACGTGCCAACCTGTTTGACTAAGGCTGTCGAGCCCCACTGCCGTCATTAAAGGTGCAGTGTGTGATTTTTAGCGATATCTAGCGGTTCGTCTGCGAGTTGCACTAAGGGCTCAGCCCACTGCTCACCCCTCCCTTTCGAAGAAGCTACGGTGTCTAACATGGGACAAACATATCGTCGTCTGAGACAGCAGAGAATAGCCTAGCCAGAGTAAGCCAAGAGTGTGTAACATTGTCACTGTTTCTGTACCACAGTCCATTATAAACCACACCATGGATAAAGTTTACAAAGCCATAGTCAAGGGAGGATCAAGGGTCTTAATATATAATATAATCATAGTAATCAGCTGATTGTCTCACAAACGTAACCAGCACATTTCCCCCCCCACATAGCAAACCCATAATACAGTGAGGGAGAAGAACCACATGAAACTATATGCAACTATATATTTTTTCTAACAGGGTAGTGAAAGTTTAGCTGGCTAAATATGAGTTGTGTGAACTGTGGCTGAGCTGGTTAAAGCATAAAGCCTTGTTTAAACTCGACGCTTCCGCATGAGCCCAAAGGTGCGCGCGGCAAAAATGGCATGATTGTAACAGCGCGGGTGCCTCCGCATCCCCTAGACACCATTTACTACACACAATAGGCTTTTATTCTCTGATTTTGAAAACTCTTCGCGATCGACTTAAAATGCTTCCAAGATCGACTTGTCGACAGCGATCAACGGGTTTATGATATCTGTAACGTTACTGTTTTACGGTCAATGACAAGAGTACTAATCAGCTGTCTCACGAACGTAACCAGCACATTTATCCCCACATAGCAAAGCCATAACACAGCGAGGGAGAAGAACTAAGTTACATGAAACAATCCAACTACATATTTTACACCACTGACAAGGGAAAAGTCACTATTCACGGTGTTTATGGCTAGCTTCTAGCTTTCTGCTGCTTCTCTTTCAAGGTAGTGACGAAACGCGCTCTGTAGCGCTGTTTGTTCGCGTTCGGCTACGGTAGAAACATGACGTCACAATATGTCGACCTTCATAGAAGGGGGTGCCCGCGGTTATGTAGATATAAATGTCTCATTCTAAGGTAATAAAAACATTACGGTTTATTAAGTAAGTTCTTTATACACCACTGAAAACATAGTTATGGATGTCATATTGCATTTCTGTTAATAGATACTCAATTATTACACATTGCCACTTTAGAGCAGGTTCAGTGGCAACGGTTCCGTATGGCATACTACCGCAAAACACAATATCTGTCCAAACACCAATCCTCATTCACGCAAGATACACAGGAACATAATATTACTATGCAAACTATACAAATAAACCAACAGACTCTTCAAGTTTTCAAGAAATCTTTGAAACCGTAGCGTGGCGGCCTGTACACAGCCAGCCAGAATCTTTCCGTCTCAACCACAGCCAATTGCTGCTCCTCTCTGCTGCTTCAGATAAGTTCTTTACTGTGCGACGCAACTCTTGGCCACTGAATCCGACATCTCTGAGGAACCGGGTTGTAGAGTGTGCCACAAATCCTCAACAACCCACTTCCACTGGATAAACCCGTACTCTCCATCGTCGCTGTTCTGCTTCAATGGCCAGCTGAGCATACCGCAGTTTCTTCCTCTCATATGCCTCATCTACAGCATCCTCCCATGGCACTGTTAACTCTATCAGTTGAACAATGCGTGCTGATCCAGACCACAAAACAATATATCTGGTCGGAGGTTAGTGGTGGCAATCTCAGGTGGAAAAATAAGCCGTTGATCAAGATCAGCCAACATTTTCCAGTTCTTAGCAGCTTCCAGTTGTCCTGGATGAGAATTGGTTTTAACACCTTTTCTTAGTGGTTGCTCGCCTGGGCAGAGGAATATTGTCTTCTGTGTGTAATGTTTTGCTAGAACAGGTGGCAACTTATTGGTCATGTTACGCTTATCTTCCAATGCTGAAGATAATGACCCAGCTCTCCATACCATCCTCGATCTGTCAGTGGATCACCAGCTTCCTGACGGACTGGCAGCAGCAAGTGAGACTGGGGAAACTCACATCCAGGACTCTCACCACCAGCACTGGTGCCCGCCAAGGGTGCGTTCTCTCCCCACTGCTCTTCTCCCTGTACACTAATGACTGCACTTCTAAAGACCCCACTGTCAAGCTCCTGAAATTTGCCGACGACACCACTGTCATCGGTCTCATCCGAAACGGTGACGAGTCTGCTTACAGGCTGGAGGTTGAACAGCTGGCTGTCTGGTGCAGTTATAACAACCTTGAGCTGAACACGCTCAAAACAGTGGAGATGATCGTGGACTTCAGGAGGAACAGCCAGGCACTCCCCCCACTCACCATCATTTACAGCACTGTGGAAGCAGTGGAGTCATTCAGGTTACTGGGCACTTCCATCTCTCAGGACCTGAAGTGGGACAATCACATTGACTCCGTTGTGAAAAAAGCCCAGCAGAGACTGTACTTCCTTCGCCAGTTGAGGAAGTTCAACTTGCCACAGTAGCTGCTGATTCAGTTCTACTCAGCCGTCATTGAGTCTGTTTTATGCACGTCCATCACTGTCTGGTTTGGTTCAGCTACCAAATCAGACATCAGGAGACTACAACGGACAGTCCGGACTGCGGAGAGGATTATTGGTGCCCCCCTGCCAAACCTCCAGGACCTGTACTCTTCCAGAGTGAGGAAGAGAGCAGGTAAAATCATCGCAGACTCCATTTACCCTGGACACCACCTGTTTGAACTGTTACCGTCAAGACGGTGACTCAGATCACAGGAACAGTTTCTTCCCACAGGCCATTTCCCTCCTGAACAGTTAACACTCCTCCCAAGGCATATGCCTTAAGTGCAGTACTCCCACTGCTTAGTGCAATACCCTACAACTCAGGTGATACTTATATGTAGATTTATTTATTTATAATATTTAAAAAACTATAAATATGTTCATAATCTGTAAATCTGAAAATGTCTATTCTGACTAAACCCAACTGTGATACTTTTATTCTCATATATTTATATTTTTATTTTTTATTCTTATAATTTGTAGTATTATGTTTCTTGTTGTATTTGTTTATGTCCACTGGAAGCCTCAGTATCAACACAAATTCCTTGTGTGTGCAAGCACACTTGGCAATAAAGCTTTCTGATTCTGATTCTGAAGCCAAACATCGCAGTATTTGGTCATTGCGCCAAGTAAACCGACCCTGGCTAAGAGCCACCTTACATCCTGTCAAAATGTGCCTTAATGTGGCAGGTGATGAACACAAAGAACAAGAGGGATCCTCTCCTACCCAGAGGTTTAGGTTCTGTGGTGATGGGAGAACATCATATGTTGACCTGATAAGGAAACTGATCCTACTCTCTTCCATTGACCAAAGGTCTTGCCAGCCCATCTTGCGTGGTTCCACACTCTCCCATCTCATCCACTCTCCCTGCTTGGCCTGGGAAATGGCCTTTATACACCTCATCCTCTCCTCCTGCTTTCTCACCTCGTTGACTACCAGCTTCCTCCTTTGAGCTGGGGCTGCCTTGTGCCATTTAAGAGGAGCTAAACTGAGTCCAAAACCCCCTCTTCCATGCTGTACCTGTCCCACGATATCACCAATTTGAAGGGCAGCCTTTGCCTCTTCAACAGATCTCTTTGCTGACCACTTTCTACCAGTTTTTAACACATGTCCTGCCTCCCTTACACATTTGTCGCGTGACTCTACTAAGGTAATTTCCAGTCTGACCTTGGTGCACTTAAACTCCTCGGTTAAAGCAGAGACTGGCAGCTGCAATTAGGGCTGGGCGATATGGAGCAAAAAATATATCTCGATATATTTTGCTATATCTCGATATACGATATATATCTCGATATCTTTACAGGAAAAATAACCCAACAAAAACTAATGCAAAAACAAATATGCCAAATACCACAGTCTTTTTTTTTATTGGAGTGCAAAGAGGTAGGCAGTTCATGTAGTCCAAAGTGCTTCTGCGACATTTAAAAAAAAAATCCCTGTATACAAAAATAATAATTGTATACAAATTAATTGCTGTATACAAAAATAATTGCCACCTCTCCCTTTTTACCGGGATTGTCATCCTTTTTAATAACATGTGCCGGGAAATGTATCGTTTTCGAAAGGCTGTGTGAATGTTCAAACCATGGTTCAATCCGTGTAGCGTGCGCACGGCAGATAGGGAGAGAGCACAGTGTAGCGCGCGCACGCCAGAGAGGGACAGAGAGCGAGAGACCTTGCGTGTGTTTGCTAGTGTGCGTGTGTGCCTCAAGAAGTGCATGTAAGACAGCATTTAAGACGATCTTTTTAGACGAGTTCTGTAGCCTCCGGGCTAGTTGTGGGCGCCGCCATGTTGAATGAGACAACACGCGAGGGGAGGGGGAACAAAAGCAAGGAGGCGGGGGCGAGCACAGCGCAGAGAAGACAAAGCGGCGAAATCAGAATTAAATATAAACAATATATCGATATATACGATATGTCAAAATCCATATCGTGTTTAAAAAATATCTCGATATATTTTAAATATCGAGATATCGCCCACCCCTAGCTGCAATATTCCTTTACTATAAAGTCCCACTCTGCTGAGGCAGCGTGGAACTCCCAACCATTTCCTGAACTTATTAACGCTTCCAGCTTATCCACTGTTGTCAAAGAAACCTGGTACACAGTCAGTGGCCACAGCAACCTTGGCAGTAGACCAAACTGAAAGCACCAGAGTTTTGGTTTGCCTGGTAGAGTGCAGCTGTTGTGGCTAATTTAGTTAACTAGAGTTTAATAAATGGAACCTTATTGTAAAGTGTTACCGATTTGTTATGCCTCGTGAGTTCAGTGTTGGACAGTTCAGTTGTTAGTTGTCAGTCATTAGTTCGCGAATTGGAGGTGTCATTAACAGACCACGGCAGTTAGGAGATCACAAGATTTGTCTCAACACATTTCATCACTTGGATAGATTTTATTTTTTGGTTTTGTTTATTGAAAGTGTGGTTTATCTGAATGTGTCTGAATCACAGAAAACTATGCGCAAGTTCCACTACTGCAAATACTGCAAGTTACGGTAATGCACTCACTCTGTGTGTGCGGGTTGCGGGAGAATAAAACGATTCGCGGGACTCCCGCAAACTAGAAATATCTATGAATAAAGCATATTAAAACTAATAGATTTTTATTTCAACTGTTGCAGAAAAGCAAGAATAACAACTAAAACAAAATAGAAACGATTTACAGGCCACAGTTTCTATTCATAACATGTTTGCAGCGTTGAGCGATGTAGCCAATCACAGTCATGGGTTGATTTCTTGAACGCAATGGTCAATCAGAAGCATTTAAGATAGACTCCCCTCACCGCTCAAAACTTTTTTGTTCAGAGCTGAATTCTGTATGCTGGCAAATCCTCTAATTATAAAAGTGTGTGGATATTCTGAAAGATTCATTGTGCAGTCAGCTTCATTGATAATAACAGATGTGTGAGATCGCGATGAACTGTCAGCTTTTTAGGAATTAGACTATTAAGGGAGCGCACTTTGCGCGCATTCAGTCATTCCAGACCATGCACGCAGTAACTGCTTGCTTTTATGTTAAATTAACAGTGGTTTGTACATTTATTATTTTACTCATTATTATTTATTTTTAGACTTGTTAAAACAAGCAGAGAAGAAAATAAAAACAGTCTTCTAACCTGCGTTCTAAAATAGTCTTCTGTCTTCTTTTCTGGGAGTCTATAGTTACTTTTGCGGTAGAAATATCGGTATCGTTACTCGGTATCGGCAAGTACACAAATGTAAATACTCGTATCGGTTTGAAAAAAAATGGTATCGGGCCATCCCTATCTTAAATCAAATGCAAGTCAACCTTGCACTAAAGCCACTGCCCCTAAATATCCTGTAGTCCATTTCTGCTTAATATTAAACAAGGCTGTATTTTCCAAGATTAACATTACTCTCTAAATGTAAGACTATTCAAAAGAAAGAACATTTGAAACATTTCTTCACCACCAAATGTTTGTACTTCCGTATGATTCAATTTTTAGGCCACACATTTACTTCTCTGTTGGCATGTTTCATATTTATGCCAATGTAGGTAAAAAATCTAATAAAAGGAAAAAGTTAATCATAAAAAGCTATAAATGACTAACTGCAAGGGAATCCACCACTTTTCACCACTGACAGTTGAGACTAAGAAGGAGAACAACAGAACAGAGAAAGAGAAAGAGAGAGCAAGAGGAAGAAAGAACGAGAGCAAGTTTGTTTGCACTACAGTTCACATTCATTCCTTGGGTTTTAATCATCAAGAGTTCAAAGTTCAGTCATTCTAACACTAATGAGTTAAGGACTGCTGTGGCATTTGCTGAAGGGGAATAAACCTGAACACAATGGGTCAAAATTACTTCAGCAAGTGTAAGTTTATGTATGCATCTGTGCATAAGAAAGACAGAGGAAGAACGTATGAAGTACAACTTCAAGTACAAAGTACAAAAAGTTGGTATGGATTTATGACATAGAAATTTTGCTTTAGCAAGCTAGCCTATATGGCATGCTATTGACTTTATGTAGCAAAAGTATGATTAGCCTAAATCAGAGATATTGTAATTAACTAAAACTAAAACCAATAATAAAAAATAAAAACAACATTTTCACCACTTGACAAAATAGAATGAAATCTGCAGACCTTTCAAAATCTCCACTTCCACTCATAACCCTTTTATTATCTCCCATTACAAATGTAGAGCGTATATTCAACCCAGGAACCCTCAAAAATCAAGTCTCAGCAAAAAGCTAAGACATATATGCTGTCTACTCTTACATTTAATAAACACAGCAACATCATGCACTACAGCTCAACAGGCTTTTATATGAATGACACATGCCAAAAAAAAAGACTCAAATGAGCAGCTTATATTGCTGCCTGCCACCCAATGATGTTGCCATAATCATATTCATAAGAGATTGCTTTCAACCATACATCACATCTGTATTGCATAAACTACCATAAGCAGACTTTGACCTCATGATTATATGTTTTGGACTGAAATTATGCACCAAAATACTTACTAGCTCCAACAGCCAAGTTTTGAGTACTCACGTTACACAACAACATACCAGTCATTTTAAAAGTCTGGGTTCATCACTTATGACAACATAAACATTTGACCGGTTAAACTGTAACTGTGCAGGGTAAAAAGCCACTTATAACAACACAGCAAACAAGACCACAAAATAATCGTTATATTGGCTCATTCCAAGAAGATGACCTACAAATACCAACCCAGCTGTCAATCACATTTTCAAGTTTATGTCAATGCAGCTCCCTCTTTCTTACTTTCGATACGAGTATGTCACGATACACATTCCCACGCAGTGATGTGTCATTTTAAACACACACACACACACACACACAGACACACAGACACAGAAACACACACAGGGCACTGAACGGTTAAGAACCGTTATTCTATGTAATTAATGTAGAGAGGGACAACACAACAAATGCCTAATTTTCTCGCTTCTATGATGATCGTGATTTATTGGGTGTATGCATATTTTCTGTCACTGGCAGTTATAATTCTAGTCTCATCTGTAAGGAGTTTCACCGTTAACCGCACGGAGAGCTCGCAACGGGTCAGATTTGATTTGACGCCGTCCGTTGAGCTCGCGAGCGGAGCGGGAAACGAAAGGTGACGAGGCCACACAGTGCGACTCGACCGATAAAAAACGATGAAAAAATACTTACGCGAGCGAGTGCTGTTTTCCGCCTCGTCCTCCGCTGTAACCTGGCTATCCTCAAACAGCGATTCTGAGATTTGTCAACCTCTCCCTTCGTCCCGCAGCCATCTTTCTCCTCAGATTCCACGGACACACCCACGCGCACGGAACGCCATGACGTTACATAAGAGGGGGGCGGCCATGGAGAGAAGTGTGTTATTTTGCTCGGAGCGCCACCGCAGGCGAAAATGGTGAATTGATGAAGTGGAGTATGCATTTTAATTAGCCATCATCACGTCGCGTTGCGTTGGTTTGTACCCCTTTTTTTGTTAGCTTTATGTAGCGGCCAAACACAACACGTGACGTAATTAATATTGATGCGTTGGCCATGATAAAATTCGTCCGACCACTGCTGTGCTGAAAAACACAATTTTGATATAAATGCTGCCACCAGGTGGTAATAGATAGACACTTGATAGATTATTTTGGAAGTAGGCTAGTCTACTAAAAAACTATTTTCCATTCCGTTACCTTTCCTTCCTCTGTAACCCTATTTCTCTCCCAAGAAAATTGTAACTGCGAAATGGCAATAGCCTACTAGCCAAAGAAAAGAAAATCTATGAGTATCTGTGAAATGAAGACACTAAAAGTTTAGTTCCAAAGTTATTCCCAATATGCATATAATTTGGTATAATTAGTTATTATAAAAAAAAAAATTAAGTCCAAGATAGATACGAAATAATTATATCAAGTAGCCTATATTTTCCATTCAGTTCCATTCTGTTCCTCTCCCTAGAGATTTTATTTTTTAGAAATCCGATTGGTTCACACAGATTGCTGAGCCAGGGGGAAACTGCTTACCTGGTTCCTCTGGGGAAATGTTGTCATGGCAATGAGCATCACATAGTACCTGTGTTATATGGGTGGGGTTGCTTGTTGTTGTGACACAGCTATGTGGTCAAACAATGGTTGTTATAAACTCACTTACCTTCATATGCTTTTGTAAATACTAAACATGAACACAAATCGCTGGACAAGGCTTTTTGCATGGCAAACCAAGCTCAATAATGCTGATGAGGAAGAGAATAAGGCAACCGAATCAAATAAGATGAAGAAAGAGGAGACTCCAAAAATAAAGTGAGTTTTAGTCCAAATATTTTATTGTCACATATGATACTGTAATGTTGTAATGTAAAAGCTTTATGAAGTTTAAGTCTGTCACTAAACTACTCCAACCTCCAATACACACAAATTAAAGAAATAATTACAGTTCTTTGTTATTTTAAGGGGTTTGGATTTTAAGGGGTTTGGATTGCCATGCTATTAAGACTAACACAAAATGTTCTATATGCTGTCAGCTGGAGGGAATGGATAATCGATCCATCTGAAGAGTTTTACTATACATGGTTGCAAATTATGATACTCCCTATCTGCTACAACTGGGTCATCATAATATGCAGGTAGGAAAACATTAAGTGAGGTTTGACTACTTTACGCTTCAAAAACTTTTATTTAATTTTTACATTAAGAGGAGGATAATATATTTAATGAAATTTGTAACTGAAATGGCAACATTAACTGTGAGTGTCTGTGAAATGAAGACACTAAAAGTTTAGTTCTAAAGTTATTCAAAATATGCAGATATCATTTGGTTTTCAAATCTTAACAGTTGTTAATTTGCTAAGAAATCATTATGTTTGTGTGCCGGGAGAACTTAAGTTAAATGGTCTTTGTTGTTAAAAGGACATGTTTCTATACAATTGAAGAGACATATTTGGCAACATGGCTAACCTTGGATTATATCTGTGACTTGGTCTTTCTGCTTGACACCGTTATTGGGTTTCGCACAGGTAAGTGTGCATCTAATCTCTTTTTTTATTTGTTTGTTTGTTTAGGATACTTATTATCTTTACATAGCCTACTTCTATAACTTTGAACTTAATTTTAAATTTTACTTATACACAGATTGACTTCACTATGGATTACTATGCTAAATAAAGAAAAAATGAATTACACTTTTAAATATTTTTAAAAACACCAAATTGTTTCTTTTTAATTCTTCTTTTTTGTTGTCACTGTTCAAATGTTCCCCCAGTTTGGCCGCCTGGAAACCTAGACATCCTTTTTTTAAAAGGCTTTTTCTTTAAAGGTTTTCTGGAGCAGGGTATCCTGGTGCGAGACTTGTCCCGTTTGAAAACGCGTTACCTACGCTCCTCTCGATTTAAATGGGACATTGCCTCTCTGTTGCCCACTGATCTGCTCTATCTGACACTGGGGATCCACACACCTCTAGTCCGGATCAACCGCTTCCTGCGCACGGGCCGTTTGAACGAGGCCTTGGACCGCATGGAAACACGTACAGCGTATCCGAACACCTTCCGCGTTGCCAAACTCATGCTGTATATCTTCGTGCTCATCCACTGGAACGCCTGCATCTACTTCTCTCTGTCTAATTACATAGGCTTTGGTGCGGATCCCTGGGTCTATCCCAACATCTCCGACCCTGAGTTTGCTTCCACGAGCCGCCAGTATTTATACTGCTTCTGGTTTTCCACCGTCATCCTTTCCACAGTGGGTGAAACTCCGACGCCCGAACGCGAAGAAGAGTATCTGTTTCTGGTCGCTGACATGCTGATCGCAGTGCTGGTGGTTGCATCCGTCGTGGGGAGCATGGGGGACGTGATATCAAGCTTGCGTGACCGTGACAACGTGTTTTTCCCCAATCACGAGCTGGTGAAGGGTTACCTGCGCAGCCGGCGCATCAGCAAAGAACTGCAGAATCGCGTCAACGACTGGTACCAGCATCTGCACATCAACAAGTGGGTCTTCTTATTATAGTCTGTGAGCCCAAAAAGCAACATTTAAAGACTCCAAATCCACATCTACACTACTGTTTAAAAGTTTTGGGTCAACAGGGCCGGATTTAGGCACGTGCATAGGCCTACTCATAAAATTATTTCCGTCTAATGCTAAAACACTGTAAGACAGTTCCTATATAAATGAACACAATTTAAAATATATAGTTTATTATGTAGCTACCGTAAATTAAATATAATGCATCATTCTACATCCGACTATTCATTAGGCCAATTTAGCAGTTTGCCGTTTTGGGGTTGTAATATTAGCCTATAGGTCTGTAATGATAGTAAAAAACTATAATATTATTGTTAATTAATTAATGACAACAACAATAATTTTATTCAGCCATCACAGGAATAAAATACATTTTTAAAAAAATTAGAAAATTGTTCTTTTTAAATTGTAATAATAGGCCTATCTCAGAATATTTATGTTTTACTGTATTTTTTTATCAAATAAATGCAGCCTTAGTGATTATTACTTCTATCAAAAACATTAAAACATTTTATCTAACACAGATTTCTGAGCGATAGTGTAAATGTAAAATAAATTGCTAAATTGCAAAAGAAAACAAAATATTCCAAGTGACATCTGCAAAAAAACAATGCTAGATTTTCTCAGAACTAAATCTTAGCCATTTTGTTTAGTCATTCTTTTAACCAATTGTTCCCTAGTTAATTAAAACTATTTTTAATGTTTGTTTACACCCAAATTATATGTCTGGAACAGAAAGATCACACGGGAAAATGAGATTCTTCGACATCTTCCAATCACACTTCAGACAGCAACTGCCGTGAGTGTGCATCTGCCCACTCTGTGTAAAGTCACCATCTTTCAGAACTGTGAGAAAAGTCTGTTGGAGCAGCTGGTACTTAAACTCACCCCACAGGTTAGAAAACAGATGGCACACCTGGGGCCTGCTTCATACGTGGAGTACTCACTTATCTGGATTTTACTGTTAATGGTTTGACATTATCCAGGATTGTTAGGTTCTTCGTAGCTCATCCCGGAGTTGCTGTCATAGCAACAGGTCCGTACGCTCGAACCTGCTCGGGAGCAGGCTTATTTCATGTAAACTTAGATTGCATATTTTTAAGCTTGGAGGTGATGCTTAAAGCCTGTCACAGCCACTGCTACTTTCTTACAAGAGTACCTTATTGAACCAGGAACAATAGGCTAATAAATTAAAAATTATTTGAAAATAATATTATAATGTTATGTAGTCTATCATAATATAGACACAGCTAGTTTTACACATTGAGAGTACACTTTGCTGTTTCCTTATAAAGAAATTCAAATTTCTCATCAGGTGTGTCATTTTCTTTTTTAATATGATATCATTACGTTGCTGTCTTGCTGCCAGCAAATCGCTTCATTGCAGATCATGGTTTTGAGTATCGATACATCTGCCTTTTTCCACAAGGGCTGCGTCCGAAATCACATACTCTTTTAAGTAGGTACTTATTTTGAATAAGTAATTACTTCACTTGCGCTGTTCTATGTATTATGAATGTGTATAGTATGAATATAACCTGGATGTACTACATTCGCCATGTTGTCATTATCATTTTATCTACTAGTGTCAGTTGCCTTGATTGCTTCACTGCCATTCACAAATTCTCTCCCGTGGCATCATGGGATAGTAAAGTGTCTATCGTATGCACACTTCAGAATCTTGCCGAAAGAAGATGGTCATCTACTTCTACCGGTACTTTTTGCCTACTCTTTTATGAGTACTGTGAATTCAGACATACTTTGTTTTTCGCTTACTATAGGGAAGTATGCGATTTTGGATGCAGCCAAGAACACACAGTAATTCAGATATTTTACTCAAATCCGCAAATTTGTTTGACGAACCAAATTACCCAGAGCGATCAGTTATTATGATTAGAAGATCTGGCATCTGTCAAGTCATCTCAGATGTATTATCCGAGGTACAAAGAATGGACCCAAGATTAAGTCTAACATTAGAGTCAGTTAAATCTAGTCTCGCATGTTGTACTTGACCTCAGGAATATTTTTTTTTATGTGTGCTGTGTCATTATTACACTTTGTATACTTTGCTAGTAAATCTTACAGTATTATACAAGAATCTCTTCTATCATCTTTAGGTGTATAGCCCAGGAGAGTACGTATGCAAGAAGGGTGATGTAGGTCATGAAATGTACATCATTAAAGAGGGGAAGCTGGCAGTGGTGGCTGATGATGGAGTCACTCAGTTTGCTGTTCTGGGGGATGGAAACTTCTTTGGAGAAATCAGTATCCTGAACATCAAGGGTATGAAATGCTAAAGACCAGTACAGTCTTCAGTACACAGTAGAAAAATAAGTTGCTTCTTTAATTTTTTAAGTACAATCAACTTGTACTTCTTGTTAATTGCTTATTTATTTTGATTAGTTAAAGCAATGTAAAAACGTATGTTGTCATAACTTATTGATCATATAATTTTCAGTATAATCATATTCCTTATAGTATTAATATTCACTACAATAACAACATATATCCATGATGATTCAATTTTTATCATTTCCTTATTCCACAACAACAACAAAAAGTGTTCTCACTTTCCTTTGAGGACTTAGTAATTCCCTTCTTCTATGCATGATGGTTGACCTGAGATAACACATTCTCCAAAATGTTTAAGTGGAATAATTGATCTAATGTTTTTATATATATTTTTACTCACCCCCATGCGTTTGCACCCTTGTTAAAACCGTTTTATTAAAAATAAAAAAACAAAGGGGGGATGTCAAAGCTTCTGTTTTGACATTGGCAGAATGTCAAAGCATCTGTTTTTCATACAAGAAATGTGGATAGTAATTTATACAACAAAAAAAATCATACACTATATTTTACAATATATAGTTGAATCTATATAATAACAATAACATTTGTTTAACACAGAAAACCTTTCCCTCATGTGTGGTTGTGTTACGCTACCTATATTGCTTCAGATTTATGGAGCTTTAGTGTGTTTTTTGGTGCTTTTGTTGAATGGAAAAAAAGCTTGAGAATCTCATTTTGTGTTTCACGAATGAAAGAATATAAAATGGGATTTCAGCAGCATAATAGTGAGTAAATGATTAAAAAGTATAATTTTTGAGTAAACTATTCCTTTAACTTTGTCTACAAAATAACATACTGAAACATAATGAATCACTATAAATAACACAAATTCATCACAACTCTCATTAATGCACATGCAGGTAACAAATCAGGAAACAGACGAACAGCCAACATTCGCAGCATTGGTTACTCAGATCTGTTCAGCCTATCGAAAGAGGACCTGACTGAAACACTTCATGAGTACCCTGCTGCCAAGCGCCTGTTGGAGGAGAAGGGTCGTCAGATCCTGACAAAGATGGGGATGCTGGAAGAGACAGATGAAGGGGAGGGAGAGGTAGAGAAAACGGAGGACATGGTGAACCGTTTAGAGGCCAACCTTGAGACGCTGCAGACCAAACTGGCTCGGCTGATAGCTGAGCTGGAGTCTAGTGCCCGCAAAATGATACAAAGAGTGGAACAATTGGAACTGCAGACAGAAGAATGGGAAGGCGTTGTGGCTGAGGGTGCACAGGGAGAAACAGAAGAGCAGGAAAAAGTAAAAGAGAGGGAGATTGGGGATGGAGAAGGAAAGAAGGAAGATGAAGAGGAGTCAGTGGTTGAAGGAGAGAGAGGAAAGGGTGATGGAGGAGAGGAGAGCCTGCATGGAGAAAAGAAGAATGTTGGAGGAAATGAGATAAGTGAAAATGAGAAAGAAGAGACAGAGGAAGAGCTAATAAAAACAGAAACGCATCAGGATCAGAAAGGAGATGAAAAGTAGGTAGAAAATATATGTAAAATATACACTACCGTTCAAAAGTGTGGGGTCAGTAAGAATAAAAAACAACTTTTATTCGGCAAGGATGCAAGTGATAACAAAGACATTCATAACGATTAAAGCAAATCATATTAAAATGATTTCTTATCAAGTGACACTGAAGACTGGAAAAATGATGCTGAAAATTCAGCTTTGCCATCACAGGAATAAATTACATTTTAAAATATATTAAAATAGAAAACGGTCATTTTAAATCGTAATAATATTACACAAAATTAGGCTACTATTTTTACTCATTAAAAAGCATTTAAAAAATTACCCCATACCTTTAAACAGTAGTGAATGTCATTGTACCATAATATGCATCTAAAAAAAAAAATTAGAATGTAGATCAAATTAAATATGAACCCTTATAAGTTTTTTGTGATACATTAAAGGGACGTTTATTACAATTTGAGAGCATTATTTTTATTTAACAAAGAGAAATTAATATGTTTGTATATTATATATAATTTTAATTGAATATATATATATATATATATGCAAACATCTGGAAATAAAAGCTACTTTATATGATCCCACTAATAGCGTTGCTAAGCTCCATTCAGACGCTAGGTGGCAGCACATACTCCAGTTTCACAGTTATTTTGATAAAAACATGATGAAACCAAAGGGTATCAGTTTGGAATGGGAAGCAAATGTCTCATGCAGTTTCTAAAGGAATTGACATCCATCTTAAAATGCTTCAAATTTGTTTTTTCATTAAATAACACCTCTACAGAGGGGCCATGGTGGGAAAAGTAACTGTTCGGCCCACCCAATGGCCCACCTTACATGTCAGCTTGGTTCTCATGCTGTGAAATTTCCTACCATGCAGAGTTAATTGTTTGTTAGTTTTCTTTCCACTTTCTAGTTCATTGGTGAAGAAAATTATAAAAATGTAGGAAATCAGGATTCTGTTTATTCAGTGTTGAACTGGGTTCAATGCTGTTTATCTTTGCTCAATGTGCTTCTGTGATTGCAAACTCCATTGGAAAAGGGAAAGCTGCAGTCAGCAATCAATATACTGCAGTGCAGTTTATTATAATTGTTGCACCCTCTTAATTAAGTAAGTCTGATGATGTTCTTCTTCAATTAAGCAACAAATTAAGAATACTAATTACACTGGCTCAAGCTAATTCTTATGCATGTCTAGCTATGTTGTGTGTATTATCTATTTAAATTGTTAATATTGACATGACTTTCAACTTGGTTCAGTCTCGCACTCATGCTTAGTGTGTTTGTTTTGAACACATTACAGAGCATGTGCATGTCTTATCTTGCTTAATAACAAATCAAGGGAAATCAAATACAGAAACAGCTTATTCTTCTCTCTCCTCCTGTTTGTTTCTCTGTGCGGTGGTGGTGTATCAGGGGCCTGTCACAACTACACTCCTGTGCAGAGTCCTGCTGTGGTAGTAAATTACTTGCCCTACCACTGGGTGCATAGCGCTACCCACTAGTGCCGATCGCTGCTGTCCTCAGGTTAGTCTCTTAAAGAATATAACTGCACAAACAGCAAAATGAGAGCCTATAGTTCTCATATAGCTGAGAAAAATTAATTAGAGGTCATTAAAGTGATTAAGAGGAAATGAATAACAGCACTCAGCTATCCACCTTATTTTTAAGTAAGAGCAGGCACGGCTAACTTGAATGTGGCACTTCAATAACTTGAAGTCTTATGTCATTTGCTTTCAGTTATTTTACCTGTACAAAAACAGTCTGTTATGCTACTTGATATTGCAAACTGATGTTTGTTTTTGTTATTTTAATTTATTATCGTAATCATAAACACAATGTATTTGTAGCGCAAATAGTTTTTACTGCACTGTGTTATTCTTCTTGTTAGTTACCTATAGTGGCTAATGAATCAAAAATCTCGCACACATTCAAAGAAAATAGTTTACTTCCGTGTTACAAAATAAGGTGGATATGTTTCACAGAGTGCATACTTAGTATTCGAAATAGAGTGGTGCAGGGATGACATCAAAACCCGGAAGACTGATTCCCTTGAGATTTTCCTATGGGTTTTTATAAAAAAAAAAATTATTATTAATAAGATATAATGTTACACCCACCAGCTGGAGTGTCCTTGATTTCCACCAGAGAGCACTCCTCCTTAATCCAATCCATCATGAACTACATTTCCCATAAAACTTTGCCCGGACTCATTATATTCTGATTACTGCCACTTGTTTCCGATTGTTTATTTAGTCACTCATTGCTAAATCTTGTATGTGTCACACAGCATTTTTGAAAGCTCTTTTGTCTCATCTTTTGGTTCTAACCTCCTGATTTTCTGGATTCCCCTGTTTGCCTGTGCTTTCTACCCTTTTGTTTGTTTTGGATTATCTTCCCTGTGGTTTTGAACCTTGCCTTTCATATAGATTATGATTGTGGATTACCCCTAATAAAAGCTGTGTTAGGATCCTCAACCCGTGTTTCAGATCAGTTTGTGACAGGTGAACATAAGTCAGCGATACTTGGACGTTTTGTTCTACAACATAAATTAGGCTACTCACACCCATATAAAAAAACGCATTTTAATAAAGCTGTTGTGTTTATTTAAATAAACGTATGTTTCTAATAAGTAACAAGAAAAGAACGTTTGTGGTGTGCGGTTTACATTGTAGAACAAAATGTCCACATATCATCAACATACCGCAGACCTTATTTTAATCATAAAATGAAAAACCCTATTATAAAATCCCATCTCGAAAGTACCACTGGCGAAATAACTCTTCCAGGTTTTGATGTCATCCCTGCACCATAGACCTTATGCTCCAGAGAAACACAGCCATCTTAAGAATTTTTTGTGTGAAATTCCGTTTTTGCAGTAGGCCTAGATGAAGAAAAGTTTGTCACAACAAATGTTGCGGCAAATTGTCCGCTGTCACGCCTCTAGTCACACGGAAATGAACGCCAGGTGAAGCTGGTTTCAATCAGCGTGGCACGCGCCTTGGGTTTAAAATAGTGCTCGCGCTGCTCATTTCATTGTGTACTGTGAGCAGCGTGGGCGCAGTGGAAACGTTGGGTCAAAGACTTTGATTTTAAACTGCACGGGAATGCTTTGCATCTGAAGAGACTGCCGGTTGGAGGAAATTCGTCCCTGTGTTGCGGGTCAGGGTAGCCTATATTCTGGCAAACCGTGCGTGTGGTGGCTTCATGTAAATGTGCATGTGATGGACTTGGGTTACCGAGTTGTTTATAAGTGTTATTGTTATTTGTGATTAAGTTAGTGTTTAAATGCTGAGTCTAAACGTGCAGTAGTGGCAACGGTAATTTTAAAAAAAATAGGTCTATTGCGAAATTCATATAGTCAATCTGTTTAAATTAATTCTGTCTAAAATTCACTGTCTAAAAATGTGTAATTTATTTGTTAAAATATTTATTATGGTAAAGATAGTTCAATTCTCTTTTACTGATAATGCAAATCTGGTGATAAAAGCTATTTCTTTTGAGGCTTATTTGCTATGGTGTAAAATAGTAAAAGGAAATGGTATTGTGCTAATGCTTACCAGATTAAACCAGTATAAACAGTGTGAAATTTTGGTGATTTTAAATGTATGTGCATTGCTGTTTACTTGAGATTTGTTGTAAATATTTACACTGGTTTGTTGTGGTTTTAAAGGTTTTTCACCTACTGAAATTCTGCAATAAATTGAGAGAAGGCAAATTACGTCTCATTCTTGTGAGTGGAATCCAGTGTTCAATTCAGAAGTAAGAAGCCTCTTTCAAGTGGGGGACCCGTGGCTCAAAACACTTGACAGTGAAAAACCGAGTCGAGGTTCCAGACCAAACGCTCCAGGCCCCAGCGCTCCAAGCCCCAACGCTCCCAATAAACCAGGCCCCAATGGAATTATGGCGGAATCAAGGACTCTGCAGCAATTGAAAACTGAGAGAACAACCGCTAAAAGACTGTTTTCTCGACTGGCTAACTCTATTGTCAGATCATGTAAGAGTATGTCGGCGGAAGAACTCAGGGAGGCTTTAAGTAAGTTTACACTGGAATCAGACAAGGTAATTGATGTAAACGAGGAGTTGGAGTCTGCCTACGTTGAGGCGTGGGATGGAGAGGTAGAGTCCACTGTAGCAGAGGAGCAAAGGGCAGACATCAGAAGGACAACAGAAGAGTGTGAACAGAAGCTGGAGGAGGTGGAGGGTATTATACACAAAGCCCTTTGGGGAAGGTTTGGCGATACTCAACTTTCCCTGGCGTTAGATGTGGCTGAAGAGGAATGTAAGCGCCTTTCAGCTGTCCAGCCTGATGTAAAGCTAGACGTGTACGACTTTATGCTCAGACAACTGGAAGGACGAGTTAAAGCTGCGAAGGATGCTAGTTGCCAGTGGAGCCGGTGGGCCCCTCCCGAGGAGCAGAAAGTTTTTCACTGTCGAATTAGGGAGCTGGAGATCTGCGTGCCTAGATTGATCTCGGGGAGGGCTGTCCTAATGCAGGCAAAGATTGAACAAGAGGGGCAGCCTGTCACCACCCACTGTCCCCAAGTGGCTAGTATTAAATTGAGGCTGACGGCGCTCCCAAAATTTGATGGAAACAAGCGGAACTTTCACCGCTGGAGAAAAGATTGGGAGGCGCTCCAGCAGCAAGGAGAGCCTACTGGTTCCAAAGAGGTTAGGAAGTTTCAGCTGCTGGACAGTCTTGAGGAGAACGTGGTGGCAGATCTTCGCCTTTCAAACTATGGGACAGCAGATGAGATCTTACAGCAGACTGAAACTGCTTTGGAAATAAGACCAGAATAGCGCTGGAGATAATTGATGAGTTACAATCGCTACTTCCAGTAAAGAGCCACCTGCCCAGAAAGATTGTGGATTTAATACAGATGGTCGAGAAGGCTCTACACGACTTGAGCGAGCTGGGAGATACGGCAGCTCTAAAAAATCCCCTTGACACAAAGTCACTGGAGAGTAAGCTGCCAGAGGTCTTGAAAAAGGAGTGGCTGGTTTACACAGCAGAGAAAAAGGACGAGGCTGGACCTAAAGATAGGTTCGACAAGCTCCTCACATTTTTGAGAAGCCAGGAAGAGATTTATGAGCAACTGGAGCAATTAAGGGATGATGAGCCCAACAGGAGGGAATTAAAGATTCCACCAAAACATGGCCGGACGAGGGCCACTAAGTCCATGGGTCCCCAAATGGGCTGCGTCGTCTGTGGAGAGAGCGGCCATAGAAGGAAGTTGTACTTCTGCAAGAAGTTTAAAGCCTTAAACCCTATGGAAAGGAAAGATGCGGCGAGTAGGATTGGGGCCTGTGGAAGGTGTCTTGAGGTCCATACGGATGGGGAGGATTATAAGACCACTTACCTGTGCAGGAGTGAAGACTGTAAAGACAAACAAGGTCCAGGTCATCACTACTACCTGTGCTCCAGGTCTGGAAACAAGGGCCCATCCCAGAGGAGGCCAAAGTCTAGTCCAGAAGGAGGAAGCAGAAAGGGTACCGACGCCCAGGAAGATTTCCTGACTAAGCTGTCCCCAGAGTTAGCCCAACAATGCCGAAATGTCTTCTGCAATTCAGTATCAAGGACACTCAACTCGGCAGCAACCGAGTGTGGTTTGTTGGCAGAGAGCGGTCTTCAAGAGTTCCCGGTTATAATGATGATCCTTGACGTCTCTGCGAATGCCGGGCAGAAGATCGGGACCTTGATAGATCTGGCATCGGACACTAATTACATCACTCATGATGCTGCAGATGAGTTGAACCTGAGGAGTGAGGACGTGACGTTGATTGTTCATGGAGTCGGAGGGATGCAATAGGGCTGGGCGATAAATCGATTTTATCGATTAACTCGAATGTGTAGTTTACGCCGATTTTTTTTTTTTATGAAAATTGGTTTTCTCTTTAACAACCGCTGACGCTCCCCTCTGGGTTCCCGTAGTTCCGACCGGGCTCAGCGCTTGCCATGATAGAGATACACAAACAACATGGCAAATGAACAAGACCGCAGCAGCAGAAGCACACCCGTCGCAAACATTTACAAGCTGAATCTGCAGGGCCACCAACTCTCACGAGTTCACTGTGAGAGACGCAATTTTGTCACTTTTTACACGCTCTCACGCCACACATCCCTTTTCTCATGCAGAGAAAAATCGCGAAGCAAAGAGGACACTGACACCGACAGACAAGACAGAGCAGGTTACTATTGTTATGAAACAGATTCTCAGCTCTCAGATTCTGTCAATTTTATTACGAAATTCAAACAATAAACACCGTTTTGGCGCTTGTAAATGTGACGTGAGAGAACGCTGACAGATCTCAGTTCAAGCGGCACGTGAACGGATCATCTGTTACTCTTTACTACCAACTTACCGAGATGTAATAAAATCGATCGATCAGTGTTTTTCAACCGCGGAAAGATGTCCATAAAACAGCTGGAGAACAACATATGCCACGTAACGCTACATTTACCTCAGGAATCCCTTTTAATGACCCATAGCACGCATGTGGACTTAAAATAATTGCTATAGAGAGGAGTATTTTGCTAAATATGATAACTATATTACACATTCATTGTATTTTTACCTATATCATTAAAATAGTATAACGTTGTTATTATAAAAAACGCATTATATTTAATTGGAGTTAGTTTTAACCTCAGAATCAATTCACAAGAATTGAATTGAAATTGTGAAATTTGTGTTAAGCAATAATAAAAACACTAGCATACCAGTCATTGTGCCATGTAAACATTGTTTACATGGTTAATTAACTTAATAAAATTGTTTAGTTACCAAATAATTTGACAATCACAACACACTTATTGTGATGCAAGTTTTTTGTTTTTTTACACATCCCCAATTCCAATCCACCCATTTTATTTTGTTACATTTTCAATGCTTTCAAAGACAGGGCCTGTCCTCTTGTCTTTTTGGCTTGTTGTTTCTGATTGTAATTAAATCCAGATCAAATCCCATAAGGGAATATTAAAACAAAATAAAGTTAAAACTTGTTTTGAACAATTTCTTTGTCATCTGCAGATTGATTTTAAGTAGGGAGAGAAAAAAAATCGATTTAAATCGTAAATCGGATTTTTTGTGAAAAAATCGGGGATTTTTTTTTTAGGCCATATCGCCCAGCCCTAGGATGCAAGTCACGGTGAAAACGAAGAGATGCCTCTTGAAGATCCGGGTTGGTACACCAAAAGGCACCTTAAGATCCCATCAACTTGTGTGCTATGGGCTTGATAGGATTGCGGAGGTCCATCGTCACGTGTCGCCTAAGAAGCTGCAGAGGTTTTTTCCTGACTTCCACCTCCAAGAGTTGGTTAGACCCTCACAAATCAAGCTCCTCATCAGTCACAAGGAGGCCAACTTATACCTCAGAGAGTACGTTCGGTTGGGGACCTTGTCTTGTGGGATGGCCCTTTGGGCAAGACGGTAGCAGGTTCGCACCCGGACCTACTAGAAAAAATTACTGTCACAGCCCATGCATACAGGACGCATTTCGCACGCTCTATGCGGGCAGCAGCAACAAGGTACAAAGAGCTCACCCGCAAAACCCAAGCTTATATCCCCCAAGCCATCCAGGCTTCCACTTCAGCTGTCTGTCAGGACTTCCTGGAATGGTGGAGATGGGACAGCATCGGTGCTGCCTGTGAGCGTCGGTGTGGAGGCTGCCGTTGCGGAAAGTGCCAGCCTGGGGGGAAGGAGATGACTCTCTCAGAGTAGCGGGAACTGGAGCTGGTGAAAAGTGGGCTGACTTATGTAGCTGGAGATCACCACTGTGAAGGGCCTCACTGGCACACTAAGTACCCATGGACAGAGGATCCAGCCTCTTTACCAAATAATAAGTGGGCTGTTGAGGCGACATTTCAAAGGACTGAGAGGCAATTGGCTAAGGAACCGGAATGGAAGGTGGCCTACGGAGCGCAAGTTCATGAGATGGTTCAAAGGAAAGCCGCAGTCAAGCTACCAAGAGAGGTGTTGGAGAGCTGGACTGGGCCAGTGTGGTATATCAGCCATTTGATCGCACCAAATCCCCACTCTGTCTCTACCCCAGTCCGCCTTGTTTGGAATAGCAGCCAAAAGTTCAGGGGCCAGAATTTAAATGATCTTCTCATAAAGGGTCCAGACGTCCTCGATAACATCCGGGCGGTCCTCCTGCGCTTCGGAGAGGGTGTCTTCGCTGCACTCGGTGATATTAAGAAGATGTATAATTCAGTCTGGCTCGAAGACCGGGAGGTGCATCTTCATCGCTTTCTCTGGAGAGACTTTGAGGGTGAAAACATTGATGAATATGCAATCACAAGAGTTAATATCGGTGATAAACCAGCTGGTTGCATCGCTCAGGTTGCTATGCGGGAGACTGCTAATCTGCGCAAGTTCAGCCACCTCAAGGAAGAGCGTAGAATACTGGAGGAAGACACGTATGTGGACGATGTTCTCACCTCCCATAATGATCAGGGTCAACTTAAGCAAATGACATCCAACGTTGAGCGGATCCTTGAGGCCGGCGGGTTTCATATGAAGCCGTGGGTCTACTCTGGCCAAAGTGGGAGGAGAGAACCTAAGGGCCAAGTAAAGAGAGAGCCCACGACTTTGATCCTCCCGAATCAATTTACCGAGGAAGATAATAAAGCACTTGGCCTTGGCTATACCCCTGAGGAGGACAATCTCCACTTGATGGTGGCGGTGAACTTTTCTAAGAAAAGGAAGATGAGGCTGGGCAAATATCTGTCGAGGGAGGAAGTAAGAGAGCAGACACCCAACCCACTTACTCGTAGAGAGCTATTAAGTCAAGTCTCCGGATTATACGATCCCCTCGGTCTCGTGACTCCTGTTAAACAGAGGGGAGCCATTCTTGTGAGGAGGGCGTTTCAGGAAGCGAGAGTAAAGTACAGTCCAACTAAAGATACCTGGGACGCAGCTTTGTCTGAGGGGCTTCGGCAAGATGCTTTATGCCTCTTGCAAGATTATGCTGAGCTGAGCAAGTTACAGGCCCCTAACACCTCCTGACCCACGTGGTGAACTTTGTGGCTTCACATTCTCTGACGGCAGTGAGCACTCTTATGGAGCTGTGTTATACCTGCGTTGGAGTTGCAGACAAGATGTTACTATACGGCTAGTTGAATCCAAGGCCAAGCTGACACCACTGGACCAGAGGGGAGATGCTGTGAAAGCAGAGGTTTGTGGAGCGGTCTATGCGGCCCGGCTGAAAAAGTACTTCCAGAGGCACACCCGGATTTGTGTGGAAAAATGGCATCACCTGGTCGACAGCCAGACAGTCCTGGGGGCAGTCCAAAGGGAGAGTTATGGCTATCAGACGTTTTTTTGCCAATAGAATTGGAGAGATTCAAGGCAGTACAAATGTTCAGGACTGGTGGTGGATCCCCGGGCCACTTAATATAGCAGACATTATCTCAAGAGGGGCTGGCCCTAAGGATTTGAATGAAGACTCTGAGTGGCTGACGGGCCCCAAGTTTTTGAGTCTCCCAGAGGGCGTGTGGCCTGTGAAGTCCGCTAAAGATGTTGCTGTTGCAGCCAGAGAAAACATAGTAAGAATGCAGAACAAGGCATTTGTAGCTACACTTACCCGGGCCGGAGCAGGAGCCGGAGCAGTACCAGAGTCAAACTTCAACGGAACTGCAAAGACCACCCGCAGGCACTGCGGTTACTATACTTGTCAAGGTCGAGCGGTTTAGCAACCTTAGACTACTTACAAAGGTAATAGCCCTGGTCTGGAGAACGGCAAAGAAGTTTCTTTGGGTCAAGGCCGCCGGAAGACCAAAGTGGGTGGCAGTCCAGTCGTCTGGCATCATCACAGTGATAGAGAGAGCGGATGCCTTCCGAGATCTCTGCCTTGCGGCTCAAGAGGGGGTAACCTTTCCAATCACCACATAGAACCGGCTTGTTGTGTATAGAGATGGAGCTAGTGGGCTGCTGGTGTGTGGGGGTAGAGTTCCGTACTTTAAAAAATATCACGTGGCTGTGCCATCGATGCCTTTGGATACCTGGCTTGGGACTTTGGTGGCACGCAAGAGTCATCAGGAGGGGCATGAAGGGGTTGCTGGAACCCTGTTGAGGATGCGGTGCAAGGTTTGGATCGTTCGAGGGAGAAGACTCGCTCAGAAAGTTGTCAACCAGTGCATCATCTGCAGGAAAGCAAGGGCTCTCATATATGGGCAAGTGATGGGTGACCTACCTGTGGAAAGATCAAGGCCTGCTGCACCATTCCAGTTCACTGCCGTTGATCTGTTTGGGCCGTAGATGGTGAGAGACGATATTAAAAGGAGGGTGTCCATGAAGGTCTGGGGAGTACTCTTCTGCTGTATGGCGAGCAGGGCTATACATGTGGAGCTGGCCAACAGTTTGTCTACGGAAAGCTTATTGATGGCCTACCAGAGATTTGCAGCTATCAGGGTGCGTCCCCTTAAAGTTTGGTCAGATCCTGGGACCAACTTTGTTGGCGTAAGGCCCGTACTGGATGAGCTGTATGCCTTTCTGCGAGCCCAAGAGATAGCAAGCCTGGAAGAGTATGCTGTAAAGAGTGGTACATGCTGGGCTTGGAAGGTGATCCCTGCCGATTCGCCAAACCGGAACGGAGCTGCTGAAGCTGCAGTGCGGATTGTGAAGAGGGCTCTTCAAAGTCTAGGAAAGTCGGTTGGTCTTACCTTCAGTGAGTTCCTCACGGCGCTTCAGTTGGCAGCAAATTTGGCAAATGAGCGCCCAATCGACGCAAGGATTCAGAGTCGAGAGGACCGCATCCAGTATGTGACGCCAAACGCACTTCTTCTTGGGCGTGCATCTCAAGATGGAGACTTCAAGACCTTTAGTTTTGCCAATTACCCCTACAAGCGTCTTCAAGAAATCCAGGCCCAAGTCAACAGCTTCTGGAGAACCTGGTGCCAGCTTGCCGGACCAAATCTCTTTATCAGAAGCAAGTGGCATACTGCAGAGAGGAACGTGGCTGTAGGGGACATCGTTTGGCTTTGTGATCAGAACGCACTCCGGGGCCAGTTCAGGCTCGGCAGAGTTGTCGCTGTTGCTCCAGACTCCAAAGGAGTCGTAAGGGATGTCGACGTCCTAGTCACTGTGGGCCACTGTGTTCCAGTCCATTGTCCAAAGTCTGTGGCCCTGAGCTTCACATCCCGTGACAAGAAAGGGAACTCCAATAACACTGTGCTGCGGAGGGATATCAGGCGCCTCGTTGTTCTCCTTCCTGTCGAGGAGCAGACTCCCTGATCAGGTTTGCCTTGAAGTTCGGCGACCTTTCCTTGGTTACTCGGAATGCTCGAGTGGGAGGTGTTGCGGCAAATTGTCCGCTGTCACGCCTTTCGTCACACGGAAATGAACGCCAGGTGAAGCTGGTTTCAATCAGCGTGGCACGCGCCTTGGGTTTAAATAGTGCTCGTGCTGCTCATTTCATTGTGTACTGTGAGCAGCGTGGGCGCAGTGGAAACGTTGGGTCAAAGACTTTGATTTTAAACTGCACAGAAATGCTTTGCATCGGAAGAGACTGCCAGTAAGAGGAAATTCGTCCCTGTGTTGGGGGGTATAGTCCCTGACTATAATTCATATAGTCAATCTGTTTAAATTAATTCTGTCTAAAAATGTGTAATTTATTTGTTAAAATATTTATTATGGTAAAGCTAGTTCAATTCTCTTTTACTGATAATGCAAATCTGGTGATAAAAGCTATTTCTTTTGAGGCTTATTTGCTATGGTGTAAAATAGTAAAAGGAAATGGTATTGTGCTAATGCTTACCAGATTAAACCAGTATAAACAGTGTGTGTACAGTGTGAAATTTTGGTGATTAAATGTATGTGCATTGCTGTTTACTTGAGATTTGTTGTAAATATTTACACTGGTTTGTTGTGGTTTTAAAGGTTTTTCCACCTACTGAAATTCTGCAATAAATTGAGAGAAGGCAAATTACGTCTCATTCTTGTGAGTGGAATCCAGTGTTCAATTCAGAAGTAAGAAGCCCCTTTCAAGTGGGGGACCCGTGGCTCAAAACACTGGACAACAAACTTTGAGGTTGGCTTGAGAAAGCCTGACCAGAAAGTTTGAAAAAGTTTGAAAAGCTTAAAATTTGAAGGTTTTCAGTTTGAAATAGTATACTGTTTAAAGTAGTTTGAAGTTTGAATGCACCACTCTATAGACCTTATGCTCCAGAGAAACAAGCACGCAGCCATCTTTAGAAATTTGTGTGTGAACTTCCGTTTTTAGCGGTAGCTCTGTATATTTCTTTTGGCAGAGTAATTATCTGATGATAAAGTGGATTAACTTATTGTAGAGTTAACGAAAGTTATAATGAGTATTGTAATGTTTGAACGGATGTCATAACAAATCTCAGTAGACTGGGATGATTTTAATCTGTAAGATCTTACCTTAAAGCTGTGGAAATACAAAACAGAAGACAGCATGAAAAGGGACGGGGCTACATAAGGTCTATATAATGAATGACTTTGAACAACAACAACATTTATAACATAATTCTAAGAAACTATTTGCACTTCTTCCTGCACCAAAAAGGAAAAGAATTATATATTGAAATGAGATAAATTCAATATATTCCATTCATACAATTCAGTGAAATTTCGCCGGTGTTTGAGATACAAGTGTGAAGGTTGCTATTATTGCTTTAGATGCCCAGATGTTCTCTGCCAACAGAGGCTTGATATCCAATAAAACTACAATTACAGCGGAAGACGCAAAACCCTGGAGAAGAATATCAGAAAAGAAAATCTGATGTTCCCTGTCTTGCATAATATGCAAAATGTGTAATAAGTTTAAAAAAAAAACTAACAAAAAAACCTGTCCACAGAATAGAAATAATAGATACCATCATATTATATCATGTTGTGTCCCAAACTTTGCACTTTTGGCTGATGGTATGCTCTCCAGGTGTTCATTTTACTCTCCGAAAGTAACTGACCACTCGCTTTAGCCATATTATGAATTTTTCGCCCGTCAATCACAATCTGTCATGGATTATGTCAATTTAAAGTGTGTAATTCTACATCAACAACCTGAAAAACAAAGCGGCCCTGCGCAAATCAGACTAGAGCAGATGGCACATAATTGCCTTGAGGTGGAAACGGGGCGTCCATTTTACAGGTCTCGCGGGACTCGGTCGCAGCTCTCCTGTGAAAATACAGGTGCGTTTGTTTTTGTTTATCTTTCTCTCTAATCAAAGTATTGCCATGATCATTGGAAAACTGTCAGTTTAGAGCATCATAATTCACACCGAGGGACGTCAATTCATGCTCCACTTATACTAGGGAATTGTGGGCAAACCAGGGAAGGTTAACCCTCTCCACAAACTCCTCTCTGTGATAGATGCATCATCTGTTCCTCAGATTGGAGGAGGAGATACCTATAAATAGCCAATTGCAAGTTATGATCATAACAGCAGCCGGAGCTAGAATGGAGCAGGTGTGCAAATGCTTCAAAATGAATTTTAGCCAGCATACACACAGCTTTAGTGGTGTAATATGTTCTATAATTTCATTTATAAATGTGTAGTTCTGAACTGATTGGCAAGTGTGAGGATGTGTGTCTGCTGCTAAGGCAGATAGGAGGAAAAAACTTTTCTGGACTTAGTCTCACTAAATTCAGGTTCAGTGTTTTACCGTATGGTGGTGTATGAACTTTGTCACATCATTTATTTGTCTGCTTGTTTACCATGTGTAGTGGCTTGTAAGTTTTGTTATGTATAACTGGTTCCACGGCATTTCCCAGTAATTAATTATCTAAACAGGGACATGCAACTGACACTCAGGGGAGGATGACAGAAGCTTTTAAACAAATCCCTGCACTTCTCTGCTTGGCTGTCTGTCACCTTCAACACTCACGGCCTGCATCTGTGCACCTTCCCAAATGCCAGAGTATGTGTCTTTCTGGCATTTCACAACCATGCTGCTTCCAGATCCTTGGCACACTTTCACGAAGCATCCACAGTGCAGTGACCGGAAGTCATTCATTTTCAGTGAAAGTTGGTGGTTTATGGCGACATGATCGACAGCAACTTTTGGTGATGCAATATGAATTTCAAAGTCCCTATTAAGGCAAGTCAGTTCACTTGGCAGCCATTTTGACAACACCCCCGACGGGCAGTTTTTTTTCTTTCTTGGCAAGTATAGATTCTCTTTATGGAAAAAAATCATGCTTCGGTAAATCATAATAAAAAGTTATTATTATGGCATAAAAAGTAAAAACTAAGATAAAAAGTCATAAATATTATGTCAAAATTCTGAGATAAAGTTATAATTAGGATTGATGTTGCAATTGAGATTAAATCACAATTATGACAGTCAAAATTATGTGATGTCAAAATAATTTAAAAAAAAGTTTAATGCATTATACAAAGTCATAATGTTAATTGTGGTTTAAAGTCATAATTATGGCATAAAAATGTTGACATGTCGTACTTTTCATGTCATAATTATAACTTTTGTCAAAATTATAATTAGCCAAAGCACTTTTTTTTTATGTGGCAGAATTTGGTTTCCATGCCCCTCTATTTGAATGGGGAACATTCAAAATATCCATAAACATTGTTTTAGTTTAAAATAATTTTTCTGACTGAAATGCACATTAGATTTCTTTTTATCACAAGTACATGATTTTGTACATGAAATTGTCATATTTTATAAAGACATCGAAAATGTGCTTTGCTGTGCAACATGGTCTGATACTCAACTTTTGAATTTGAATCTTGGCATGGTATAGTGAATTATAAAATGTTTTAGATAGCAAACATTAAATAATTGATCAAATTAATCAAAATTTGCTTCAAAAATCCTTTAAAAAATATCTAATTCCATTAAGCTACAGCACATGTTGAATCTACAGGGCTGACTATGGCTTTCCAAGCCTAGTCCATTTCTTTCCAACTGAATATGCAGAAACCTGGCTCAGGTGGTCAATTTAAAGATGAATGGCTCAGAGATGCCGCTAGGAATGCACCGGAAATAGGATAGGGCATGAATTCCAAACAAGCTCTGTGGAGATTGGCGGCGCTGTATAATACCTTTCTCTTTTTTTTATCAAACTAATAAATTACAGCCCATCTCTCTGATAACTAGGAAGAGAAAGTGCTCGATTTAGACCCCAGATGTGACCCAGGGTTACCTGGCAACTGGACAAGCTCAGGAAGAGGAAGAAGAAGAAAAAATAAAACATTGAGCTATCATTGGCTGGTTAGAGAAAAAATAAACAGAGTGGGAGACAGAAAATTAAGTACATAGAAATGACCTTTCTGTTTCATGATAACCTTCTCTTGCTGACATTTCTTCATATGAAATGAGGCAGATTTAAATGTCCATGTTACACGTGCAGTTTGTCACATAACAGTGTTGTTGTTTATGTTGTCTAACACTAACACTGCAAATCATCCTATCCCGCATCTTATTTAAAATGTCAATACTCTACATGAGCATATACAGTATGTGTCATTTTTTTACATTCATTTCCTCTTCCCCATGTTTCTAGCATCTTAAAAAGGCAATACAGTATATAGTGCTGTTCATATTCACTGGTGCATGTTTAGTTATGCTAGAAATTGCAGCTTCTTTGTTACGTACATGTTGCCTGAAGCCTCAGAGAATAGAAAAGCTCTCCGAACACACGAGCTGGGTCCCATTGCTATTTTCTATCGATCGATCTATCTATTTATCTATCTATCTATCTATCTATCTATCTATCTATCTATCTATCTATCTATCTATCTATCTATCTATCTATCTATCTATCTATCTATCTATCTGTCTGTAGGCCTAGTTTATAATATCATTCTGGCATTTTTTTAACTATATTGCACATTTTGTGGTCACTTAAAGTGTTTTTTGCCAACATTATGCCTAATAAAGAACAAAATAAATCAAAAGACATTATCTGGTAGCCTATATGTCCGGTTATATTTTATATTTCTATATATGAAAAGCAATGTGTTTTTTTTTCTGAGCAAATAAATAAGTCTGAATGAAAGTGAGGGTGTTTTTCCAATTAACCAGCACTCATAATCTCAAGAGAGAGCCAATTAAGATTATGGACTTTGAGCAGTCATGTCCAGACATGCCATATAGTCTAAGACACTCATACACACTCACACAACAAACACAACACACAACTGTTTTCTCTTTCATCTGGGAAATTCGGCATCTTAGACCCTGAGCGCCTGCAGGACATGACCCCTCTCTTTCTTTCACTCGATCTGTCTCTCTTACTCAGACTCCCGGGGTACATTGCAGATTTCACTTTACATTCTGTGATGATCACCCAATTTACATCTTACCCCTCTCCCTTAGGCATCATTACCACGGCAACCTGTCCCCTCAGAGACAAAAGAAAACAAGACTCATATATTTCCATCATAAATACACACCACACACATTCACACAGTGTTTCAGTTGTGGCACATCCCTAGAGGGTGTCTAAACTACAGGGAAATAGCCATGTAAAAGTAGAAAAGATACTCTAGGCCAGTGAAAACCAATCACGTGACAGCTCATCCATATTATATCGCAAACTAGAAGAAAGCAGAACCCAATCAAAACACCCAGTCACCTGAATAAAAAAGTGGACAGACAGTAAAACTGGGGTTGGAGAGAGAGAGAGAGAGAGAGAGAGAGAGAGAGAGAGAGAGAGAGAGAGAGAGAGAGAGAGAGAGAGAGAGAGAGAGAGAGAGAGAGAGAGAGAGAGAGAGAGAAAGAGAGAGAGAGAGATGAGGGGGAAGGGCCTTCATCATAGGGATTGCCATTCTTCATTAGAGGGATGATTATGGTCGTAGAGGAAAGGCCCAAGGGAAATAGTGTGATTTTTTTTAGGTGAAAAAGGCAAATGAATTGAGAAAGAAAGAAAGAAAGAAAGAAAGAAAGAAAGAAAGAAAGAAAGAAAGAAAGAAAGATGAATACTACACACAGACAGAGAGATCTGTGTATATTTATCTTTAGAAAGAAAAAGAAGGAAAGAAAGAAAGAAATTTGATGGATGATAGAGAGACATCTATCTATGAGAAAGAAAGAAAGAAAGAAAGAAAGAAAGAAAGAAAGAAAGAAAGAAAGAAAGAAAGAAAGAAAGAAAGAAAAAGGACAGATTACAGTAAAGAACAGAAAGAAATATACGGAAAAGAATATGGATGGATGGATAATAAGAAAGTAGATGGATGGATGGATATAGAGACAGATCTATTTATAAAAAAGTAAGAAAAAGAAAGAAAGATAGATAGATGAATGATACTATAGAGATAGACAGACAGACAGACAGACAGACAGAGAGAGATCTGTCAATATTTATCTATAGGAATGAAAAAAGAAAGAAAAAATGACAGATGGATGGAAGGACACAGACAGAGAGAGATATCTATCTATCTATCAAGAAAGGATGGTGGATGCTGTATGTAGATAGATAGATAGATAGATAGATAGATAGATAGATAGATAGATAGATAGATAGATAGATAGATAGATAGATAGATAGATAGATAGATAGATAGATAGATAGATACTATAGAGATAGACAGACAGACAGAGATCTGTAAATATTTATCTATAGGAATAAAAAAAGAAAGAAAAAAATGACAGATGGATGGAAGGACACAGACAGAGAGATATATCTATCTATCTATCTATCAAGAAAGGATGGTGGATGCTGTATGTAGATAGATAGATAGATAGATAGATAGATAGATAGATAGATAGATAGATAGATAGATAGATAGATAGATAGATAGATAGATGGGTGGATAGATAGATAGATAGATAGATAGATAGATAGATAGATAGATAGATAGATAGATAGATAGATAGATAGATAGATAGATAGATAGATAGATGGATGGATGGATGGATGGATGGATGGATGGATGGAAAGAAAGAAAAAAACAAAGTCGCACGGGCAGCTGCTATTACAGCTCTCCTCAGGCAAGATACCAGTTCCTCATATCCATGTGTCCACTCCACTCCCATCATCCACAAACACACACGGCCGCACAGACATGACAGAGACGAGACATGATGTGAATGCAGAGGGAAAACTAACAGTCTCATGGACAAAGCAGATGAGGTCGAGTCCACATCAAATACTCAACGATAACACAGGTATTGTGGCACAGGCACATCAGTACAAGTTTATGTATGTGCCTGTAGGAATCTGTCACTTTCCCTTAAAATAACATGGATCTGTCCTTGTGAACCTTTCACTTGTGATCTGTCTGTTAGTTTCTCACTATGACCACTGCAGTTGTTTTTCCTTCAGTTCACTTTTTGCAAACCTATATTCTCCCTCCCTTGCCTAGTCACCATGACACCATATCTGATCGATAGGATGCAGTCATATTTCAGACTCAAGGAAGAATATTACAGTCGATTTCGACCAGCCCGCCTGGCAGAGTTTGTGCTTGACTGAATACGAGTACAGCATGTGACCATAACAAATATGTATTTTACCATTCAAAAGTTTGGGGATTTTGTTTAATGTACCGACCAAGCCTGCATTTACGTATTTGATCAAAAATAACTGTAATGTTGTGAATTAAAATAACTTTTTTTTCTATTTTAATATAATTTAAAATGTAATTTATTAATTTATTCCTGTGATGACAAAGCTGAATTTTCAGCATCATTACTCCAGTCTTCAGTGTCACGTGATCCTTCAGATATCATTTTAATATTCTGATTTGCTGCATGCTCAAGAAACATTTCTTATTATCAATGTTGAATACAGTTGTGCTGCTTCTTATGTTGTGGAAGCCATGATACATTTTTCAGGATTCTTCAATTCTTCAGTTTTGATCTAAACTTTATTCTTGCAGAATAAAAGTATTAATTTCTTAAAATTTGACCTCAAACTTTTGATATGTAGGCTAGTTCATTTAGATGTATCAAAGGGAAGACTCTGAATCAGGTGTCCTTAAAAATATTATTTAATGTAAAGTTGGGTGAAGAAGTAGATTTTTATGCATAAAAAATATCTTTATTAATAAGAGGAATAGGCAAGGCAAGGCAAGTTTATTTATATAGCACATTTCATACACAATGGTAATTCAAAGTGCTTTACATAGAAGAAATTAAAATAATCAAAAGAAATCAGAATAATTAAAACAGTTTAGAATAAAAGATAAAATACAGAAATAATCAAATGAAATCGGTGAATAGGTGAAAGTCCTCGCAGGGTTGTGGGTAGGATATTATTTTTTCATCATAATCAAGATAATAAGACAAAACACAGTCTGTAGGGTTGAAAAAGTGATCCTCGGTAATTAATCTCTCATTAAAATAACCCCTCTAATGTCTCTATCTACACATGCCAATGACAACACTACAACTAAAAACGCTAGTTTTTAACATATTTCATTTTCATTCCACACTCTCTTTATTAAATATAATAGTAAACAAATGGATAGCACAGATAAGCAGAAAATCTGTCTTTAGAATATAATTAATTGGCACATTTTATCAGACATAATTTAAAAACGTTTGTCAATTTCCCATACCCTCTAGCAGCTTTGACGCTAATAAATTATTCAATTGAATAATTAGCATTTAATAGAAAATATTTTGCATTTGCATGTGATTCATACCTACTAAAAGTTATATGAAATCTGATACTGTCTTTTGTGCTCCTATGAAATTCAGCATGTGCATACTTAAAATATAATAATAATGATTATTTAATTATGGCAATGCCTTATATGGTTCTCCAGCACTGTCCATGGTACTGAATTTCCCACATTTCTCTTAACCTTACAGGCCTAAAACACTTTAATTTGGATCACACAGAAACTTTAAACAAATAAAACGCAAAGAAACACATTTAAAATAACAAAGAGAAAAAGAGAAAGCTTGTTAGAGAAAAACAGATGGTCTTTAAATTCAACAAAGGACTCAAGGGAACAAATTCTGGGTGCAGACATGACCCATGCAGCTTTAATGCACATGTGTGTGTGTGTATGTATACAAGTCTATATATTTACAAAAACAAAGCTGTAAAAAAAGAAAAACAGAGATAATAGCTATCTTCTCATGTGCACACAAACAAACACACTCACACATACAAAGCAGAATTAAATGAAAGTATTTGGGGGTTCCATTCTGTCACATTATAGCAGATGGTGTCCAGTTCAAGCCAGGCTGGTACAGTCCCTGGAGACGAAGTGGGAGGGAAAAAGAGAGAGACAGAGAAAAGCAAAAAGGGAGAAAGATGTTGGGTACTCTCTTAACTCCCTCTTTGTCTCAGTTATTTACACCTCAAAGATTGTCCTCGGGGGAAAGGGCTGACCAATTCATTCTTTCCGTCCAGGAGTGCATCCTCACATACGCATCCACACATTTACAGACATCACCCTGGATGCATTGGGCTTCTTGGATGTATCCGAAAAGCCAAAGCTAGGTTGTTGCTTCTTTTTTTTTTTCTGGGCTTGTCAAACTCTTCAATCGCATCTGTGCAGGTGCAAAGATGGACCTTTCCAATCATATCCATGCTTCTACACCCAGATTTGCCTCCAGGATCTCTCACAGGTGCAACATTGGCCCCCGGCCGGCCTGGCACCCTACCCTCCTGCTCATCAGCACCACTACCAAAACACACACACACACATAAACCCTCTGCCCCCCTTCTCGAAGGTCCAGCTGATCCCCACCTGATCCCAATTCATGGGGGAGGAGGAGGTGTTCTGATCTGAGCTCACCCTGGAGAGGTGAGAGAGAACAAAATATATGCCATCGCTCATCTTTTCTCGTCTCGCTCTCTCTCTCTATCTCTCTCTCTCTCGCTCTCTCTGTCTCTTACAAGGATAGTAATTCTTTGTGTTCCTGTCAGATTAACACCAACAATAACATCCAAAACCACATTAGATAGTGTCCTTGAGAATCATATGCATGCATGTGCATGTTCATATAGCATTGTGCATCCGTGTGCATGAGTTTTATTGTGTGTAAAGGGCAGTATGTCCAACCAAGGCTGAGCTCAGGTGTCCTGTGCTGATGAGCTGCAGCTGGCTCTCATTGGGGCTGTAATGGGTGCTATCCAGTGCCTGGGTCAGTCATGCAGCTGAGTTTCGACTACCCTCAGTTTAACAATCCATGTTCACGCTCATTCAGCCTTCTAAAAGTATAGAACTTATGAACTGTACTTAATGAGGCAAGTCATTAAAAACCCATAAGACTTTAACCGTCAATCTTCAAAACACAAATTAAGATATCTTTAACGAAACCTGAGAGGTTTTCGTCCCTCCATTGTAAGTCCGGGTAACCAGAAACTTAACATATCTGAAAAGGGTTATAATGGCATTGAAAAAACGAATCATGTTCTCATGTGGATGAGTAAATAATTGCAGAATTTCCATTTTTGTGTGAACAATACTATTAAATGATTTTCTGAATTAAACTGTTCCATTTAAAATAATGTGCCCTCCAAGACAAGTTATTGTGATTACTGCAATTCTATGAATAGGTAATCATGTGATTAATTAGGTTTAAAATTCCCAATGAATGCCAAAAACAAAGAAATGAATCCCACATTATACAAGTTAGGTCTAGTTCTCAAATTTGCTATTCTGAATTCAGTTATAACAACAAATGGGACTTTTCACAGTTGTATCACTCCGCTTGTCTGTGTTTGTGCATTCAGCAGGCTTTCAGTCTTTGCATTAGTGCTGATGACTCTTTCTGTTATATTGAGACATCCTTTTATAGTGACTGTCTTAATGAGTGACTCATGGAATCAGTGATTCAACCGATTCATTTTAAATACACAGATTCATCAAGGAATGGCGCATACACATGCATATCTGACTGAACAGAAATTAGGCAGAACCACCGTTTATAACAGCTATGCAGTCAATTGGATTTTTTGTAAACATAAAATCTGGAGACAAAGTGGATGACATGGTGAATATTTTGTATTACACATCAAAATAAAGCATTGGAAATTTGTTGATTTAAATGAACATGAATCAAAGCTTGGCCCGGCAGAAGGTCTTCTTATTGACCGCGCACTTGGACTGAATTAAGCCGTGAAATGAGCTGCAATCCATTGTTCTTTCACCATGAACAACAGAGATCAATAATTATGATCTCCACCAGCCTTCCTAAAACCAAGCACACAGGACAACACATGTTCAGAGTTGGCATAATCTGAATAAACCAAATTATACAAACATAAAGCCTTTATTAACAGATCCATGCCCAGACATAAAATAATACCAATAATATTGCCCAAAAGGCATATAATATTCACTTGTCTCTTTCCAGTCAAGATACCCCATCCCATTGTCTTTTTCCCTCTTTATGCCCAGTTGTCTTCTGCATCCATGTCCTCCCCTCTATTGTTTTTCTCTCGCTGGGTCTTACTATTTTCATACCCCTCCACTGGCCCTGGGTTAGACATCCTGCCTCCATCCATCTCTCCATTCACCCATCCATCTTTCCATCCTTCCAGCAACATCAGCCAGCTGCCCCCCACATACACACACACAGAGAGAGAGAGAGACACACACACACACATAGAGTAGACCTTAATTCAGTCAGTGAGGTCCTTGCCCCCATCCCAAAGCTATGCCCAGATCTGAACACATGCACCAGGCAAAAAAGGGCAGCAGAGGGGGGATGGGTTACTCTGGAAGCCATATGCCTCTTTCTCACATTTGACTCTGTGTATTTATGTGTGTATGTGTGAGGAGGAGAGGGGTGTTTTGCTGGAAATAGCGGACCAGCTGACTTTGTTCACAAACAGAGGGCAGAAATAAGAGGTTTTTAATGGAATCTAACACATCTCATCAGCCATGATCAATAACAGTCTAAACATAATCAGTCTGAGGATGATATGTGGATCCAGAAGAATTCCAATGATTTCATTTTATATTAAAGACATTTTTTCTCATCAAACTTGGTATCGAACTATACATTCATTTTAATGATTATATTACAACGGTCTTTTTAAATCATTTGCACAGACTGGAAAGATCTATTTGTCATCGACATGTTTATTAAAGGTCTTTATGTGAACTTTGGCAATATATTCCCTCTTTTTTACCACCCATGTCCCTTTTATCTTTTATTAGAAATATCCTATTAAAATTCTGCCTCTCGTTGAAAAGAGCAAAGCTTTCCAAGACTGTCCCCTATAATCACAGAAGCAAGAATCTTGCATTTTACAACAAAACATTAACTGGATTTCTTTTTCTTTCTTTCTTTTTTTTTTTTTTTACTGGATAATAGAAGGATTGATCTTTTCAAGATCATGGGTTAATGAATACAAATTTCTTACGTACTCGACCCATCAATTCTTGTGATAAGTCATTATTGTGACTTTTGGAGAGCTTGGTGAAAAGTTTTTAAAATGTGTAGAATGAACTTGTGATCATGTACATTTGACAAGGCAAACAAAAGGAATAGTTAACTGTCTTTTGGTGCTGAAGTACAAAAATCCTACCAATATTTGTAAACAGGTACTTGACAAAAAACATGGATGTAAAATGTTTTCAACCACCATTTTTAGATTAAAATGTATGTATAAAGGGAGATGCATTTTTAATGCTGGTTACCACTCCCCTTAAACTTTGCACCATTTGTAATGATCTTTTAGCTGTTTTGCTGTTCACTTTCAATAGCCCTGATGTATTACAGTGTATTTTGTTTAGTATTTTGTCAAATATTTCTCTCATTATCTGTAAAAAAAAAGAAACAACAACAAAAAAACATAACATTAACAACGTTAACAATTATAACATCTTTAGAGACATGCTTCATATTACACTGCAGGAAATGCTGTAATCCAACGTCACATAAAAGAGATTTTCTTAAAATATCATAACTCAACATTTAATGAAGTTAATTTAGCTGATTTTAATTTAACTTTAACACAGGAGTACAATCCATGCGTTTCTGCCAAACTCTAGCCTCAGGTGCTCCTTTCAATCTGGTCGAGAAAGAACTCGCTGAGTGGAAGGAGAGAGAAAAGAGGGGGTGGGACGGAGGTGTGACTGTCGTGGATAAGTGCATAAAGTGAATGATTTGTAAGAGGGAGCGAGAGAGAGAGAGAGAGAGACTTTATAGGGAGCCAGTGGAATGTTATCTCTCAAATCATCAGAGGCACGAGGACAAGCACGCGTGGTTGTAAGGATGGCTGGAGCAATATTATCCTAATCCGCGGGAAACAGAAAGGAGGACAGCCGAAGACGACACTTTCTTGTCGCGTCGATCTTATCTAAGGACGCGTGTCCATTGTTATCCGCGCACGGGTCAGAGGGCAACACATCTCAGAGCGTGCGTTGCCGGTCCTGTTATTATAATATCCATTCGGTAAGACTGCTCACGGACATTTCATCATACAACAACACGAATCCTACGATACCGACTGCGTTATAAGTGGAATTAGTGGCGAGGAAAATATTAGGCTGAGCAATGCTGTTGCTGATGTTACAATAAAAATTCAGAAAGCACAATGGACAGATGAACACGAAACACTAAAACAGATTTCATAAAGGGGATTTTGGGGAATAAGCTCTCGTCCTATTTATCATCGACAGAGGTGAGTTTCAAATCAATTTCATAAAATGTTGTGGTCATTTTAAACACTTTACATTAGTTTTAATGTTAATGTTATATGCATTAAATTGCGCTATTTATTTATTAGCTATAGGCTATAGAAACAGTCTGTATGCTCCGCAAAATAATTATGTAGGCTACATTGATATTGTAGCCTATATTTTCATCGTTTTATCATAACAACATCTTAATTTTCATTCGTTTAAACTGTCGCAATTATGTCTTCTTAAACGTAGCCTATATTTCTACTTTATGAGTTTTCAGAATTTCAACTCGATCTTCATCAGTAATTAAAGTGTTTGGGAAAAGTGCAATGAACTAATCTGCTGGCTGTCACTTTGGCACAGCTTTGATTTTTTCTTTAAAATTTAAGACAGCAATTAAAAGTAGGCTACGTTTTCAGTTACATAGAATTTGTTACGGTGTTTGTTCATTTGCTTCACTTAGGTAATAGCCTAACATAGGCTAGTAACATTTTAATGTACGGTGTGCTTAACAAATCTTCGTGGCGTTTTACGAAAAAAAAAAAACATTAAACCATCTTATAGCAAAAAATATATATTTATAAATGTGTGCGTGTGTGTGTGTGTGTGTGTGTGTGTGTGTATATATATATATATATATGATTCACCATTACTTGTATCATGCACACTTGTGTCATCTGGAGCTAAAGGCTTTGCATTTGCATTTGCGACAGATGGTCTACTGTGACTTTGGTTTTGTGACAGTAGCCTAATTGATTTCCATTTACTTTTGCACGGAACCAGTGAATATCCCATCTACTGACTACAACCATTTTACAAACATTTAGGACCTACTAAAATGTGTTGAAAGTCACACAAACGAAAGCTGCATGCAAACACTGAGTGTACCCTTAAAATTGCTAGAGGTGAAATGCCAGCATTACATTTGTTTTAATATGTACAGATTACTTTTCATATGTGAAAAACATAAATCATTTGTGTCTAATTCACCAGGGCAATTAAAAATTAGTGCACTTTTGAAGCTTTTATCAAACGGATCTGAAAATGATGCTGAGCCCCGATCAGACGGATCCGGACCTCACCTGGGCCCAGCCGGACACGGAATGTCTGAACATCATGAAGGTGGAATGTGTGCCTCGTGAGCCCTTTGAGGCCGAAGATGGCAAGACCCGCGCACTCGTGCCAGCCGGGCTCACTAGAGAGGAGAAGAGACGGAGGAGGCGCGCGACTGCGAAGTACCGCTCTGCGCATGCCACGCGCGAGCGCATCAGAGTGGAAGCGTTCAACGTAGCATTCGCTGAGCTTAGGAAGCTGCTACCAACACTTCCACCCGACAAGAAGCTGTCCAAGATAGAAATACTTCGTCTTGCTATCTGTTACATTTCTTATCTTAACCACGTTTTGGACGTTTAGACTAACTTTCAGCACATTATACAGCATTTTGAAACAAAATCCTACAGGTGAAAAATACCTACTTTTATTGACGTGATAACACACACATATTAAGAGAAATGGGTTACACTTTATAATTCAGTTATAGGCCTATGTATTGGTATTGAATTGACCTTAAGATAGGCTACCCAAAATAACAAAAAAGACAGAAGGATGTCATTAAGTATGTATTCTGTTAGACAGTGTTTCAAACGTTTCAGTAACCACAAAACAAGGCTATTTAGCCTTGATGCAGGTTATTATAAAGAGTTTTACGTGTTGCAATAAGTGAAGCTTGTTGTTTTTGACACTATGACAAGAGTTTAGGATAGCCATTCAAAGAGTAGCTGTTCAACACATAAAATCATAAGCTCATTTGTTGTGGAGAGATTTTGGACTGGATCTACATCATTGGCCTAAATGAAACAAAAAACATTTAGCCTACCTTTCACAATCTTGATATAAATCAAGCGGATTTCATAGGCAACCATCTGTCTGGGGGGGAATAAATGTATAGGCTACATCTGTGCTGGAACAAATCGTAACCTTGTTGTTAATTTATTTCTTATTTTCTTTTGGTTTATTTTATTTATGAAGTAAGTTAAATTATGTGAGTGTCCTTAAAATAGCATATTGTGTTTACGTACATGTAAATATGTAATGTTTTATTATTATTGATGTTGCAGAGTTTGGGTTTACTGTTGCTTTTCATTTGCACTTTTCATTGGCAGTTTTCTTAGGAGTAGGAGGGCCTTCGCTGTGTGTGCACTACGGTTATTATAATGGTGTTGCTGTGATGTCCTGTCCTATGATAACAAGAAGCACTTCGCATCGGATAGGATCTTGCTGTACTGTATTGTTTATTTTGTTTACAAAGTGCTCATAGATAGCGCTTTATGGGTACCAGATGACTTGTGATGAATTAAAAGTACCATTCGATTAAATGAAATACATAATAATCAATGCCAGATAAATAATTTGGAAAAATACATAAAGATTTGCTTGATTCCATCCAAGTCTGTAAGGTACCCATAGACGCTCTCTCTGCTGCGACCAAAAATGATATCAAAGTAGTTTATTTTTTCTTTTAGAAACTATTTATAGAGAATATTTGTTTACGTGATTCTTGTGAACCTTTTGGAAATTTTATAGTGAACAAATTATCTCACATCTGCCACATATCCAAAGATTACCCTGTTAATTCGGGGTGTTGTCCGTCATTTTGTAGTGGAATAGCCAGTACACTGGTTTGTATCGCAGTTTTTCATAACTATTTTAGAATAAATAGTAAAAAAAAATAATAATCCAACGCCGATTCGTCTGTTGTAGTTTTTGTATAAAACAATATTAAAATAAAGATATTGTACCAATAAGATGTTCTCTATCTTCTTTAAAAGCCTACTTTACGCTTGTCATTTCAGACGGAAACTGCAATGAAATAATGAACTAAGGCTTGACAGAACAATTCACTGCCGTTACCATTATTTTACTATTTTAAAGAGCATGAAAAAATACCTTTTTCATGCTGTCACACATTCACAGTCCGCTCTGCTCTCGGCCCAAAGGCGACTTTCTCCCCAGAGAGGAGACAGGTGCTTGTCCAGACGGGCCAAGGCAACCAAATTACGACCCGTCTGCTGCGTCCCGTGGGAAAAAGCAAGATAGCGTGTGTGTGCTCGCGCGTGTGCGAACGTTTCCCATTCTTGATTCACATTAATGATCATAACTTTACTCAGCTGATGATGCTGCAACTTTTAAATTCTATTCCGTCGAACTCAAGTTGAGTCACTCAATCAGAAAAAGTGGCTTAGTTTAGGAAAAGATAAATATCTTAAATTTTAAAATAAAACATATCCCGTGCAGCATAAAGCTCCTCACACACGCAAACAGGCTGATAAATATTTGTGTTTCATGCTGGAAGTGAACAGGCCTTAACGGATTACCTTTGTTATGAATGACCCTCAGTCCCGCTGTAGCCTATACCATATGTCTGAGAGTATGTCGCGGAGAAGGGTCGAATACATTAGCCTTAAACTCAGGTAGCCAGATTAGACGCTGACCCTTCATGCAAAGAGACAATCTGTCGTACATGTGTCTTACATAATATTCTATCTATCTATCTATCTATCTATCTATCTATCTATCTATCTATCTATCTATCTATCTATCTATCTATCTATCTATCTATCTATCTATCTATCTATCTATCTATCTATGTCCCGGGTCAATCCTTCCATTTGGTTAAATTATTTTGGAGCCAGATGGAAACGGACGGATGAGAGACAGATGATATTAAGGGTGTTTATAAAGAAAATTATAGGGGGAAAAAACCTGCTTAGAGGGGTAAAACGAGAGTCAGTCTGTTCTCATTAGCTCGCGAATAGAAAGTGTCACACTCAGAACAATGCGAACCGGCTGCGCGCGCCTTCCTGGACCATCTGTGCACGCGTCAGACATACAATGATCCGATTTTCATCACACAATGACACACGGACATAGGCCTAGTCGGCGGATGCATTTGTTGATACATGCATTTAAGAGTAAGGCTACAGATTTATAACCTTCCTTCAGATATTTGCACAACACCCACATTAAGGCTACCAGGATTTTGTAAGAGCTTGAAGGAAAAATTAATTTTTTCACACACAATAAAGTTGCTGTTGCGCTACAGGCCAACAGTAAATCCAAAAGGTATTTGGTAAATGTACACTATTGATCATATATAATTGCTTTTATTTTACCAGCATGCAGCTTGACACATTAAGCCTGTCTCCTTAAAAATATGTAAATAAAAATATATTTTATTGACAAAAATTGACACACTTTGATGTCACTCATAATAACAGAATGACAAAAATATCCTTCCATTTACAGTTTTTTTCAGTCGCTTTGGTGCATTTCTCACATCATGTTAAACATTTGCACAACAGTTAATGCAGTTATAAAAACAATTAATACAAACTGCAAAACTAGTTGATAACTTGCAAAAGCGTGTCACCTGCTCAAAATGGATAGCTCATTCCTCAAAAGCAAGTATTCATGTCAATGAAAGTGTCAGTGTCATCAAAATGAAATGTCCTGCCACCATTGTTCATGAACAAGATAGTCAAATGACTTTGTGATGTTTTCATTATGACAGTTTACTCTTTAAATGTTTTGCAATGCAAAAAAGTCAGATCTAGGTGACACTACCTGAAAATGCTCAAGACAGCACTATATACTATTTGCACAGCCATTTGAAAACTACAGTAAAGTTACACATTACTGTATTTAGTGAGGTAACTGAGTATACACTGAATATGTATGTTTCACATTTTTACTGCATATGCTCTTTGCAATTTTAATTTGTTCACAGCATTGTGCAAAAGAAAAAATACACCCTTATTTACAACAAACATAAACTCCCTTTGGATAGAGCTGTGCACAACTGCAAACAATATTGCAGTACATATTGGAACTGAACATACAACATACATAGTACTGTAAATCATTCATGCATATACAGACGTCCCTCTCTGTCTGGCCACATAGGTTCACCTGAGAGAAATTGTTCAATTTAGGAGACATTTTCAGGGATTTTTTTTTTAAATTTAAAATTGGCTTGACAGATTTTGACAACTAGTTCAACATTTTTGTATGTGATGACTCGAGCAATGAAATGAGGACTGTTAGTTTTATATGGAATTACTATTTAGCATTCACAAGTATAGTTAATTTTGACTGACATGACATAAGCAAATGATAATGTTATAAAACAGCAGAAACTTGTATGAAAGCAATTGATGCATGTCCAAAAGCATTTGCAGTTTGTTGGAAGGAATGAGAAACTGCTGCTATGATGTGCACAAATGACTAAATGTGGTGGAGGTTGAACTAACTGTTGTGCAAATGTAAATAGTGATGTGAGAAATGCACAAAAGCGACTGAGAAAAACTGCAATTCTGGTCTTGGGGCACTGCACATTTTGTACCTACGTCTCTTCTCTTTCATTTACAGTACTTCCTGAGATAACCAGGGGATCATTTTTAAATCGTTGCGTACAAAACAGGCGCTGAAAGAGGCGTACCCCAATTTCGATGCATAAGTTGTGATTTATAAAAACAAACTTGACGGGAAAATGTGCGCACCTGCGCAAACTCTGACCCATGCGTACGAACGTTTTGGAGATGGGGCAGTTTGGCGACACCGATGGTGAGCTGCAGTTAAATGTCTTCTTGGTCACTTTTAGACCGAAAATCTAAAGAAAATTATGAATATACAGAAAGATAATACAAATATATTTTCACTCACCAAGCCTATCACTTGAAGCAAATATCCATGTCCGCGCCAGCGAGCGCGTTGGGCGAAACGGACACATATTGTTAATAGCCTATCTAACGGCAGATGATGTAAAACCGTAAAACTTCATTATGAGTCCTAATCATAAATACAGTGCATGTTCACAATAGCAGTTTAAATAAATAAAATAATGGTTTAAACTATGTTTTACTTCTGATATAGGGCCTAAGCATTTCGATTAAATATTCCATTATCATTAATGGAGTTAAATACTTAAACTACATGAAATAATTACTGAGAAGTTACAAATATATATTCAATAAATAGAAATATTTGTTGTGGATGCAATGATTTTGAACACGTTTCCTCTGGCATGCTGTGTTTTAATGTTTTAACTACAGAGATAATTGCTTATCATGATAATAGCAGATTCTGAGAAAATAATTTCGTGCAAATAATGCACAACAAGGTCTATCTGTTTCCATTAAAAATATAAATCAATTAAAAATACTATTTGCAGTGGAAAATATTGAGAAAAGCTTTCTCTGAAATGTATTTTACACTATTTGATTTATTTATTCAAAAACAAGGCAAGGATAGGCTACTAAATGATTTTTATATGTGACGGCACATCCGTATTTCATATTTTCCTAATGTCTTGTACCGTTAAAAATGTTATCACGTGGATTAATAATTATATGCAAATTATATGTAGGCTAGATGAGGATATGCATAGTAAAACTAAGCGTTGTAAGCTCCATATATGGTTATTTCGGGGAGGAGACACATGTGCGCACAATCTTCCGCTGACTGGGATTTATAACGTGAATTCTGCGCAGGTTCTGGCGTACTCGCGGTTTTATAAGTCTGAATAATTTGTCTTTCGGGCGCACGTACACTTTTAGTAAGGATCCTACGCACAGATTTATAAAGCTCATTAGCCCCAGCTCATTAGCAGAGAGCTCCACTGACTGAGTTGAACGTGTCAGATAATAGAAAATGTGTGGGTTTATGCGATGCATAAACTTTGTGTGAGCTGTTCACTAGCGTCACTTAGTGGATAAACCCATTGTCACGTCATTTATCTGGTAAGTCTGTAGAATAATAAAGATGACTAAGAACGTCACATATACAGTAGTGTGTGTGTGTGTGTGTGTGTGTGTGTGTGTGTGTGTGTGTGTGTGTGTGTGTGTTCACGGGCAAATATGATCTCTTTACCTCTCAACCAACAACTACAGTGTTTTTGTTTCAAATTGCCTAAGAGAAGTCCAAGTCTGACTTCCAATAGTACAATACAGTAATACAAGTCTTTGCCGCCCCCTATTGGTCAGTGAGGAGCAGTAAAAGTGTATTTTATTTCTTTGTAAAGTGTACACTGTCTCTTACAGTTTTTCTCAGTCGCTTTAGTGCATTTCTCAAATCATCCTTAATATTTACAAAGAAGTATGTGCATTCTCGAAACAAATTTGTACAAACAGCACCACACATTTGATTACCTGCAAAAGCCTGTAACTTACTCAAAATCTTTAGTTCATCTCTCTAAAGTATTTATGTCAATGAACACATCAGTGCCATCATAAAAAGTCCTTGCGTCATTGTTCACAAACAAGATAGTCAAAATGCTTAGTCATGTTTTCAATAAAAAACTTCTTTTAGTATTACCTGATGTAAACTATGGCAACAGTTTGGATGACAGTTACTGTATTGAAATGTACAATGGGCTTCTTCTGTATATATTCATTTCAAAAGTACAAATTTACTGTAGGTGAGTTATTCATTGAAAGAGACTGGATAGGATTCACAGTTACACTTTTACTAGTGGTCTGACAAAAAACCATTACAATATTATTGTGATATAGAAAAGAAAAAGAAATAGGGGCACAAAGGCAAAAATACAACATTAGAAAGGCAAACACAGGAAAGACCCTTTAGACAGAACTTTGCTTTTGTATGCAGCACTTTAGCCTATATATATGCTTGCCAACTGAAGGTTCATGAGATGCAACTTTGAGCTATTTCAGAGAACTGGTACGATGAGCTAATGACTAGATGTTTTGAGGGGTAAGTCTATTGCACAAATAATTATTTAATACATTTTTGAGCAACATGGCATTAGCAACTGATACCGCAGACAATTGTACATAATAAATTGCATGAATGTACCAAAGCATTTGCAACATGTTCAAAAGAATGAGAAACTGCTTTTATGATGTACAAGTAGTTTTGAGAATTTCATTTCAGATCTGAGAAAAGGACCAAAGCGCCTGAGAAAAACTGTAAGTTTAAAATACTGTCATGTTTTAATAAAATCGACTGCTTGATATATAAAGACACATATGAGATTCTAAAGATTTATAGGTCATTTATTAAATAAGCAAACCTGTGTTCTACTTGTAACTAAAATTGTTATGCTGACAGGCCTATTATTTGTAATTACATTCTATAAAATGATTTAATTATTAATTTAGCAAAATTTTGCAAGGATTGATTTAAACAAAAACAAAAACTGTGTCTTTCTGACCAGCCAAAATAAAGCAACCACATGTCGTGAGCTTAGAATTATATGGTTCTATCTCCACTTTTGGTCGAAATTGAGTTTTTGACATAATATTATCCATTAGGTGTTTATTAATGCCTGTGTGGTGTTATTTTTGTAAAAAAAATATTTTGTTAGTAGTTATTAATAAAATAAAAAGGTTCCATCTCACAAAACAGCAGGGATTTAAAAACTTTGATGCTCAATATCTCAGAACTACCCTAAACGGAGATAGAACTGTATAATTCTAAGCTCACGATGTGTCAAAAGCAAAGATACCTGTGCGTACTGCCAAAAAGAAAGAATTACTTTTATATCACTCTAAATGGTTTCTCAGTATCAAAATCAACTTGTCAGTACATGCTTATATTAGCAGTCATTTAGCGGATAAATTCATACAAGTGACTATTACAGAATAACTCAACTCTGTTCTCAATACACAGATAACAAATGTCTTCACATAATAGGCCTATATGACAATACAGTATCAAAGTAGGCTAATAGGCCTATGTGTATTTGTAGGGATATTCTTAAGTAGGCCTATATTGAATGTATATGCTATATTTTATAATCTACAGAATATTATTTAAAATATTGGTCCCTTCGTTTTGTTATGACAACAATAATCATAACCAAACAACCTTATTTTGGTGACCATTGTGAACGAACACTGGAAAAAAGCTTTAAGTGGCAGTGAATGAGGATGGAATATGTGGGGGATGGAGCGGTAGAAAGCTCTCTCTGCATCTCTCTCGCTTCATCGGTTTTATGGGCTATGTATGATAGCTGTAGTCAGTAAAGACTGCAGACAGAGAGATGTAAAGGAAACAGAGTAAGAGAGACAGACAGAGGTTTGTAGATGTGGAAATAAGATTTATATATCATGCGAGCTGTTTAACATAAGCAGTTGAGTGCTGTTGCTGTACGTATAACACCTTAGGCCGCGGGTAATCAAACCGAGGTTACGATTGCCGAATGTGCCACTGCTTATTCAACAATAAACAATCGGTTAATATTGAGTAACTTACATTTTAGACACAATTGCCATTTAATTTGTACTTTTTTCTCCCTCCGGCACAGACTAAAACAGTCAATGCAGAATCAAAACCAACCATTGTACCTCAGAGCAATGCACAGGTGTTTTGTTTGTTTTGTTCCTGGATTAGAGGGGTAGTTTACCCAAAAATTAAACATTTAACATGTATGCCTAACATAGTCGTCGTACCCACCCTCATGTCATTCCAAACCCGTAAGAGTTTTATTCATCTTTGGAACTCAAATGATATTTTTAATGAAATCTGAGAGATTTCTGTCCTTCCATTGAAACATTGATCAACAAACATAAACAGAAGCTTAACTGAACCTTCTTAACACACGAGAATGAAACTCATTGGTTCTCACAAGTCAAGCGAACATGCATAAGGTTCCGTTTACCAAATCTGATGTGAGAGTTGATGAATATTTACATGTTTCATCAACCTTGGAGTTATGATTGATGATCAGTTGAACTTCACAGACCACATTGCTAGAACTGCCCGGTTCTGCAGATTTGCCTTATACAACATTAGGAGGATCAACTGCACTGGTTTTCCAATTGCAGCTCGCATCAAATTCAAAGCACTGAGGTTTGCCTACAGAACAACCACTGGCTCTGCACCCCTTATACCTAAACTCATTACTCCAGACCTATGTACCATCCAGAAGCTTGCGTTCTGCAAGCGCATGGCGTCTTGTGGTGCCATACCAAGGAGGCACAAAATCACTCTCACAGACCTTTACCTGGACTGTTCTCTGCTGGTCGAATGACCTGCCTATCTCAACCCGAGCTGCTGAGTCTAAAGCCATCTTCAAGAAACGGCTGAAGACACATCTTTTTCGGCAAAACTTGACCCATTAAAGGGTTAGTTCACCCAAAAATGAAAATTAAGTCATTAATTACTCACCCCCATGCTGTACCAACCCCGTAAGACCTTCGTTCATCTTCGGAACACAAATGAAGATATTTTTGATTAAATCTGAGAGGTGGATCACTGCTACATAGGCTGCCAGAGGGAATGAAACTTGACGGCCCAGAAAGTCATTAAAGAAAATGTTTAAATATTCCATGTGCCTACAGTGGCTCAACTATAAGTTTATCAAGCGACGAGAATACTTTTTTCCCGAAAAAAAAAACATAATAACGACTTTATTCGACTATTCCTTTTCTTCCTTGTGGGCCTGAGACGAGAGTTCAAGAGATTTCCACGACGCATGCGCGAGAACTGAGAAGAGGACGTTCTTCTTCTAATACTTCTTGTTCAGTTCTCGCGCATGCGTCGTGGAAATCTCTTGAACTCTCGTCTCAGGCCCACAAGGAATGAAAAGGAATAGTCGAATAAAGTCGTTATTATGTTTTTTTTTCGGGAAAAAAGTAGTCTCGTCGCTTGATAAACTTATAGTTGAGCCACTGTAGGCACATGGAATATTTAAACATGTTCTTTAATGACTTTCTGGGCCGTCAAGTTTCATTCCCTCTGGCAGCCTATGTAGCAGTGATCCACCTCTCAGATTTAATCAAAAATATCTTCATTTGTGTTCCGAAGATGAACGAAGGTCTTACGGGGTTGGTACAGCATGGGGGTGAGTAATTAATGACTTAATTTTCATTTTTGGGTGAACTAACCCTTTAATACTAACACTTACTATACATATACATATACATACATATATAAAACCTTTCTATGTGTACTGTGCTGGATTGACTGGGACTGGTCACGGCACTTGCATATTGTTGCCCTTTTGTTAGTTTAATCGCTTCTATTGCTCTCCTCATTTGTAAGTCGCTTTGTATCTGCTAAATGATTACTGTAAAAGTATAATGTAATGTAGCCTAAATATTTGAATAAAAGGCTAAATTAAATCTGTTCATCATATACTGTAAAGTGATTGTGTTTCTTCAGAAAATTGTGAAACCGCTCAATTCATATGGATTAGTTTTATGATCTCTTTATAAATATAAAAAGTAGTTGCGTAGCTGTAAATGGGACAGAAATCTCAAGATTGTTTTTCCAATATGTTCATTTGTGTTCCGAAGATGAATGAAAGTCGTATGGGTTTATATCGACATGAGGGTGATTACTTTTATTTTTGGGTGAACTAACCCTTTAAGAAGTGAGTTTGAACCAATCGTTTGAATCAATAGGTCAATGACTCACTCTTAAAGAAATTCACTTGTCGCCACCTACTGGTGGAACGGTGTGCATTGTAGGAAGAGTCACTTTTTGGTAAACCTTCCTGGTAAATCCCCCACTAATGCATACTGACAGCAAAAATAAAGTGTTACTACAATTAATTAAACATATATAATAACGTATACGTGAATTAGACACACACTGGTACTACACACACACACACACACACACACACACACACACACACACACGCACATATATATATATATATATATATATATATATATATATATATATATATATATATATATATATATATATACACAATCTATCGCCTCTAATTAGACATACAGACTGGTACAGATGTACATGTGTGTATGTGTGTGTGTGTGTGTGTGTGTGTGTGTAGTACCAGTGTGCGTCTAATTAGAGGCGATAACTCCCCCTAGCGCTCCACACTGTAATGAGTCTCAGTCCCTCCACCTCTTCTGCCAAAGTGTATCATGTGTGCTCCGCCTGTAAATGATACTATCATTACTGCCGTCAGATTGGTCGCAATGCATGAAAGTGGGTAAATCTGGGCACAGTGTATTGATCGTCGGATCATTTTATCGGGGATGTTGGCGTGGCCACTATTGGTAAGTTTCTACTCTAGCCTACCTATTGTCTATTATTCTGTGCTCACTGCATTGATCTAAATACAAGTGATCAGCTTTTGGCGTTAGAAGACACTGGAATGCATGCTGTTAAAGTTCTCACGCCCAGCTGCTGTCTTTAAAATTACAGATTTAAGTCATTGCTCATACAGTGTATTGATTATAGTCCTTATGGCAGGGTTACAACGAAAATCATTATTGATGCTTCCTGACTAGACGAATTAACCCGTAAAATTCACTGTGAAAATTCATAGGTAACTAATAACACTATCGATACATTACACTTGATGCTAATGTAGAAGCACCTGTGATGCATTTCTGTAACATTTCCTCTAATAACAAAAACACATTTTCTTATTGTGCAGTGGGCTGACTTCTTAATATATTCATTAATCTCGTGTCTCGTGGCATTGAGTCGCCTCCAAAAATGCCTCTGGGTGGATCACGCTCGTACCCAGTAGAGTGCTTGTTTATATATTTCTTTGTTGTTTTATCGGATGTATTAGAGGCAGTGATTCCCCTCTTTAAAGCACATGGTTGGCATTCCATTGAGTTGGGTGATGTATCCATGACTAGAGATGTCCGATTCGCCATAGAATTGTTCTTTTGAGCCGAGTCATTTTAACCTTTCTGTGGAACCAATTCTCAAAGCAGCAGAGCAAGGAATGGATTGACAAAACATTTAATAAAGACAGAACTAAATATAGTTTTACAGCTGGGGAAAGTGATATAATGATAACATATAACCATGGAATGACCACGGAATTGAAGAAGAAAAATCATCTGGAAAAAAAAGACTGTTAAAACCTATGATTAAAACCAGCCTAGGCTGGTTGTTTTATATGGTTTAAGCTGGTAGTAGCTGGATTCAGATGGTCTTCCATCCTGGCAAAGCTGGTGTTCTGTCCTGTCCCAGCTTGACCAGCGTAAACCAACCTGGGGTGCGTTTCCTAAAAGCTATGGTCGCAAGTTCCGTCATTACCGACAAAGATGAATGGAATTTGCGACCATAGTTGGCTGACGATGTTTTTTGGAAACGCACCCCATATCAGCTAAAACAAGTGTCCAAAATTGTATACATTATTTTAAATCTTAAATAATGTAGTGTTTTTATTAACATTTTATTGTTTTATTCCTATTTTTATTACTTTTATTATTACATTTTCTTATTATTGTATTATACTTTTTTCATAATTTAACATCAAAATGCCACTGCTTCTGGAGCACCATGAGCTATGAAACGAATCGGTGAATCTCCTTTCAACCTGTCTATTGAAATGAACTATCCAAACGAACCGATTCTTTCAAATGAACCGGTCTTCCAACGCTATCATTTACGCCCATAAGGCTACATGCGATTTATGACCTCTTGCGGTTCCCGTTTCTTTTCTTCATCACTGAGTGTTCTTAGGCGGAGGGGCTGCACTCGAAATTATTATTGCAAAATGAAACGAATATATGTTAAATATCAAAGTGGATCATTTTTGTTTTGAATGCGTGGTGCGGGTGGAAACAACGAAAGGCTTGCAGGAATGAAACAGATAATTGTGCCTTTTTTACGTTGCGTAAAGAATTGCGTTGGATTAGGTGCCGCCAGAGGGTAAATTGATGCGTTTAACTTTAATTCTGATTGACTAATTTCCTTTCTTTTGTTTATAAGGTATAAATCATATAATCATGACAAAAAAGGGGTGGGGTTGATTATCTTTAAAAGGGTGCATGGGTCTGCAGTAGGCTATTAATCTATCTCCTTTTTTTACATATAGGCTACTAACACTTATGGATGTGCTTATTATGATTGCTGGCTGAGTTTACTATTTAATTTCACATTATTCTCTGACTTTGTTCTCTATTCTTAAGTGTGGAATAACAAATGTTTGCTGTTGTTAAAACTAATGTTTAGTCAGAGCATCTCTCCAAAATTAAGTGGTTTGTAAATTCTTTTTATTGGGCATACACATAGGCTACTTTTTTCTTCAGATACAGGTGTCCTTACTGCAAGTTGTTATTGTAAAATGTGGTCTGTAACATGCTCATTATCTTAACTTGCTTATCAAGTGACATGTCTATTGCATTGAGTATATATAATCACTGTCACTGTGATTATGTTCCTGGGTCAACATATTTTGTCAATCCTGGAACAACATTCCTGTGCGAATATTTAGTCCTATCCCTACCCCTTAACATAACTCTACTCATAACTTATCCCTGAAATCAGAGGTAAATTATATGTGAATAACCCTGATGTAGAAGCACCTAACCCTTGATGTAAGCCTAAATTTGACATAAACTGTAAACTTGTCCCTGAAATCTGATTGATTGGTTGGAATGTTGTACCTGGTGAAATCACGTTTGTTCACCATGGGATCACACTGCTCACATCTGATGTAAATTCCCATCTCTTGACTTCCTTGTGCTTCCTTTTGCTTCTTCTCTTTCTTAAAGAATCAGTTCACCTCAAAATGAAAATCCAAGATATCCATGTCTTTCTTTCCTCAGTGTAAGAGAAAATTAGTTTTTTGATGAAAACATTTCTGGATTTTTAATAATGGACTTCAATGACAACCACTGTTTTGAAGTCCAAATCAGTGCAGTTTCAAAGGTCTTTGAAGTGCTTGAAACGTCTGTGCACGATCGCAGCTGATGAAGAGAGTCTTATCTAGCGAAACGATAGGTCAATTTAAAAATATATATCTATATACTTTTGAACTACAATTGTTCGGATTGAGCTGATCTGCAACGCGCCGGGAACTACGTCATCACGTTGAAAGGTCATGTCAATGTCGCCGGCGCCAGCGGAAGTACCACCCCACTCGACCGTGCAAAGGAGGATAGTTCAAATTGTATTGGTCGCTTTGTAAACAGTAGGGCGGTACTGGCGCCGGCGACATGGACATGACCTTTCAAAGTGATGACGTAGTTCCCGGCGCGTTGCAGATCAGCTCAATCCGCACAATTGTAGTTAAAAAGTATATATATATTATTTTTTTTGAAAATGACCTATCGTTTCGCTAGACAAGACCCTCCTACTCAGCTGCGATCGTGCACAGCGTTTTCAAGCACTTCAAAGACCTTTGAAACTGGATTGATTTGGACTTCAATACAGTGGTTGTCATTGAAGTCCATTATTCGAAGAAAACATTTCTGGATTTTTCCTCAAATTATTTTCTCTTCCACTGAGGAAAGAAAGACATGGATATCTAGGATAGTGAGTAAATCATTAGGAAATTTTCATTTTGAGGTGAACTAATCCTTTAAGGAAACTACTGCCAGCTAATCTAGGCCAGATAATAACATTGGACCCTCATATCAATGAATTGTGAAATCTGAAATTGTTAAACTTGAGTTAGTGTTGTGTTAGTAACAATTTTGCATACAGCATGTGCATTTCTGATATGTGTTGTTTGCTGTGTTGTTCTGCCTGATAAGCAGTAGATGTGTGTGTTTCTTCTCTTAAAGCATTAGAAATAAGCAATGAGACAGTCTTTCTTGTAAAGCAGACATTTTGTCTTTTGCACATCAGAAAACAACACAACACTCACTTGCAAACTCTGGCTTTTAATCTGTCAGTTCAACTCTTGCATTTTATATCTGACAGCGCATGAATTATACATTGGCCTATCTAAAAGTTTGATGTTCACATGCACTAAAATAACACTAAACTTTATCTCAAAAACACTGCAAAGAAACAGGTCTCCCACATTGTTTTTTGAGTACCTGGAATGTATTTATAAACCATCTTTCTATTGCCACACACACATTTGCCACACACATGTCTTTGAAATTAGATCATTTCTTATGTTTAATACTTCAGTGTTTCATTTTTGATTAGTTTTTTAATAAAAAACAAATATCATTGTTTAAAAAGTATTCCAAAGAAGAACACGGAAAGGCATGGAGCCTGAAAACGTTGGACTTGATAAGAAATTCAGAAACTCACTCACACACACACATTCAGTTTTAATTTCATAGTATGTTATACTGTCCACCACAACATGTGTTGACCTGGTAAGACTTCTAGCAAAGGCTTCTTCAAACAGCACCCAGGAGCGTTAACAACACTTATCATGGGGCAGCCTTGCTGTAAAATGCCTCAAGAGCTCATGTTGGCCTTAGCTGCAATTACTATGCTAACCACACAAGCATGTGGTGATTTTACAGTGAGACGAAGAGCGATGTGAAAGACGATGGGCTATCCAGCCAGCGTCAGTGGCCTTTCAGGCATGGACAGCAGTTAGCACTCTTAAAAATAAATTGAGAGTATAAAAAAAAGAACCTTTCAGTAATCTGTTCTTAAAAGAGCTAGTTTCTTCTTAGTGTGAAGATCATTTTAATTTTAAGATTAATGGTTTATTTATTTGTATTAATTCATTGATGGTTAAGGTTCTACTTGAAACATTCACTGCTGATAGAATCTTTATTTTTAATGAACAGTTTTACACTAACTATCACTCTGGACAATACTCAAAAGTAGGTGTTTGCATGTGCTTATATCTAGAAATAATAAGTGAGTATTTGTATACAGAATAATGCTGGTTTGTATGGCAAGAATAATACTTTAACCATCCAAATACTTAAAATACTACAGAAGTGTGGTGTAGCTAAGGTTGCAAGTGTGAGAGTTGGATGTTTCACAAGCGCATGAATGAAATGACTTAGGAACATATGAATGAAAGTCCATCTTGTAAAGGAGGACTACACTAACAGCAGCTCTTGTGATGTTTTGACTACTATTCGTGTGTGTGTCTGTCTGTCTGTGTATGGTGGTTTCCCCACATCTACTCCTTAGAGACAGACTGCACTCACAGTTTGAGAAAGAGAGCTGTTCTGTGGATTGTGCTGGCTAAATATAGAGCTACCAATGTTTCTGACACAATTATTTAATTTCCATCTGGCCTCAACACCCAGATTAAAGTGAGGAAGGCTCTATAATGCATTTTTTTCTATTTTGTAGTCTTACTCGCTGTGCCTCTCTTTCTCATTTCACCATAATACACACAAGTAACACCAGGTAACTTTTCAACCTTCATAATATATTTCCAAGTCTCTTGTGATGGTACATCGACTTACAATAGGTTGAATGACACGTCTGCCATAGCCTGACGGGGTCTGTAGCGTTTTTAATCGTACTTTTAAAATTCGGGTTTCGGGTAGTAACCGGCGAACAAAGAGAACTACAAAACTCGACTGCTTTACGGGATATACGTCACTTCCACCACCACCCCCACTTCCTTAAAATCGCAGAGCTGTCAAGTGTCATACATTGAGCGTGACAGTCACTCATTTCGGTCTTTTGTCACGCTCTCCCGCCACACATTGTATTTCTCACGCTGAAAAATGATTTGTAATATATTTAATATGCCGCAGCGCCCAAAACTCTGGCCGCGCCGCTCACACTGTGGAACAGGCATGAATTCAAGCGCGTCTTCTCTGGTGTTGTTCGTCTGTTGTTGTTAGCCAATCAGAAAATAGCAGTATTGTATCTGGGTAACATTTAACGCAACAACCAATGACACCCCGTAGTCTGGGGTGTTTTTTTGTCTGCCTGACTATGTTACGGAAGCTATCCTATCCTCCGTTTATCTTCATGAATCAGGTAATGATTATTTGTCTTGCCTCAAGCTATAATGCAAATCGATTTGTAAAATTTGCAGATTTATTTATGGTAGCTTGATATTATAATATTGACGATATATGGTTATTATCTACCACTCAAACATTGCATTGAAGTATCATATAGATTCAGTAAAACGGTAACCAATAGACTAGGCTACTATAATGACACTGGCTTGTAAACGTGATCATCGCGATCATTTGTCGTTAGAAAAAAAATAAAACCCATGAAATTATATTCATATGACATGCTGAAATATATGCCACTGTACCTGGGATGAAGACATTTCACACGCGACGCAAGCAGAACACCTGCATGTGACCTCCTCCTACAGTGTTCAGGGATATCATGGTTGTCAACAAATGCACGATGACAGAGTTTACGACAGTAGTAGAGGACAATACTGTTTCCCAACTGTAGGGGGACCCCGAGAGCAAAAGTTACCTGGTGTTACTTTAATCATTGTGTAAAATCTATGGATTCATTTTGGGCTATTTACATTTTAACTAACAGATTAAAATTAGTGGCAGGAAATTAGTAGGAAAGGGGAGAAATGGTATTTGTTGCAGGCCAGAATCAAACCTGTGCCACTCGTATGAGCAGAATAGAAAAAATATAGGGCGGGGCATGATTTTGTCCATCAGGAATTGATTGGATCGGATCGTTGGTTGTGGTTTGCTATTGCAGTGATTTCATGCGAGTGATTGGTTGTCCCGCCCTCATGCTGAAAAACATGTCAAGAGAAGAAATGTTATCGCGAGAGGGAGGGGAAGTTATTTTGATTAAATATTAAAAGCGAACATGAATTAAAAAAAATAATGATGTGCATGGATAAATAATTTATAATAAACACTCCCATATTCCATAAAAAATAAGAATTGTCAATTTAGATTTTTATGGTGAATTTAGGATTAGCTGATATTTGCAGATATGTGTATATATGTATTATCTGTGTATATACATGAGTACGTACATACCCGGTTTTATTTAGATTTATATATGTCAGTACATGTACAATACATGTGTGTTTGCTTTTATGTGTCAGTCACGCTTGCTCAATCTAAAGAATACAGTGTATTTTTTCTCTGCTTCTGTACCTTTCACTCTCACTGTCCCTCCCCCCTTCACTCTCGTTCTTTCTACTCTCTGATTCTGTCTTTCTGCCTGTCTTGTATTCTTGTTTAGTAAGGTGAAGAAATGTTATTGTTCTGCCTTTGATCATCCATGACTGCCTCTAGGGCAAATCTGAAAGTCTTCTGTGTGCATGTGTGTTTCTACATGTATGTGATATGCATTACTCAGCATTTTGAACATATGTTAAAGGCTATGTTGGCTGAGTGGACCTCTCTGTCAAATGATGTGTCTTAATGCTGTAGGTGTAATGGCTGTGAAAATCTGAGTTTTGATGGCTAAATGTAAAAGCCTCCAGGGACTCTCCTGCTCCAGTTAGCACTACATTCTGACTATATGCTCTAGTAGCAACTGTCCATCAGCTCACATTAAAATATGCCACTGTTTCTGCAGCGTATGACTTACTTTCTTCTGCAGAACACAAAAGGATTTTTTTGTAATAATGCTGGTTGCTCATTTCCAATAAAATTACAATAAATGGGGAATGGATATTTTGAAGGGCACCAAAATATTATAAGTGTGACATGTCTTCCAAGTCCTGTGAAGCCATACAATAGCAATGTGTTACAGACAGGCTGAAATTGAAGGTCACTGGTCATTGAAGCAAAATTTCTTTTCCAAAATTGCAGCATTCGCTTCAAACACTAAGTAGATGTTCAGAGCCATGAAATTCTTGTGAATGTAATGGTGAAGATACTGTGCCCATTTATGAGACCATAGGCTGAGGCCCAGACTAATATTATGATTTGAAAACTGGGCCCAGACAGAAGATATTTTGAAGAATGTTTTAAATGTTTTTGCCCATGCAATGAAAGTCAGTGGGGTGCAAAACTAACAAACGCCATTGGCTTTCATTGTAAAGACAAAAATAGATGTTTTTTTTGTTTTTGTGTTCCACATGGGGGAAAAGACATGAGAGAATTTTTGTTTTGGGTGAACTATCCCTTTATAATAAAAACAAAAAAATACAGAGAGGTTTTGTTTTCACAAATCAATGTACAGTCTCACAATATACAGTAAGATCACTTACTACAGTATGTACACCTTTTTTTCCTTTTGTTTTTATGTTCTTTTCTATGTGCGAATTTGAATTTTTGATTAATACGAATCTTAGTTGTATCGTAAATACACACAGTATCTGAAATACAAGTGACAAATGTTTCTAAATCTAATGTTGCATCTCAATTTTTTAAAAATTAAAAAGCACAGAGGAAAAAAAAAGAATAAGCCCGAGATTTTTTTGGGGGGGAAAAAACTGAACATGCCTGCTGTTCGTTTCTCCCGTTTAGGCCTATTGTTTATCTGAACTCTGAAAACTGATTAAAGTCAATAGAGCAAGCCTGGTAAGATTAGAAAACGATTCACCCAGAATTAGGAATCTGTGTATCCCAGATTTCAGATTTCAACATCTAGACAGATCACGTATCAAAGTCTTCAAAACCTTGCATTCCTGCTTTTTACAAAAGAGATTTATTTGGCCTATGCTGCCCTGTGAAATATGCAGCAACCCTTGAATTGTCTCCAGAATAGTAATGGATCGACACAGTGTTAAAACTGAGATAAGAAGAGTGAAACCTGTCTGAAGTTGTTAAACATTTGGCTGTAATTGCTTTCTTCTCCTTTATGATAGGATATAATAATTTTTTAAAAATGTTAAGCCCCCAGCTTCACTAACCTGATACACTTTCTGTTAGTGTATATGAGTGTACACGGAGTAACTTTAGAGGAATTCTTTGTGTGTGTGTGTGTGTGTGTGTGTGTGTGTGTGTGTGTGTGTGTGTGTGTGTGTGTGTGTGTGTGTGTGTGTGTGTGTGTGTGTGTGTTTGTTTTCAGGGCACTATGAGGTAACCCCAGAGGAATGCTATGTGTGCTTGTCCAGGTCAGATTTCTCCCATTGATAAGAGAAATGAAGACTTGAAAGTGGTCAGTGGTATCTTGGCAAACTCACATACCACACATTGATCAGAAACGTAGTTTATCAGTAAATTACCTGTAAATTCTTAGATAAACCAGCAATTGAGACTATCATCCCATTTAGGGTAAACCACATGTTCAAAATAATTGTTTTCTTCTACAGTACAAAGTTTACTATCATTATCTTCTGATTTCAAGAGGATGGTATACATACCTATAAAATATACAGATCTTGATAGGCTTAAAGAATGCAATTAGAGTAAATATTTGCAGTGAATAGCGCAGTGAATTTTTTGCTGGACTAAATGTATTAAATGTAGGCTAGGCAATTTTGGAGAGGCTAGCAATAGCAAGCTATCTTTAAAAGCATTCGATCCCAACCTCCCTTCAGAGTGCTCTCCAAAGCTACGCCTCCTCCAAAACACATAAACGCACACAGCCAGAGCAGAGTCTGCAAAGCGCCACGAGAGACCATGTTCTGTCATGAAACTCTAGATGGCGCAGGCTGATAGGTCCTTAACTCAATCTGCTTGCAATCAGATCATTCTCTATAGAGCACAGCTGATGTATCAGCAGACAATGAGCTCGCTGCTCAACTTTCAAATACTTGGTCAGCATTTGATGTAGCAGTTGCAGCACCTTCAGAAAACCTCCAACTTCCCCAGCTCCACCTGTATAGATTAGGGGTGGGGGAAAAAATCGATTCTTAGATAGTGATCGACCGATATTGATTTTTTATAACCGATACCGATACAGATTATTTGCATGTGTATGTGCCCGATAACCGATATGCAGAACCGATATTTATTTACTTTTATACTTCTGTTTTTGGCACAATTATTACAACACAAAAGAACTGAACAAACCATTTTATTTATAACAATCACTCCCTCCTTGCATACAAAAAAAACCCTTGATATTTATACACAAATAAATAGAGGGGTCTGAGTCCAAAAAATAAAGTGCACTGTTACTAAGTGTCTTTGTTTAAAAATAAAAGCTTTGATGAGGTAAAAAATAAAGCACAAAAACTATTCTAACATATTTGGATATGTTTATTTGTTTTCATAAATGGTAAACTAATCAAATTACAATAAAAACATTTATATTATTACATTATATAATTTATATCTAAATTATACATATCATTTATAAGCATCACAAGCAACAATGTTAACAATAGGCAAAATAAATGTTAAAAGTCTAATGTTTTCATATGGAAAAAATAATTGACAGGGGAGTCATATCACCTTTGCAGAAATGTAATTCATTTTAAACAGTTTTAGAAGGTTTTATGTGCCGTTTAATAGGTTTAAACTAAGAGTGAGGAATAATTCACTGGGTAATATTAATTCACTGCATAATATTAGCTGGAATAGCCTATAACATCAGGAAAGTAACAAACAAAACAGCATACATCATTGCATTTTCCAACTAGTATGTTATTAATTATTATTAATATTTTTGTCGGTCTAGATCATGAAATGCTTTATGACAAAGTGCTGTTTATCTATGCATTTACACATAACTATAACATTAGGCTATACGTTACTCAACCGCGATCGCGTGTGCAGATAATAAATAATTAATTTCCACAATGCGGTATATTTAGATGTGTATTAGCGAAATAATTGCTATGTAGTAAATGATAATATAATCTAGGGTGTTTAAACAAGATAATCTTGTCAAAAGTTTCATTCAGTGGCCGTGCTTGAGCATTCCTGATCATCAACCCAGTGAGTGCTCAGCAATATGAACGATCTTTTTTTTCGAGACTAATGGTGAGCAAATACAACAGATAGAGAATTAAATTCAGCGCTTTTATTTTCAACATGCACTCATGCATGTCTGTTTTATTTAATTAATGTAAAGTTACGTCTTTATTGGGGAAGGACGTGACGGATTACGCTACGTGGCTCAATGAGTTCGTCTCAATTTTTTAGAACCAAGCTGCATAAATAAACTATATCAGGAATTTATGTCTCAAATCTCATTTCTGCATGTCTGTTATGTTAAATAAAGTTGAATAATTAAAGCAAAGCAAGTAGAACATATACTTTACCTGTGCACAGAGTTGTTATTGACTGATCTCCTCAGACGCGGGCTGCAATGGCGGAATTCTCAAAACGGCCACAAGATGGCGCCGTTTATCGGAAAATCCGATATTACAAAACCGATTCCCGATTATGGGAAAATGCTTAAATATCGGGAAAAATATCGGTAAACCGATACATCGGTCGATCACTATTCTTAGATGCATCGCGATGCGGACGTGGACGATTCTGAATCGATTCACAAATGTCAAAAATCGATTTTCAAAAAAAAAAAATTTTTTTTTTTTAGATATGTAGCCTATTTATAATGACGTAATATTGACGGAACGCAAAAGACGGAACTCTGAAGCGCGGAAGTGCAGTGCCCGGACCGTCTGTCTGTGGCGTGCGCACATAACAGAGACGCGATGGCTGAGCGCGAAATCCAAACACCCTCCTCGTTAAAAGCTGACGTGTGGAAATATTTTGGCTTCTATGAAGTTGAAGGGGGAAAGGAGCTGGACAAGAGCCACACTAGTTGTAAGCTTTGTAGAATAAAACTAAAATATTTCGGCAACACGACAAATATGAGAAGCCATATGACACGTTTCCACCCAGAGGAGGAAAAACACTCGGCTGTACCAGAGCCGTTTCTCTCTATGGCTCTGGGCTGTACCGGTGTTCAGACGATTTCTGCTGCCTTGTCGAAAAATGCTACCCAAACGCGAATCGATCATAGATAATGTTGATTCATTCTCTATTGTTTCCATAATGGTGTAAATCTCACAATATTATAACATCGTTATTTCATTTTAATCAGGGTAAGTGTATGGGGAGCATATTTGGATATTTTAAATGAACTAGCAATTATCACATTTGATATAACAAGTAAAAATGATATTATTATATGAAATAAAATTATAATAAAATTCGAAGTTAAGAGTACAGTATAATGTACTGTTTTTATTTTTAAAACGGTGTGAAAAGTAAAAATTATCATCAAATATTCATCTTTGACCTGTCAAAGTTTCCTACAAGTATCCACAGCAAGGATGCATAGATTTATGGGCGTGGTAAGCAGAAGAAAAATGAGTCTGCACATGCACCAGTAAGTAGCACATCTCGATGGGTAGCATGAATCGTCAGAACACCTGTTGTTGTTATATTATTAATTTACTACAAGTATGCTGCTAGTTCAGGCACACATTTATTTTCCTGTTGGTTCTTTGCAATGTTAATAAAATATATTGTACGTTAATTCTTTATGGGTCATTACTTTGTACTTTTAAAGCAAAGTATTTATATTCACACACACACACACACACACACACACACACACACACACACACACAAAAGATTCAGATAATCGATAATCGCTTTTGAATCGAATCGCAGGCCTCTGAATCGTAATCGAATCGAATCGTGAGGTGCCTAGAGATTCCCACCCCTAGTATAGATCTGCTATGGGTAATTCATGTATGCTATATTGTTCAGCAGCAGCAAGTCTTACCCAACACGCTGTTGTGAGCAAGTATGTATTGGCAATAGCAAGATCCGTACTTACTCTGCAGCAGCAGCAGCAATAACAGCTGTAGCGTAGCAAATCTATTCTACCAAGACCAAACATATCAACTGTAGCAAGGTTTAAGGCTCAGGGAAAAATGAGGCGGGAACCAGTGATCGTTCAACAAACTTAGACAAAATAAACAAACAACAAAATGAAACCATCACAGATGACTGCCTCATAAATTAACAACAACACATAATCCAGGCCTGGTCCTCTCTCGTCTTGCACTGTCGTCTCTCCTCCTTTTATCCCTCCGTATCTCCTCGCAGGTGACGCTCATTAGCACTCATGCCACCAGAATTGCTCCGTTCCCACGATTCTCGGCTCTACCCTGATTGCCACATCAACATTGTCATCCATTAGCCTACCATGCCAAACAGGAAATGGCAGGAAATGTGAGAGGAAGAAAGTATAATGCCAAATTTAATTCCATCATGATGATCATGCAAGTGACTTATGATGGAATAAATTTGCTGTGCCATGCCGTGATCAAATTTTTAGACTTAAATCCTCTTATAGGTGTGTGTTGATGTGTTGGTTGCTTTCTTTGAGATGGCAGGTGGCACTAGAGCTTGTGTGCACTCCAAATTAGTAATTTATGAGTGGATAAATCAATGCACAAGGTCTGTGCTGGAAGTCTCAGCATAGAGCCTTGATACTCTTGGCTTGCTAGCCTCATGAGACTCTTTAATGACAGTGTGATGTTAAAAGTTTTTTCCTCCAGAATAACTGTTTATGTTTTTGTTCAGGGCTTATGAATAACATTACCAGGCCAGCATGCTGGCTTGGCTAAATTTGATTGAATTGTGTGGGAAAATGCATATGTCTGCTTTGCGTTGGTGTAGCATCGCAATTTCAAAGATCAAATTTAAAGCAACGCTATGAAACCGAGCACCCAACAGTAGGGATGGGAATCGAAAACCGGTTCCACTCGAGAACCGGTTCTAAATTTTACGATCCATCGATATTGTATGCCCTCGACGTTAACGAGTCCTCTTATCGATGCTCCTGCTCTGAGTCAGCCATAGTATGTACAGACCGTGAACTCACAACTGTCCCTTTTGTCCTTTATCAAGCACCATAGCACCGCGTCCAAAGATAATCTTTGTCCTGCAAAGTCTTATTTGATCAGTGAGTAAAATTGTCTCTCTCTGGTAATGTAGATGAACCGCTGCGCTTGTGACAGGGCGCATGTTAAACTGATCGAGCAGAGAGAGAGAGAGAGAGAGAGAGAGAGAGAGCCCCGGTCGCGCGCACGCACTCTCTCTCTTCGGAGCAAGGCGAAAGTAGGCTTCACCGTCTCAAAACTAAGCGCTGTCTTCCTCTCTCCCTCGCACATATTAATCAAAATAAACGACACGATGGTAAGGTAGGGAGACTAAAGTTTTATGTGGAGCATTCGGAGATTTGTTTTTCCTGAATTGCCGCTGGGTGTGAATTGTGCTAAAATACGTTGCCTTATCTTCTCTGAAAAGTCTTCCGCACATTCAGCTGACATAATCACACTTCAAATAAACGAAAAAAAACGATCCAGTGATGAAATGTTTTCTGTGATGACACACATCTTGTGGGATGTCCCAACTGGCGGGATAATCACACAACGCGCACACGTCCGATAATGACACGTCCAATTCGCGAACTAATGACTCATTTGAACCGATTCGTTTTAATGAATGGTTAAAACAACTGATCTTTCCAACACTGAACTCACGGGACGTTTAATCGGTGTATAACTAATCGGTAACACTTTACAATAAGGTTCCATTTATTACAGAAATTACATAAAAAGTACAGTTTGCTTAGTCAAGTGTAAGCATTAAAACGACTTGTTTTCCCCCCCGAAAAAGACTAATTTTTCCCACACAGTGCTATCAGGAATCGATAAGAGAATCGTTAAAGAATCGGATCGATAAGCAGAATCGTTAGTGGCATTGATATTGATAAAATCTTATCAATTCCCATCCCTACCCAACAGTCTGTACAGAATTCCCTGAAGGTGAAGAACTGAGGACCAAAAAGGCTCAAACAGAACGGCTAAGCAAAATAGCTTCCACAAGAGTTCAAGTGAGCGGGCAATAGGGGCATAGTAATGAAAAGGAATATCTGAATAGTAATGAACTAGATATCCTAAGGATCATACCTTCCATTCTTTAATAATTTATCACTAGCAGATATATTCCAGCTAGGATGGAGGAAGCGTAAGGGAAACTTGTTTTTTGCTAGCAAAATAATTTTAGTTTGGCTTCTGAACTGGCTAAAGTTGAGCAGTACTGAACCAAATGCATCTTGAGCTTGTTGATGCCAGCTGAGGTGCTTTACAGTGCTTTAGGCTTTGCTGCTTGTTGTTTCTGTTCTGAATGTATTTGTACGAAAGTACGAAATGTGGGCTGTTAGGTTGAGTTTTTAAGTGTTTTTTTGTGGTTAACAAATGCGAAGATTTTTTATTATTAAATAAATAAAAAAATTCTACTGTAGCGATGCAGTAGTAAATCTAAAACTTTAATTTTTTTTGATAGTTTAGTGCATTTTTAAACATAAATATATAAATAGGTTGAGAGTCTAGGAAAACTAACTTGATAATTTGCAGTCTTTCACGGCAATGGCAGTCTTAACAATACATTATTGTAAATAAATTATTATTCTATGAAGAAAAGATTTTTATTTCTGGAACCAGACTACTGCACTGTATTGTAGTTCTTTTTTACTGACTTGAGGTAGCCCTGAACATTTTAAGAGCTCTGAATTCAGTAACGTACATTGTATTTGATGTATTTATGGTATAAGGAAGGAGTTTGTTAAAAAATCTCTTCCTTTCTCTTCCTCTCTTTAGGTTAATGCTTGATAACAGAAAGCCCCTAGAGACGATCCTGTCAACTTGCGCAACTTCATGTATGTCCTGATCATCGTCTGCACTTTCACTGTCTCTGCATTCCTCCCTCTGCTGTGTTAATCCAATCACAGCACAGACAGTATTGCCATGGACACGGATTCCATCCACTCTGGTTATTCCCACCACTCCAATAGGTCACGAGGGTCAAACAAACAGAGGTAAAGGGCTGAACTGCCTCATGTGCATTCACATACACATACACATGCATACAGTACACATCATACTCTCTTTCTCCTCTCCTCTCCTCTCCTTTATTCATGCAGAAAATGAATATTATCATCATAAAAAGATTTTGCATTTATTTCAAGCTTTAAGTGTATTAACGAATTTAAGTGAATTTGTCTGTGAAATTATTCCGTTGCTCATTAGTGACAGGATGTCTTTAATTACTTTCAGATTAAATTATTGAGAATTTGCCTCTGATGATTCTAAAATATTACTTTGAAAAGGTAATCAGTGTCATAACTCATTAAAGAAATTTTCTTGGTTAAAGGTTCACCCAGTCATTTTTCTTCATTCAGTCTCACAAATATAATTAATATGAAATATGCTCACATTAGATGAAGACTCTATTTGTGTAATTCTAGATGCATTTAAACAAACAAAATATAGCCTGTTAGGTTGAACTTCAAGATTTTTGTTTGAGTCCACAACAATTGTGAGATTGCTTGAGTGGTTTCCTATCATAAATAATTGTTAATGCTTGTATGCCTTTTTGCTCACAGATTTGGGGGCAATTTTAGTTGCTGTGATCTGAGCCAGAGAGTCCACAAATTCTCCGAGCTATCCTTGTCAGTGCTTTCTGATATGCTTTAATGCTTTTAGACAGTTTTGACCCCACCCACTGTAATTAGGAAGTTATTTATTGAGCTTCACTATTGTTAGGTTTCCTATAAAAACTCATGTGAAAGGCCCAAACAGGCCTGTGGAATTCCAGCATGAAAGCAGAGAATGTATGCGTCTTGAATGAGAATTCCACAAATGTATGTCGTCTTTCTGTTGGCTTTCAAACGTCCTGCCACTTTCTACTTGTGTATCTCTCTTTCCTTCGTTAATACTCCTATCAGTCAATAACTATTTTTGGATGAATTCGATCATCTATCATCTCTATATAATTGTGCCTGTTTAGTACTCAGTCTGGTTCTAATCTTTTGCATTGCAAAACTGGCTCGTGAAAGATGTGCAAATGATAGTTAAAATAGTGATTATTAAAACATATTCGCTTTATTTTCCACACACCAGTTTCAGACTATCTATTTCTCTCTGTCTACGTCTACAGCATACACTGATCTGGCCACTTTCCCTTGGCTCAGTGGGCAGGATCAAAACATTTTTGTCCAATTTCCAAACTAAGCTAAGCTCCACATTTGACATCAACACACATTTATAATACCTGGGTGGGGACGGACACCTCAGTGTTTCACCAGGGGCTATCATACTGCCTCTCCCATTCAGCCTCAACACCCAGTTTACATAACTTCTAATTACATTCCCATGCTTCCTGCAGGGTATTTACAATACTGCAATACACACAACGTTGTGTAGATCTGCACTGCTGGGAAAAGAGGCTTTGTTGTTTTATTCATTGATTGCATTTTTAAAGAATCTCTTTAGAAATTCAGTACCAATACCTTTAGCACTGTTAAAAGCAAATATAAAGAAGTTTAGTCTTGAAACCAAGAAGGGAGAACAATTAGAGAATATGGTGTAGTGTAGAAGTTAAAGATCTGTTTGAGCTTTAAACCCAATTTCAGGTAAAGTTTTCATTAAATTTATTTTTTTAATAATTGATTGTCCATCAATCTTGAACTTTGTACTTTGTTGAATGTTGTAGCAGCTGTTTGGCTTAGTCCCTCAGGCTCAGCTGTAGATGTTCTATAATACGACACAATCTCGTTCCCACTATGCCCAGGCTGTCCAGGATTAGAGTTAAGCAACAGGGGGTCGGGGTCTGTGATGACTAGCCGTAAAAGTACAGGAGCATTTTAAAGGTTGAATTGGAATTAATGTTTTAATATAAGTTATTTTAGCTTATCAAAACATGTACCTTTATAAACTGTCAACCAGTTTCCAAACTTAACAGTTAAAAGTCATTGTAGACAAAAGCAATTTTCTAATCCTCATAATGCATTCGCTTTACACATACTCACTGATCTTTAATCAGAGAGTCACTTTAGAACAGTATTGTTGAGTGGTTCTCAGCTGGTGGGTTGCATATCTGTTCTGATAGGGTCACAGATTAGAATGACCACCCGGTTATTGCTCTGTTGCAGGACAGTATGTTATTTTGCAGGACACGTGTGTGAGAGATAAAATGACTGGCAGTCAGTTTACCCAGGTTTGAGTGAAACAATATAGCCTATTTACTCTACAGAACCTATTCAGTCTGCCAAATATAATAAACTAAGCAACAGGTAAAAATCACATTTTATACTAAAATAAATGCTCTTAAGTTGCAACTTTTTTCCCTTTTATTAGACTATGCAAACATTAAAGGAGTTTTACCATATTCAGTGTATCTTGAACCAGTATTTGTTGTTGGATCTGGCAGGTTTAATCAGGATGCTCTTATCCAGAATGTGTCTAGATGAAGTCCTGGCTGGTGTAGCTGTATTTAACAAGTTTTTATGAGGTCCACACTAAATCCTTTGCTCCGCCTTGTCGTCAACAGCGGAAAAATCCTTCTCTACTAATGTGTTGCTTGATAAATTTCACGCTCTAGCTAGAACATACATCTGGGCACATGGATAAAAGCCAATCTTATCTTTAGTATTTCTTATATTTCTTATTGTAGTATTGTAAGGGAAGAAAAAAAATACTAAGATGGGACACAGCTTACGTCTTCCTGGACGCGGGACAAAGCTCCCAATTTGGTCACCCTATCACAGACTGCAAAAAAACAATGCTTACTTAAAATTTTTACTACTCGTCTTGTGCAGTGCAAGTTTAGTATAGTAAAACTAAAACCATAAAAAAAAACGTCTTGGAAAAAAAAGAACACTAACTGAAATAAAATAAAACATAAAAAAAACATTTTATTTCAGCTAGTTCCCAAGGCAAAATTTATCATTAAATAAATAACTTTCTCTAAATAAACTACAACTTAAAAACTATACAGGTATACATATTTTTTAAAAATGACAAAAACACAACAATAACTAAAATGTTGAAATGTAAATGAAAACAAAAAATAATAATAATAAAAATGTAATCTTAATAAAAAAAACTATAATAGTATATTAATGATATTAAAATAACTCTAATAGTGTTTTTTTTACGATGGTAAAATGAATAACTTTTTTTTTTAAGTATCATGATACAGTTTGTTTTGTGTAGTGAATTATTAGCTGAAAAGGTGAGAACCACTGGTATAGTTTATTTTTCTCCAGTCAAAATATTAAAATCCCAGAGTTGCATCTTCTGACGTCTCCAAAACCTAGTTTAGCTGCATTAGTTTATCAATATGCCAACGTCAAACTAAATTGACAGTCAAATTTTCCATGTGCCCCACTATTTTTGTTGCACATGTAGAGTGTTCCAAATCATTATTTTGTGAGGTTCTATGACCGTCAGGATGCTAGGTTGTGAAACGAGCATCAGTTACTGTAACAATATAATTTTCATGCCTCATTGCTGTATATTGTTAAATACAGACGGCGTGAGATCGAATGCTGTCTTTGGAGATATTTGCAGAGTTATTTGCTGATGTCAAGATTTACTTAGAGCGAGACGTCTATGTCTGCTTCTGTATAATAGAATGTGTGTGTGTGTGAGAGAGCGTTTGTGTTTATCAGTTTGGTTTTATTCTAAGGCTTACCAGACATTAGCTATGACTAAAAAGACAGGAATGAGCCAGAGAGAGAGGGAGAGAAAGCTGTGCTTGGATTAGGGTCGTCACAGCTCACTGCCTCTAACCCAGTTTGCACCAGATGCTCCAGCTAGGGCATGGACGAGACGGCGCTAGAGGAAGCCAGCACGTGTCAGTGAGAGGATGAAGAGGGAGAATGATGATGGTGGTTATCCTGTCATTAGTGTGAGTGTGTTTCCCTGCTCCCATCGCCATGGCGACAGCGTTTCCCTCACCTCCGTCGCTGTGTGTGTCTCTCTCGTGCAGTGAACGCAGCAGCAGGGATCGGCACAAATCACATAGCCGTGACAGCAGCAGCCGCTCAGACAAAAATGTCACCATCAGTGCATCGTCAGCCCAGCCACAGCAGCCGGATCAAGGCTCCGCCCCCACAGATGCCCAGGTGAGTCAGACACTGGATATATTTGAGAGAATCAATGTGATAGTGGGTATCACCATTGTGCCCTTGATGTAGATCCCTTAAGTTACTCCAGAGGAACTGAACCTGTACATTGCTTGAATAAAACAACCCAGCAGTCCCATGCTTCAGACTGACAAGGATTGGAATAAAGAACACCACAGACAGAGTGTAATCACCATGGGAAAATCTCAGAGTAAAGCTAGGAGTTGTGAAAAATATGGTACACCAGTGTTTTGCCAGATGAGAAGTTGATCTATGTATCATCATTTTACTCTTTTAATAAATTTTTAACTGTACCATATATCTCTTTTAATTTCTTTCATAACTGTTTTAATTTTCCTTGCTTTTATTTTGTGATTATTTTAATTCCTTTCTGTAAAGCACTTTGAATTGCCATAGTGTATGAAATAAGCTATGTAAATAAATTTGCCTTGCCTTGCCTCGCCTTGCCTAAAGCAACGAGGGGGCCTGTGTCGCCCGGCTGTTAAAAGAAAAGACGCAATTATATTAAAAAAAAATGAAAAAATCATATTGGAATTAATGTTTTAATACTAAACATATTTTAGCAAATCAAAGCATGTTTTTAAAAACCTATCATTTTATATAATAACCATCATATACCTTTCAAATAATTGGACTCACTACTTAAAAAATAAATAAATAACTTCTATAAAGAGGCTTCTCTTATAAACATTATCAACCCCAAAAACTTCTAACGGTACTGTATATATACTGTATTTTGTACATTTTTATAATTATCTAATCCTGATTTCACTCATTACGCTCATTCCAAATGTACAATAACAATAGCCACACATGCACATCATGTATACATATAGTGTATAGATGAACAATACAAACATTCTTGTTGGCTTTAATGCTGCTTTGCGTATGCATTTGTGCAGAATATATGTATGATGAATCTGTATGTGATGTCAAACGTGGGCATCTGTCATATAATGCTCAACCTCAGCAAACACTGGCCATAGTTAAAGAGGATAACAGGGATTTTAGACAGTGACATGCTCCAGAAAACAGAAAAAAATATTTTTTTATTGAATGTTCTTTGCTGCCAGAGTAATTCATGTGTGAATTGCTCAGTGTTATGCCAGATTAAATTAAAGGAGTATTCAGAATTTAAACCTCAAAGAAATGTAGTAACACCTAAAAAGGACAATTTAGACACATTTACAGCTCAACTAACAAATATTATTAATTTATATCGTTCTTTATCAAAATTACAAGCTTCACATTTGTGCTATTTTTCTGCTTGCCTGCCATTGCCCATTGTAAGAGCAAGCCACAGATGCGGTTCATGCTGTTTCACACCTCATGCATAAACAGCATGCAAGCGGTGCTGCAGCTTAACTGCATAAGCAGGCTTGCATTGTGTTTTCACACTAATATCGTTTCTGTTGGATGAATGAGCTGGAGCTTTATACAGAAAAGGGATTTCTGGGTTACCACAATGAGTATTGAGAGTGAGCAGTTGAGAATTATTATTACGAATGTGAGCTGGATCCCATTTACATCCAATCAGCAATTAATCCACAATAGAATCCAAACCCCAAAGATAATAAATGTTTTAAAGGATCTGGATTCAGTTGGATTTACTGATTTGCTGTGTTCGGGTGTTTGCCAGTGTGTAAATTGCATTAAGGCAGATGTATTTTTTTGTCAAATGGCAACATTGTGTTAATAAAATGGTTCATGGTGTAGTTTTCAATTGATTTTCTGCTGAGTTCAGCACACTAAGAGTTGCAAAAATAGGCTTAACAATGAAACTTTACTGGCAAAATAAATATTTGCAATCTTTTAATATTTATATATCTGTTTTCCTGTGATGTTGGTTATCGTGATGAAACAATAACCTCATTCACACTGGCATAGTGATTATAAGTGATATATACTGGAATACTTATTAGAGAGAAAATGATTACACAATCGAGTGTAAAGTGTGTGTGTGTGTGTGTGTGTAATGAGGAGGTTTTTTGTGTGTAGGCAGATATGGAAAATCGGAGCGACACACATCTCAGTATGAAGGGACGTCGCTTTGTACTTCCTATAGGGTCTCAGTTATTCTGACCTACTTGGCTCGCCCTCAGGGACAAAAGGCACACAAAGTTTTTATAGGTCCTCATGCCTGTCTAAATTAATTTGTGTGTGTGTGTGTGTATGTTAGAGGGCTGCATTGTGATTGGGTCCCGCGGGACCCAACGCAAATCTCGCGAGAGCGGGCGGTTTGAACTTTGCTGCGGGCGGGAATTGGCTGCTAAAAAAAACCCTGCGGGATCGGGACGCAGCCTAGTGGAGAATGAGATGTCAATAAATGACATGGAAAAGAACCTCAAACGAGGTATTTACAGCACAAAACGTAAGCAAGGCAAGTCTGACATTTGGAGAAGTTTCTCAATTGTTTGTGACAAAGATGGAAAGGAACTGGACTTTGTTCATTGTGACAAATGCACATAGGATATATATATTGACATTGACAATTGATGTATTATCACCGATTCCGACTTTTCAATTACAGCGATGTTTTGTATACTGTATTTTCTTGTGGTAGGCTATATTTGTTTCCCTCTCGGAGTGTTGTTTTGCTTTATGGCATCATATTTGCTGTGATGATAGGTCCACAACAGTGCGTTTTTACCTGTCCTTTTCATTATTTAAATTATTGTAGAAAGATGTAGACAGTGGTACGCCTGCATTAACTTCACTGTTGTTGAGATTTTCCCAGAAAACGACGGCTCATTAATTTAAGAAAGAAGTTGAAGAGGGACCCTCAAAAGATCTGCAATCATGTATTTGTATGTATTTATTTAAATCTATTTATCTAAATGTATTAGAAGATGTAGAAGAATAGCTAGAAAAACAGCAAATAAATAAAAAATAAATAAAAACATTTAAATAAAAAAATCTATTAAATAAAAATACATTTAGATAAATAGATTTAAATAAATACAAATACATGATTGAATTTGATCCTAAGATACGACTATCTTTTAATGATCAGTGCGTCAGATGCAGGCCAGGGAAACGAAACAAACAACCCCATGAAGCTCTTTAAAAATAGCAAAACAAACACGTGTTTTTTCCTGCGGGACGGGAGAAGACAAAATCAATGCATCTCTATTATTGTGCGGGAATAAATTCTAACCAGTTTTGCGGGTGCGGGCGGGAGTGGACATACATATTGCGGGACCGGGCGGGAGTGTAACACGTTGCGGGAGCGGGCGGTAATGGTCAGAAATTCGGCGGGCGCGGGCGGGAGCGGGATGAAGAAAACAGTCCCGCGCAGGTCTCTAGTGTGTGTGTCTGTGAGTGTGTGTGTGTGAGAACACTGTACATTTCTCTTGAAAGGACTTTAAGATATGGAAGAATTCCGATTGAACATACCTACACTGAACAATATTATAAACGCAACACTTTTGTTTTTGCCCCCATTTTTCATGAGCTGAACTCAAAGATCTAAGACTTCTTCTATGTACACAAAAGGCCTATTTCTCTCTATTGTTCACAAATCTGTCTAAATCTGTGTTAGTGAGCACTTCTCCTTTGCCAAGATAATCCATCCACCTCACAGGTGTGGCGTATCAAGATGCTGATTAGACAGCATGATTATTGCCCAGGTGTGCCTTAGGCTGGCCTCAATAAAAGGCCACTCTCAACAACCTGATCAACAAATCAGCAACCTGATATATATATATATGCATTCACTACCATTAAGAAGTCTGGGGTGAGTAAGATCCAAGTAAGTCTCTTTTGAAAAAAAATTATACTTTTATTCAGAAAGGATGCATTAAATTTATCAAATATGACAGTAAAGACTTTTGTTAATTTTAATAAACAATTCATTAATTAAATTGTTAATAATAATAAATATTTTTTGGGCACCAAATAAGCATATTAGAATGATTTCTGAAGGATCATGTGACTGAAGTGTGAAGTGAAGACTGCTGAAAATTTAGCTTTGCCATTACAGGAATAAATTACATTTTAAAACAATAAAATAGAAAACAGCTATTTAAATTGTAATAATATTTTACAATATTGCTGTTTTTACTTTTTTGTAAAGTTTTTTCAGTTGTGCATATGCAAACAAACATGTACCTTCCAATAGCATCATTTCAAAATTGTTAAACATTAGGTAGGTTTCATCTTTTCATAGATCATTTAAATTACAACGGCAGATCTCTTGATATAACAAAGGGGCAAATGCACACTGGTTTATTTGATAAAAATATCATAGTAACCCGAGGAAAGCCCCTGGCACTGCTAACAGGTTAATGCCGTGCCCTTGAACGGCTGTCAGGTCTATTCTTCCCTGTGTAATTTCATCATGTTGGCTCTGATCTTCTTTCGTCTTCCTGTCATTCAGCCTGGGCCTCTGGAATGTTGTCTCCAGTGAGGAAACTTTAGACGTTAGTGAACAGAATGACTTGGAATAGCAAGCATGTAAGTCATAACTGGTGTGCTAAGAAAGGGCCTGTGTTTATGTTTGCTTGTTGTGCCCTTTGAGTGTGTCTTTCTTGCAAGTCTCATTTTTATTTATAAAATGATCTAGCACTGTAATTTGATTCAATGATTATCAAAGGCTGCATAGATATATCCATTGCTTCAATCTTAAATTAAGGCACATGGTGATATTGTTGGATAATCTAATGCCTCTATAGAGTGCTGCAGTTATGACATATTTTTAATATTTTAATACATTTTTAAGCCAAAATACAATTGCCAGGAGTAAAAAGTTAAGCATAGGCTACAAACAAACGTCAACACCATCAAGCTTCCAACAACTCTCTCACTCTTTTTAAAAAAAAAAAACATTTCCCCGGAAAATTTGAGATAGAATAGTTTGGAAGAGCACAATTATAAATACAACGAGGCTATAAAAATGAACTAGTGAGTAGATGAGTTTTCCTGTGTGCTGGGATGACGTTTAATACTCTCAACAACCTCTATTGTTTAATTTAGCCACCTGTTTAGTAAAAGCTTTATAATATTAGCCACCTTTCAGTTTAGTAAAAATTAGTGAACTAGTGTTATCTACAGGCATTTAGTCAAAAACTATTGACTTCATGATGATGGAACCAGAAGTACTAAAATACTAACTCGTTTCTGGGTTTTGCCTACAAAAAAAAAAGTTATCCCTGCAGCACTCGATTGCCCTCTATCGGAGCCTCATCACCAATGACAGATGTTTATCTTAGTCCCTCCCCCTTAACCCTAGATTCACTGCTTGATTCAAAAGACTGCTTGATTTTGATTCCTCTCGCCTCTCATAGTTACTAGCCCAGGGTCATAATGACATACATAAATCTTACCTGTCAAAGGCCGCTTCTAACCTTTCAAAGTCAGCTACAATGTCAAGGGTTCAATACAATTTATTTCAGAATCAAGAAAAATGCACTATCGACAGTATCTGTCAATTACTACTGTGTATCATTTTAAATCATTATGCTCTTAGTGTTCTCATGTCTGTAATTCTATAATAATGTTGGTATCCTTTATGTTCCTCTCGAGCTGTAAATCTGAGCAAAATGCCTATGCAGGTTTATTTTGGAAAATAAGTGAGGAAAAGGATGGAGGGTGGAGAGGAGAGAGGTGGAGGAATTTCTCACACTTGTTTACCACTCCCTCTCTTCCTGCTTTTCTTTCTGTGGTACAGCTCGGACTGTGGCTCCGTGACAGGGAAATGAGCTGTACACGAGTCAAGCAGAACACTAAAACACACACACACACACACACACACACACACACACACACACACACACACACACACACACACACACACACACACACACACACACACACACACACACACACACATTCTATTAGCTGGGTTGTATGCTTCTTTTGTCTGTCTCCGTGGGGGAAGCACATTCAGCAATGTGGACTGTAGGCAAAATGGAACAGATCAGACCACAGTCCTGTACAATAGCCTTCACTCATTTTAAAAAAATATTTTTATGGAATTATACTTGAATATAATATAAATAAAATTGTTGTGTTGTGAAAATCAAACTTGAATATCATAAATAATGTGAAATATCCTTAATCTTTTGAAATGGGGATCTCATTTCAAATTGTTGCTGTATTAACACATGCTTTCTAAGTATTGTCAAGTTAAAAAATGTTCAACTTTGGAGTTCAGCTTCAGCTCTGGAATTGATACTGAAAAAAACTTCACCATCGTTATTGTTTGTATCACTGTTAAAACAAGCACTAAGGAAGCCTCTGGAGCTGAAATTCAGATAGAAGCAGATGCTTTAAGACTTCAGTGCTCACAAATTTAAGTGTAAATGTGTTTTTTACAGCAGTAGCTGCCTCTGGTGCTAGCCAACGTTTTTGGATGTTGACCCTGAGACCTCATCTAATGGGTTCCTTTTTTTAAATAAAAAATCTTATGTGCATCTGTGTTTGTGTTTCCACCACCTTCTACAACACAATATGCTTCTTTAACCTTTTCCATCTGCCATTTCCTCACTTCTAATGATCGTCCGTAAAGTTATTTTTGCACAAGGGCTGCCGCAAGCTCTAAACTGTGTAGAACAGAAAGGAAATTTCTTTTCTTTTTCTTTTTTTAAAATTGTCAAATGAGCTGAAACCATCAGGCGTAAACAACTCACTCACATTTTTCACTGTTCTTCTCAATTACCAGTAATCCCTCCATTTTTCTTTTGTCGCATATGTGCATACCCCGTATTGTATTTATTAATTGTCTAATTCTTTGTTTCTCTAAGAATCTGGGTTCTTTGGTTCATGTGGTGTACATCAATACCAGGTTTTGAAAGGTTGGACTCGGCAATGTTGCAAAGTTGCATCAGTGTTTTTCTTAAACTCTTTGCATTGAACTTAGTGAATATATTCAATAGTTGGCCCAGTATTTACTGCATGTGGCTGCATTTTGTGTCTGTTATTATTATGATAATAATATTGCTGTCATTTACATGAAATGAAAACTTTCTCAATTCAGATCAAATTGGCTAAACTACATTACCATACAAAATACAGCCTCTATTCATACAAATAAGCAAACAAATCCATAAATAAATATATAAATAGTTGCAGATGAATTGCTGTCCTTAGTGCAGAATAATCTTTAATGGAATTCTAATCTGCATTGCATTTCACATTCTAGTGGCACTGGCTCAGACGTCCTTCTGTTAGAAAGTTCTCAATTGTTGTTAGTGTGTCTCTCAGTTCTCAATCCATTTATATGTAGATGTATGTGAGTTTTGGATATTTGCCATTAATATATGCTGATGAGGAGACCTACGTACTTTCGTACTGCCTGTCTAAATTAGCTGTGAAGCAGATTTGTCATCTCACAAGCAGGGTGGGAAAGGGGAGCAAATCAAAAACTGTAAATCTGTTTTTTTCTGTATTATCGACCCTGGGTGCTGGGCTTGGATTTTAGGCTTCTAAGATAATGGAGCTTTTAGGAGTATGTTGAATTTTTTATGTGCATGATACAATGTTGTTCCTCTCTTCCACCTCTTGACAGGATGACAACTGGGGCGAGACCACCACAGCGGTCACCGGAACATCAGACCACAGTTTGTCTCAAGAGGACTTGGCTGGCTTCGGGAAGGAGACGGATGGTCCAGTAGAGAAATTGAACTGTGTACGCTTCCTTCCTTTGGCCCTCACCCTCCTCCTAGGCCTTCTGGTCCTGGTTACCCCCCTGTCCTTCCTGGTGCTGCCCCAGGTTCTGTGGCCAGAGCGCCTTCAGGCTTGTGGTACTGCCTGTGAGGGCCTGTTTCTCTCACTGGCTTTCAAGCTCCTCATTCTCTTGCTGGCTGGCTGGGCGCTGTTTGTGCGACCGACGCGAGCCTCCCTGCCCCGGATAGCAGTGTTCCGTGCCCTGCTGGGGTTGCTCACGCTCCTCCTGCTGCTCTCCTATTGGCTGTTCTTTGGAGTGCGCATCTTGGACTCACAGGTATGGGCAAATGTGTGTGGGCACCATAAAGAGTCAAGAGAAACATGTTGAGATCTGTGGAATTGCATCTGTTTAACATTTCTTTTCATAATATTGTTAGTTTCAGCTGTAATATTTGATTGGATGAGCCATGTTCAAACCACATACAAAATTATAAATGTACACATGTGACCATAGATCATTGTTTTTGCAATTCCATTTGATGGTTACACACTTCAATTGTAACTTACTTTTAGGCTAATGACTTCAATGTTACTAAATATTATTATCATCATCGATAGGGTTAAATTGGAATATTTTGGAACGTTTTATCGCTATAATCATGTAATTGTTTGTAATTTCATGCACGGCTCAGCAGCATTATTGTGGTCTGTATTTATTGGTTCAGAAAAAATAAAAGATTTTTATTGTATTTTTATTGTATATGTAAATGGGGAAGTGAACTAATGAACTATTTTGAAGCATCTAATTAATTTAATTAATTGTGTATAATCAAATTATTACACCCCCACCCCACCCCAAAAAACAAATTCAGGGCATGTCATTTGACCCCCTTGGTTTATTGCTTTACTTTCTGTGCTTGACAGGAAGAGAACTACCACGGCATAGTGCAGTTTGCAGTATCATTGGTGGATGCTCTGCTGTTCATCCATTACCTGGCAGTGGTTCTCCTGGAGATCCGGCATCTGCAGCCCTGCTTTTCGCTCTGTGTCGTACGCTCCACTGATGGAGAGACTCACCATTACAACCTGGGACAACTCAGGTGCCAGCTGATGACCAAAACATTGAATAAAATAACTTCATATGCTCTTTAACTGTCTGTTACGTGCTCTTTAACTGTCTGTTACATGCTCTTTAGTTATAAGGCTAGATAAATAGGAACTCACTCGTCACACTTCAAAATAAAGTTTCCAATTAGAACCAAAGATTTCTACAGAACCAAAAAGTTAAACGTAGTTAACTAGTTCTTTAGAAAACCATCTATGTAAATATGTGTCCAAGAGCTTAGAAACAATTAAGCAGATCAAAGGATCCTTTTGCAGTGAATTTTATTTCAGAAGTGGGTTCTTCACTGAAGCCCGAGAACTATTGAAGACCCTTTATTTTTAATTGTCTTCTATGCATCAAATCTGCAAACCAACTATGTGTATAAACATGTTAAAAAAAAAAATTAAAAAATGTTTGTCTCTGTAATTGCACTGATTTTATGGCTGAGCTGCTTTATTGCTTAGATATTGTATTTGCTTGTCTGTATACACAAAATTGTGTGAGTGTGTGTGTGTGTGTGTGTGTGCGCGCACTGTTTAATGCATTAATAATGAGTTGAGTTTGGGCCAAGGGAAAAAGGTCCATTAATCACCCCATTACAGACACTCCCTACTTTGCCCTGCGTTACTTCCCCTCTCCCTTCCTCTCTCCTGCCCAACGCTTTCCTTTGTTCTTGCTCTCATTGTTTCATTGGTTGGACATTTTTGATCCAGCGCAACTGCAGAGTCAAGTGGCAGCACACACACAATAGCTGAGTGAAATCTATTAGTATCTGACATCTGTTTAATGAAATATATTATGGAATTGTCTGTTCCTGTGTTTTAAGAGACACCCAAATCCCTATTAACAATGAACATAAGTTTTTTTTTTTTACAACGTTGATCTGTCTGATCTCTCTCTCTCTCTCCCTCTGTAGCATTCAGCGGGCAGCCCTGGTAATTCTTGAACACTATTATAAGGATTTCTCAGTGCACAACCCTGCCCTGCTGACGGCTGCTAAGTCCAGGGCAGCTAAACATCTGGCTGGGCTAAAAGTCTATAATGTGGATGGTGAGTTTAATCTGTGCAGAATCACTGTGTGTTTTCTGACTTAATGCTTATTGTTCTCTTGACCAAGAAATTCTGAATGATTCATTTTGGAATGCTTTTAGGAAAGGCATCAAAATTGAGATGTCCTTAATATTTCAAAGGTTTCTCCTAGATAGCAATGAGAGCCAATGTCTCCTGCTTCACAGGCTATTGTTCTGAGAAATAGACTCTAGTAATGCAACATGTCTCCTTAGAGTTTCAGAAAAAATCTGTCACAAACTGCAAATTGAAAGTCTGTTATTTCAACATGAAACATTCTCGTGTTCTTACAACACCAAATAATCTGAGAAATGCTATCCACGTGAAATTTAAATGCCATTTTAAAAGCATGCATTGCATCATAATACATTTATATTACATTCATAATCCATATTATATTAACCTTTTTTGACTTTGTATATCAATATGCATAAGAATTACTGGTACACTTTACAGTAAGGTCTCATTTATTAACATTAATTAATGCACTAACTAACATGAACTAACAATGACCAATATGTTTTTACAGCATTTATTATCCTTTGTTAATGTAAAAAATCAAAGTTTGTGTTATTTCACAGTGCATTAACTTATGTTAACAGATAAACCGTTTTAGCAAATGTCGAAATTAACATGAACTAAGATTAATAAATGCTGTAGAAGTATTTTTCATTGTTAGTTCATGTTATCTAATGTAGTTAACTAATGTTAACAAATGAAACGAATGAAAAGTGTTACTGAATTTCTTACAGTATACAAATAACAGAGCATTACATCTAAAAATCTATTTTGATTATCTTTTTTACTTTTAAAGTGAATATTTTTTATATTTAAATAAACGTATTTGTTTTGTACGGAGCCCCTAAAGGGACATTGTTGTGGGGAAAAAAATTAGATGTGAGGGAAAATAAGTCAATGCTTTTGCATCCTCTCACAAATGTTTTGCGTTTTCGGGAAACTTTGCGTTTGCTTGCAAATCCTTTGCGTTCCCCCAAGAAACTTTGTGTTAGCTCGCAAAACCTTTTGAGCTTTTTCCGAGCGAACGCAAAATTTTTCGGTAGAACCCCAATGTTTTTGCGAGGGAATGCAAAACATATGCAAGAGAATGCAAAAGCATTGACAAACATTTTTTCCTCCATCTCACATTTTTTTCCTTCACCATGTCACTTTAGGGGCTCTGTAGTTTTTTATATGACCACCTTTGCTCTTCACCACTTATATCAACAATTGTCTCATTTGTATCTATTTGTATCCCTCATGAGGAATTTTAATAGAAACATTTGAGACTAAGTTGATACTTGGGATCAAGATAGACCACCGTTAAAAGGGTCACATCCTACAATTGGTTGCGTCCACTAAGAACTTAGTCCCCTGACCTGTGAAAGAGCAACCTCTGAGCAATAATATTGTCTTGAACTTGGACTAAAAAACAAACACGTGCAATCGCCACGTACATCTAATAAATCTTCTGTGATTGTTTCTTTCTGCAGAGTTTAAAGCCAAACTGAAAAGCTATCTTTTCGATTGTAAGTTCGGACCGTGTAATGCATTCAAAAATCCTTTCACAGAAACAATGAATTGTCAAGTGCTCCACATGTTTTTGTTATTTGCTTGTGCATGCAGTCATTTTACACCGTGCACAAGGTCACAGACTCATCCAAAAAACAATCGAGAAATGCATTGAGAAATCCTTCTACATGTCTCAATTGCCATGAAGACACTCATCTCTGCTCTTACTATGCTGTAAAAATATGAAAAATAAAAAAAAATTAAATAACTACTTTCTCACCCCAGATCTCAAACACACCCAGTCTCTCTCCCTCGTTCTCCGTCACTGTTTGACATTTATGATGTGCTGTCAGCACAAGAAATACAGACACCATGATCCAGAGATGCATACTTGGGATCAAGATACCCCCTTAAGCACTCAAGCCTTCTTCATGCCTGTGGCTATCGAACCAGGCCAGGAATGTGTGTGTGTGTGAGTGTGCACGTATATAAAAAACAGCAGTGCGTAGCTCTTTTTGTGCTTTGCATGGATTGCCAGAGTATTAATAATGCATCACTAGGAAAAAAGATTCTCCCCCGAAAAAAAAAATTCCTTCTGAATAACCTTAACTTGTTTTTGTCTGTGGATATAATTATTGTTGTATCTTATTTCTCGTAATGGTCCTCCTTGGTGTTTGTGTGTATTATTTTTTTTTCTTTTGTCTTTGTCATGTTATTCACAAAAATCCAGAGGAAGATTTAGTATATGTGATTTCTGGAGGTGATTCATTGAGTATGGATCACAGACCTGCCCTGCTACAGAGGAGAGTCATGCTGCCCTTGTCATGCATTATTAACCATATCTGTGACCTGAATATGGATAAATATGCATAAATTATTCTGTTCACCACATTAGTATGCACACTCAGCTAATATGCATTACGTATAATCATCATAACCTGATTCCACATATAGATTTACTTGACTGCCAGTGGGCTTTTTGCAGTAGATATGCAATGCCGGTAAAGGGGTGGTATAATGCCCTTTTCACAAGATGTAAAATAAATCTTTAATATCACCAGAGTGTGTATGTGAAGTTTTAGCTGAAAAAAACTCACAGATATTTTTATATAGCATGTTAAAATTGTCACTTTTTGAGGGTTAGCAAAAACGCACCATTTTTTTGTCTGTCCCTTTAAATGCAAATGAGCTGCTGCTCCCGTCACAGAGGGCGGAACTTCAACAGCAACAACTTGTGTCCTTTTACCTCACAAAGACATGCACTGAAAATTTCAAAAACTTTTAGCCTGTTATGTTAAAGGGGAACTTGGTGATTTTCACTTTTGTTGTCGCATATTGTCTCAATGAGCTCCCCCTACAGCTGTGGGCCGTATATTTCACAACACTGTCGTAAAAAAACTCACTTGCGGCACCCTCCTCCCCCTTTCAACTGCTGCTCATGTGCATTTGTTATTATCGGAGCCGGCCAACTTTATCATGTGGAGCTATGTCTACCGAAGTGGGTAATACATCATACCAGAGCCCGTCTACGAAAAGCCTGGCCACTCCCAATTAAGTCCTATTGTACCGAATTTTGGTTGTAGTTCCACCAGAGTTCCACTGGGGGGCGATCGCCCATGAGTGCAAAATTAATGGGAGTCTATGGAACTAGACGGCTAAATTTGTCTCTTTCACCCGGTTGACATTGAGAAATCTCAAATTTGATTGTAGGTTTTGCAATTTCAACATGGGTTATAGGTCGAAAGTTGAATGAACGAGTACTTATGTCCTTTCGATTTATTACAGGTTGAGTTGTTGTTGTCCATAACACACTAGCATTCTGCTAATGAACGCTGATTAGTCAGTGAAGGACTAATTACGACCAGAGATACCGCTTGATGGCATCGTGGCATCCGAAGCTGGACCAGAATGTGTGTGTGTGTGTGTATTTTCGGCATGGTCTTTTAAAGCAACAAAACAAAAACTCTAAAAAATCTAACACCGAAGCAATGTGAAATTTCTTTGCATCTCCTTTCGAATACAACATTCAAATTACTAGACAAAAAATTATATCCTGAGAAAAGTGGATTTTGAGGGGTATAGCTGCATTGACCGCCATTCATTCTGCACTCGTCCTGTGAGCGCCCTCATATGGAACCAGAGTGGGACTGCAACCAGTTCAGAAGCCGGAAGTTTACTGAGAGTGGAAGTTCCCCCCTTATTAGACATTCTCTGATCATACACAGTATTATATGGCATGTGTGTTTATGTCGAATTGCCGTAAAGCAGTTTGTGTTTCTCGCTCGTTCCTGCTTCTCACCAGACTTCCTATTTCCAACTTACCGGAACGTCCGTCCCGATGTTGCAAGGTTAGTTTTCCGCCTGGGAACGCAGGGGGGAGCGGGGAAAGTCACCATTCTCACCAGAACAGGTTATTTAACCATCAAAATGTTTTCTAAATGGTTTTATTAAGTTGAAATAGTTGCCAAGTTCCCCTTTAAAATCAGAGTCAGACAAAGATGGAGAGACTCAAGAAGTGACAACATGTAGAATGCAAGTTATGCAGCTGGACATTTCTGAATGGTTAGTTGAAGAATTTATGTAGTTGATGTGGAGTTAACTATCTTCTAGTCATTGATTAGCATATTCTGTCATGATAATCTGTAAATTGTGTTCCGGGGGCGGGCTTTATGTAAATTTTAGGGTTAATGATGTCACTAACCCAGGAGGAATGTTGTGTGTAGTTCCTACCAGCCTTTTGTTGTAGTCCTTAAACAATTTCTTTGCTTTGAACTTTGAGCGTTGGAACTTTTCAGATGTTGTTTATGCTCAAACAGCAACATTAAGAAGTCCTCAAAATACAAAGTTCAGGCATTGCTCAGAGTAGCATAAGCCAGACAAGGCAGGATTTAAAGGAAAGGGAAAGGATTCTTTTTTTTTTTCTAAAGTGCTCACAGAAGAGTTGAGTTTTCAGTTGTCTTTTGAATGTTGTCAGGGATTCTCCATTCCGGACGAGGGTGGGGAGATCATTCCACCTGCATGGAACCTTGAATGAGAATGTTCTGGAGAGTGTTTTTGTGGCTCTCTGTGATGGTACCACGAGCCGTCGCTCATTGACCGATCGTAGGCTTCTGGTAGGGATGTAGACTCGTAGAAACGAGTAAAAGTAGGAGGGAGCTGAGCCTGTGGTCAATCTGTAAGCGTCAATGCCTTGAACTTGTTGCGAGCAGCGAGTGGTAGCCAGTGCAGAGAGATGAACAGAGGAGTGACGTGGGCTCGTTGATGACGAAACGGGCTGCAGCATTCTGGATCATTTGTAGAGGTTTACTTGCACATGATGGAAGATTTGCTGCTCAAGAAACATTTCTTATTACCAATGTTGTAAACATTTGTGCTGCTTAATAGTTTTGAACAAACCATGATAGTTTTTTTTATTTAATGAATAGAAAGAAAAGCATTTATTTAAAATAGAGATGTTTTTAATTATAACAGCTGTTAAATTACAATTTATATGATATTCTGCAACAGTATGAAGGCATGAATTTTTGATCAGACTTTACAATGCCTTGGCCTTGGGTTCCAAGTTTGATAGGAATTTGCATGACATCAGAAGAATTACTTTTGGTAACACTATAAAAGCTTGACAGACTTAGCAATGGGTCAGTTTGTGAAAGGTATCTGTTTTTCTCGTGATATGGAATAATGTCAAGATGAATTTTTGTCGTTTTTTTAGTTTATTGAATTGTACTTGCATCTATTCTCTCTCTCTCATGATGTTGATTTTTGTCTTTCCAGGTGCTGGAAGCGATGCTGCAACAGCTCAGTCTCGAGCTAAAATAGCAGCTGCCGCTCGACAGAGAGACACCAGCCACAATGAGCTGTACTACGAGGAAGCTGAGCATGATCGAAGAGTCCGAAAGCGCAAAGCACGGTAAGAGAAACAATAGAGTGGCAGAGTTTGTGGAACAACAAGTATGAAAGTGATACCACAGCATGCAGTTAAATTTTGATATACAGTAAAGATATTTAAAATAGAGTTGGGGTTTTAATTAAACTACTGCAACTTAATATGCAACGTTTTCCAGGCTGGTGGTGGCCGTAGAGGAGGCATTCACACATGTTAGACGGCTGCAGGAGGAGGAGAAAAAGAAGCCGCCGGGAGATGAGATGGATCCACGTGAGGCAGCACAGGCCATCTTCCCATCCATGGCTCGAGCACTGCAGAAATACCTGCGCACCACCCGCCAGCAGCACTGCCACAGCATGGACAGCATTCAGGCCCACCTGGCGTTCTGCATTACAAACAACATGACCCCAAAGGTGAGACAAACCCAGACATGCTTTCTTACAAAAGTGGGTGACATTAATCCAGACTTCTCCTATTTGACACCACCAAATGTCTGTAACAGGAGTCATGAGCACTTGCGCACAATCCATATGAGCAAGAGGGTTGTATTGATTTTAAGTCATTCACATCTGTGTAAATCATGGGCGGCGCTATAGGGAGGGGCTAGCGGGTGCTTCAGCACCCCAAAAAAGACCAAAGCACCCCGATAGCACCCACAAAAATAATTTCTGGAAGCAATTATATTCAGGCTGTATACTATGGAAGCCCTGAACTGAATCAGAATCAGAATCAGAATCAGAAAGAGCTTTATTGCCAAGTGTGCTTGCACACACAAGGAATTTGTTTTGGTACTGAGGCTTCCAGTGGACATATACAAATACAACATGAAACATAATACTACAAATTATAAGAATAAAAAATAAAAATATGAATATATGAGAATAAAACTATCACAGTTGGGTTTAGTCAGAATAGACATTTTCAGATTTACAGATTATGAACCTATTTACAGTGTTTTGAATATTATAAATAAATAAATCTACAAATAAGTATCACCTGAGTTGTGGGATATTGCACTAAACAGTGGGAGTATTGCACTTACAGGCATATGCCTTGGGAGGAGTGTTAACTGTTCAGGAGGGAAATGGCCTGTGGGAAGAAACTGTTCCTGTGCCGAGATGTTCTTGTGGCCAGTGATCTGAGTCTCCGTCTTGACGGTAACAGTTCAAACAGGTGGTGTCCAGGGTGAGTGGAGTCTGTGATGATTTTACCTGCTCTCTTCCTCACTCTGGAAGAGTACAGGTCCTGGAGGTTTGGCAGGGGGGCACCAATAATCCTCTCCGCAGTCCGGACTGTCCGTTGTAGTCTCCTGATGTCTGATTTGGTAGCTGAACCAAACCAGACAGTGATGGAAGCGCACAAGACAGACTCAATGACGGCTGAGTAGAACTGAATCAGCAGATCCTGAGGCAGGTTGAACTTCCTCAGCTGGCGAAGGAAGTACAGTCTCTGCTGGGCCTTTTTCACAATGGAGTCAATGTGATTGTCCCACTTCAGGTCCTGAGAGATGATAGTGCCCAGGAACCTGAATGACTCCACTGCTTCCACAGTGCTGTTCATGATGGTGAGTGGGGGGAGTGCTGGGCTGTTCCTCCTGAAGTCCACGATCATCTCCACTGTTTTGAGCGTGTTCAGCTCAAGGTTGTTATAACTGCACCAGGCAGCCAGCTGTTCAACCTCCAGTCTGTAAGCAGACTCGTCACCGTTTCGGATGAGACCGATGACAGTGGTGTCGTCTGCAAATTTCAGGAGCTTGACAGTGGGGTCTTTAGAAGTGCAGTCATTAGTGTACAGGGAGAAGAGCAGTGGGGAGAGAACGCACCCTTGGGGAGCACCAGTGCTGATTGTGAGTGTCTTGGATGTGTGTTTCCCCAGTCTCACTCGCTGCTGCCGGTCCGTCAGGAAGCTGGTGATCCACTGACAGATCGAGGATGGTATGGAGAGCTGGGTCAGTTTGGCTGTGAGAAGACCAGGCATGATGGTATTGAAGGCCGAACTGAAGTCCACAAAGAGGATCCTTGCATAAGTCCCTGGTCTGTCGGGATGTTGCAGGATATAATGCAGTCCCATGTTGACTGCATCATCCACAGACCTGTTTGCTCTGTAAGCAAACTGAAAGGGATCCAGCAGGGGTCCAGTGATGTCCTTCAGGTGGGCCAGCACCAGTCTTTCAAACGACTTCATGACCACAGACGTGAGAGCGACAGGTCTGTAGTCATTAAGTCCAGTGATTTTGGGTTTTTTGGGGACAGGAATGATAGTGGAGCGTTTGAAGCAGCAGGGAACTTCACACTGCTCCAATGATCTGTTGAAGATCTGCGTGAAGACCGGGGCCAGTTGGTCAGCGCAGGCTTTTAAACAAGCAGATGAGATGCCGTCTGGGCCTGAGGCTTTCCTAGTCTTCTGTTTTTTGAAGACTCGGCTCACGTCCTCCACACAGACCTTAAGCTCAGGTTGGATGGCAGGAGGGGGGAGTGATAATTGGAGAACAGGAGGTGATGCTGAATGTGTGAAGTGCAGATCAGACCGGGTGTGTGGTGTGAATGAGGGCTTTTCAAACCGGCAGTAAAATGAATTTAAATCGTCAGCCAGGTGTTGATTGTCCACAGATCGAGGGGATGGTGACTTGTAGTTGGTAATGTTCCTCAGGCCATTCCAGACTGATGATGGGTCGTTGGATGAAAACTGTTTTTTCAGTTTATCAGAGTAGTTCCTTTTAGCAACTCTGATCTCCTTTGTCAATCTGTTTCTGGCCTGGTTATACAAGATTTTATCCCCACTTCTGTAAGCATCCTCTTTGGCATGACGAAGGTGTTTGAGTTTCCCAGTAAACCATGGTTTATCATTAGTGAATGATAAGAATGTCCTGGTAGGAATGCATGTATCCTCACAGAAACTTATATATGATGTTACAGTATCTGTGAGCTCATCCAGATCATTGGTAGCAGCTTCAAAAACAGTCCAATCAGTGCAATCAAAGCAGGCCTGTAGATTCTGCTCTGCTTCATTAGTCCATCTTTTCACAGTCCTTATTCCAGGTTTAGCTGATTTCAGTTTCTGCCTGTAGGTCGGTATGAGATGAACCAAACAGTGATCAGAGAGCCCCAAAGCTGCCCGTGGGACGGAGTGATATGCATTTCTTATTGTGGTGTAACAGTGGTCCAGTATATTACTGTCTCTGGTGGGACATGTAACGTGCTGTCTGTATTTTGGTAGTTCACGGGAAAGATTTGCTTTGTTAAAATCCCCAAGAATGATTAAAAGAGAGTCTGGGTACCTTTGTTCCGTTTCAGATATTTGTTCAGCCAGCTGTTGTAGCGCCGCGCTCACGCACGCGTCTGGAGGGATGTAAACATTCACGAGAATGAAAGAGGAAAATTCCCGAGGCGAGTAGAAGGGTTTACAGTTTATGAAATGTGCCTCTAAATTAGGAGAGCACATCTTCTTCAGTGTTGTTACATCTGAACACCAACTTTCGTTAATGTAGAAACACAATCCACCACCTCTCGTTTTCCCCGTTAGCTCCGCGATGCGATCCGCTCGGAACAGCTGGAAGCCCGGCAGATGTATTGCGTTGTCCGGTATGGCTTCACTCAGCCAGGTTTCAGTGAAGCACAAAGCAGCAGAGTTTAAAAAATCCTTGTTAGTGTGGGTGAGGAGAAGAAGTTCATCCGTTTTGTTAGGAAGGGATCGGAGATTCGCGAGATGAATGCTGGGGAGTGCAGTGTGCAGGCCGCGCTCGCGGAGTTTAACCAGCGCGCCGGCTCGCTTCCCGCGTTTGCGTCTGAACGCGCGTTTGAACAACAACGCTGCCCCTCCGACGAGAATGTCCAGCAAAACGTCCGAATAATCAAAAACTGTAGAAAAGGTTTCTGGTGTGTGTTTCCTAATGTCCAGTAGTTCGTCTTTGGTGAAACTGATAGGAAAAGAATGACTAAACGCAGAACAAACGAACAAAAACAACACAATAGCTGGAGAGCTCCACACCGAGGCAGCCATCCGCGGCGCCATCTTGGATCTGCATGGTGAAGAAACTGCATGGTGAAGAAAAAGAAAAAAGAAAACTTATCTTATTTGAGATATTAAGTCGTTATTTTGACATAGGGTAAGTGTACCCATTAAAGGGTTAGTTCACCCAAAAATGAAAATTATGTCATTAATGACTGATTGACGGATTGACAACAGAACCGGAAGAGAATACCATGCTGAATAAAGTTATCGTTTTTGTTATTTTTGGAACAAAATGTATTTTCGATGCTTCAAAAAATTCTAACTAACCCCCTGAGGTCACGTGGACTACTTTGATGATGTCTTTATTGCCTTTCTGGACAAGGACAGTATACCGTACATAGATTTTCAATGGAGGGACAGAAAACTCTCGTACTAAATCTAAAATATCTTAAACTGTGTTCCGAAGATGAACAGAGGTCTTACGGGCTTGGAACGACATGAGGGTGAGTCATTAATGACATAATTTTCATTTTTGGGTGAACTAACCCTTTAAGCCCATGTACCCTTTAAGCCCACTTTCAACTTTGAAGTCAAATAAAAAAAAGAGTAAAACATATTTTATGCTGCTCATTATTTTAATTAATCGAGTGATTTGTTACTTCCCTGGCATTTTTTATTGTATACCAATCACATTTGGCAATGTTGAGTTGGCCCCACCCATGTGCATGCTGTCTCAGGGGACCTCACACAAAGTCACCCCAAAACTTTGGTGTTTCGGGACCCTTCAGAAATCAATACATTTTTGCAATTTTCAGCCATTTATTTGGTAACTACATTGATATTATGTCAAATAAGAGATAAATGTGTCGTTTTTTGTGTATGAACAAACAGTACTTTATCATTTTGTATAATTTTCCTCTAAATGGAAAGATGAGTCAAAAGGTCAAAGCATGAACAAGAAATTACTATGATACTAATGGTGCGTTCACGTGCTATGGTAATTACGGTAAATGCCAAAAGCCGACGTGGAAAATGCACATGAGCACCCCCTCATGTGGTATTTTCCACTGGGCAGCTCGTAGAATATTGTGATACACGAGTTGCCGAGATAAGATAACCTTTGACCTTTTCAAAATGGCGGAGAGCAACGCGAGAGTCGTGAATAGTAAAAATATGTACTATTCATGATCTAGAAAATATACAGCATTTTATTTACCGTTTGAGTTTTGATAAATCATCTTCTTGCTGTAGCAGATGACTTAAGCAATCTAAAATAGTTATAGCTAAATAACAGGTCTGGATCTCCATCTTTTTACCACATTACGACAACAAAAGCACTTGAACGCAACACACTGGTAAATACCAGTTCACAAGTGGAAAATATCATATTTTCCATAGCACGTGAACGCACCATTAGTCCACAGTATATTTAAGCTCCATGCATGTATTTGTAATCATATCTTACATTTTTAAAGGAAAACTTCACCATTATTCACTGTGGAACCATTTAAGCCCACCTTATGTGTTTCAATGAGGAATCCCTCTAATTGCAAACTTTGATACATTTTCTGAAAGTGTTTAATTATAACATTTCCGCCACTTCCGGTCCAGCTTTGACCGGGCAAAACTCGGGACCCAAGCCAAGTTGGGGCTCCGGACTCCAGGCAATGCCGGTAGTATTGAGCCATAACTCGGCTTCCTTCCCGAGATATGGTCACTTCCTGTGGAACTTTGATCGAGCATAACTCCATAGTCAAGCCGATCTAAGGCTGCATACTCCCGGTGTAGGGGGGCCACTAGGAGACCCCCCGAAACCCCAGAGTCTGGAGCTCCAACTCGACTTCTTTCTGAGAGATACAACCGGTCAAACTTCCACCTTTGACCAGGAATAACTCGGTAGCCAAGCTGACTTAAGGCTCCAGACTCCCGGTGTCTGGGGTCCACTAGGAGGCTCCCCTAAGCCCAGAGTATGGAGCCCTAACTCGGCTTGGCTCCCGAGATACACCCGGTCAAACTTCCAGCTTGACTCCAGCTACAACTCCAGTCAAGCCGACTTTAGGCTCCAGACCACCGTCCACTAACACCTACCCATGCCACCCTGGGCTCTATTCAAACATTAGCAAAATTATTTTTTTTAATACTTCCCTGTCACTGAATAAATAAATTGATGTTTTACTTCTTTAAAATCAATCATTTTTTATATTTTGTGAATAAATGATGATGTGGGCTTATTTGGAAAACACGCGGGCTTTAATGGTGCCAAAAGTACCAATCAAGCCCATGCCAGACTTCTGACTTTATTCCTAAAATATCTTAAATTTATATTCTAAAATGTACATCAACGAATTAATACATTTTTAAATGAGAGATAAATCTTAAAGGTGCAAAACGCAGGTCTCTGAGTTTTTGCAGAACTACGCCCCCTCTGGCGACAAGCGAAACTGCAACCAGAGTTGTGCACGCTCATGGACCACACGCACACGCACGCATGCACGAGAACGAGCTGTTCATAAGTGAAGGAGCATCTGCCGCGCAGATCTTTGGTGTACAGCCAAAATCTCTTCAGTGGTAATAAAGTTATAAATCTGCAAGTCATTTCAAATATATGGAAGGCAAGACATTTGAGTAAATTACTCTTATGTGTGAGGGGAAAAACAGGGGTAGTAGAAAACTTTGTTTATGTTTTTACTGTATCCACCTATGATTGTATTGTTATGGAAACACATTCATAAACAATATAATTGATTACTTCGCAAAAGCTCAAAATAATAATCATACCATACACGGTTGGTCAACAACGTTCACTCAAATGTCTCAAGGTAATAAACAATCAAATGTCACCATGACGTTTTCATAAAAGCCAAACAGGCTAATCCGCCGCAGACTTGCGGGGTTCAGCCTGTTATTGATCTGCTAAGTAGAATATTCCAATAACAATACATCCTTTTTCTGTAATAATTTACTCAAAATTTCTGTCTAATTATCGGTCATTTTTTCAGCATGTTATATCACACTCAAGAATCTTGAACTGTTTTGCTAAATCACTAAACTACATGTAGCGCTGATTTATTTAGTAGATATTTTGACAGGGACAATACACACTGACAAACATTAATGTGAAATGTGTCAATACTTTATTTAGTAAATAGTTAGTCTGCGAGTAAAGTAAAAATATTTACCCCTTTACCATTGTATTTCTCTTCCTGCAACGTTCAGAATAAAACATGTATTTAATCACAATACCAAAATATTTTACGTTTTCCTCGTTTTGATAGAATACGAGCTCCCACATACCTCATATATACATACAAAATGTACCACATTCACGGGAACAATTTGCTATTTTTACCGAAAAATACAATATAGCCAATGCAACGGCGTTCTTCCTTGTTGGTCAATGACATGAACACCATAGCATGTTAGCAATGGACACAAGGCTAACGTTACCGGTAGGACATACACAAAAACATAGTTAGCATCTTTTATTGGATATGTTTTATGTTTCATGTTGTACTATTCTTCCGAACACAATTCCTAGTTTATGAAACTGTTCACTAACAATGGTAGTAAAACCAATTCTGATTGTACATGTATCTAGGTTACGCTAAAGCATTACACATTTTACGCATCGTCATTTGTTATCATACATAGATTGGCTGTATCAAACATTAGAGACTGGGCTATATCTTACCGTTTTATCAAGAAAAAAGCCAACTGAGGATCCCGTTTGAGACCAAGAGCAGACCGCAGATCTCTCCATTTGTTGAATGCCTTCCCGAGGTTGACTCTCGTCTTACTCCGACGCCTGTCTGACTCCAATTTGGACCTTTTGGTGGCACTAGACAAAACATCTCTTTTCTTTACTTTATGTGGAGTTTGCGTTGGGGTTTGGAACGGACTACAAGCCGGTCTCTTTGAATCCATCTTCTACCTTTGACGCACGATTTGTCTTCGCTGATGCGGAGAATGGCGGCGCCGGTGAATACACAAACCTGCGAGACATAGCCTGGTGAGCGTGAACGCGCATGACGTCACGCCCAGTCTCAAATTCGAACCCGAATCCCTCTTATTTATTTTACTGTACAGGATGATAGAGGCAATTGCAGTGATCAGAGAAGGGCTCATTCAGCCCATCAGGCAATTGTTTATGCATGTATGGGTTAGAAAACGTGTATTTTTAACATGAATTGTTGCGCAATGCACCTTTAATGTCTCAGTGGGCTTAATAAATAATATCTCGTTATTTCAACATAATATCTTTTATTTCGACATATCTCGTTATTTCGACATAATAAGGAGAGATTCCAATCTAAATAAAGCCACATTAAGTGTTCTTATAATGGAGGAGAATGCTTAACGTGTAATTAAACACGTTCATATTCTGGGCTCATCTGATTTTTTGTACATAGTATAGCCTACTTTATTATGATTTTAGTATCTTAATGATTAATAAATGCATGCACATTTACCGTGAACTTGATAAATGTTGCAGATATGTTTTACTATGCACAAACAAATGCCTTTCAGCTTATGTGTGCAAAATTCAGAATTAAATGAATGTGCAGCAATTTGTACAAATAGAGAGTCTGTAGGCTTACTATACGAGTTGTAGCCATTAAATAAGCGCATTTAGTTTCATATTTGTTAAAATATTATAATGTTATTTTTTTTTCCATCTATGTTGATTATGAAAAGTGAACAGCATTAGTAAGATAGGATGCCCAATATATCGGGAGACATGGGGTGGGTTAGACATGATTTTGACCACTTCATTAAGTTTTGCTTTGTAGAAAGCCTTTCTTTAAAGTGAATTTCGTTTTGTATAAATTGTACTTAATTTAAAAAAAAATCATAAACCAATTGCCTGGATTTAATAAAAAATAAGCAAATATAGCAGACAATATAATCATGACATGGAGGTGCCGGCGCGGTCACTTGCATTGCACATGAACAGGAGCGCATCTCATCATAAATTAACCGAAAATCAGCGTATGCCTCACAGACATGAGAGATATATCTATAGAAAGCTTGAAATGTCTTTAAACGAAACAATTTAAAACGAAAAGAAATAGGCTACTCTCTGATTATCTAATCTATTATGTGCATTTCTCTCTATAGGCGCGTTCACTACGGAGATGGCGATAATCATCTTCATCTTCGCAGCCGACACTAACACAGAAAACACTAGTTTATTAATATAAATCAATACACGCGTGTCACCGGATTTACAAATGCTCATCTTGCTTACATTTACATTTACATTTATTCATTTATCTGACGCTTTTATCCAAAGCGACTTACAATTGCTATATTTCAGAGGTTGCACGCCTCTGGAGCAACTAGGGGTTCAGTGTCTTGCTCAGGGACAATTTGGTGTCTCACAGTAGATTCGAACCCAGGTCTCTCACACCAAAGGCATGTGTCTTATCCACTGCACCACCACCACCCCATTTTGCTTGTTGCACACACACATATTATGTCGAAATAACAATGTCCTGACTTATGCACCCTGTATTTTAAGGAAGAACATTTATTTATTTATGATACATTATTCATACACAAAGAAAATTTGTGTCCTTAAAGGTTGGATTTTTCCTATTTTTTCCAATTAAGGCATTAAGATCAATTTCCAAAAGATGATTTTTATTCCTCTTTTTAGGCAACTTTAGCATGGGTGTCCTAACTTATTCACATCACTGTATAATTGCGCAGCTCCCCCTGTCAATGATCTAGCACCTCCTCAGCACCTGCGTTAAAAATTATCTGACGCCGCCCCTGCGGGCAGATGTTAATGACTTTGTAATTTATAACAACAACATACACAGTGCATTGTAGCACTAATTGTAACCTCACATATAAACTAAATATTATCAGAAGCCTACGATCAGGAATAACATTTGGAATGAAATAGATTTTTTTGAGAGAGAGAGAGCAGTAGTATGCAAATAACTGAGCTGCTGACTGTTTATCTTCAGCAGGACACCAATTTTAACAAAAACTCATAAACAATTCACCAGTTACTACATTCTCAGCAATTTGTGAATTTTTACTTGCCCTGTGTTATTATATGAACCAGTTGTGCTTGCCTGGTTTCAAAACAAAAAATATACATTAAATAATTTAGTTTGTGTAAGATTTGATTTACTATTTATTTTACATACATTTCCTTAATAATAAATATTTATTTATATTTTTTGACATATTTAAAGGCATACTATTTATTTTATGTAAGCGGCATGCTTCCTGTCTCTCTCATGAAAATAAAGCGTAGGGTTAGTTCTGGCAGGTCACGTTAGTCAAGCTCCAATCAGCTGACTCTCAGCTGATCCACGTCTACCTATAGGAATATGACGTCTATCACTGTATACATGTATAAGCTCCTTCAGTATTATCAGCAGCTATTAAGTTTCTCAGGAGCCAATTATCCTCCTCCATCCCCAGCTCCTCCTCTCGTCCAGTCAGTATGGCATTCTGATTCCCCTTGAATCGGAATAAATTCTCAAATTGTTGTACATCATAATATTGAAATTAATGATATCTGCAATACATTCATTGGTTCTTTTCTGTTTACCCTATTGCTGCTCTCCCTGCTCTTATCCATGCTAGGCTGCATGGATGCGCAGGGAGTTCTTGCCCAGAACAGAACCATACCACCAATCCTAACTATATGCTAATTGTCAATTGCATTTGACGATAGTGGTCCTGACAGAACCAACACGGAAGTGACTTAAACTGCAATTCATCGACTGGCCGCTAGAGGCAGGCTGCAAAAGAGAGTCAATCCATGTTTACAAAAGAAAAAATATGTTTACAGCCTCGTACAAAAAAGTGGTTTTGGTCTGTATAGCTAATTTTGCCCTTCAGGACAACTGTGAGGGGGTTCAACATAACTTCAACATTTGAACTGGGGTGAATATGGATGTAGTGTCCATATTTTTTTACAGTCTATGATTTTATGTCATGAATTTAATTTCATCATATTTCCCATTCTTGTGTAGGCCTATGTAATCAATAGAAATTTAAATGATTTCCACTCACAATTTCTCCAATAAATGTTTGAAACTTCAACCGCAGTTAAAACTGACATACTCAGAAGAGAAGTGACAACCCTATTTACCGTAGTTGCAGTGTGTATGTCAGTTATGTAATTTTTACATTTGCATACTGAATTATGATTGGTCTTTTCTTTCTCAATTAAACTGATCTGTCTGTACTGCATATTACTATTAATCTCTCTGTCTCACTATTTAATTATTTACTCAAACATTTTTACTGATGTTTTAGGACAATAGATTTTAAAATATTACACAACTTCTAATCAAATCAGCTCACTGTACAGTACTAGCAGATATCACTGAACAGAAATGATGCTGCTGTTCTCTGTTAGGCATTCCTGGAGAGCTATCTGATGGCTGGGCCCACACTGCAGTACGGGAGAGAGTGCTGGCAGACCCGGCAGTGGACGCTGGTCAGCGAGGCGTCTGTCACCAGTCCCCTCCATCACGGCTCTGAGTTCCAGCTCAAATCGTCTGACTTCAGCTTAGTGGTAACAAGCAAAGCTATCCCTCACCTCAAACTCAGTGAGGAGTACGTCCACCCCAAGTCCCACAAGTTTGTACTACAGCTACAGTCCGAGACCTCCGTCTGATGGATTCAGTTGCTTTTGTCCATATGGTTTTCTACGCTTGTAAATTTTGGACTAGTACTATTTTGTTTGAAATTGTTTTTCACTTTTTCACAGTTTATAATATTGGATGTATTTTGATACAATATTTGTTACTGCCAAGAACAGAAGAGGAAAAAAATGTATACCTGTATTGTATGTATCCGATTACCTAGTGCTGACTGGTTTGATTGATGTGTTTGTGCTGCTTTGTATGTTACTTTTTTGCAAAGAGCAAATGCTAATTACGTACTCTGATAAGCACCAGAACGAGGCATCATGGAAACAGTTTAGCTTTTTGCAAGTAGATATTGTTTATCATATCTATGTTTTTGAGGCATGTATGTTTTTTCAATTGACTGGAACATAAATGAGCACAATGTTGAAATTCCATGAGATTGTGGTAAGGTCGGAAACATCAATTAGGGAGTTGGAATTGTCAATGCCATAATAGTGGCATGAAAGCCAAACATACAAAATCATTTTCAGCCTGCTTGATTTCAATAATTGTTATACACTCACCTAAAGGATTATTAGGAACACCATACTAATACTGTGTTTGACCCGCTTTCGCCTTCAGAACTGCCTTAATTCTATGTGGCATTGATTCAACATGTGTGGGATGCACTTCCAGGGCACAAAGCTCCCATTCCACCACATCCCAAAGATGCTCTATTGGGTTGAGATCTGGTGACTGTGGGGGCCATTTTAGTACAGTGAACTCATTGTCATGTTCAAGAAACCAATTTGAAATGATTCAAGCTTTGTGACATGGTGCATTATCCTGCTGGAAGTAGCTATCAAAGGATGGGTACATGGTGGCCATAAAGGGATGGACATGGTCTGAAACAATGCTCAGGTAGGCCGTGGCATTTAAATAATGCCCAATTGGCAATAAGGGGCCTAAAGTGTGCCAAGAAAACATCCCCACACCATTACACCATCACCACCAGCCTGCACAGTGGTAACAAGGCATGATGGATCCATGTTCTCATTCTGTTTACGCCAAATTCTGACTCTACCATCTGAATGTCTCAACAGAATTTGAGACTCATCAGACCAAGCAACATTTTTACAGTCTTCAACTGTCCAATTTTGGTGAGCTCTTGCAAATTGTAGCCTCTTTTTCCTATTTGTAGTGGAGATGAGTTGTACCCGGTGGGGTCTTCTGCTGTTGTAGCCCATCCGCCTCAAGGTTGTGCGTGTTGTGGCTTCACAAATGCTTTGCTGCATACCTCGGTTGTAACGAGTGGTTATTTCAGTCAAAGTTGCTCTTCTATCAGCTTGAATCAGTTGGCCCATTCTCCTCTGACCTCTAGCATCAACAAGCCATTTTCACCCACAGGACTGCCGCATACTGGATGTTTTTCCCTTTTCACACAATTCTTTGTAAACCCTAGAAATGGTTGTGTGTGAAAATCCCAGTAACTGAGCAGATTGTGAAATACTCAGACCGGCCCGACTGGCACCAACAACCATGCCACGCTCAAAATTGCTTAAATCAACTTTCGTTTCCCATTCTGACATTCAGTTTGGAGTTCAGGAGATTGTCTTGATCAGGACAACACGCCTAAATGCATTGAAGCAACTGCCATGTGATTGGTTGATTAGATAATTGCATTAATGAGAAATTGAACAGGTGTTCCTAATAATCCTTTAGGTGAGTGTATATTTGGATAAAGAGGGGTAATATATTGAAGAAAACAGCCTTTCTTGTGTGATGAATAAATTGTGATTTGTAGTTCGCCTCTTTTATTGTGTGGTAATTCAATTTAATTTATTTTTTATCATGCGTAATGCATCATCGATAAAGCAACGACTTGTGTTTATAAAATAAATGCCCATTAATGCAGCCTAGCACATTTATAAACCTTGCTCTTGGCTGTGTTTTTGTCCAAGCTTGAAATTTCTTTGTTTATATAGCAGAAGGAAAAAATAAACCTATCATGCCTTTTTCCTACTGCTCTAGTGATGTTTTCAAATAAGGATAATATATATGTAGTTAATGATACAGGACAATAATGTTTTATATTATTTCTACATTTTATAGCTGCTACAGCATATATTTTCCCATTGTGTATAATGTCAGTTCTTTCCTATCTGATCACACAAACCCATCTAATTCAGTCTGTCAGAAATTAGTTATGATAAAGCACAACAATCTATGCCATAATCCATTACGAATCAAAAATCAGTTTGTTTCAAATATTTCTCATCAGTGTTACATTTAAGGAGAAATATTGCAGATTTGTTTTCCTGAAGATCCTGATTTTATTAAAAGAAGTTCTATAGAACCTCTGTTCCTCTCAAACAATAGTAGAAGCATACATTTTTCATCTGAAAGTTTAATATAAAATATATTAACAATTCTGATATCTTTTCACCGTGTCATATTTGTTGAAAATCTCAGAAGTTTTGAAATGTTCAAATTATCTTTAAAGAAGAGTCACAGAGTCAATGCTTTGCCTCATTGTGTCAATGTAAATCAAAGCCTTTGGAGGAGCCAGGAAAAAAATGCTTTGGGCAAAAATGTTTAAAACAAGGTTTCCCCTTTCAAATATACATTTCTGTGTTTTGCTCTTTGGTGTAATGAATAGTGACCTAATACTTAAATCAAATCCTCCAAAGTTCCTGATTGTCAAACACTTCATATTGGACAAATATGTTGGGTATTTCTTACACTATATGTTCAGCAAGATAATGTTTATGATTTGTGGTGGATCCTAAGTCACTTTCAAACTGGAATTTGTTGTTGTCTTTAGAGTTTTAACCTATATATATTTATGTATATATAAATATGGAATATGTCATGTATTAAAACTGTACTATATGTATATATTTATTTATTAGTGTATGTAGTTTACAATAATTCTTGTGTACACGTCTGCATGTGCATATGTTTTATTACTGTAATCACCATAATTTCCACTGTGGATATAAAAATATAAAACCTCTTTTTTGACAGTTGAATTGCATTCAAATGGATTGTCTGTATATGTCTGAAATGGACTGTGAGACTAAGGAGCAAGAAGGCAAATTCATTTTCTGATTCTGATGAATAATTGAGCAGCCCTTTCATTTGTCACATGCTGATTGTCATTGGTCAATATTTAGAGATTTCAAAAGCATATTTATTTTTAGTATGCTTTTTAGTCCCTGTCCTAAATCCTGCCATTTACACTAGAGCCATCTTTGTTATAAATAGCTGACTAAAACAGGCTAGTTAACAACAAATCTTTAAAGTAGGCTACAGTTTATCTACAGTATTATCAGTAAGTCAACATCAATGCTCTAATTTTAACCAACTGTCTAATCCATTAACATCCTGTCAAGTGAAAAGTCTTTAAGCATTTGCATTTTGACATTGTTGATTTGACCTTTTTGCTTGGATCAGTTTAATCCAGATTTTTTTGGGATCAAAGGTATCCTACTAAAATGTTTTGAACAACACAAACTGATGATTTGAACCAAAATTGCATTTTGTAATCTAATCTGATTTTAGAATCCTTTTTCTCTTTTGAACAACCCATTTTCAAGATTTGATCTAATCAGATACCCGAAATCTCATCAGATTACTTTTGAACAACTGGGCCCTGGAGATTTATACCTGTAGAGTTCAAATTCAACCCTGATCCAAAACACGTCTGTAATTATCAAGTGCTTCTGGAGAACTTGGCTGTGTCCGAAAACGTAGGCAGCTGACTTGTTGGCTTGCTACCCTATCAGGCAATGACTTTGCAGGCAGAATTTGTGCACAAAGGTACCTCACAAAACTGAATTCGGACAGACTTGTGAGGCAGCTTAACAGTTTAATGATCTACAGCAAAATAGAGAGGGCTTTGATAAAAACTGAGTGAATATTTAATGACTACAATAGTAATTTCTCGCTTGAAATGACATCATAAGTGAAAAACGTTGATCACAAATGTACATTTGCACACAAACTGATGACCAGCCGCAACTTTCAGACACCATCTTTAATTTTCTAGCTCAACTGTCACAGAATGGAAAGCACAGGTTTGTGGGATGCTGCCTTCAAAAATTAAGGTATCTCAGGGGACAGGAAATGAAACTTACTCGTAACCTTGGTTCCCTGAGAGTAGGGAACAAGTATTGCGTAGCTATACGCAGTGGGGAAACTTTTCCTCAGATTATTGAAGCTTTTATGTAAAATGCATTGCAGCTGCACAGCGAGCACAGTGAGAGACTGGCTCACTCATTGGCTGTGCTGCAGCAACTGCACATCCAATGGCTAAGGCGTCTATAAGAGAGAGCCTATAAAGCCTATATATATATACACTCACCTAAAGGATTATTAGGAACACCTGTTCAATTTCTCATTAATGCAATTATCTAATCAACCAATCACATGGCAGTTGCTTCAGTACATTTAGGGGTGTGGTCCTGGTCAAGACAATCTCACGAACTCTCAAACTCAATCTCAAACTGAATGTCAGATTGGGAAAGAAAGGTGATTTAACCAATTTTGAGCGTGGCATGGTTGTTGGTGCCAGACGGGCCGGTCTTTCACAATCTGCTCAGTTACTGGGATTTTCACGCACAAACATTTCTAGGGTTTACAAAGAATGGTGTGAAAAGGGAAAAACATCCAGTATGCGGCAGTCCTGTGGGCGAAAATGCCTTGTTGATGCTAGAGGTCAGAGGAGAATGGGCCGACTGATTCAAGCTGATAGAAGAGCAACTTTGACTGAAATAACCACTCGTTACAACCGAGGTATGCAGCAAAGCATTTGTGAAGCCACAACACGCACACTTTGAGGCGGATGGGCTACAACAGCAGAAGACCCCACCGGGTACCACTCATCTCCACTACAAATAGGAAAAAGAGGTTACAATTTGCAAGAGCTCACCAAAATTGGACAGTTGAAGACTGTAAAAATGTTGCCTGGTCTGATGAGTCTCGATTTCTGTTGAGACATTCAGATGGTAGAATCAGAATTTGGCGTAAACAGAATGAGAACATGGATCCATCATGCCTTGTTACCACTGTGCAGGCTGGTGTGGTGGTGTAATGGTGTGGGGAAGTTTCCTTGGCACACTTTAGGCCCCTTAGTGCCAATTGGGCATTGTTTAAATGCCACGGCCTACCTGAGCATTGTTTCTGACCATGTCCATCCCTTTATGGCCACCATGTACCCATCCTCTGATGGCTACTTCCAGAAGGATAATGCACCATGTCACAAAGCTCAAATCATTTCAAATTGGTTTCTTGAACATAGTCCCCCACAGTCACCAGATCTCAACCCAATAGAGCATCTTTGGGATGTGGTGGAACAGGAGCTTCGTGCCCTGGATGTGCATCCCACAAATCTCCATCAACTGCAAGATGCTATCCTATTAATATGGGCCAACATTTCTAAAGAATGCTTTCAGTACCTTGTTGAATCAATGCCACATAGAATTAAGGCATTTCTGAAGGCGAAAGGCACAGTATTAGTATGGTGTTCCTAATCATCCTTTAGGTGAGTGTATATATATATATAGACTCAAGGGATAGTGTGCTTATGAACAGTGACCTGACACATAGATAAGACTGGACCCTGTCGAGTCTAATCGTACAGAAAAGACCTCCGCCTGCAGGGAAGGGACCTCCATATTATACAACCTCACAAATGTGGAGGGTGAGGACCAAACGGCCGGCACACAAATGTCCTGAATAGGAAATCCAGAGGACCACGCCCATGACGAGGCCATACCTCTAGTTGAATGGGCTCTAGTGCCTATAGGGCAAACCTGACACACCGAGGCGTATGCAAAGGAGATGGCATCCACTATCCATCTGGACAGCCTCTGCTTCGTGACTGGAAATCCTTTGGATCGGCCACCTAACAGACAAAGAGCTGTTCTGAATGTCTATAGGATGCAGAGCGCTCCAAATAGACCTCCAAAGCTCTAGCAGGGCAGGGGGAAGCGCTAATAGTGTAATAACCTGTGCTCTAAACGGTGTTCGAGAGCACCTTAGGGACATAGCCATGTCTGGGTTTGAGAGTAACACCAAACATGAGGGGCTCACAGAGAGCGCCCACAGATCTCCCACTTGCTTGATAGATGCCAGTGCCAGCAGTAGAGCAGTCTTTAGCGAAAGTGGTTTGAGATCAACCAACTGAAGCGGCTCAAATGGAGGACCCCTCAGGGCCCCAAGGCCGTGGAGAGGTCCCAAGATGCTACAGAAGGAGGCATAGGAGGGTTCATCCTCCTGGCCCCCTTAAGGAACCGTATGACCAAGTCATTCCTTTGAGTGACATATACTTTGAGCGTGGAAGGGGAACGGCCCGCGTCTAACAGCTCTTGTAGGAAGGAGAGAATCACTGATACCTCGCATGACTGAGATTCAAAGTGTCTAACCGAGCACCAGCCGGAGAACACTGACCATTTCAGGGCATAGAGACGCCTAGTAGATGGCGTTCTAGCCTCAGTAATCATGTTCATGATCTTCATGAACATGAAGATGGTTCATACAAGATGGCGCCGCAGATGGCTGCCTCGGTGTGGGGCTCTCCAGCTATTGTGTTGTTTTGGTTCGTTTTTTCTGCGTTTAGTCATTCTTTTCCTATCAGTTTCACCAAAGACGAACTACTGGACATTAGGAAACACACACCAGAAACCTTTTCTACAGTTTTTAATTATTCGGACGTTTTGCACTAACCCGTTAGTCACCCGCACTAACAAGGATTTTTTAAACTCTGCTGCTCTGTGCTTCACTGAAACCTGGCTGAGTGAAGCCATACCGGACAATGCAATACATCTGCGGGGCTTCCAGCTGTTCCGAGCGGATCGCATCGCGGAGCTAACGGGGAAAACGAGAGGTGGTGGATTGTGTTTCTACATTAACGAAAGTTGGTGCTCAGATGTAACAACACTGAAGAAGATGTGCTCTACTAATTTAGAGGCACATTTCATAAACTGAAAAACCCTTCTACTCGCCTCGGGAGTTTTCCTCTTTCATTCTCGTGAATGTATACATCCCTCCAGATGCGTGCGTGAGCGCGGCGCTATAACAGCTGGCTGAACAAATAGCTGAAACAGAACAAAGTTATCCTGACTCTCTTTTAATCATTCTTGGGGATTTTAACAAAGCAATTTTTTTCCGCGAACTACCAAAATACAGCACGTTACATGTCCCACCAGAGACAGTAATATACTGGACCACTGTTACACCACAATAAAAAATGCGTATCACTCTGTCCCACGGGCAGCTTTGGGGCTCTCTGATCACTGTTTGGTTCATCTCATACGACCTACAGGCAGAAACTGAAATCAGCTAAACCTGTAATAAGTACTGTAAAAAGATGGACTAATGAAGCAGAGCAGGATCTTCAGGCCTGCCTTGATTGCACTGTTTTTGAAGCTGCTACCAACGATCTGGATGAGCTCACAGATACTGTAACATCATATATAAGTTTCTGTGAGGATACATGCATTCCTACCAGGACATTCTTATCATTTACTAATGATAAATCATGGTTTACTGGGAAACTCAAACACCTTCGTCATGCCAAAGAGGATGCCTACAGAAGTGGGGATAAAATCTTGTATAACCAGGCCAGAAACAAACTGACAAAGGAGATCAGAGTTGCTAAAAGGTACTACTCTAAAAAAACAGTTTTCATCCAACGATCCATCATCAGTCTGGAATGGCCTTTTGGAACATCACCAACTACAAGTCACCATCCCCCCGGTCTGTGGACAATCAACACCTGGCTGATGATTTAAACTCATTTTAAGCAGGTTTGAAAAGCCCTCATTCACACCACACACCGGCTCAGACCTGCACTTCACACATTCACCATCACCTCCTTCACTCCCATTCCTCCCCCCTCCTGCCATCCAACCTGAGCTTAATGTCTGTGTGGAGGACGTGAGCAGAAGTGATCTTCAACAGATCATTGGAGCAGTGTGAAGTTCCCTGCTGCTTCAAGCACTCCACTATCATTCCGGTCCCCAAAAAACCTAAAATCACTGGACTTAATGACTACAGACCTGTCGCTCTCACGTCTGTGGTCATGAAGTCGTTTGAAAGACTGGTGTTGGCCCACCTGAAGGACATCACTGGACCCCTGCTGGATCCCTTTCAGTTTGCTTACAGAGCAAACAGGTCCGTGGATGATGCAGTCAACATGGGACTGCATTATATCCTGCAACATCTCGACAGACCTGGGACTTATGCAAGGATCTTATTTGTGGACTTAAGTTCGGCCTTCAATACCATCATGCCTGATCTTCTCACAGCCAAACTGACCCAGCTCTTCATACCATCCTCGATCTGTCAGTGGATCTCCAGCTTCCTGACGGACCGGCAGCAGCAAGTGAGACTGGTGAAACACACATCCAGGACTCTCACCACCACCACTGGCGCCCCCCAAGGGTGCGTTCTCTCCCCACTACTCTTCTCCCTGTACACTAATGACTGCACTTCTAAAGACCCCACTGTCAAGCTCCTGAAATTTGCAGACGACACCACTGTCATCGGTCTCATCCAAAACGGTGACGAGTCTACTTACAGACTGGAAGTTGAACAGCTGGCTGTCTGGTGCAGTTATAACAACCTTGAGCTGAACACGCTCAAAACTGTGGAGATGATCGTAGACTTCAGGAGGAACAGCCCAGCACTCCCCCCTCTCACCATCATGAACAGCACTGTGGAAGCAGTGGTCATTCAGGTTCCTGGGCACTACCATCTCTCAGGACCTGAAGTGGGACAATCACATTGACTCTGTTGAGAAAAAAAGCCCAGCAGAGACTGTACTTCCTTCGCCAGCTGAGGAAGTTCAACCTGCCACAGGAGCTGCTGATTCAGTTCTACTCCCGTCATTGAGTCTGTTGTATGCACGTCCATCACTGTCTGGTTTGGTTCAGCTACCAAATCAGACATCAGGAGACTACAACGGACAGTCCGGACTGCGGAGAGAATCATTGGTGCCCCCCTGCCAAACCTCCAGGACATGTACTCTTCCAGATTGAGGAAGAGAGCAGGTAAAATCATCACAGACTCCACTCACCCTGGACACCACCTGTTTGAACTGTTACCGTCGGCGTCAAGACGGCGACTCAGATCACTGGCCACTAGAACATCTCGGCACAGGAACAGTTTCTTCACACAGGCCATTTCCCTCCAGAACAGTTAACACACCTCCCAAGGCATATGCCTTCAAGTGCGATACTCCCACTGTTTAGTGCAATATCCTACAACTCAGGTGATACTTATATGTAGATTTATTTGTTTATAATATTCAAAACACTGTAAATATGTTCATAATCTGTAAATCTAAAAAAAATCTGATACTTTTATTCTCATATATTAATATTTTTATTTTTTATTCTTATAATTTGTAGTATTATGTTACTTGTTGTATTTGTGTATGTCCACTGGAAGCCTCAGTACCAAAACAAATTCCTTGTGTGTGCAAGCACACTTGGCAATAAAGCTCTTTCTGATTCTGATTCACAGGGAGGTCCCCAGGTACCCGTTGAGGGGCCACACATGTAGGGCCCATAAGTCGGGATATAGCTGCCTGTGTGAGGAGATCTCTCCTCAGTGGCACAGGCCATGGGACTTCGTCCATCATCTGAACCAGCTCTGGAAACCATGGTCTGGACTTCCAGAGGGGGGCCACTAGGAGGACTGAGCATCCCAGTTCCCTGACTCCTTTGATGACCTGGGGAATCATGGAAACGGGGGGAAATGCATATGACAGGGTCAGGGATGGGCCAGCACATCCCTGCTCTTCGAAAAGAACACTGTGCAGTGAGTGCTGTCTCTCGAGGCAAAAAGGTCGACCTCGGCCTTGCCGAAAACACTCCATATCAGACGAACTGTCTGAGGGTTTAGAGACCACTCACCTAATGCCTGGCTCACACTACAGGAGATTTAAAATCCTAACCGATTTTGAAATCTGGTTGCACCACACAGTTAAGGAGAATCTTTGCAGATTTTCTTCCCTCAAATCTTAAACATGCTCACACTCAGGGCCGGCGCTCCGCACACGCACATCACGCACTGCGCGTAGGGCACCAAGTGCTTGGGGGGGCACCAAAAAATCTGGGTCGTGAAAAATCATCACAATAGGCTACTAGTATAAATAACAAATAAAATAAGTCTAAAGCATGTTAATATACAAAATTAATACAAAAGCAATATAGGCCTAGACCAAATTAGTCGAGAAAAAGGTGAATCTCCTGTGCCAGTCTCCCTCTGGTGCCCCCCCCTTCCCCACCTCCCAGTGGTCTGTTCGATTATGCCTCAATCAATGTCAAATGTGGCAGACACCGACCTCAGACATGGCCTCGAAAAGGCACCAAGAGTCGGGGCGGAAAAAAGGAAAAAGAAGAGACAGCGGGATGATACTCGCGCGTCGCTTGCAGGTAAGACAATGTTTTAAATAAAAATGTTAGTTTTGTAGCGCGGGCGCCCTTGCGTCATGTATTCATGTCCAGGGGGGTGTCGCTAGTAGTGCAAATGATCCGGGGCAGGCTTTTTTAGTCCTGCATGTTGAATATTTTATTTTAACGGGGGTGCGGTTTCTCCCCCGGGAAATTTTGAAACTTGGGCTGTTTAAGATGCAGTTAGTTTGTTTGAGAAGAAAAGGAAGACCGCTTAGAAACGTTTTTTCGTTGTTGTTCTATGCGGTTAATGCGGTCATTTTCAAGAGGTTCATAGGCCAAGGCCCAAGGGCGACATCTGTTGGTGAAACTGCAATTAGAAAAAAAACCCCCACAATCTAAGTGTTTGTATATTTTCATATTCACAGAGTTGTCAAATTATTAGGGCTGGGAAAAGATTAATCGCATCCAAAATAAAAGTTTGTGTCTACATAATATATGTGTGTGTACTGTGTATAATCATATTTGTATATTATGTATATATAAATATACACACACATGTATATTTGCGCGGGGGGCACCACCAATCATTTGTGCTTAGGGCACCTAAATAGCTAGCGCCGGCCCTGCTCACACTACAAGATTTGAAAATCGTGGCGCATCACACACTACAAAATGTTAATCAGATTATCGTGCCAGATATGATTCCACCATGATCATGTGATCTCACGCAACAGATCGGAAGCGGAAAAGTAGATGTATAACTAAATATCTGTCCTTCAGATCAAGTCATATCAAGATCAAGATTGAAGATTCCTCGACAAGATATTTTCTCCGATTCTCGGGAGGGGGAAATCGGGCATAAATCGGTCTAAAACTCCTGTAGTGTGAGCCAGGCATAAGGGAGTGTTGTCTCGAGAAAGCATATCCGCACCCAGATTCTGAATGCCCGGGATATGCGCTGCTCTCAGAGTGCTCAAGTTGGCTTGCGCCCAAAGAAGGAGGTCTCTTGCCATGAAGTACAGGCTGCCCGACCTGAGACCACCTTGGCGATTGATATATGCCACCACCGTCATGTTGTCCATGCGGACTAAGACGTGGTGTCTTTTGAGGCTCGACAGAAATCCTTTCAGGGCCAAACAAACTGCTTTCATTTCCAGACCGTTGATATGCCAGCTCTGCCCCAGGCATTCCAAATGGCCGAGGATCAAATCTCAAAAGTGTTTCAATAGTTCGGCTCGCGACTGCGCCAGAACCAGCCAGTCGTCGAGATAATTCAGCACGCGCACTCCCTGACATCTCAGGGGAGAGAGAGCCGCGTCCAAGGACTTCGTAAATGTGCGGGGTGTTAGGGACAGACCGAACGGCAGAATTGTGTATTGATAAGCCTGGCCCTCGAAGGCAAATCTCAAGAATGGCCTGTGATGGGGGGACTATCTGGATTTGAAAGAGTCTTTCAGATCCACAGTGAAAAACCAATCCTATGGGCAAATTTGCGCGAGGATTTGTCTGACAGTTAACATTTTGAATGGTTGTCTCATGAGGGCTTTGTTCAAATGTCTTAAGTCTAATATGGGTCTGATACCGTCATCTTTCTTTGGGACTAGAAAATAACGACTGTAAAACCCTGAGTGTTTTAGCGCGGGTGGAATCACCTCTATTGCCCCCTTTGCAAACAGATTCTGTAATTCGGAGCGAAGCACGTGACACACGCTGCTTCTCACCGAAGTCTCGAGAACCGCCTGAAACTTTGGGGGTCTGCGAGCGAACTGGAGCGAGTAACCTCGCTTTATTGTGTTTATAACCCAACTCGACACACCGGGAATGGCCTGCCAAGCCAAAACCTTTGTGGCTAGGGTTTGATACATATTCGGGGATGGGTTGCCTAACACTGGGGAACCAGATACCTTATATTGTGATTTGTTGTATTCAATAATGAAGATAACTTCTGAGCTTCGGTGAACCTCTCCGAAAACCCCTTTACCGCCAGGCCGAAGAGACCGGAGCTTGTTCCTACGGCGATAGCTTCAAAAGTTTTCCGGAGGACACAAAAACAAAAGTTGTTGCTGAAGTAGAGAAAATCTGCTATAATGGCGAATTTGGGTTCCCTTTATAGGCTCAGAGAAGCCTTCGCCATTGGATGTGCAGTTGATGCAGCACAGCCAATGAGTGAGCCAGTCTCTCACTGTGCTCACTGTGCAGCTGCAATGCATTTTACATAAAAGCTTCAAAAATCAGAGGAAAAGAGTTTCCCCACTGCGTATAGCTATGCAATACGAAGTGACCATTCTCGAAAGGGAACTAACATTGCATTCGGACATGCCTTGATGCCGTCCGACCATGGAATGCATCCGCCGAAGGCACAATTTATCAGTTTTCGGACGCAGCCTTTGACTGTTATGAAAGGAAATTGCTGCAAAGAATATTGCACCTGAGAGAACAATTTACCAGATCATCAGGAAATTCAAGGAGAGAGGTTCGAGTGCAGTGAAGAATGCTTTAGGACGTCTCAGAATGTCCAGGAAGGAAAAGCGATTGTCCGGAGAAGAAGTTGAATGTGTTGGAGAATCTCACTACCCCTCCTCTAGCTGATGCTGAAAGTCTGGATGATGTAATGTCAAAGTAGGCCATAGGGCAATGAAGAAATGGAAAAGTACCCAAAGACCCATGCAAGCATAAGATGACCTTGGTGGAAGATATGGGAAGGTACTAAAAAACATGTATGATGTAATTTTTTTTTTTAAACTATACTTGTGATATTTCGCTACCAATAGAAATAAGGCCTCGAAGCATGTGATTTTAATTGTGCCCTGATACCGAGGAGGAGCAAGGTGTAAGAGATAACGGGAAAACGCTAATTGGACACTGGCAACAAGAAAAAAGGTATAAGACCTATGCGTTGACCATTGTAAGATCAGATGACTCAGCTGAACATCTCCTTTGTTGACTTGCTCAATAAAGATTCTTCTTTTGAGACCTGGAACATTGAGCTTCTCCCAATGATACAGGAGCAATAGTGATGATCTGTGCTTTTTCCAGACAGATAATGAATTGGCTCGGAGATCATTACATTGGAATTTTAGAACAGTGGCCAGGCAACTCCTTTAAATCCTTAGATCTTAAAGTGCCCCTTTTATGTTATTTTAAAACCTCCTAATGTTGTTTTGGAGTCTCCTACAACAGGTTTACATGCATCAAAGGTCAAAAAACCTGTTTCATTTCCTCATTATATACATTTGCACATCACCACATTTTCAATGATTCTCAAACGAATCGTCAGATGAATCAATCTGTCTAAATCCCTCGTTTTCGCGAGCTGCTATGCTCTGATTGGCCAGACGGCTCAATTGTGATTGGTCTACCGCATACAGCGCGCGTGTCGAAAACAAAAAATTGCCATAACAACGCCAGTTCTGCGTGTCCTGAGGCTTCCTACACAGTAAACTACTCGGCCCTCGGATATGACGTCACTTCCACACTTCAAGTGTTCTGGTATGTTTTGCGCGTCCGAGTCGGAGAAAAAATATGGACGCCACCCAGAAAGCTGTTGCTATGGTAGCACTGGCCGAGTACCATAGACTAGATGTCGCCCTGGGGTTCTAAGCATGCGTCAAAACCGCCGCCATCTTGGAACAGGGGTCTTGTCTTAGGAAGTAGCTAGGTAACGCTGAATTCATGGATGATGCTGGACTTTTGTGCTGCATATGGATGTTCACACGAACGAAATCTAAAAACCAGACAGCAAGGGATTACTATTCACAAGAATGTGAAATTTTGTCATTTTTTTTTTACATTTCTCTGGACTCAATGAGAAATACATGTCTGACCGTTGGAACGAACCTAAACAACTAAAAAATCACATTCATGATGATTTATGGTGATTTTATTTCCGTTAGACCTTTTCCTACATAGAAGCTGATGCATTAAAGAGAAGGGGCTCCCCTGTATCATGATGGCGGCTCTATTGAAGCATTCGTTCCAATGAACTGCCAAGGCGACATCTAGTGTATGGCCGAGTACCAGGCGCTCCAAAATAAGTATGTGCTTCACCTACACAACTAAAATTTTCACTTTATTTCATGTTTTAGTTTATCTTCTGTTAACAACGCTAGCCACGTTAGTAACACCTGTTTGAAACAAGGCTTCATTCAATATTGCACTCACAACAAGACAGATTCCCATAACCACAGAGATACGGACGCAGTAAGGTATTGCAGTAAAACAAGTGATTAAAATCGTCATTAAAACAACCAAAGTGGTCCAAAAACAATGAAAACGATTGATACTTTCAAGTCACACAGGGTGCAGCCATCTTGGATTCCATATCGCAATTCTTGCTCTGTGTCCTCACGGTTGTCTGACTTCCGAGCTGGGAAATCCAAGGAAAGGAGGCGCGGTGGTGCGTGTTGCTAGGCAACATCTGTCTTCCTAGTCGGAACTCTGACACGGATGAATAATTGAACGGACCATAAACACGCGCGAGTCCGATGATGAAACATTGGAAGAACTAGCTATTTAACCAGAACCTCCATCGGAACTCAATTATAGGGGAACTTTTATGTCCTCAGGTTATACATGTTAAAAATACTATATTATAAAATAAATACTTTAGTTATTTCAAATAATATTTATTGCACCACCAAAAAATTTTATACACTAAAATCAGTATGATTTCCATTTTTAAAAATGTTTTCATCACTAATATTTGGCTACTCAGGCCTTGTCCCCAACCCAGACTTTAAAACTTATCTGCTCTGAAAATGTGATAAAATGTTATCAGTAATTTGTGAATATTTTTAACAATTTAGTATTGTCCACAACAATACTGTCATTACCTCGACAGTCTATGATTACAACAAGGATATTTTTGAGGGTAAGATTTGTTTATGCCGTAACCATGGAAATGAAGACTAGCAGGGGAGCACATGTCAGCCATGAAAGAACAGTGAAATTTGATGTCTGAAAAAGTAAGTAATTTAATAATGAATTCCTTCTGATCATGGAGTAGACTTATTCAGCGTCATTACCATAAATGCTGTAGCAGCAATATTTTGATAAATATATATATATATATATATATATATATATATATATATATATATATATATATATATATATTCACATGATTTATATGTATTTAAAGTTCTTTTTGTACTAGCTGTTGAGTAATGTTAGCAAAACAATGACCTAGCATCTTTTTATCTGAAAAAAAAAAATTCATTACCGCAACACGTCATTACCAACACACAACTTGTTGTGATGGTAATGACAAGTGATGGTGGTAATGACATGTTCTGTGTCACTATCTATATCATATTATGTGTTTATAAATTAAGTTGAAGAAGCATAATAGTGTGATTTTACAATGAAACTTAAGTGAGATGCCTTACTTCCTAAAACTATTTTTTCTTATTTTTTAACCAGAATGGCTCCCAAGAAATCAACTGAAAGGTCTAGAGATTAAAGAAAAAAATTGAAGGAAGATCCTGTAAAATATCAGCAATAGATTGACAGAGAAAAGGAAATATACAAAAGAAGAAAAGAAACAGGAAAGCTTAAAGTAATCTCACAACTTTCAAAACGGGAGCAAAGACAGAAACGCAAACAATGGAGTTAACCAAAACAATAAAGTAGCCAATGACGAAATTCGACAGGAAGCTCTCTCCCTCAACTTTTTTACTACCTCTTTTTCTGTCAGTGGGCCCTAATTTAAATCGCAGGAAAAGTGCAAAGTCTAAATTCTAAATAAAACCTAATTTTATAACAAGGACAATTCTTTATGAAATTAAATTAGCTTATTTTAATACCATCTGCAAGATCCAAGCAAAAACATTGGGTCACCACAATACTCCCACATGACACACAATGGCATGGCTGGATTTAATTTTCAGGACACTTTGCTCATTGAGTGACTACACTACGCCTCTCAATTAAACTAGGGCCCAGTATCTCTTTCTCTCCACATCCCATCCATCTCCCTTTATAATCTCTAATTCACATTTTGAACGTTCAAATACATGTTTGAAAGCAAACACATTTAATTATGCATTGTTAGTTTTAACCCAATGCAACTTTTATGAGTTTTTAACCCAAACATATAATATTTCATAGTTATGAAATGTTTATAAAGGATATCTTTATGCTGTTTAATCCAATTGTGACAATTGATTAGAAAATATTGTATGGTTTCTTCATGATTGAAATAAACATGTTCAAGTTGATGGTTGTGTCATATATATATATATATATATATATATATATATATATATATATATATATATATATATATATATATATCCTCACATCTATCCATTTCTTTCAACAACACTCATCAGAAGTCATTATTTAAGCCTTTAAATTTGCTTTATGTATCAGTGCACTTTTCATTTATGTCATTACCAAAACACTATGTCATTACCAGAACAATGTCATTACCGCCACATTGCTTAATTTACAGCAAACATACCTTTAAAACTGTTTTATGTTCAATCTTGAGGTGCTACATGAAAAGCCTGATGAAATACTCATCCACCTATTCAAAGAAAAAACATCTAAAATTAATTTTCCAGAAATTAATGTGTCCATCCAGCTTTGATGAACACAGAAAAACACATTTTGATGGTAAGAACAAGAAAATATATGTAATTCGCTGAATGGAAACATTTTGTTTTTTATACGAATTGTTGAAGGTTAACAATGTTTGCAAGATAAATTAGTTTAAATTATCTCCTTGATACATTCTTTGCATGATGAGACTTTTTGATGTTGTGATGGAAATGACGTTTTGCAGTGCCAGTTGGCAAATAGATATAAAATACTCAAATTATATTTAAGCTCAGTCGTGGGCATTATTATATCTTTACATCAAAGCATGTAAACATTGTCTTGACATAATTCTAACAAAATTCAACCAAATTTCATTCATCAAAATGTAAGATGGCAAAATAGCCCCCAATTGAAGAATCACCCAAGGATGACATGAGCAGGATGTTCCTCAGTGATAAACTACTTAGTTTGAGGTACATTATGAGATGTTGCAACTGTTGTTCCTCACCATCAGCATTAGTGCATGTCAATCAACAAACCGATTATTTTACTTGTACAAATTTATTTACAGAGTAATTTTCTAATATATAGTGGTGAACACATATCTGTATCAATAACAGTGCATGTATGCAATGTATTAGCCGAGCTCTAGCATGAATAACTGTAACATAAACGTTGGTAAAACAAATGCCTAATCTTTGCTCAAAGTAGTGAGAACGACAGACAATCTATAGCCTATTAATAGACACAGTTTTAGGTTATAGCGGCCCACAGCTGATTAGAAGTATTTCAGTTAGACATTAATAATGTGAGTTAACCAGTTAGCATGAGACCAACACAATAAAACTCAAAACTTAAGTATTTTGAACACCGTCTTTCAAGAGCAAGTGGTTTGCAAATCCTGCATTGAACTCCGAGATTTGAGAAGCAGTCAAGTAAAATAAAAGAAACACAGCAAAAGTTTAGGATTATATTGCTGTGGAATCATGGTAAAAATTATTTTTAATCACCAAATCTTCACACGCTCGTCCTTGGGCAGTGAAACAAACTGTATGATTTTGCTTCAACTCCATAATGCACATGATTTGCTTTATCAATGCTTTTATTGATTTGAGAAGTTTCAGAGTGGGTATTGAGAGGAGATTTAAGTGAAGTTTAATTAAATGTCAATTCCGTCTGCCACAACATCAGTTTCTACAGGAGCAGCAGGCACAGTTCAGATATCTGAAAATATAATTTTGACTAGTCAAGGATATCTCTAATTACATTTGTGTATGTATGATATGTCAGTTGCAGATATCTTGAATAGTAAAAGTCAAAAAGTTTAGCTATATCTCGAATTCAATTTCCCACTAGTCCATTTACAATTGCAGATATCTCTAATCATCATTCTGACTAGTCAAATAATAATTATGACTAGTAAAAATACAATTGTAACCATCTAAAATGTATTTATGGATAGTCAAACAACCATAGATGAATGTGTCAATTTCACCTGCTATATGATGTGTTCACTTAAATGCCCACTAGGGGGAGTTGTTGTATTGTGGAGAATGGCTGCGTGATTTTTAGACATTTTAGAACATTTCAACCCTGTTTCGTTTTTAGGCAGTTATTACGATCAACTCCCGGGACACAGCTTGCAACAATTTGTTAATGTGACAATACATTTTGTTAGTTTCAATTTCCAAATAACCGGTGGAATGTAACGAAATACATTTACTCTGTATTTAAGTATAAATGTGAAGTTCTTTAGATTTTTATTCAACTCCACTTCATCTCAGAGGCAAATGTTGTACCTTTTATGAAAAACTTACTTTTAGATTATTTTAGGATATTAGATTTTGATATTAGATATTGTTTTTTATCTTAAACGTATATTTTCTTTTAAATAGTTGTAAAAGTACTGTAAGATAAAATTTATAGAACAATTTATTTTGTATCATTTACAAATTAATTGACATGACAAAAATAAATGCACAGATGAATTTAGTCATTACATTTACAAGTTATAACTGTAATAATATATTACAAATAAATATATTTATTTGTAATAAAAATAATTTTATTACAAATTATTTTTGTAATAAAAATAATTATTTTTATTACAAAAATAAACAATGCACAGACATTTTTTGTTTGTTTCATTTACACATTTTAATTCACATAACCAAAAGTTTTTTTCTCCACCAATTTGTCAAGAAGAGAAAACAATCTGTCCATTCTCTCCCTGCTCTCCTGTGATCTCCTCTCCTCTGTCTCTCTCTGAAACTTCATGTTCTCCCTAAATATCTAGATCAGCTCATCCTCTCGGTCTCGTTTCTGCGTTTACACTTGGCATTAACATGAGACCTCTATCCGGATGTTGTCCACATACACATTGAAAGACAAGTGTAAACGCGCTTCTGATCGGAATGTTCCCTTTCGAACGGTCACTTCGTATTGGGTAGCTATACGCAGTGGGGAAACTCCTTTTCCTCTATTTGCTGAAGCCTTTATGTAAAGCGCATTTGCAGCTGCACAGCTAGAACATGAGCGTCTGGCTCGCTCATAGGCTGCGCTGCGGCAACTACACATTCAATGGCGCGGGCGCCTCTGACGTGCGACCAATGAGATCACTCTGCGTCATACACATCAGAGCCCGCCAAGGGGGCGTGACCTCAGTCTATAATAGTCCCCGAATTCGCCATTATAGCAGATTTTACTCCTTCAGCGACAAACTTTCCGTCTCTGACCATTTATCCAGCCTTCGCCGTCGAACAAGCCTTCAGCCTGAGCGAGCTACAGTTCAGCAGACTACACATCTCAACCGTGTTTCTCCTGACGCCGTCTCTCCTGTGGCTATCCGGCGATATCCTTTTCAATATCTGTTTATTATGTGTTTATATCTGTATCAGCGTTGTTCCATATGCCTCGTGTTAAGCGAGGCCTACGAACACGCAAGCTGTTCACAAACGTCCGTGCTCTCTGGATGCTCTCACAGGAGAGACGGCGTCAGGAGAAACACGGTTGAGGTGTGTATTCTGCTGAACTGTAGCTCGCTCAGGCTGAAGGCTTGTTCGACGGTGAAGGCTCAATAAATGGTCAGACACGTAAAGTTTGTCGCTGAAGGAGTAAAATCTTCTATAATCCACTCTCTCCAGCTCAGTCATCTCCAGTCCTGTTCGAGGGAGATCAGCCCCCCCAGGCTCCGGAGGTCTTTGGGAACGGCGCTTCTTCCTGCGCGGTCCTACAAAGGGCGGAGTGACAGCTTCAGTTTTGCAAGCTTCGAGTCGAGCCCGCAGGGTCGACATCGGAAGCTCTTCACAGTGCTCACATCCTCCAGTAGAGAGGGCAAGAGCAGCGTGGTCCGGTCCCAGGCAGAGAGCGTAGATAACTTGGCGGTCTCCGACGCTGAGAGGGGCTCTGCACGAGCCACAAGTGGAGCGAGGCATCTTGAAAAAGGCGTCTCGCGCTCTTTTAGATAGTATAGAAAGGATACTTCGCCGGGTAGTGTAGCTGGCACGGAAGGCTGAAGGTGGTCGAGGATAGCCGGCTTCCTCAGGCACTGTCCTTAGCTGGCTTGTCGCTGTTTCGACGGCGGCGGCTTCTCTAGATCAGAGAAATCAGAGAATTCAGCCTTCGAGCCTGCTTATATACGCTAAGCCACGCCCATTCTGGCGGGCTTCGACGCTGTGAAGCCGCGAGCACCCTTCATGGACGTGACGTCACGTCGGGCTCAGTGGTAGGCTGCAGCAGTGGCAGCTAGACAGCCTGCTCAAGGTCTGCTAGCTGCGGCACTGCGTTGACAATGGATACAAAAATTGAGGCTTCAATATCTCGAAAAGATGAATCTTTCCCGTAGCGTAAGCTATACTTACGCAATACTCGTTCCGTCTTCTAGAGAGAACCGAGGTTACGTTAGGTAACCGAGTACGTTATCTCTGTTATTTACAGATACCTTAACCCTCTGGGGTTCTTCGGACCAAATGGTCCCGAAGAATTTAAATAAAAAAATGTGTAAAATCATGGCTTCATCGGAATGGTCTGAAATTTGGTGACTTTGTTGGTACTTGGTATATGAACACCCCCAAAAATTGAGGACAGGATTTGAATAGTCTAAGTGGTTGTAAAAAAAATGGTCACACTCAGGGCCTTCGGGTCCAAATGGTCCCGCCATAGGAAATGAATGGGAAATTGGCAAAAATGTGACAATACAGAGTTTTTTTGTGCGTACAATCTACAAATCAGCCACGATCCAGAAAAAAAGCACACAACAGTGAAGGGGTGATTCTATAAAACATCAAGAGTGCAAAACAGACACATCCACACACACACACACACACACACACAAACACACTTTTATACATAAACAAACGAATAAATTCAGATTTCATATGTGTTTTGCATTTTTAAAATGCTCAGTTTGTCCACCAGATGGCATCCATCTAATTTCAAAAATTGCTTTTATGAGGTCTAGGCTTGACTCTAAAATGAAATACAGCTTTACAAAAAAATATATATTTTTTTTGATTTTTTTATTTTCTATATATTCAATGGGGGGGGGGGGGGGGGGGAAATGGGTCATATTTATTGCATAAATATTAATTATAAATCTTAAATTATCTCAAAACACCAAAAAAGAAAAGAAAAAATATTATAAGAAACAAGTAAATAAAAAAAAAAATGATTTTCTTTTAATAAATATGAATCAAACCCTTCCGGACCATTTGGTCCCGAAGACCCCGAGTGTGACCCTGAAATGAAGGACCCCAGAGGAAGCTAAGTGACATGATGTACAACGCAGCTAGAAGCTAAAGTTAACATTTTCTAATGTTAGGCTAACGTTACGTTAGAGATGTAAAAGATAACGTTCAAATAAGTTGTTGACTTATCTTAGAACAGATATAGACATCCTTGTATAATTTATCCACGTTTAGTTGGTGTTGTGGTCTACCATAACTTAATCCAGACAATTATCTCGGTTGAGATGTGGCTTGGGAAAGGGTAAAACATACACACCGTCGCCCAGCCTCTCGGGATACCTAGTGTCGGAGTTGCATGTACTCCATGCACACCGTTTGACCATTTTAAACTTAAAAGGACAGGAAAAAACATAAAAACGACTGAAACCTGACTAACTGCAATGCATTTCAATAGACGAGGAAGCAGAGAATGTCCGAGTGTATGGGATGGCTATGCGCACTGTGATTGGCTCATCGCGTTTGGGGGCGTGGCTTAGCCATAGGTCAATTGCTCAGTCACTGGTCCATGTCAACCCAGTCTCAAGGCAATTTGTGATATGGTCACGTAATTTAATCTATTGATTCGTGACACGGGCACGTTTATTTCGTTATTTTCGTGATATCAGCATAGATATCAGCACATTTATTTTAAACTAATGTATTTCAATGGGAAGCAGCTTTCGTGGTCACAGCACTTTCTGCCTGTCAGGCTGCAGCAGAGAATCTGTTTAATCAACATTTATTCACGAGATCTTATCATGGTTTATGTATTTATTACAATGTTATTATTTCGGTCTTATTGCCAGGGAAGCTGGATTGCTTTGCTGTTAATTGATATTTTAAAATTATATTTTATCAGTAGGAAATCGGGCTGAAGAAGTCTCATTCCGAACACATCGCGATATTTGGCATTAGTTCCTGTGTGCCAGATGTTGGTAAGTAGTCGTAAATACGCTGTCCTAATAATGTTTGATATAGGCTAATGTATTTTCTGTTTGTCGCTATTAATCAGATTAGATCACGTTCAGTCACTTCATTATATCTGTCATCTCCACAAAGGCTTTGCGTTTCATTGCTTTCTAATTCAAAACAGAGTGATTAAACACTGTCACGTGACGTTATAGGCCTAGAACTTCAATCAGTTAATCATATATTCATATCAGGTTTAAAGTAGTAGGCCTACAATTAGTACATAATAGTACATATAATTTGTAGTATAAGCACAGTAAAAACAACACTTACCATTCTTTTACCACAGTAACATTAGTTTTACTGTGATTAGTGTAGGAAAAAGACCGTAATCACAAAACTTACCATGCTTTTACCACACTATTGGTAGTTTTAATGTGATACTTATTGTAAATGCACAGGAACCACAATACTTACCATGCTTTTACTACAGAAACCCTAGTTTTACTGTGATAGGTGTGGTAAAAGGACAGTAACCACACAACTTACCATGCTTTAAACCTCAGTAACATTAGTTCTCTCTTACGAGAGGTTCTCTCGTATTGTGTAAGCTAGCTTACGCTACGGGTAAAGTCCACTTTGCACGAGATATTGAAGCCAAAAAATATCTTTAATTTTGGATATATATATGATATTTGGGACAACAATGCAACAAAAGTTGCACATACTTGCATGTATGCCAGTTTTCAGTGAAATAAAGGGAAGGTTTTTGAATAACAAGAAGCTGCAGTGGGCTATTTTGCTAAAAACACTTCAAATATAATTGAAGATGATCCATGTTGATCATTCTAGTACACCTACTGCATTTAAAATGAAAGCATAGACATTACTAATGTCAGGCATATAAGCAATCAGAGGGGATGAAAAGGAAATGTTGGCACTGTTTTTTTGTTGTTTTACTGAATGGTGCATTATCCTTGTGTAATAGTAATAGTGTGTGTAGATCTGTGTAGATTGTACTGCCCTTCCACCCCCAGGGGCCCAGCAATGGCCCCCAGAGGAGCAAAAGAATGCACATTTCAAATGGCTGTAACTCAAAGTCCAGTTAGTGTATCAAAGAGAAAATAGTATAAGCATTTGTCCTGCCTATGTTTACTAAATAATGTTGGGCACAGTTTTCAGACATAAATGTAAAGCTGGCATAAAGGTTATTTTTAAAGTGCTCACAGTAAAATATCAAATTTCAGCATATCCCTCATAAAGGTTTGCACAATGAACAAATTTAGATATCAGTTGCCCATTAAAGATATTATTTATTTAGCATTTATTGTTTCATTACTAAACGTTTTAAACTACATTACCCACATATCTCTGTCATTTTATCAATGGAACAGGAAACATTGTGCTGTAGTTTTAGTTCTTAAATATATAATATTTGGACTGTTTAACATGTATTCCTTCTAATTAAATTATAAAACTAACATTTAAAAACAAAAGACTTCTTTGTGTGGTTACCATCTAAAAATGAGTTCACATGATCAATGATACAAATGTGCTTATTTGATTAGAGACTAATGCATAAATACATTTGAAAGAGAAACTTTATTCTAAGCAATGGCCTACAGCAGGGGTAGTTTTTCAGTGTTTTAATTAAAGATAATTAGATGTACTAAAGTGCTTCTAACATTTACAGTGTATGTATAGTATATGTCACAGTCCTCGTCTGCACCTGTCTGTCCTTGTCTGCACTACACTTCCCAGAATCCTCCTCGTCTCCACACCTGAACTCACTCCCTCACTTACCAGCCTGTTCCTCGTTATCATCATCTGTGTCACCTGTCTTCACATCATTATGGTTCATTTGTCTCTGTATTTAGTTTCTTCTGTTCAGTCTGTCTTTGTCGGTTCTCGTCTATGTTAACTGGTGTTTGCATCCGCTCTGTCTGCCTGTACCTGTTTGTTGTTTTGATTTATAGTAAAGTTTATTGTTTATTTGAATTCCTCGTCTCCTCGTGCTTCCTGCCATACACCACCCGTGACAGAAGAACCGACCAACCTTAAAGAAAGGAAAAAAGGAAGATGGAGATCTGGAAACAAGCCTTTGTGGGAACCCGCCAAGCGGTGTTCCGTGGGAACCGTGGAGGTCACAGGGGAGGATATGGGTCTAGACTTTTTCAGTATCAACATCTCTGCGTCCAGCCCAATCCTCATCTCATCCGCCCTGTCGAGCAAGAGCCAGAGCCAGTCTTCGAGCAAGAGCCAGAGCCAGTCTTCGAGCAAGAGCCAGAGCCAGTCTTCGAGCAAGAGCCAGAGCCAGTCTTCGAGCAAGAGCCAGAGCCAGTCTTCGAGCAAGAGCCAGAGCCAGTCTTCGAGCAAGAGCCAGAGCCAGTCTTCGAGCAAGAGCCTGAACCAGTCTTCAAGCAAGAGCCTGAGCCCGTCGCCTGTTTGCCAGAACCGGAGCCAATCGCCTGCCCGCCAGAGACTGAATACGCCGCACTTGGATCTGCTCATGAGGACACGGTACTGATTGTGGCTGTTCTGTGTGTGTGGGCGGCACGCACATCAGCTCTGGCCCATGAGTCCAGTTCCGAGTCCCATGATGTGCTGGTCCCGTCCAGTTCCGAGTCCCATGATGTGCTGGCCCCGTCCAGTTCCGAGTCCCATGATGTGCTGGCCCCGTCCAGTTCCGAGTCCCATGATGTGCTGGTCCCGTCCAGCCCTGAGCTTCCTTCGCCGCTGGTCCCGTCCAGCCCTGAGCTTCCTTCGCCGCTGGTCCCGTCCAGCCCTGAGCTTCCTTCGCCGCTGGTCCCGTCCAGCCCTGAGCTTCCTTCGCCGCTGGTCCCGTCCAGCCCTGAGCTTCCTTCGCCGCTGGTCCCGTCCAGCCCTGAGCTTCCTTCGCCGCTGGTCCCGTCCAGCCCTGAGCTTCCTTCGCCGCTGGTCCCGTCCAGCCCTGAGCTTCCTTCGCCGCTGGTCCCGTCCAGCCCTGAGCTTCCTTCGCCGCTGGTCCCGTCCAGCCCTGAGCTTCCTTCGCCGCTGGTCCCGTCCAGCCCTGAGCTTCCTTCGCCGCTGGTCCCGTCCAGCCCTGAGCTTCCTTCGCCGCTGGTCCCGTCCAGCCCTGAGCTTCCTTCGCCGCTGGTCCCGTCCAGCCCAGAGACCTCTTTGCCGCTGGTCCCGTCCAGTCCAGAGACCCCTTTGCCGCTGGTCCCGTCCAGCCCAGAGACCCCTTTGCCGCTGGTCCCGTCCAGCCCAGAGACCCCTTTGCCGCTGGTCCCGTCCAGCCCAGAGACCCCTTTGCCGCTGGTCCCGTCCAGCCCAGAGACCCCTTTGCCGCTGGTCCCGTCCAGCCCAGAGACCCCTTTGCCGCTAGTCCCGTCCAGCCCAGAGACCCCTTTGCCGCTGGTCCCGTCCAGCCCAGAGACCCCTTTGCCGCTGGTCCCGTCCAGCCCAGAGACCCCTTTGCCGCTGGTTCCGTCCAGCCCAGAGACTGGTAATGACTCTGTCACTCTCCCCTTTAATTTTTTTGGGGGGGGCCATAGGCCCTCGCCGTGGCCGCCCGAAGGGTCCTCACCGCCATGGCCGCCCGAAGGGTCCTCACCGCCATGGCCGCCCGAAGGGTCCTCACCGCCATGGCCGCCCGAAGGGTCCTCACCGCCATGGCCGCCCGAAGGGTCCTCACCGCCATGGCCGCCCGAAGGGTCCCCACCGCCCTGGATGCCCGAGGGTCCGACAGCTCCACCCTGGACGCCCGAGGTTTCGTCTGCTCAGCCACGCCCACGTCCTGCTCCGCCATGGCCACGCCCACGTCCTGCTCCGCCATGGCCACGCCCACGTCCTGCTCCGCCATGGCCACGCCCACGTCCTGCTCCGCCATGGCCACGCCCACGTCCTGCTCCGCCATGGCCACGCCCACGTCCTGCTCCGCCATGGCCACGCCCACGTCCTGCTCCGCCATGGCCGCCTGGTCCATCCTGGAGTCCATCCTCCTGCACCCGGTCCGCCTTCCCGTTACAGACTCCAGGATGCCCACCCTCCCACCCCTGTTTTAAGGCGTGAGGTCACGCCTACCGGGAGGGGGGAGTAATGTCACAGTCCTCGTCTGCACCTGTCTGTCCTTGTCTGCACTACACTTCCCAGAATCCTCCTCGTCTCCACACCTGAACTCACTCCCTCACTTACCAGCCTGTTCCTCGTTATCATCATCTGTGTCACCTGTCTTCACATCATTATGGTTCATTTGTCTCTGTATTTAGTTTCTTCTGTTCAGTCTGTCTTTGTCGGTTCTCGTCTATGTTAACTGGTGTTTGCATCCGCTCTGTCTGCCTGTACCTGTTTGTTGTTTTGATTTATAGTAAAGTTTATTGTTTATTTGAATTCCTCGTCTCCTCGTGCTTCCTGCCATACACCACCCGTGACAGTATATCAAAGGTATATCAATTATATTCAAATAAATGTAACAAAAGTACAATGAATGCACACAATATGAAATATGAAAGCATATTCCAATATTTAATGTCAAACTGTTTAAAGACAAATGAACCAAACTCACAGAATAATGACCAGAATAATGATTTCCATTACACGAGAGTAGATGTTAAAACTTCATGCTTATTTCTACTCGGTTTTCGCCAAGATAAGCACCAACTAAGACTAGCTTTACAGTAACCCATGCTTCTCCATCCATTTACGCTTCTTTCCATATGGTGATGTAAATCTCCTTCTGTCTAGTGTTAACACACGTCAGCACACACAACGGCTGCAACCACAGTGCGGTCCCCCCATGACAACTGTCTGGATTGAGCTGAGTAGGGAACATCTCTAGGGTCTTCAAGTGGGCACCTTCCGTCCTCAGTGTTTCGTCGACTAGCCCACGACACCTCAAGAGGGCTCGACAGTGACTCTGGTGTCCCAGAGTCACCCCCCTCCGTCCCCCACTCAACTCAGCCCAGCTTACTGACCTCTACATCCCTCCTGCTGCTGAGACCTAACCACAATCTCACAATTTCTCCGCAACCCAACCATACGCGCCAACCCGTTTGACTAAGGCTGTCTAGCCCCACTGGTGCGTTAATATGCAGTTTCAGTGGCAAGAGTTCCGTATGGCATACCACCTGCCGCAAAACACAATATCTGCCCAACCACCCGTCATTCACGCAATATACACAGGAACGTAATGACTGTAAATACTATACAACCTATACAAATAAACCAACAGACTCTTCTAGTTTTCAAGAATTCTACGAAACCGTAGCATGGCGGCCTGTACACAGCCAGCTAGAATCTTTCCGTCTCAACCACAGCCAGTTGCTGCTCCTTTCTGCTGCTTCACATAAGTTCTTTACTGTGCGACGCAACTCTTGGCCACTGAATCCGACGTCTATGAGGAACCGGGTTGTAGAGTGTGCCACAAAACCTCGACAACCCACTTCCACTGGATAAACCTGGACTCTCCATCCTCGCTGTTCTGCTTCAGTGGCCAGATGAGCATACCGCAGTTTCTTCCTCTCATATGCCTCATCTACCGCATCCTCCCATGGCACTGCTAACTCTATCAGTTGAACAATGCGTGCTGATCAAGACCACAAAACAATGTCTGGTCGTAGGTTAGTGGTGGCAATCTCAGGTGGAAATATAAGCCATTGATCAAGATCAGCCAGCATCTTCCAGTGCCTAGCAGCTTCCAGTTGTCCTGGGCGAGAATTGGTGTTAGCACCTTTTCTTGGTGGTTGCTCGCCTGGGCGGAGGAATATTGTCTTCTGCGTGTAATGTTTTGCTAGAACAGGCGGCAACTTATTGGTCATACTACACTTGCCTTCCAATGCTAAAGCCACACATCGCAATACTTGGTAATGGCGCCAAGTAAACCGACCTTGGCTAAGAGCCACCTTACATCCTGTCAAAATGTGCCTTAATGTGGCAGGTGATGAACACAAAGGACAAGAGGGATCCTCTCCTACCCAGAGGTTCAGGTTCTGCGTTGATGGGAGTACATCATATGTTGACCTAATAAGGAAACTGATCCTACTCTCTTCCATTGACCAAAGGTCTTGCCAGCCCATTTTGCGTTGTTCCACACTCTCCCATCTCATCCACCCTCCCTGCTTGACCTGGGAAATGGCCTTTATACATCTCATCCTCTCCTCCTGCTTTCACACCTCGTTGACTAAAAGCTTCCTCCTTTGAGCTGGGCCTGCCTTGTGCCATTTAGGAAGAGCTAAACTGAGCCCAAAACCCCCTCTTCCATGCTGTACCTGTCCCACGATATCCCCAATTTGAAGGTCAGCCTTTGCCTCTACTACAGGTTTCTTTGCTGACCACTTTCTATCAGTTTTTACCACAGGGGCTGCCTCCCTTACACATTTGTCGTGTGACTCTGCTAAAGTCATTTCCAGTCTGACCTTGGCACACTTAAACTCCTTGGTTAAAGCAGAGACTGGCAGCTGCAATACTCCTTTACTATAAAGTCCCACTCTGCTGAGGCAGCGTGGAACTCCCAACCATTTCCTGATGTATGAACTTATTAACGCTTCCAGCTTATCCACTGTTGTCAAAGAAACCTCGTACACAGTCAGTGGCCACAGCAACCTTGGCAGTAGACCAAACTGAAAGCACCAGAGTTTTAGTTTGCCTGGTAGAGCACAGCTGTTTATGCTGTTCAACCCTTCCACTGCTTGTCGTCTAACTTCTCCCACTCGAACTGTGTCCTTTAGATGCCCATCGTACCATCTCCCAAGACTCTCCACTGGCTTCTCAGAAACTGTTGGTATTGCCTAACCATTAATGAAGAATGTTTTATCTACTACCTTTCCTTTAACTATCGAGATGCTCCTTGATTTAGAGGGCTTAAATTGCCATCATGCCCATTCGATATTATCTGTTAACTTCCCCAATAACCGATTAGTGCAGGCTACTGTTGTAGTCATGGTTGTCATGTCATCCATTTATGCTCTGATTGGTGGTAGTCGCATCCCAGAAGCCAAGCGCTCTCCTCCTACTACCCATCTTGATGCCCTAATGATTACTTCCATTGCCCATGGTAAAAGCCAGTGGAGAAATGGTGCATCCTGCCATTATTCCAACCTCTTAGCATTGCCATGCGGTGCTGAATTTTGGAGTTGAGAAACTAAATTGCAAATCTCCAAAATAGGCTTTCACTAAATTTGTTATTGACATTGTTACTCTAAAAAAAATCAAATGCTGCCCAAGAAGTGTCACATGTCTGTCCTGTCTTGTTATGCACATGGGTGTTTGAGCCGGAGGCATATGTCACATGTCTGTCCTGTCTTGTTATGCACATGGGTGTTTTGTTATTTTGAGCCATGTGCTATTGTCATTGTTTAATCCCTCCCCCTTGTTATCTGATTATTGGTTTAATTGCTCCACCTGTCTGTCTCGTTACCCTCCTTTGTTTGCCTCCCTATTTAGCCTTCCGGTGTTTGCAGTTCCTGAGCCGGTGTCTGCTGTTCCAGAGCCGGAGGCAGAGCCAGTGCCTGTTCCAGAGCCGGAGGCAGAGCCAGTGCCTGTTCCAGAGCCGGAGGCAGAGCCAGTGCCTGTTCCAGAGCCGGAGGCAGAGCCAGTGCCTGTTCCAGAGCCGAAGGCAGAGCCAGTGCCTGTTCCAAAGCCAGTGCCTGTTCCAGTTCATGAGCCGGGGTCTGTTCATGAGCCGGTGACTGTTGCTGTTCCTGTGCCATGGTCGCCCTCGCCCTGGTCATCACCGCCCTGGCCGCCCGATGGGTCTTCACCGCCCTGGCCGCCCGATGGGTCTTCACCGCCCTGGCCGCCCGATGGGTCGTCTGCTTCGCCCTGGCCGCCCGATGGACTGTCTGCTTCGCCCTGGCCGCCCGATGGACTGTCAGCTTCGCCCTGGCCCCCGGCTAAACCATAACCCCCTGTTTCTGTTCCCTTTCATGGACCTGGCCCCCCATCCCTCCCACTGATCCTCCACCATTCCACCTCCCTCCTGAACTCTTGTGTTGTGTGTTTTGCCCTGGTCTGTCTCTCCTGTTCCCCCCCCTGGCCTGTCCCTCCTGTCCCGCCCGGGTCGGATGGAGCGTCTGATAGCCGCTCCGTAGGGAGGGGGTTATGTCACATGTCTGTCCTGTCTTGTTATGCACATGGGTGTTTTGTTATTTTGAGCCATGTGCTATTGTCATTGTTTAATCCCTCCCCCTTGTTATCTGATTATTGGTTTAATTGCTCCACCTGTCTGTCTCATTACCCTCCTTTGTTTGCCTCCCTATTTAGCCTTCCTGTGTTTGCTGTCCTGTGCTCGTTCGTTGTATTTGTTACGTGTTGCCTTGTTTGTTCTGGATTAAGTTTGTACGTTGTAGTTTTCTTTTGTTTATTTTATGTTTTTGTCTTTATTAAATACTTCTTACTCTGCACTTGAATCCACGGATTTATTCCACACCACGCACCGTGACAAGAAGCTCATGTGGCACTGAACCATATGCATTAGCCAAATCCAGGAATGTCACATGGAGCTCCCTCCTCTCCTTTTTAGCTGATTGAATTCGTTGCCAGATAACATTGATGTGTTCTAAATATCCTGAGAACCCTGGAATGCCCGCTTTTTGAACTGAAGTGTCAATGAAGCCATTCTTTAATAGGTAGGTTGACAATCTCTGCGCAATACTGCTGAAGAAAATCTTACCTTCAACGTTTAATAGTGAAATAGGACGAAACTGAATGATGCTTGTAGCATCTTTTTCTTTAGGTATAAAAACTCCACCTGCTCGGCGCCATGCTCTAGGTACAACCTGCTTTTCCCATGCCACTTTTATCAATTTCCATAGAATTCGTAGAACTCCTGAAGCACTCTTGTACACTCTGTACGGAACTCCATTAGGCCCTGGAGATGATGAAGCCCTTGCCTTTCTCACAACCTGCTCTATCTCTTTCCACTTAGGTGCACAGACCTCCATTTGGTATTCTGGTGGATTGATAGGTGGAATATCTGACGAAATTGACTTAGGCTCATGCCTTTTCGCATCTGTATGCGTTTCCTCCAAATATCTCTCTAGCTCAACCCTAGATGCTTTTAAAGTGCCATTCTTCTCACTGGTGAATAACTTCTTTATGAATTTGAATCGGTCTTTATAGAAATTAGCCCTCGCACACTCCTTCTTTTTGTAGTGTTTCCGTAGGCGCTCAGCTCTGCGTAATGTTGCAAGCTTATCTTTTATGGCCCTTTGTAAGAGATTGAGTCCCTCCTTCTGACTTTGTTCTGCTTTTTTCAATTGCTTCCTCAGCTGTCTCCTTTCTCTAACTAACCCTTCAATTTTCTGCTGCCGTCTAGATACAGCAGGAGTAGTCTGTACTTTTTCCTTCCTTTTTTCCACACCAAACCTCTCACTTCCATATGCGTAAATGATGTCCCCAAATTTATCCAGCTTCTTTTTAACTGTACCAGTTAATCTTTCCAATGCAACGCATAGATCTGTGTTTACCGTGTCCCATGCAGTTTTCTCACAAGCTCCTGGCCATCTAACTCCAGGCCTATGCCCGTTGAGGTTCTTTTCTCTCTTTTGCTGGTTAGTATGACCGGGTTCACAAGTATCAATGTGTTCATCACTAACTGTGCAAACCCTCATCTCCTCTATGACAGGGGTACTGATATCCTGCGAACTGTGGTTTGCTTCCTGTCGCTGGATTTCATTCGACTGACTTGACTGACTTCATAAGAAGTACTGATCAATGCGAGGCCCTTCTCCCTCAAGCATTTCACTTTCCCTTGATGAATCTTCAACCCCCTGACCGTTGTCGCCTTGCTCGAGCCACAGACACAAGCTTGGAGTTCAATGACTTTGCTAACTGCAGAACCTGAACTAGTCTTTTGTGAAGTACTCTCCATACTCATATCCGTAAACACAGAGCTGGATATTGCCGACAAGGATAGCTAACCCTTAACAGCCCCATTGGGGTCTCTTTCCTCCTGTCAGCTGTCTCTCCAGGCTGTCACAAGGTCTTTCCCTTGTTGCCAGCAGCACCATTTACTGCAGTCACTGGACGTATCCAGATCTTCATTATTTCCATTACACGAGAGTAGATGTTAAAACTTCATGCTGATTTGTACTCGGCTTTCGCCAAGATAAGCATCAACTAAGACATAGCTTTACAGTAACCTATGCTTCTCCATCCATTTACGCTTCTTTCCATATGGTGATGTAAATCTCTTTCTGTCTAGTGTTAACACGCGTCAGCACACACAACGGCTGCAACCACAGTGCGGTCCCCCCATGACAACCGTCTGGATTGAGCTGAGTAGAGGACATCTCAAAGAGAAAACAAAATGCTTTAACAATGTGGAAAAATATAAATCATTATTTTCAATATTGGTTCTGCATATATCAAAGAGATCCTGAGGAGGAGTGGGACTTCACATGCAGACTTTCAGAAACTGTGACAGAGCAAAGGCTGAATCTCGCTGGACACATCCTACGCATGCCCTAACCCCACCCATAGACAGTAATGAAGTGGACACCCCCAGGAGGATGCAGGAGACAGGGAAGACCAAGGAAGACACAGAGACAAATGTTTCACGAAGACCTGAAGAATGTCAGTGTCCCATGGGAAGATGTGGAGAACTTGAACACGGATCGAATGTGCCCTGCACAGGACTTGATGATGATGTTGTGAGTTTATCCATAACTTTGGGATATTTTTCTGTAAAGAGTGTTGCATAATTAAATGTTAAAAGCATTTTTATGTAATAAATTCACTGATATGTGGGCAATTCTATGAAAAAAAGTATGTCTTTAATAGCAAGCAATAATCATATGAACCGTGTGGTATAATAAAGTGGAGAAGAATTCAAACTGCTATTTTTATTATTTATTCTAACTACCCTTACACCTAAAGTTCCCCTGCGGCTATTTTCTCCAACTTAAAACCGATACGTGACTATGCTCAGTCTATGCACTCGCGAGGTGTCTAGATTATTTGCATGACTTAAAGCTCCAGTAGGTAACTTTTATAAACAAATATTTGTTAAAACTGTCATTATGTCCTGACAGTAGAATATGAGACAGATAATCTGTGAAAAAATCAAGCTCCTCTGGCTCCTCCCTGTGGTCCTATTGCCATTTGCAGAAATACACCGCTCCCGGTCAGAAACAACCAATCAGAGCCAGGAGGAATGCTTAAGAGTGGCAATCACGCTCGTGTACGCGCTGATCACCCCTCTCTTGCACAGCACGAGCGCGTACCGTCGTTCGCGACTCTCCTGTTCGAACTTGTTCATCCAAATGAATGAATCTTTTTTTGAGTCATTTCGTTCATTCAACGAACGAAATGACTCGAAAAAAGATTTGTTCATTTTGAACGAGTCTTTTTCGGAGTCATTTCGTTCATTCAACGAACGAAATGACTCGAAAAAAGATTTGTTCATTTTGATGAACGAGTTCGAACAGGATCACGAACGCGCATCACAGAACAGAGCAAGGCTTATAAAATATTTGTGCTTATAAAACTTAAAGTTTTTTATTTATTTTTGAAATGACCGATCGTTTCGCTAGATAAGACCCTTATTCATCGTCTGGTATCGTTTAAAGCCCTTTGAAGCTGCACTGAAACTGTCATTTGCTCCTTGAAACGTTTGTGTCCTATTGAAGTCCATTATATGGAGAAAAAGCCTGGAATGTTTTCATCAAAAACCTTAATTTCTTTTCGACTGAAGAAAGAAAGACATGGACATCTTGGATGACATGGGGGTGAGTAAATTATCAGCAAAAGTTTTTTTTAAAAAGTGAACTAATCCTTTAACGTTATCTTACTAGCTATCTATAACTTATAGAAAGAGTGCAACGTTATAAAGTTACATGTATTGCAAAATACATAATGATTTGAGGACCAAGTTTGTAGTCAAAGTGTGGGAAGGCCAATATCAATGTAAAATTGTTGATGTTTCGTCCCTAATAGTGAATGTTCCATAACTGTTTATAATCCGCCGTCATCGGTGGTCCTGCTTACTAGCCTGCGCGTTCACGGCAGGCTCCGCTGTTGGGGAGGAGCTGTGGAAGGAGGGCTTTAGCGCAGCAGAGAGCAAGGGGGTTGGACCTGCAAGTTGTGCTTATTCAAATTTTCAGGCTAAGGGTGTATTCACACCAGGAAAGTCCGATAGTTCACTTGCTTTGGTACGGACCAAATAATAATTTTTTTTTTTTTTTTTGGTACGGTTCGCTTTCACACTGCTCTTTTTGCAAGTGAACCAAAATTTGTAAACAAAACCATTGTTTGTTGCGTTAAATCTTACCCAGATACAATAGTGCTATTTTCTGATTGGCTAACAACACCAGAGGAGACGCGCTTGATTCCTGTCGTCTAACTTCTCCCACTCGAACTGTGTCCTTTAGATGCCCATCGTACCATCTCCCAAGACTCTCCACTGGCTTCTCAGAAACTGTTGGTATTGCCTAACCATTAATGAAGAATGTTTTATCTACTACCTTTCCTTTAACTATCGAGATGCTCCTTGATTTAGAGGGCTTAAATTGCCATCATGCCCATTCGATATTATCTGTTAACTTCCCCAATAACCGATTAGTGCAGGCTACTGTTGTAGTCATGGTTGTCATGTCATCCATTTATGCTCTGATTGGTGGTAGTCGCATCCCAGAAGCCAAGCGCTCTCCTCCTACTACCCATCTTGATGCCCTAATGATTACTTCCATTGCCCATGGTAAAAGCCAGTGGAGAAATGGTGCATCCTGCCATTATTCCAACCTCTTAGCATTGCCATGCGGTGCTGAATTTTGGAGTTGAGAAACTAAATTGCAAATCTCCAAAATAGGCTTTCACTAAATTTGTTATTGACATTGTTACTCTAAAAAAAATCAAATGCTGCCCAAGAAGTGTCACATGTCTGTCCTGTCTTGTTATGCACATGGGTGTTTGAGCCGGAGGCATATGTCACATGTCTGTCCTGTCTTGTTATGCACATGGGTGTTTTGTTATTTTGAGCCATGTGCTATTGTCATTGTTTAATCCCTCCCCCTTGTTATCTGATTATTGGTTTAATTGCTCCACCTGTCTGTCTCGTTACCCTCCTTTGTTTGCCTCCCTATTTAGCCTTCCGGTGTTTGCAGTTCCTGAGCCGGTGTCTGCTGTTCCAGAGCCGGAGGCAGAGCCAGTGCCTGTTCCAGAGCCGGAGGCAGAGCCAGTGCCTGTTCCAGAGCCGGAGGCAGAGCCAGTGCCTGTTCCAGAGCCGGAGGCAGAGCCAGTGCCTGTTCCAGAGCCGAAGGCAGAGCCAGTGCCTGTTCCAAAGCCAGTGCCTGTTCCAGTTCATGAGCCGGGGTCTGTTCATGAGCCGGTGACTGTTGCTGTTCCTGTGCCATGGTCGCCCTCGCCCTGGTCATCACCGCCCTGGCCGCCCGATGGGTCTTCACCGCCCTGGCCGCCCGATGGGTCTTCACCGCCCTGGCCGCCCGATGGGTCGTCTGCTTCGCCCTGGCCGCCCGATGGACTGTCTGCTTCGCCCTGGCCGCCCGATGGACTGTCAGCTTCGCCCTGGCCCCCGGCTAAACCATAACCCCCTGTTTCTGTTCCCTTTCATGGACCTGGCCCCCCATCCCTCCCACTGATCCTCCACCATTCCACCTCCCTCCTGAACTCTTGTGTTGTGTGTTTTGCCCTGGTCTGTCTCTCCTGTTCCCCCCCCTGGCCTGTCCCTCCTGTCCCGCCCGGGTCGGATGGAGCGTCTGATAGCCGCTCCGTAGGGAGGGGGTTATGTCACATGTCTGTCCTGTCTTGTTATGCACATGGGTGTTTTGTTATTTTGAGCCATGTGCTATTGTCATTGTTTAATCCCTCCCCCTTGTTATCTGATTATTGGTTTAATTGCTCCACCTGTCTGTCTCATTACCCTCCTTTGTTTGCCTCCCTATTTAGCCTTCCTGTGTTTGCTGTCCTGTGCTCGTTCGTTGTATTTGTTACGTGTTGCCTTGTTTGTTCTGGATTAAGTTTGTACGTTGTAGTTTTCTTTTGTTTATTTTATGTTTTTGTCTTTATTAAATACTTCTTACTCTGCACTTGAATCCACGGATTTATTCCACACCACGCACCGTGACAAGAAGCTCATGTGGCACTGAACCATATGCATTAGCCAAATCCAGGAATGTCACATGGAGCTCCCTCCTCTCCTTTTTAGCTGATTGAATTCGTTGCCAGATAACATTGATGTGTTCTAAATATCCTGAGAACCCTGGAATGCCCGCTTTTTGAACTGAAGTGTCAATGAAGCCATTCTTTAATAGGTAGGTTGACAATCTCTGCGCAATACTGCTGAAGAAAATCTTACCTTCAACGTTTAATAGTGAAATAGGACGAAACTGAATGATGCTTGTAGCATCTTTTTCTTTAGGTATAAAAACTCCACCTGCTCGGCGCCATGCTCTAGGTACAACCTGCTTTTCCCATGCCACTTTTATCAATTTCCATAGAATTCGTAGAACTCCTGAAGCACTCTTGTACACTCTGTACGGAACTCCATTAGGCCCTGGAGATGATGAAGCCCTTGCCTTTCTCACAACCTGCTCTATCTCTTTCCACTTAGGTGCACAGACCTCCATTTGGTATTCTGGTGGATTGATAGGTGGAATATCTGACGAAATTGACTTAGGCTCATGCCTTTTCGCATCTGTATGCGTTTCCTCCAAATATCTCTCTAGCTCAACCCTAGATGCTTTTAAAGTGCCATTCTTCTCACTGGTGAATAACTTCTTTATGAATTTGAATCGGTCTTTATAGAAATTAGCCCTCGCACACTCCTTCTTTTTGTAGTGTTTCCGTAGGCGCTCAGCTCTGCGTAATGTTGCAAGCTTATCTTTTATGGCCCTTTGTAAGAGATTGAGTCCCTCCTTCTGACTTTGTTCTGCTTTTTTCAATTGCTTCCTCAGCTGTCTCCTTTCTCTAACTAACCCTTCAATTTTCTGCTGCCGTCTAGATACAGCAGGAGTAGTCTGTACTTTTTCCTTCCTTTTTTCCACACCAAACCTCTCACTTCCATATGCGTAAATGATGTCCCCAAATTTATCCAGCTTCTTTTTAACTGTACCAGTTAATCTTTCCAATGCAACGCATAGATCTGTGTTTACCGTGTCCCATGCAGTTTTCTCACAAGCTCCTGGCCATCTAACTCCAGGCCTATGCCCGTTGAGGTTCTTTTCTCTCTTTTGCTGGTTAGTATGACCGGGTTCACAAGTATCAATGTGTTCATCACTAACTGTGCAAACCCTCATCTCCTCTATGACAGGGGTACTGATATCCTGCGAACTGTGGTTTGCTTCCTGTCGCTGGATTTCATTCGACTGACTTGACTGACTTCATAAGAAGTACTGATCAATGCGAGGCCCTTCTCCCTCAAGCATTTCACTTTCCCTTGATGAATCTTCAACCCCCTGACCGTTGTCGCCTTGCTCGAGCCACAGACACAAGCTTGGAGTTCAATGACTTTGCTAACTGCAGAACCTGAACTAGTCTTTTGTGAAGTACTCTCCATACTCATATCCGTAAACACAGAGCTGGATATTGCCGACAAGGATAGCTAACCCTTAACAGCCCCATTGGGGTCTCTTTCCTCCTGTCAGCTGTCTCTCCAGGCAGTCACAAGGTCTTTCCCTTGTTGCCAGCAGCACCATTTACTGCAGTCACTGGACGTATCCAGATCTTCATTATTTCCATTACACGAGAGTAGATGTTAAAACTTCATGCTGATTTGTACTCGGCTTTCGCCAAGATAAGCATCAACTAAGACATAGCTTTACAGTAACCTATGCTTCTCCATCCATTTACGCTTCTTTCCATATGGTGATGTAAATCTCTTTCTGTCTAGTGTTAACACGCGTCAGCACACACAACGGCTGCAACCACAGTGCGGTCCCCCCATGACAACCGTCTGGATTGAGCTGAGTAGAGGACATCTCAAAGAGAAAACAAAATGCTTTAACAATGTGGAAAAATATAAATCATTATTTTCAATATTGGTTCTGCATATATCAAAGAGATCCTGAGGAGGAGTGGGACTTCACATGCAGACTTTCAGAAACTGTGACAGAGCAAAGGCTGAATCTCGCTGGACACATCCTACGCATGCCCTAACCCCACCCATAGACAGTAATGAAGTGGACACCCCCAGGAGGATGCAGGAGACAGGGAAGACCAAGGAAGACACAGAGACAAATGTTTCACGAAGACCTGAAGAATGTCAGTGTCCCATGGGAAGATGTGGAGAACTTGAACACGGATCGAATGTGCCCTGCACAGGACTTGATGATGATGTTGTGAGTTTATCCATAACTTTGGGATATTTTTCTGTAAAGAGTGTTGCATAATTAAATGTTAAAAGCATTTTTATGTAATAAATTCACTGATATGTGGGCAATTCTATGAAAAAAAGTATGTCTTTAATAGCAAGCAATAATCATATGAACCGTGTGGTATAATAAAGTGGAGAAGAATTCAAACTGCTATTTTTATTATTTATTCTAACTACCCTTACACCTAAAGTTCCCCTGCGGCTATTTTCTCCAACTTAAAACCGATACGTGACTATGCTCAGTCTATGCACTCGCGAGGTGTCTAGATTATTTGCATGACTTAAAGCTCCAGTAGGTAACTTTTATAAACAAATATTTGTTAAAACTGTCATTATGTCCTGACAGTAGAATATGAGACAGATAATCTGTGAAAAAATCAAGCTCCTCTGGCTCCTCCCTGTGGTCCTATTGCCATTTGCAGAAATACACCGCTCCCGGTCAGAAACAACCAATCAGAGCCAGGAGGAATGCTTAAGAGTGGCAATCACGCTCGTGTACGCGCTGATCACCCCTCTCTTGCACAGCACGAGCGCGTACCGTCGTTCGCGACTCTCCTGTTCGAACTTGTTCATCCAAATGAATGAATCTTTTTTTGAGTCATTTCGTTCATTCAACGAACGAAATGACTCGAAAAAAGATTTGTTCATTTTGAACGAGTCTTTTTCGGAGTCATTTCGTTCATTCAACGAACGAAATGACTCGAAAAAAGATTTGTTCATTTTGATGAACGAGTTCGAACAGGATCACGAACGCGCATCACAGAACAGAGCAAGGCTTATAAAATATTTGTGCTTATAAAACTTAAAGTTTTTTATTTATTTTTGAAATGACCGATCGTTTCGCTAGATAAGACCCTTATTCATCGTCTGGTATCGTTTAAAGCCCTTTGAAGCTGCACTGAAACTGTCATTTGCTCCTTGAAACGTTTGTGTCCTATTGAAGTCCATTATATGGAGAAAAAGCCTGGAATGTTTTCATCAAAAACCTTAATTTCTTTTCGACTGAAGAAAGAAAGACATGGACATCTTGGATGACATGGGGGTGAGTAAATTATCAGCAAAAGTTTTTTTTAAAAAGTGAACTAATCCTTTAACGTTATCTTACTAGCTATCTATAACTTATAGAAAGAGTGCAACGTTATAAAGTTACATGTATTGCAAAATACATAATGATTTGAGGACCAAGTTTGTAGTCAAAGTGTGGGAAGGCCAATATCAATGTAAAATTGTTGATGTTTCGTCCCTAATAGTGAATGTTCCATAACTGTTTATAATCCGCCGTCATCGGTGGTCCTGCTTACTAGCCTGCGCGTTCACGGCAGGCTCCGCTGTTGGGGAGGAGCTGTGGAAGGAGGGCTTTAGCGCAGCAGAGAGCAAGGGGGTTGGACCTGCAAGTTGTGCTTATTCAAATTTTCAGGCTAAGGGTGTATTCACACCAGGAAAGTCCGATAGTTCACTTGCTTTGGTACGGACCAAATAATAATTTTTTTTTTTTTTTTTGGTACGGTTCGCTTTCACACTGCTCTTTTTGCAAGTGAACCAAAATTTGTAAACAAAACCATTGTTTGTTGCGTTAAATCTTACCCAGATACAATAGTGCTATTTTCTGATTGGCTAACAACACCAGAGGAGACGCGCTTGATTCCTGTCGGTTCCACAGTGAGAGCGTCACGGCCAGAGTTTTGGGCGCTGCGGCATATTAAATATATTACAAATAGTTTTTCAGCGGGAGAAATACAATGTGTGGCGGGAGAGCGTGACAAAAGACCGAAATGAGTGACTGTCACGCTCAATGCGTGACACTTGAGAGCCCTGTCACTCATTCATTCATTCATTCCATTCCAATGATGCACACACGACGCGCAGAAAGATGCGCAACAGTATCGTGTGGCCAGACAGCGCGCCGGAATGGAATGTAGTAGGCTACAAAAGATCACTTTCCCATAACGCAACTCCGACTACGGAAGCCTGTTAACTCAAAGGCGCAGTGCTTTCTTGCAATTGGGTCGGTTCATGTTCACACCGTAAACGAACCGTACCAGAGTTCGTTTGGAACCGTACCGAGACCACCTCTTCACCTGGGTCTCGGTTTGGTTGTTTGGTCCGCACCCGATTTCGATTGCTGTATTCACACCTGCCCAAAAGGTCCGCAGCAAGGGGGTAAATGAACTAGAGTTCGATTCAATCGAACCAAACAAGGCAGGTGTGAATACACCCTAAGTCAACATTTTCTCAAAACTCCCTACTGCAGCTTTACACGCTGACAGACACAGCAGCAGTTGTTGGCAGATATATTGATCATGAAATCAGAATTTTCTTGTCTTGAATTATTCATTTATTCATTCATATTCATTCATTCATTTATGTCACTTGTTTAAGTCATCTAAAAAAAAAAGTTTTAAACTCGATTGGGGGGCCCCAAGCAGCCGCTTAGTTCGCTTATGCCTCGGTCCGGCCGTGACCCTATATCAAACATTATTAGGACAGCATATTTACGACTACTTACAAACATCTGGCACACGTGAACTAATGCCAAATATCGCGATGTGTTCGTAATGAGACTTCTTCAGCGCGATTTCCTACTGATAAAATATAATTTTAAAAATATCAATAAACAGCAAAGCAATCCAGCTTCCCTGGTAATAAGACCGAAATAATAACATTAAAAGAAATACAAAAACCATGATAAGATCTCGTGAATAAATGTTGATTAAACAGCTTATCTGCTGCAGCCTGACAGGCAGAATGAATCGTGCTGTGATCACGAAAGATGCTTCCCAATTGAAATACATTAGTTTAAAAAAACGTGCTTATATCACGAAAATAACGAAATAAACGTGCCTGTGTCACAAATCAATAGATTAAATTACATAGTGACCATATCACGAATTGCCGTGAGACTGGGTTGTCCATGTCCATGTTCTTCACCGAACTTCAGAATTTAAAAATGGCGGCGCAGAACATGCCAAAAATGCATAGGAGGAAATTTGATGCTTCCAAGCCGACCAATCACAGATCTTGGGGTCTTTGTCGTCCTGACGGGTGCGTTTCCCGAAAGCATCTTTAGCCAAGCCAACTATGGTCGCAAATTCTGTTGTTATCAGCATAGTTCAACGAGTCTGTGTTTCCCGAAACCATCGTTCCAACGAACATTCGCAAAGAGCATCGCAAGTTGTGTGTTTGGAATGACAGCTCTTGACCTGTGGTTAGTAGAAGTTTCTTGTTTGCATGTGGACTTAATAAATCCTTATCTTGAGCAAAACAAGCAAGCTGACAATCAGTACAATCTGTATATTTTATTTAGAATACATACAAATGTAATTTACATCTTTTAGTTTGTCAAGAGATTTAAAGCACCGTTTTTGATGACTGCGCATGTACGAACATGCTCTACTTTGTAGGAACAAGCCTATGATTAAATCTGGAAATAAAGCAAAATAACTGAGACTAATTAGAAAAAGTCCTCAGATGGCATGTCTAATTTATATCAAAACATCTAGAGTTAATTCGATCTCAACAGTTTCATTAAAATAAGTTACTCCACCACGTGCGTGACGTCATAAACCAACGTGGTTGAATGACCACTTTGTAACAATATGATTTTGGCAAACAGTCGTGACTAGCAAGGTGATTTCTTCAACTATGCATCGTACTATGGTAGTGAAGCAGCGAGTTACGTCGTTGTATGGGAAACGCACTCCTGACGTGTAAAGCCTGGTTCACACGGCAGGATAATTAGGTCGATTTTAGCCCCGATTTACCCCTTCCGACAATCTTAAGTATGCTCCGATTATGGTAAAACAATCTGATCAGATATTCCTGCCGTGTGTGGTGTGTTAAGACTGCTCTCGTCTGCTCGGAAGGATGTCGGGACCGCTCCGATCTCAAATCGGGGATATCCAACATGTTGGATTTTTTTGGCCCGATTTCTCCTCGTGTGTGGTGCCCCCCGGGGACAAACGAGCACGCAGCCTGTGGACTGTGGCGTGTAGCCAATCAGAAAGCGAGGTGACGAGGCGCAGAGGAAGCACCGGGAAACAAAATCAAAACAGCCGTCCATGCTTGCGTTGTCTTCACTTCTTTGACCATCGCCTTTTCTTTTGATAACGGTTTTTTCGGTTGAAAACAAACTACAAACTATCGCCACTGCATCCTCTTCGTCCGCCATGATTGTTTACTCTGAAGTCACGATTTTGCAAGATTTTCCGTCTGACCTGGGAATGCTCGGGAGTCAAATCGGTTCGTGTGTGATGTGTAGATTTTGCCGTGTGGCTGCGCACCACACACTGTACATCCAAAACTGTTAGACCCGTTATGTTTTATCGCCGTGTGTGGGGTCTCTCAGGTTTGGAAAATCGTCAAATCCTGCCATCCTGATAATTCATTTGATATAATTGAGTAAACAGCTATGGAGCCAGAATTGGCTATTGTCATTTTTATGTTTTATATTTTACTGGAGGACATGCTGAGGATGTATCACCCCCGGCACTGCCGGTTCATGTATTTTCAGTTTAGCCATTGCCAGAGCTGGTGTGTGGCGTCACAATTCAGAGGCTTTGTCCTGACTCCTGAATTGCCAGATTACACTTTAAACTGTTTTTAAGTGTTGGGTGTTAACTTACGTAAATAATGTAATGAAATATGAAAAGAAAACATATATATATATATATATATATATATATATATATATACATAAGGTTCAAATGTTCACTTATATATTACCTTGATGCGATTTTGTAGGCTAGTGTATTCTTTTTATTATGTACATAAATGGACCAAGGTGAATATATTTACACAGGTTTTCAACCCTGTTTGAATATAAAAATGTATAATGTTCAAATGTTACTCCCGCTCGTCATCGGTAGCTGTCACAGTTGCTAGGCGACAAGAACAATCTCCGTCATTTTTTAAAATAAAAATGCTGTCGTCACCGGCACGCAATGACTTATGAGGTAGGATAAGCCGCTAAGGATCCAATTACGTATCCTTTCTTTCACAGGGAAACGAAGGGTGCATTTGGCGTCGCTTTTGAATCAGGGTAGCCTTCGTGTCGCCGTGATGACGCAACCGGCATTCGAATACAGCCTTCGAAGGGTGAAGAATTGAATTGGGACAGCATTCATCACGCCGCGGTGACACAATCGTCCTTCAAATGCGACCTTCAAAGGGTGCAGCCTTTGAATTGGGACATCCTTCGCCGCACCGCTGTGACACAATCGGCCTTCAAATTCGGCGAATTGGCCTTCAAATACGGCCTTCGAAGGATGCAGCCTTCCCATTGGAACACAGCTGTAGTTTCATTTTTGGGGAGGTGCGCATCAGGGTACAGCGTGGGGTACATGACTTTGCATAGGGTATGCCGTACCTACGGCGCACACTCGACTCAGAAGTGTAAATTGGGACTTTGTCACCATAAAATTATAAATTATTTTAGCTGTCATTTATAACTGTATATTAATTATGACGCCACTCACAAAAAATTAACCATTCAAAAGCAATTTCGAACAACTGCTTCCCTTATTGCATGTATATTTTTATTCATTTGTTGTCGGTAAGATGAGAGGTCTAACTGTTTAAAAGAAAATGCTAATGTAGGGGATGTTTGTATCATTTTACTGTGCTTTTTCCTGTCTATTTAAATTAATAAAGATACTGAATGTAATAAAAAGATACTGGCTGTAATTGAACATCCTTACATCACCACTTCCTGTGCGTCCAGAGTCGTCTCATCACACTTCTAACTCATGCTCCCTACAAGGTTCCTGTTCTCGTCATGAACGAGTCTGAACAAGATGCTCTCATTCCACCAATGACAGTAATTGCTGATATTGGCACATCACTCACCATCCGGGCCCAGCACACCGTAAACTCCTCTCCAGTCCAAGGAGGTTCCCAGAGAAGAACTTTGGAGTTAAATTTTGGAGAATCGTCTATTCCACCCAAATGGAAGGATCGAGTGACTTCTAAGCCAAGCGGCAACATTCTAATCTGAAAAATGAAGCCTACCCGGAAGTGCGAAAAACTGCAATACATCGAAAATCCGCTAGGGACAGGTCCCAAAAGGGAGCAAATGTCCATAGACCCCCATGTTAAATTGTCCGTTTTCACAGCATAAATTCATGTTTTTACGGGTTGGTCCCATGGACTTTTATTGTATTTTTTGATAGGTTCCAAGTGCCTGACAACTGTGAGGGGGTGAATTTTTTTCTAACTCGTTAGTTTAGATAATATTTAGATATAAAATGTATGACAAATAAGGACGTGGTTAACTTTGATTGACAGCGTGATTGACAGCTGATAACAGGCTGCGCCGAGTGGAATTCCTGAAATTTGACGTCTCGGCCATGATCTGACACATCATACCACCTCTGTATCCTTTCTGAAAAGATTTTCCGAGATGGCGCCGACCAAACCCCCAATAAACGGGTGTTTTGGGTTAAACTTCAAAACCGTTCTTCAGAAAGTCTATGGGTGACGTCACAGACGCTTTGTCCATATTTTTTACAGTCTATGATCTAAGCTCAACCAATTCCCTGAAGTGTTTTCTCACCACAACCTTGATTTCGGCTGTACGGACCAGGTAAAGCACCATATCAAGCTCCACGATGAAACCCCTTTCAAGCATCGAGCCAAGCCAATCCATCCCCGCGACATTGAAGCTGTTTGAAGTCGGATGCTGCAAGGCGTTACAAATGCTCCAAGTACATTCCAGGGACTGATTTAGAAGTGTATGGGGGATTTAAACCTCAAGGAAGTCCTTGTATTCCTAGACGACATCATTATCTTCTCCGACACTTTAGAGGAAAATGAGAAGCGGTTACTCAGAGTACTCACCCGCCTGACGGAGTTCGGCTTGAAGCTGTCCCCTGAGAAATAAAAGTTTTTCCAGTCCAGTGTTTGTTACCTTGGACATGTCGTGTCTGAGAAGGGTGTTGAAATGGACCCTGAGAAAATATTCGCCCTCAAATCCTGGCCAGTCCCCCTCTTCTGCCCTCAGCTTGTGTTTGCTTTTGCAGTGAGTTAAACAACGGCTTAGTAAAAGTCGTAGACAGTTGTCAGGGTCAAACTTTCTTTACTGAAGCCCAATTTGTGAAACCGTAACACAAATGTACAATTATATTAAAAACATATCTCTTACAATGTTACATTCAGTTCACTGAGATCAAAACAACATTTAAGAGGCACATAAATCGCCTACATAACTTAGAAGATAGCTGTACTAAGAAGGAGAAACAATCAAGCATCACAATTATGTGCCACGGGTTACATTTAACATGTCACATGTAAATCGGTCTCAAACATGTCTATAACCTATCAGAATACATGAAATCATATTTTATCACTTAGATTAGTATTTTAAACTTACAGATTGTGCCTTTTCAAGAGCGAAACAAGAAGGATGGAGGTGGATGCATCTCTACACTCTGCACCATGAGCTCTAAAATCCAAAATGGCTGATATATTATTAAAGGCGACGTACTACTTAAAGTGACCACAAGGTGTCAGTATTAACAAAGTAAACTATAATATAACCAAGGCCAGAATAACCCCGAAATCTCAAAGAGCTACGGCCTTTCCTGGGGTTTGGAGGATACTATCGGAGGTTCATCAAGGATTACGCCACCATAGTAAAACCCCTCAACGCCCTTAATCGAGGCTATGCACCCATCCGTCGGTCTACCAAAACCAAAAAAGTCCTGCTGGGAAGTTCCTGGACCCGAAGCAGCCCTTTGGGGAGAGATGGACGTCCGACTGTCAAGCTGATTTCGACACAGTAATTTCCAAGCTAACATCTGCTCCTGTCCTTGGGTTCGCCAATCCGAAGTTGCCCTACATTCTGCACACAGATGCCAACATAATCGGGTTGGGAGCCGTTCTATACCAAGAACAGGATGGTCAACTCCGGGTCATCGCCTATGCGTGCCGAGGCCTATCTCAATGTGAGTCTCGATACCCGGCACACAAACTTGAGTTTCTGGCCTTAAAATGGAGTGTAATTGAGAAATTCCATGATTATCTCTATGGTTCTAATTTCACTATTGTTACGGACAGCAGTCCTCTTACATACGTCTTTACCTCAGCAAAACTGGATGCCACAAGCCACCGGTGGCTAGCTGCGTTGTCAACGTATTCCTTCAAGATGCAGTACCGTGCTGGCAAACACAACTTTGATGCCGATGCTGTGTCCAGGCATTGCCATGGAGAAGTGCCAAATAAGGCCACAAACTGTGAAGAGTGGGAACTCATGAACCGCCTAGCGGAGCAACTGTGTGACCCCGGTGAAGCTGCAGAAATATCCCCCGACATTGTGGTTGCTATTTGTCAGAGCAGTCTTGTCAGATCGTGCTGTCCTGCTGACTACACTCAATTTGATGTGAACTTAGTTGAGTCTCTTTCTGTCCATGCTAATATTATTCCTGACTGTTTCGCCGAGGAGGAGTTGCATGGCCTTCCTGTCATTTCCCCTCTGACTCACGCCGACCTAGCAATCCATGAAGTCTCCATCTACCAGCTTGGGACTGGAGAAAAATTTCCCCCCACTGCTCTAGGGGAACTTCCTGACCTCCCATTGTTGTTACGAGAGTGGAATCAGTTGGAGTTGGAAGATGGAATTTTGTAAGATAAACTTGTTCTTCAGCTTGTCCTGCCCCCAGGCTTGCGTTCTACTGTCCTGAAGAGTCTCCAACAGCCCCAAGTGACACTGATTCTGTTCCTCCTTCTCCACAAAGTCGTGCAACAAGCCCTTCAATTACAATATCATCTGAGAACCACTTATCTGAAGTTGAAGAGTCCTGGCCAATCACTGGTGAAGATCCATCGATGTCCAGCTGTGAGGTAAACAGTCCTGTGGACGAGACTGAGGTCGAAGAACCTGGAAATCCTTTACCTGAACTAATGAACGAACATGTTAAGAGAGAAATGGAGCTATCTGTGGAAGAGATGTGTAGCAATGTGCCTGAAGCTGAATTGCTTCTGTGGCCTGTGACTGAAGATCGTGGGCCGGTCCAATCTGTGTCATCTGTGGGTCCTGCTGTTCAGAGTTCTGCCACTGCCCCTGGTGATATAGTGGGATCTGATGTAGCACCCAGACGTTCAGGTCAGCAGCGCCAACCCGTTCAGCGCCTTCAATATGCAGTATTGGGTAACCCCTTAATTTCAGTTGTTCAAACTCTTTTCCATAGCTTGTCTAATGTTTATACAGAAGGCCTTAATCACACCGCTGCAGCAGACGCTGTTCCTAAACTGTAATACTTTTGTAGTTTCTATGCAACGGGGACGTGCATGATCTAAGGGGGGAGGGTGTAACCCAGGTATTTTCTCTGCCTTATTTTCCCTTCTCATGGCTCCACACTATGTTCACGTTATTGCAAGAGTTTGTGCCAGTATTGCGATATTTGACGCAGAGTTTGCGTCACTTTCCTTTAAATATGGCCGTGCGCTGTTGTTTGGTCTGGAAAAGTTTGTATCTGGATCAGGGTGATCCAATTCAATGTTGCTTTGAAAAACTAGCATAAAAGATGGATTATACCTGATCCTGGATAGCAAAATATGGGATTTCTAAATTCATATCATTCTGATCCATATTAAACTTTTGAACAACTTGGCCCAGATGATGCAGTAGAAATCTTTTGGACCAAGCAAGCAACATGCTTTGCAAATGTTTTAAACATTCAAAGCGTCTTTAAATATTGACTGTAAATATTGAACTATTCATTTCATATTTTCATATTTACAGTGTAGCCTATTATGTTTCCCTAATTATTTAGGTATGGGTTTCCTGTTCATGTGTATAATATATATGTGGATATTTATTCCTGATTAAAGAAATGGTTCTTTGATGACATTTTTGGGGACCTGGGACCTCAAATCCAGATATAACATACTTTTTTTAAATGAAGAGCTGCCAGTGCGGGAAAAAAAATATTTCTACATATTACATGTTAAGTCAATGAACTGGCTGGTGCTGTGTGTCTGTGTCAAGAAGACAGTGAAGACATAATTCACAAAGTCATATTTATTGCATTTTAATTTTACTTAAAACTGTACATTTTAATGTGGGATAGACAATGAAGAACTTCTTAAAATCTGATTGAAGATAAGATATTTTTGTTTAATGCATATTATATTTTTTGAATTGATACATCCAGGTTCTTCACTGAAATAAATGTGAAATATATTTCCTTTTTATATCTCACATTTGTCTTTATATAGCCTTCCTCACCAAATCTTCAGATGATGCTGGCAAAAAACACACAAAAAACGTTTGGTTTTGCTATCATAGAAGGCCAGAAACTTTGCGTGCCCACACATTTTGCAAATATTTAAACATGTCTGTCTTTAAACTGTCTGTAAACTATAACAAATAATATAATCTCTATTATCACTGATTGTCATGGATCACACATAAAAAAGGTGTCATTTGTCTTGCTGGTTTTCCTGTGCACACCTTTTTCAGTTTCCTTGTATTGTACAAACAGACAACCGCTCCGAATATTCTCTACTGTCAATTACTGAACGTTTGTTGGCATGGTGTGACGATAACCTATATTCCAAGTAGAAAACACTTAAACTTAACCTCTCTCTACCAGGTAGGCATACACCAAAATGAAAATTATTGGCCGAAGTCAAACTGAATATGATGAAACACTTTTTTGCATTTTTTTCTATTTATTTTTATTTTAATATAATTGTAATTGATTTTGATTTTAATTAAATAGTCCAAATGTTTCTTTTACTATTTTGTCATGCTTTTTAAAGAAAAAAATTACAAATTACAATTTAAAAATAATTATTTAACACTGATCTTTTTTTCTTTTTTTTACATTCCAGTAGACAGTATACCAACAAAGCATAATATGACTTAAAATAAATGAGTATAATACAAATATTTTTATTTGGTCATCTTTGAGCCCCCTTTCTTGAATAGCCTAGGCCTATACCTTTCTGCTGCTGAAAGAATGTAACTCTGTAGATCTACAGCTAAAAAAAGTGTATTAAAAAAGTGCATTGAAAAGAGTGCAAAAAAGTAGATGATGCCACAACAAATGAACAATCGTCCTATATAAACCTATAGGCTACTTAACCTACTTCTTCAGGAAATGTGTCAGGTTCTTCTTTATGAAAAATAGCTTTGCATGCTTTCTCACATGAAAGTCAGTTCCTCTTCTCATCGTTGACATGAGATGCAGCGCTAAACAGTCTCTTGCTGTCAGTGCTTGTGAATGGAGCAAGTACTAGGATTGGAATTGTTAAATATGAAATCTTTAATCGTTAATAAATGACAGCTGCTCATTTCAAAACAATGATGCCTCAGAGATAATGAAATCGTTGAAAACCGGTGTTATAGGCCTATTTTTTCACACTGAAAATGGTAAAAAATACATACAAATATAGGTAACGCTGTACAATAAGGTTCCATTAGTTAACGTTATTTAATGCATTAACTATAAAGAGCAATAGGCCAACGTTTGTTACAGTATTTATTCATCTTTGTTAATGTAAGTTAATGAAAATACAATTGTTCATTGTTAGTTCATGTTAGTATAAGTGCATTAACTAATGTTAAGAGATTCAAATTTTGATTTTAATAATGTATTAGTAAATGCTGAAATTAACATGCACTAAGAGTAAGTTGGACTTTTCACAGTGCACATTTTCTAATCTTGAAACAATACCACTTTTTTTAATGTTAACCATTCTTTTCTTTTATTCTTACCAGTAATATTTTTGGACAGGAGACCTCAGAGTTTGGGAAAAAGAACAAAAAAATGTTTTTCCTCAAAATGAACTGGAATGATAAACAATTTGTTTTAATTCCTGGCTCTATTTCCAGTGAAATGGCAATGTCCTCATTGTACAAATTCACTACTGGCATTTATGACCAACAACAGCACAGACATCTTTCTGATATTATTTGTTTATTTTATTCAAAAGTACATTATGATAAATACTTTAAATTCCTGAGGCAAGTTGATGTGAGAAGAAACCAAGTGCAGCTTTATTTAAATAAATTCAGAATGTGAACAAAACGATAACTAAACTGAAGATGAAGATGAAAGTCATGGGTAACAGGGAACAATACCAGACAAGAGACAATGGGAACATGAGGGCTATTTATACACCTGTGAACAATCAAGACAATAAATAATGACAACATACGACACATGACAAGGGGAGCACATGACAAAACCAGGACTACAAAATAAAAGAACCATGAACAAAACCCAAAACAAACCATGACCCATATACCTGCAACATTTCAGCCATGAATAAATAAATAAATAATTAATAAATAAATAAATAAATGTTGGTCTAGATGATGTACATTACCTGTCTAGGTACGTTTATGCTGCTAACATAATTAAATAACAGTTTGTTTAAAACATCTTTTGCATGTCATGTATTGAGTTGGCTTAAGTGATTGTTTCACACTTCAGAATTTCTATTAAGGGAACATATAGGCTGTATCCGAAATTGCATATTTCCCTACTATATGGAAGGCACAAAACAGTACGTGACAACCAAATACAGAAATGCACTGCAAAAGTTTACAACACAACCAAATACAGAAACATGCTGCAAAAGTTCACAACACAACCAAATACAGAAAAGCGCTGCAAAAGTTTACAACACAACCAAATACAGAAACGTGCTGCAAATAGCACAACAGAAATGTTTCCAGAGGACCCCAGTAAGTGACGAACCCGGCTGGGACATGCTTATTGCTTGTGAGCATCCCTATGCCCTAGTACTACTCCCTAAGAAGGGCAGAGCCCTTGAAGTGGGGACTTTGGCGTGAGCAGGGCACTTGTGTAGCCGTTTGGAATGCACTTGATGAAGGAGCAACGAAAGACAACATAATATCCTCATCATCTTTACCTGGGTTGTTCCCATGTGTAACAGTGTGACTCTGTGTTTTCCCCCTTTTTTTTAGTGTTTTGGTTTAGTCCTGTTTCTCAGTTTTCCAACCACTCATCTGTCTCCATATCAACCTTCATTAGTTCATCTGCACCACCTGTGTCTAGTTAATTATCTTCATCTGTGTCACCTGTTCCCCAATTATGTTCCTTTGTCTCCCTGTTTTAAGCCCTCTGTTTCTCCCTATTCCTTGTCCGTTCTCGTTTGCGTTGTTGTACACCATTTGTATTTCGTTTGATGTATGATGTGTGTAGCGACTCCTGAGTTTTCTTTAAATCAATTCCTTTTCTCCTGTTCCTCGTGATTCCTCTACAACGTCCCGTAACAGAAGAACGGACCCAACACTACACGGTGGATCCCATCGACCTACTCCTCAACCTAACCCAGAATCACTGCCTATTGAGGACTATATTGAAGAATTCCTCCACCTCGCCCACCAGGTGTCCTGGATAGAGGGAGCCCTCAAACACTCCCTTTGGATTGGTCTGGACGATCCACTCTTTGGGCAAGTCCCACCAACTGCCACCACGTGCTCCTTGAGGCAATACATAAACTACATCCTGTGGGTGAGTGGATCGTCCTACACCGTTGAGGAAGTAGTTCCCGATCTCCCTTCTGTCTGGGTCTCCCCTCTTCATCCAAAGTCTCGTCCTAAAACCTCCGTCCAGATCGTCATCCCAGACCCGAAGGGAAGTGATTTAATAGATTTCTTTTCAGAGCCTTCACCGCTGATCCCGTCCAGCCCTGCGCCTTCCTCGCTGGTCCCGTCCAGCCCAGCGCCCTCACCGCTTGTCCCGCCCAGCGCCCTCACCGCTGGTCCCGTCCAGCCCAGCGCCCTCTCGCTCTCGGAGACGGTGGAGGTCCTTCCTGAGCCTCTTGTCAGCCCAGAGGTCGTCTCCATACTCCTTGCCCTGCCGGCGCCACTCAAGCTCCTTGCCCTGCCTACGCCGCCCAAGCTCCAGGCCCTGCCGGCGTCGCCCAAGCTCCTGACCCTGCCTGCATCGCCCAAGCTCCTGACTCTGCTTGCGTCGCCCAAGCTCCTTGCTCTGCGGGCGCCACCCATTCCACCTATCAAGGCCAATTCTGCCCAGTCTGGGACTGTTCATGCCCTGACTGCCCAGCCTGAGACTGCCCAGCCAACGTCTGTTCCTGAGCCTGTAACTCTCCCCAAGAAATTTTTTTGGGGGGGGCTACTCCTCTCCGCCATGGCCGCCCGAAGGGTCTTCTCCGCCGTGGCCGCCCGGAGGGTCTTCTCCGCCATGGCCGCCCGCAGGGTCCTCTCCGCCATGGTCGCCTGTACAGCCAGCTCCACCCTGGCAACCTACTCCGCCCTGGCAACCTACTCCTTCCTGGTCCCCTGAACTGCCTGCTCCGCCCTGGCCTCCTTCACGTCCTGCTCCACCCTGGCCGCCTGCACGTCCTGCTCCGCCCTGTCCTCCTGCACAGCCTGCTCCGCCCTGGAGGCTTCCTGCTCCAGACCACGCCCTCCTCAGCCTCCAGGGCGATGTGTACCGTTTGTATTTCGTTTGATGTATGACATGTGTAGCGACTCCTGAGTTCCCTTTCGTTGTCACTCCGAGTTACGTCGGATGACGACGAATGGGGTTTCGCTTAGAAAGCCTATCAACTTCGAGTATTACAAAACGAGCCAATGGCAAAGAAATGCCATGGGTCTGCGGAATTTGCATGGCGTAACTCCGCCCCACCTCGTGGGTATAAAAGGAGGAAGCCGGCAGCAAGCAGATATGTTTTCGCTTCGGAGCCAAGTGTATTCTTCTCTCCACAAGCCATCTCTGAATTGTCAGCTTTACAAACGAGTACCTCGAGTGTTGGTGTGACGGCGATCTACGGCGAGAGCGTGCTTCCTGCTGATCTGTTGCAGTGGTCTGCCAGTCGGTGCGTTTCTCCCCGGGTGCTTCAACACTTGAGTTTTCTCTCACTAAAAGAGCTTACACGTGGCACGTCTTTTTAAAGATGTCTCGCCCGTGTACTTCTGGTTGCGGCAGATTGGTATCGGACTCTGATGGGCACGAGCGTTGCATAGTATGTTTGGGCATTGATCATGCTAGAGCAGCGCTCGTGGATGACTCATGTTCTCTCTGTGGGAACATGACCATCGCGTCATTACGGTCGAGACTCCGTGAACTCGCAAGAGTGAGAGTCCCCTCATCCACCCCCCGTCCTGCGGCTGGTGGCCAGGGTGATCTGAGGGTTACGGTCTGGAACAAGGCGCCGACTATGTGTCCGCGACCCCAGCCCCCCTCTTTAATGACGGTGCCCGCTAGTGAACTGCTGATTCCCGCGGGTCTACCCTCTGGTGGCCCGCGGGCTTCAGTTGAAGCTACAGAGGAAGATGCCATGTCTGTTGCAGCATCACTAGGCGGGTTTGACTCTTCTGGAAGTGAGGGCTCGTCACAGCTGCCACCTTCCGGTGTGCATACGGCTGTGCTCGAGTCTGATCCGGAGATGACGGCCATGCTTTCCCGGGCAGCCGCGAGCATCGGACTTGACTGGAGGCCTCCACCCTGTCCTGAGCGCTCGCGGCTGGACGATTGGTTTTTGGGTAAGGCCGCCGACCCTCGTCCTCGGCAAACCCCAATACCTTTCTTCCCGGATGTGCATGATGAGATCTCGAAGTCCTGGAAGACCCCCCTGTCTTCTCGGGACCGCTCGCTGGTCTCATCCGCCTTTCCTCCCCTCGATGAGGCAGCTGCCCGTGGGTACACTGGGCTTCCCCCGGTTGAACGCTCTGTTGCCATGCAACTATGTCCGCAGAGTGCTTCTTCTCGGGGCGAGCCTAAGCACCCATCCAAAGCCTGTAGATTTTCGTCGACCCTGGTGGCGAAGTCTTACAGAGCGGCGGGACAGGCGGCTGCTTCACTGCATGCTATGGCCACTCTGCAGGTCTACCAGGCCCAGATGCTCAGAGACATGCACGAGGGTAGGACAAACCCAGGGCTCTTTGATGAGCTGCGCGCCGCGACCGACCTTGCTCTCCGGGCGACGAAGGTTACCGCGCGCTCCCTGGGTTTGGTGATGTCCACAGCTGTGGTCCAGGAGCGACATCTGTGGCTGAACCTGGCTGACATGCGGGACGCTGAGCGGACCCGTCTGCTTAACGCCCCCTTGTCCCAGGCCGGCCTCTTCGGCGGTGCAGTTGAAGACTTTGCCCAACAGTTTTCAACTGCCCAGAAACAGACCGAGGCCATCAAACACATTCTGCCCCGCCGGCCCGCTGCTGCCTCCACCTTGCCGGCCGGGCAGACGCCTCGACCTGTTTCCCGCCGAGGGCGCCCTCCTGCGGCTCCCGCCCCTCCCGCCCGGACCACGCAGCAGCCTCCACCCAGGGCCGGTCGCGGAGGAAGCCGTAAGAAGGCGCCACAGCCCTCTCCTGCCCCGCCCCCCGCTAAACGCCGGGCCAAGCGGCGCTCCTGAGACGGGCTGCTCAGGGATGATGATTGTTTCTCAGGAGGTGGTAGCAGGACCACTCCTTCCCCCGGTGGAGGGCCGGGGGAGAATCTTTTGTTCTCCACTCCCCGCTGCTCACCCACGGGTGGGCAGCACCCTAATGTGGTTAAAGACAGAAACAATCCCCTCTTCCCTGAGCTCACAGAGTTCTCGGGCGACACAGAGCGCCGCCCACAAGCCGTGCTCTCCTCGCCCCCCTCTGTCCCAGAGGCGGTTGACACGGCGTGCCGTCCACGGACCGCTTCGCCCCTGTCCCCCTCTGTCGCCAGACCCCTGGCAGAGCAGGCCCCCGCGGGACGACCAGCCTGGTCCTCCCCTGGCCCCCTCTGCCAGGGTGCGGTTGCTAACTGTGCCCCCTCTCCGGGCCGCTATGCCGTCCACATCTGGGCCAGTTACTCCGCCTCGCTGCCCCTCCGGGGGGACGCCTGTGGCCCGCATGATCCCGTTGGTTCAGTTCCTGGGAGCCTGGCTAGAGCTTCCCCGTCTGTCCCACTGGATCGCGCGTACCGTCAGGCTCGGCTATGCGATTCAGTTCGCACGGTCTCCTCCCCGCTTCAGGGGAGTCCGCTCCACTTTGGTCGGTGGCAATGCCCCTATCATGAGAGCAGAGATTGCCACCCTGCTGGCGAAGGGTGCAATCGAGACTGTCCCTCCAGCCGAGATGAGGTCCGGCTTCTACAGCCCCTACTTCATTGTCCCCAAGAAAACCGGTGGGTTACGGCCAATCCTGGACTTGCGCGTGCTGAACCGCTCCCTTCATCGGATGCCGTTCAAGATGCTCACCGCCAAACGCGTTTTCGAATGCATACGGCCCCAGGATTGGTTTGCAGCGATCGACCTGAAGGACGCCTACTTTCATGTCTCCATTCTTCCTCGACACAGACCGTTCCTCCGGTTTGCTTTCGAGGGGCAGGCATACCAGTACGCGGTTCTCCCTTTCGGGCTAGCCCTGTCTCCTCGCATCTTCACGAAGGTCGTCGAGGCGGCCCTTGTTCCCCTTCGAGAGCAAGGGGTTCGCATCCTGAGTTATATCGACGACTGGCTGATCCTAGCTCACTCTCGAGATCAGGTTTGCGAACACAGGGACCTAGTGCTCCGGCACCTAGCCCGTCTGGGTCTTCGGGTCAACTGGGAGAAGAGCAAACTTTGCCCCGTGCAGAGGATCTCTTTTCTCGGTATGGACATCGACTCGGTCGCCATGTCCGCGCAGCTTACGAGCGAGCGCGCGCAGTCACTGCTGACTTGCCTAAGACAATTCGAGGGCAAGAGTGCGGTTCCACTGAAACTTTTTCAGAGGCTCCTGGGGCATATGGCATCTGCAGCCGCGGTCACGCCGCTCGGATTGCTTCATATGAGACCGCTTCAGCTTTGGCTTCGCGACCGAGTCCCGAGGTGGGCATGGCAACACGGCACGTTCCGAGTACCAGTTACTCCGACCTGCCGTCAGTTCTTCACCCCGTGGTCGAACCTCGATTTTCTCAGGGCCGGTGTCCCCCTGGCTCGAGCTTCCCGGCATGTTGTTGTCTCAACAGATGCCTCCACCACGGGCTGGGGCGCCATGTGCAATGGACATGCTGCTGCGGGCTCCTGGACAGGACCCCAGCGGCTGTGGCATGTCAATTGCCTCGAGTTGTTGGCAGTACGCCTTGCCCTGCACCGCTTCCGGGCGTTGCTCAGGGGTCAACACGTACTAGTCCGCTCAGACAATACCGCCACTGTAGCGTACATCAACCATCAAGGTGGTCTACGCTCCCGCCGTATGTCACAACTCGCTCGCCACCTCCTCCTATGGAGTCAGAAGCATCTGAGGTCGCTTCGAGCCATCTTCATTCCCGGAGCGCTGAACTGTGCAGCCGACGAGCTATCACGGCTTCAGCCCCTCCCTGGAGAATGGCGACTCCATCCCCAGTCGGTTCAGCTGATTTGGGACCAGTTCGGGGACGCGCAGATAGATCTGTTTGCCTCTCACGACTCGACCCACTGCGCCCAGTTCTATTCCCTGACCGAGGGCACGCTCGGCACGGATGCTCTGGCGCACAGCTGGCCGCAGGGCCGCAAGTATGCGTTTCCCCCAGTGAGCCTTCTTGCGCACACTTTGCGCAAGGTCAGGGAGGACGAGGAGCAGGTCATTCTGGTTGCCCCTTACTGGCCCAACCGGACCTGGTTCCCCGAACTAGTACTCCTCGCGACAGCACCTCCCTGGCCGATCCCTCTGAGGAAGAACCTTCTTTCTCAGGGACGGGGCACCCTATGGCACCCTCGTCCCGATCTTTGGAACCTCCACGTGTGGCTCCTGGATGGGACGAGGCAGGTTTGAGTACCCTACCACCAGCGGTGGTGGCTACCATCACTTCCGCTAGAGCGTCGTCCACGAGACACGTCTATGCGTTGAAGTGGAACCTCTTCGTCAACTGGTGCTCTTCTCACCGAGAAGACCCCCGGAGATGCTCGATCAGTGTTTTGCTTTCCTTCCTTCAACAGGGGCTGGAGCGAAGGCTGTCTCCCTCCACCCTGAAGGTCTATGTTGCCGCCATTGCCGCACATCATGACCTCATCGAAGGTAAGTCGGTAGGGAAGCACGACCTGATCATCAGGTTCCTGAGAGGAGCGAGGAGACTAAATCCTCCTCGTCCTCCTCTCGTTCCCTCTTGGGACCTCTCAGTGGTTCTAACTGCCCTGAAGAGTGCTCCCTTTGAGCCCCTGCAATCAGTTGAGCTTAAGTTCCTGTCGATGAAGACAGCGCTTCTGGTTGCACTGGCCTCCATCAAGAGGGTTGGGGACCTGCACGCATTCTCCGTTGACGAAGCGTGCCTGGAATTTGGGCCGGCTTACTCTCACGTGATCCTGAGACCCCGGCCTGGATATGTGCCCAAGGTTCCTACCACTCCCTTCCGGGACCAGGTGGTGAACCTGCAAGCGCTGCCCTCGGAGGAGGCAGACCCAGCCTTGGCACTGCTCTGTCCAGTACGCGCTCTCCGCGCCTATGTAGACAGAATGCAGTGTTTCAGGACCTCAGACCAGCTCTTTGTCTGTTATGGTGGGAAGCTGAAGGGAAAGGCTCTCTCCAAGCAAAGGTTGTCTCACTGGATAGTGGACACCATTGCCTTGGCTTACCAGCAGCAAGGTCGACCGTGCCCCCTTGGTGTGACTGCCCACTCCACCCGGAGTGTGGCGTCCTCTTGGGCTCTAGCGCATGGCGCCTCGCTAACAGACATCTGCAGAGCTGCAGGCTGGGCGACACCTAACACATTCGCCAGATTCTATAATCTCCGAGTGGAGCCTGTGTCCTCTCGTGTACTCGCTTCAACCAGCTAGTACCGGACCCGCTCAGGTGTCTTCGCTTGCTCGCCATTCCACTCCACGGACTGGATACGTGCGATATTTTTCTCAGGTGAGCTTCTCCGAAAGCCCTGAGCTCCTCCAGCACTCCTGACGTCGGCGCCAGTGTCTATTGCCTGTGCGTCGGCTAGGTGCCTCCCGTGTGCATGGTCCCTCCTCTGAGCGACCCCCACATGTGTATTTCCACTGTAAGCCTCTCTGAGCGTGTGTCTTTCCCTTGGCAAGCCACCTTGCCACCCCTGGGGTTGAAATATTCCACCTGCGGCTGGACACCCCAGTGTTTCCCATATGCTTCCTTCGGGTCATATGTGTATTCTCTAAGTCCCCCCCCTCCGGGCTGGCATTAATTGCATACTTCCCCTAGCTTGGGATATGCTTCCCAGTGTACCTTGGTATTCCTGTGTTATATGGAGTCCTTTGTCCAGGCTGACAGGGATCTCGATTTACGCAGGGCACTGGAAGACAGCTGAGAAGGTGGCGTGATTAGACTGGTAACCCCATTCGTCGTCATCCGACGTAACTCGGAGTGACAACGAAAGGGAACGTCTACGGTTACGTATGTAACCCTCGTTCCCTGAGTAGGGAACGGAGACGTTACGTCTGCCTGCCACTTTCCGCTGTACCGCGGGGATCGCCTGAGCTCAGTCTTGGCTCCTCAGCGAAGAAACATATCTGCTTGCTGCCGGCTTCCTCCTTTTATACCCACGAGGTGGGGCGGAGTTACGCCATGCAAATTCCGCAGACCCATGGCATTTCTTTGCCATTGGCTCGTTTTGTAATACTCGAAGTTGATAGGCTTTCTAAGCGAAACCCCATTCGTCGTCATCCGACGTAACGTCTCCGTTCCCTACTCAGGGAACGAGGGTTACATACGTAACCGTAGACGTTTTCTTTAAATAAATTCCTATTCTCCTGTTCCTCGTCGTCTTCCTCGTGATTCCTCTACAACGTCCCGTAACACCGTGACAACGCAGCATTGCTGTTTACATAACTGTTGCAAATAAATATACATTTTATGTATATTTATGTATTTATCTGTGTGAGTATCTCAACTTTAAATCTTGCCATCTCATCTTTGGACCATCTTTGGAACATTTCTTATGAAACTTATTTGAACTTAACATGACAAAATTTGTACAATGTAACTGATGTATATCGTTCCCTTGTGTGTTTTTTTCACTATCTTTTTTATTTATTTAGTTTTCAGCTCATTATTCTTTTCTCATTTGTATTCTGATGACATTGAACATATTGTTAGTACGTTGAATATTGTAAACAAAGTTTGTATGTCATAAACATGTCATCTCTGTATGTTTTGCATAAATAAATAAATCTTTTACTGTCTATGGTAAGCACGTCCCAGCCGGGTTTGTCACTTATTGGGGTCCTTTGGAAACATTTCCATTGGGGTCTGTCTCTATTTGCAGTGCGTTTCTGTATTTGGTCTTGTTGTGAGTATTTGGAGCACACATGTGTTGTAAAACTGAATCTTAATTTCAATTTGCATGTGTTTTCTTCAGTTGCAGCGCATTGAGCTCTCTCGGCCACTGTACACTACTCAGAAAAGAGTAGGCAAAAAGTATTGCATGACCTACAATTTCTGGCAAGATTCTGAAGTGTGCATACCGGAGAGGATTTGTGAATGGTGAAGCAACACAACAAGATAATGACAACATGGCAGATGTAGTATGTCATCCATT